>NC_073309.1:5465021-6105021 GCF_027595985.1 Sorex araneus
CTATCACTCCAGCCCAAATCATGAGTCATGCATTGGCCGGGGAATCAAAACACGGGGCCTCCCGTGTGGCAGGTGAGAATTCTACCACTCAACCAGCAATGCCGCGACCAATATGACAATACTAAATTGGAAATGATCACTCTGGGCAAGAGCTGAGTGTTGAAAGCAAGTAGTGGGATAGACAGGAGAACTTCTCAGCATCTGTATCAGAAACCAGGATGCCTAAAGTGAGAGAGAGAGAGAGAGAGAGAGAGAGAGGAGAAGAGAGAGCAGAGAGAGGAGAGAGAGAGGAGAGAGAGGAAAGAGAGGAGAGAGAGGAGAGAGAGGAGAGAGAGGAGAGAGAGGAGAGAGAGAGGAGAGAGAGAGGAGAGAGAGGAGAGAGAGAGGAGAGAGAGAGGAGAGAGAGGAGAGAGAGGAGAGAGAGAGCAGAGAGAGCAGAGAGAGAGGAGAGAGAGAAGAGAGAGGAGAGAGGAGAGAGAGCAGAGAGAGAGGAGAGAGGAGAGAGAGAGGAGAGAGAGGAGAGAGAGGGAGAGAGAGGAGAGAGAGAGGGAGAGAGAGGAGAGAGAGGAGAGAGAGGAGAGAGAGAGAGAGAGAGGAGAGAGAGGAGAGAGAGAGGGAGAGAGGGAGAGAGGGAGAAAGAGAAAAAGGGAGAGAGGGAGAGAGAGAGGGGGAGAGAGACAGAGAGAGAGAGGAGAGAGAGGAGAGAGAGGAGAGAGGAGAGAGAGGAGAGAGAGAGCAGAGAGAGGAGAGAGAGGGAGAGAGGGAGAGAGAGGGAGAGAGGGAGAGAGAAAGGAGAGAGAGGGAGAGAGAGGAGAGAGAGGAGAGAGAGGAGAGAGGAGAGAGAGGAGAGAGAGAGCAAAGAGAGGAGAGAGAGCAGAGAGAGAGGAGAGAGAGAGGAGAGAGAGACAGAGAGACAGAGAGAGGAGAGAGAGGAGAAAGAGAGAGAGAGGAGAGGAGAGAGGTGTCTGCCACAGAGGCGGGCTGGGGTGGGGGTGGCCTTAAGGGGTTGGGAGGGAACCTGGGGCCACTGGTGCTGGGAATCAGACTGTGGAGGGATGGGAGTTGGAACACTATGACTGAAAAGCAATCATGAACAATTCTGTAATGCTCTATCGCACAGTGATTCAACAATAAAATTAAAAATAAAAAAAAAAAATGAAGACCTCCTCTCCAGAACCCTGGGTGGGGAGACGAGAGGACTGTGTGAGCGCCCGCACTAGAGAACTCTCACTGCACCGGCACGTTCATGCAGCCTGGCTCTCACACACCACAGGCTCTCGCCCGAGCGCGCCCCGGGCATCCTACAAGATCTGCACAGGAGACGAAAGAGAGGCAGGACCCGCCGGGCACCAGCGGGGCCCCCGGGCGCGTCCAGCAAGTATGCAAGGGCTATTTAAGCACTCGCACTGTGGCCGGGGGGACAGTGCAGCGGGCAGGCGCCGGCCTTGCATGCGGCCCACCCAGATTCAATCCCCAGCACCCCATACTGTCCCCAGCACCCCATGTAGTCCCCAGGACCCCATGCAGTCCCCAAGACCCCATGCAGTCCCCAGGACCCCATACAGTCCCCAGGACCCCATACTATCCCCAGGACCCCATACTGTCCCCAGGACCCCATGCAGTCCCCAGGACCCCATACAGTCCCCAGGACCCCATACTGTCCCCAGGACCCCATGCAGTCCCCAGGACCCCATACAGTCCCCAGGACCCCATACTGTCCCTAGGATCCCATGCAGTCCCCAGGACCCCATACTGTCCCCAGGACCCCATACAGTCCCCAGGACCCCATACTATCCCCAGGACCCCATACTGTCCCTAGGACCCCATGCAGTCCCCAGGACCCCATACTGTCCCCAGGACCCCATACAGTCCCCAGGACCCCATACTATCCCCAGGACCCCATACAGTCCCCAGGATCCCATACTATCCCCAGGACCCCATACAGTCCCCAGGACCCCATACTATCCCCAGGACCCCATGCAGTCCCCAGAGCCCATCAGGTGTGATCCTTGAGCACAAGAGCCAGGAGTAAGCCCTGAGCACCTCTGAGTGTGGCCCCAAAACCAGAAAGAAAAAAAAAAAGCAGCCAGAGAAACGGCAGAGCAGGTGGTGGGGCGTCTGCTGTGTATGTGGCTGGCCCGGCTCCATCTCCAGCACCGCGCAGGGTCCCCCAGCGTGCGCCAGGAGTGACCCCTGAGCACAGAGCCAGGAGGAGGCCCCAGAACAAAACAGGAAACACAGCAGCGCACATAAATGGCAAAAACGAAAATTCCTGGAACAAAGCGGGGTGGGAGGTAAGCGAACTGCCGAGGACAGGAGAGACACTCTGGAGATGGGGGCGACCTCACCTGGGCGACCTCACTCCAACCTACAGTGACCCCATTTGGGTCGTAGACTGGGGTGATCCCATCCGGGCTGTGGACTGCGGCCACCTCACCTGGCTTGTGTGTGCCCAAGTCATCTATGTGTCCGAGGGAAACGTGTCACGTATACACCCGACCCCAAAGCCGTGTTGTTGCTGTTTTGAGTCGGGCGCCACACCTGGCAGTGTTCCGGGGTGACTCCTGGCTGTGACCTTAGGGGTCACTCCCAACAGTGCTCAAGGGGCTGAGGTGCAGGGGTGCAGAACTGACTGCTCAAACTCGCCAGCCCCCAGAGCAGCTTTTGGCTTTTTTTGCTATTTTATTTTTTCCCAGTTCAAATGCATGGCCACATTAAGAAAAAAAAGAGAGAAACTCATCCAACCTAACAGGAATGTGAAGATAAGCTGGTTGCTTACTTGAGCATTAAAAGGGTTGGGCTTGCGTTTCCTGGCACAGAGTAGAACGCGTACCTCAGGCGTCCTCCTTGTGTGTGTGTTTCGGGGGGGGGGGGGGTGGGGGTGGGGGTGGAGATATGCCAGTCCTCCTTTTTCCCTTTCCCTGTTTCCTGGCTCTGCCTCTGGCAGCCCCCGGGGACCATATGGGTCCCTGGGGATTGCACCCAGGTTGGTGGCGTGAAAGGCAAGCACCTGGCCTGCGGGACCCTCTCTTGGACCCTCTTTTCTTTGGTGGTCCCAGAGACCCCCAGGCGCAAGGCAGGTGCTCCACTGCGGAGTGAGCCCCCCGGGACCCACGTGCGACACCTCAGAAGAGGCAGCTGCGTTTTCTCAGCGACTCGGACACTACCGGAGGCCCTTCAACGAGAAGCTTCTATTAACAGAACAAACAAACTTTGGACTCGAGAGCAAACATCCGGGGCTCTCCAAGCCCGAGAGCTGCTGTCACAGCAACTCACTTCTGCTGACCACAGACAGACAAGATGCAAAGCACGAGCGAGGGGCCGCGGGGTGTGCACCGCACAACTCCAATAAAACTTTATTTACAAAGACGGGCCCAGACGGCCGGGTTGGGCCCTGCAACAGACCTTGGCTTCTCTGTTGCTGTGGTTGGTTCTGGGCCGCGCCAGGGCCCGTTCGGGGCCTCACTCCAGGGAGACACACTTGGACATTCACCGTGAAGCCAGAGGACTGAAAACCTGGAAGGGCATAAAGGTGACCTTGAGCAGCAGGTTTTTTCCATGGAAGAAACACTCATCACAGCCGCCAACGGCAGCACCCTCGTGTAGCACGACCGCAGAAAATTTCACGTCAGACAGTTTTACGAGACTCTATGAAAGCGTCTATAATGAGAATCTCGTTAAAACAAATATAAAACAAATTTTTTTTTTAAGCATTCAATTTGCATCAAAATCTTATTACAGTGTTTGTTTCACCCTGAATTTCATTCAACTTACTATATAACGGCACTGGCTCTCCACCGCAAAGCGGGGCATTTAACTATAAACTACATCCTGCCTCTCCCTTTGTGTGTAAAATTGACAAATGTGTTGTTTTTGGATTCCAGAATTCTGGAGAAAGCCAACTTAAATGAATTAAGATGACTAATGTGTTGATTCTGCTTCCAATCCAACAAAATGTTCATGTAAGAACTCATGTCATATGACGCTGTGTGTTTCTGCTCAAATTTAACATCAAATATTGAATAAGGCAGTTTCCAAGTAAATTAGTGAGCTAAAAATATTCCTTCCGCGGAGCGAGAACTCCATCTTGTTTGAATAAATGGAAATGTGAGAGGGTCTCAGCTAAAGTACTTCTCAGAGAAGAAAAGAAGAAGAAAAATACAAACGCCGAGCCCGGGGCCGCTGATGACCCAGTCTCTGCACCCGGGTGCCGGGTCCGAGCCTGGCCGGCCCAGGGCGGCTCCCCCCGTGGTGACAGCCAGCCCAGTGCCCCCCGAGGCACCCGCACCGATCTCGGCCTTTCCGGGGTGTCCTGCTCATGATCGCCTGCCTGGCAGGAGGCGGCCAGGGCATCGGCCGAGGCTGGCACGGGCAGTGCCCTGCGCTGGGCGTCTGGGCGCAGATCGGCGTTTTCTCCGAGGCCTCCGCTGCCTTCCCCCGGCGTTTGGCCGAGGGGCTGCCGACGCTCTTGCACACGGGCCCACAGTTTTGTTTCCCGTCAACTAACATCAGCTCTCCGTCATGTCTCGTCTGAGTGATTTCTATTTCCACGGTGGCAGGAGCTAGACTGTGTTTTCTGTTTCGTTTTGTTTTTCACAAGCTGCTGGACGCGCTGCAAAGCCTGAATTGGATTCTAAAAACATTTACCGGGGACCATCCCCGAGTAAAATGCTGCGTGTCAGGGGCCGGGCATTCGGCTCATTTCAATACCAAATCAGCCCGGTTTTCTTCGATTAATTACATTTACGGATGACCAAATGCAGCATTTCAATGATTACCTTATGTGAAAATCAAATCTTCTAAGAGGTTATAAAACAGAGAGAAATTAATAGTTGGGAGGGTATCTCTCTCAAAAAAAAAAAAAAGAGAGAAAAAGAAATTTAAATTTTTATAAGGAAGAATTTAGAAAGCCTGGCTGTGGATATGGGAAGGACACAGAATATATGTATTTTGCCTCTAGGTTTTAGGTTCGGCTATGACAAGCTGTCAGAAACAGAGTATTTTTTTCTTTTACCTGCCAGTTACTTAGGAAATTTCCATTGTTTAGCAAAGGGTAATTCTGACATCAATATGTACTTTATTAATTACACATGGCTAAATTTCCATCAGGAAAGTGATCGCTACAAAAATAAACTAACATCGCTGGGCATATTCCTATTTCAAATTCTATACAATGCAATAAGCTTTTTTTTTTTTTTTATGAAACTACAGGGGAGGGGATTCTCTAAAGAGAGTCTAAACCTTTAACTGCTGCTGCTGATTATATTTCCTGGTAACTACTGGGATTTCTTAATTCCGTATGTCTGGAGCCTCCTGCCCTCAACCCAAATCCCAAACTGCACCGAAAATACATTTGTTTTTTGGCTAGCGGTACATTTATTTCCCCCCCTCGAAGGCTCCAGAATGTTCTCAGGGGAGCAGCACTGTTACAATCCAAGGGCCTGGAGTTCCTCCTGTGGTTTTGGTGCTCGCCTGAGCTTGCGTCACTTCTGCTGGTGCTTAGCACGTGCCCGGAGACGCTGCAGGAACTGTCGCCAACAGAGCTGCCTGATTTCACGCTGCTCATACGGTAGCACCAGGAATCGAACCTGCGACCTGATGCTTGCAAGGCAGGTGCTGTAAACACCCGCGGCAGATCCTGCCCACGGCCCATTTCCCCACCCACGCCACCTGTCCACCCCCAGGCCCAGGCACTTCTTTTTTTTTTTTAATACTTAGTTTTGGGTGTCACACCTGGCGATGCTCAGGGCTTACTCCTGGCTCTGTGCTCAGGGGTCACTCCTGGCTGTGCTTGGGGGACCCTGTGGGATGCGGGGGCGGGGGGGTCAAACCCAGGTCGGCCACGTGCCAGGCAAACGCTCTCCCTGCTGTCCTATCGCTCTGGCCCCAAACTTCTTTTATTTTTTTAAATTTTTTTTAATTTTATTTTTTTATTGAATCACCTTGTGGAAAGTTACAAAAGTTTCAGGCTTAAGTCTCAGTTATACAATGCTCAAACACCCATCCCTTCACCAGTGCACATATTCCACCACCAAGAATCACGGTATATCTGGCCCCAAACTTCTTATTTTTAAGCTGGAAGCTACAGAAATGTTTTCTTCATTTTTCTGAAAGGGAAACAGGAAAGTCACATCGTTGAGTGAAAAGTCCCGAAAGGCCCCTGCGTGGAGCGTGGCTGTCACGCGGGTCCCCGTGTCTGGACGGCCATGGAGCTCAGCTGCCCTGGTCCTCGGGCTGGTCCTGGGGCGGGTGGCAGGAGCTCGTGGCCCCCGAGGGCTGCCCCTGGGGTGGCACTGGGTGGGGCCTGGTGCCCGGCTGTGCTCAGCGGCTGCCCGGGTGCGAGGTCTCCGAGCCCAGAAGCTCGGGCCCCCCTTGCAGGGGGAAAGACCAGCCATGCCCAGCCCCGTGCAGGCGCCAGTCAGGTCCGACCAGGCCCCAAGGACAAGAGGAACCACAGACAAAGAGCCGGACGCACCACGCGGGCACGGGTGAGGCTGCGGCTGGGCCCGGCTCCGTCGGACTCGGCGTCCGCGGCTGCAGCTGCACCCAGGGGAGCTGAGAGCCGGGCCCGGGCCAGCCGTGCTCCTGGTCACCTTCCCGCCTCTGAGGGGCCCCCGAGGGGGACGGCTCTGAGGACCGTGCAAGACTGTGGGGGCCGCAAACACCCTCCGGGGCTCCAGCAACCCCGCGGCTACCAGCCGGCTCCGCACAAACGCCAAGGAGGCGGGGGGCTCCCCACCCGAGACAGTGGGGACGGGGGAGGCCAGACACGACACGCCCGGGGGCCCCTCCCGGCTCTGGTCCTGGCCCGGCACCCGGATTTTCCACCTCCGGCCAGCACGGCCACTAGTCAGACACAGCCTGGCAGCCCGCTGCCTCCTGTCCAGGCTCCGTCCGGAGAGGAACCGCCTCCGCCCCTCGGGGACAGACGGGTCTCCCTCCCGGCCACCCTCTGGTCGCTGCCGCCAGAGGGGCGGGGCAGAGGAGACCCCACACGGGGCGCAGGCCTGCAACCCGTCCCCGCCTGCCATCAGCCCCTCCCGCCCGCCTCGAGGCTGGCCTCGCTCTGCTCCCAGCACCCGGGCCTGAGGGAGGGGGCCTGGCAGAGCCCCAGGCGGCCCACGGAGGGGTGAGGGCCCCCAAGCCTCACCCGCGGCCCCCACACGCCTCCATTGCGCTCAGCCCTGCCGCGCAGCCGAGGCCTTCTGAAGCATTACAAACTAAGAAACAAAATAAAACAAATCAGGGACATGTTTTACACATCCGCTGGCAAGTGCAATAACATGGTTCCTAACACGAGAAGTAAATTTAATAAAAATTAAAGAGAAATATTTCACGGGAGACAGAATAATTAAAAGGCACCCTGTGCAGTCAGCAGAACGGGGCTGGCAGGCGGCAGGGCCGCTGCGGGGGCAGGAAGCCTCGGTCCCGGGGCTGGGCGCGCGCGTCGCCCCCTCTGCGGGTGGAGTGACTGTGCCCACGGCTGCCAGCGTGTTCCGGGGGCAGCTGACGACCGCCACCGCGCGGCCTGGCGGGAAGGGAGGCTCGCGCCGGCTCCGTGTCACTCCTCATTTCGTGGCATCGGGGTAATTCTCGGGAGCAGGGCACACGGTACGACCCCGCGGCTTGTAAGAGATTCCATTACAAGAGTAATCATTACGGAACCTCTTAGCCCAGATGCGATTCCTGACGTGTTACAACAAGTTGGGCACGCATTGTGAATTTCAGCCAAGGTTGATAAAGTTCAATAACTTGGCTAACCAACCATGTGTACTGCTCATTACGGGAGTAATAAATAGATTCATCAAAACGGACATGAAAAAGCCATAAGAAAGCCGGATGCCATTTCCAGCCTGCCTCGTAAAAGCACCCCTCGGACTTTAATCTAATTTTATACGTAGTTATCACACCTACCCATCATTCACTACCAGGCCCATATAAAACAATCCTCTGCCCACATCTGCATGCTAAATAAATTCCAGTTACAGAGGCGCACGCCCCATCCTGGAGTCCGCAGGAGTCACAGAGTCAATTCCTGCCTGCGCGTCCCACCCCTGAAGAAACAGCCCTCGAAAAACAAACCAGGGCAGTTGGGCCGGTCCCTTCCTGTTGACACGGGGCTGGGCGAGGGGCGAGGGGCTCTGCTTTAGTGGAATTCTTATTTTTCCGGAAGACGTAGGGGCCGGAGAGAGAGTCCAGCAGGCAGGGCGCTTGCCTTGCACATGTCCAGCTGGGGTTCGATCCCCAGCACGCCAGATGGTGCCCCCCGAGCCTGCAGGAGTGAATTGCTCCCTGAGCACAGAGCCAGGAGTAAACCCTGAGTACAGCAAGTATGACCCCAAAAAAACAAAAACTGAAACAAAACCAGAAAGGCTTCAGGGTTACTTATTCTGCAGCTACTGGAAATGTCCCAGGAAAGAAAGGAAGTGCGGATTGCCCTCGGGGCGCGTGGGGGGAGCCAGGACAGAGGGAAGAGCCCCGGGACCAGAGGGCAGAGAGGGATGGAGCATGGACCCCCCCCCCCTCCAGTGGCTACACTGACTTCCTAGGGAGCCGGCACGGGCGAGACGTGCCGCCGACCAGCCCGACCTGGGCAGAGCGGGGGTCTCCCGCGTGCAAGTGTGGTTCCAGCGGGCTCCCTGGCCCCACTCGCTTCTCCTTCCTCCTCCTATTTCATTTTTTATTTTTTTTTTGTTTTTTGGGTCACACCCAGCGATGCTCAGGGGTGACTCCTGGCTCTGCACTCAGGAATGACCCCAGGCGGTGCTGGGGGACCCTATGGGATGCTGGGAATCGAACCCAGGTCGGTCAGCCTCGGACAAGGCAAACGCCCTACCCACTGTGCTATTGCTCCAGCCCCTTATCATCATCATCATTATTATTATTATTAAAAACAGAAACAGCTGGGAGTGGAGCTGGTGGCAGGAAACGGCGCCACAACTCCTCCCGGCAGTGCTTGGGGGCCACCGTGGGAGGTTGTCATGGAAACTGCCAGGTGCCTGTCAACTACCCAGAGGCTAAAGCCCCCCCCTTCACTCGGAAACTGCCCCGGTGCTGGGAACCCCCCGTCTCTGAACCTGCTGTGGGGAGCCCTGTGGCACGGAGGGGACCACTGCCAGGCCTCGGCACGGTGCGGGTCAGCCTGTGGTGATCTGTGGCCAGCAGCCCGGGGGACGCTCCTCCCTGGCCCCGTCCGGCCTCGGCTCCCTCCGCCCTGGCCGCCGTCCGCTCGCTGCCTGTGTTGGGAGAATCTCCCTCTCGCCTCAGAGTCGCGCCTTCTTCCGACGCCTCACGGCCGCCCGCAGGACAAGGAACACCCTCCCGACGGCGGCTCCGGCTCCCCTTCACATCTGCCGCCGCGGCGAAACACGACCGAGGGCTCGGAAACCACGCTGGGCTCTGAGCGAGGGGAAACGCTCCTGACTATTAATCACACATCACCTAAATCATCACAAGCGCAGCCAAACTCAGCATCACTGGGAAAAAAAAAAACAAAACCACTCGGCATAAGGAGAACATCCCGGCAGGGACGTGCTTGCCTCTCTCAGAACGGGAGCACCGCCAAGCTCCTGCAGACTGGCAGGCATCAAGGTTCGGAGAGATTAAAGCACAACCTGAAATGGAAGAGACGGCGCGAGCAGCCGGCGACACGGGGACTCACGGAGTCGGGAAGGAGGGCGTCTCCGCCAGCTGCCACCGCGGGAAAGACAACGGGTCAGAGCAAAGGAACGGGAGGGGGGCGCGAGGGGCACCCGGAGACCGAGAGAAGCGGGCAGGCCCAGCGGTGTCGCCGCTAACACCCGCACTCAGCGCCCTGCCGTGCACGGACGGACGACAACAGAGCCGGCCTGCGGGCCCGGCCCACCGCCGCCGCTCCCAGCTCAGCTCAGAGAACGTTCAGCCACGGCGAGCCGGGAAAAGGCCGCGGGGCCCGTCACAACTGTCCACTTTCCCGGTGAAACGCACACCCGCAAGGGGACGCGCGTCTGCACACGGCAAGAGTGCCAGGCGGGGAAGCCGTGGAGGGCGTGTAAACAGGCGTGCGGGCCCCGGGGCAGGCAGCCCAAAGCTCCAGGGGCAGGTGGGCGAAAGCCAGCAGCGGTTGCTCTGCAGGGGGGGAGGGGGGGAGTCCGTCCCGACACCTCCCGCCAGCCACGGAGAAGAGACGCACGGGATCCCAGGCCGAGTCTCCCTGGAGCCCCTGGCCTCCAGGAAGGCCTCCGGAGCGCACAGGGACCGGGCTTTCCATAACTAAGACGGAAACCTGGAAGCTGCTCCTGAGAGACGGGGGTTCGGCCTCCCGGCCTGAGTGAAGAGACGGGGAAGGGGCGGCCGTCTGGCTCCACCCCAGGGCTGACGCGAACTGCGTGTGCGCGGAACTGAGAGATGCCAAGGACAGCAGCCGCCCCGGGGCCCCGCAGGACTGTCCAGCCCTGCCCGTGCCTGCTCTCTGCCTGCTCTCACCCTGCTCAGCGGGCCCAAGAAAGCACCGTGTGGCACCAGCTTGAGGCGGCCGCGGGCCTCTGTGCTCTCTCAGAAGCCGCAGGCACCACCAGCGGAAGACGGATAGGGGGGACCTTGATACGGCACCCCGAGGTGAGCCGGGGAGTGCAGCTGCCGTGGGGGACAAGGAGAGATGCGGGGCACGTGTGACCCCCCTCCTGCCCCCTGCACACTCCTTCAGGGGCCCACGGGGCCCACCGTAGGCTCTGCTGCAGGTCTCGAAGACGCACCAAGGAACTGAAGCGAAGGAGCCATCGGGCCCGGCCCCGCGTCTCCCAGAGCGCCAGTGGAGAGCTACGACCTCGTCCCACCCCGGGGACACCTGGTGACGTGTGTGCACGCCTTCCCCAGAGCGGAGGGAGAGAGGGAGAGAAGGCCTCCTCTCCGCGCATTTACACACGGTGCCGGGAAACAGGCCCGCGTCTGTCTGCAGGGGAGACGGCACCGCGCGGAGAAGAGCGAGAGAGGAGTGCGCCCGCCCGCACCCGGCCGGGACCCCGCGGCGACACACGAGCAAACACAGACGCATGTCAGGTTCCCGTGGCCGCCACCAGCAGGGCTCCCGGAAACGTCCCCGTCGGACACCCACTGCCTCGAGGTCCCCGTCCTCTCCCCCGGCCTCTCCAAGGGCTCAGGATCTCGTCTCGGCCCCTGTCCGGGGCTGGACGCCGGCCACAGGGAGTGTCACTGCACCTGGCCCGCGGCTCCTTCCCGCCAGCGTCCGGGGGGCAGGGGAGCTCGGCCGCAGCACAGACTCGCGGCTCCTGGCAAAGCCTCTCAGAGCCGGGCTCCCCTTTTGGTTTTGTTTCAAAAGTGACATTTTTTTTTTTAGTTGGCTTTTTTGGGTCACACCCGGCGATGCTCAGGGCTGAGTCCTGGCTCTGCACTCAGGAATGACTCCGGGTGGTGCTCAGGGGACCCTGTGGGATGCTGGGAGTCCAACCCAGGTCGGCCGCGTGCCAGGCGCACACCCTCCCCCCGGTACTATCCCTCTGGCTCCAACTTCTTTCTTGTATTTGAAAACCGTCGACGTTTTTGCCTTTGGAATGAAAATAAAGGCCACGCGTCCAGCCCGACGACACCCCCCACCCCCCATGGCCCTCAGACACCACCAGCCGCGGCCCCTAAGCCACCCCCGGGCCCGAGCCTCCGTGGCCTGCGGCCAGCCAAGCTCTGCCGTCCTCACGGAGAGTGTGTCCGAGGCATGGAGCCCGGCCCTGGGTTCTCGCCACCCGGCCCACGTGCATCAGGGGCGACCCCGTGGGGTGCCTGCAGCAGGCAGCAGCCGGGGAGAGCCCCAAAGCCACAACCAGCCCAACACCACTGGCCAAACCGCCCGTGTGTGTGTGCGGGGGCTGGGGGGGGTCAGAGGCAGGCCTCCATTTTCTCCTCTGCGCCACGGGGAAGGAAGCTTGCCTCCGCCTGAGGGCCCCCCTCAGAGGGAAACCTCCCCCGGTGCCCAGATCCCTAACACGAGGGGTCTACACCCTCCCCGTGAGACCCCCACAGAGGGTGGGGGAGGGGGCCTCTCAACAACCATCCCCCATGCCCCCCCCACCCCGAACCACACGGGCAGTGGCCAGTTCACAGGGGGACAGACTTGGAAACGGGCGTGGGAGGGTCAGAAGCCGCACCCCACCTGAAGGCAGCCCCAGCCCTACGCTCCTCAGCCGGCCCCTCCCGGCCCCGTCCTACGACACGGGCGCCCTCGGCTCCCAGCACTGAGGGGACTGTCACCTGAGGCCGGGGAGACCCCCGGAGCCCAGAGGGGTGGATGGAGAGTCCAGAGAAGGGAAGTCACTTGCCCCAGTCACTGGGCCACGGGAGGGGCTCAGGGCAGCTCCGCCCCCCCAGGGGGCCCCCCCACACCCCTGCACCCCTCCTTCTCTCAGAGAGAAACAGGCTGCCCGACGCTGCCCGGACTGTCAGCAGAGCTGATTTCACGGGGGCAGGAGCCGGCTCACGGGAGGGGAGCTTGGAGGCAGGGGTGAGGGGGTGCAGGGGGCGGGGCGGGAGGGGGACCATCAATGAGGCAGGGTCCGGAGGCGCACAGGGAAGCCAAAAAGAAAAACAAAAACCAAAAACCCGTCACCTGGGAGAGCGTTACCTTGGGACTCTGGCACAGGGCCGGGGGCCAGCAGGGAGGGCCCGGGGAGCCCCTCCTGAAATGCAGAAGCCCAGGCCGGCCCGCGCCCTGCAGGGCGGCTACGTGACAGCTGAGGCAGATGCTCTCTAGGAAGCCAAGCGGGTGACGGGCCGAGTCCTTTCTCACGACTGCCTCTTAATCCTGAGACAGAACAGGCGCTTAGAGGTGATGCACACCGGGAGATAAATTAGAGATAAATTCTTTTTTTTTTTTTGCTTTTTGGGTCACACCCGGCGATGCACAGGGGTCACTCCTGGCTCATGCACTCAGGAATCACCCCTGGCGGTGCTCAGGGGACCATATGGGATGCTGGGATTCGAACCCGGGTCGGCCTTATGCAAGGCAAACGCCCTACCCGCTGTGCTATATCGATCCAGCCCCGAGATAAATTCTTTAAAAGAAAAAAAAAAAGGAGAGGGGGTGCACGTTCCAAAATCTAAATTGCACCACAGGAAGCAAGCAAGCCATCAGCGATCAACACATACCCAACAGTGGCGCGTGTTAAGATGGAAGGACAATTCGTGACACAGAAAAAAGCCAACACGAAGAACCAGTCGGTCGGGTTCATCATCAGCTGCCAAGGTGGGCAAGGGGGGGGGAACACCATGAATGAGATGATCAGGGGAGGAACAAACACAGCCCTGGATACAATTCCACCCCCTGGGGGGGGCAGGGGGATCAATCTGCAGTGTGCTGGGGGGGGACGCTCAGCCCCAGAATGCTCACTGCGCCCCCCAGTGCACCCGGGAAGGTGCTGCAGGCAGGGGGAGACGCTCACAGACGGCCCAGGTGCAGTCCCCAAGGACAGGCGCAGGAAAGGCTGCAGGTGCCCCGACCGCCACAGATGGGCGCCCCCCGCGTCCCGCACGTCGCGCTTTCACCTGCAGCAGGTCCGAGCTGACCACCAGCCAGTCACCTTTCAAACGACGACTTCCGTGAAATCTGCGGGTAAGTGGCTGGTCATGGAGAGTCTCACGCCGAGTGAAATGAGTCGGAAAGAGAGGGACAGACACAGAAGGACTGCGCTCATTGGTGGACTGTAAGATAACGTGAGATGGACACCCAAGGACAGCAGACACAAGGGCCAGGAAGACTGCTCCGTAGCCGGCAGCCCGTCTCATGCTGGGGGAGAAGGCAGCTGGGACGGAGAGGGGTCACCAGGCTGATGACGGCTGGAGGGATCGCTCGGGGTGGAAGGTGTGTGCTGGAAGCAGACAAAGGACCAATCGTGATAACCCTCAGTGTCTGCATTCCAAACCCTAATGCCCAAAAGTAGAGAGGGAGAACGGGGGGAACTGTCTGCCGTGGAGGCAGGGGGAGGGTGGGAAAGGGGGGGACACTGGTGCTGGAGAATGTGCCCTGGGTGGAGGGATGGGTATTTGATCATTGTATCACTGAGACTCAAACATGAAAACTTGTAACTGTATCTCACAGTGATTCGATAAAATAAAATAAAATAAAATAAAATAAAATGACAACTTCAATGAGAAGGCCCCCAAGCTACCAGCCCTGGACTGGACAAGGCGCGTGGGGCTCCCGTTGGCCCAACTGCCCCCCCTCCATTTTCCATTCCCCGCAGGGGACGGGCACTGAGCCACAATCTTCCTGGGCTGCAGAGGGCAGCGGCTCCAGGGCTGGGGGACCCCAAGTGGTCACCCCCCTCTCTGGGCTTCATGCCGACGCCAGTCCACAAAAGCTGGAGGTCTGTGGGGGGGTCAACAGCGGCTGTGAGGGCAGACACACCGTCCCCGGAAGCCCACAGACGGGTCGGCACCAGACAGCACCCCGGGGCCCATCGCGAGCCCGTCCGTGTGCAGCAAGAGAACTCGGGGCAGGGAGGGGGAAGACAAGGGCAGGCCTGGGCCAGGGTCCACACGGCCATGCACGGAGCAGCTCGGGTTCCAATTCTGTTCCCTGAGAGACCTGAGCAGGGTGACCCACACCCAGCACCGCGCCCTTTGGCCCCTGCCTCCCTCCCTCCCTGCCTCCCTCTCTCCATCTTCTAAAATCTCAGGTCTGGAAAACCCCACGACCGGAAGACGACTTGAACATGAAAGATCCAGGAGACCCAGCAGAGTCTGGGAAGCAAATAATTCACAGATCTGAAACAATGAGATTGGAAGCAAGGCACCCAAACCGTTATAGCGCGACACGCCCCGTTTCCCTGGTTGGGCGCGGCTGTGCGGGTAAAACCGGCGCTTTACGGAACGCAGTTTTATGCATTAAGGAAGATAGCACGGGGGTGGCCAGAAACCCTCGAGTCTGGACCGTGGTCTGACCACCCTACAGGAGTCTTAATTCAAGGGCTGTCCACGAGGAGGCCACTGACTGCTGCCCGCCGGTGGGGCCTCTCTGCAAAGGGCCACCAGGGGCCCAGGGCCACCAGGGGCCCAGGGCACGGCACCATAGCCCGAGAACGAGGTGCTGGCGTGAGGGGTACCAGCGACAAGAACAGCTGGACTTGGGCGCGAGACATGTGACAGGCAGGTGTGTGGTGTCGGGGGCTTTGGTTCTTATGAGGGGGACGGGGAGGGATCACTGGGGAAAACGAGGGTGTAGGTGCCGGGTGCGCTCCCGTGCGTTCATCCTGCCCCCCACCTGAAAGCCTGAGAGTCAGAGGCTGGGCAGAGCCCAGGGTGTCTCATCCCCGGAGCCAGGTTTCTGCTCGGGGGCCAGGGGATCAGCGGGTGCCCGAGGGCTGTCTGTGCAGAGACCGGCTCGAAGGCCCCCGTCAGCCCACGTCTCCGCAGGCCCGGCTGTCTGCTGCAGCCTCTGGGTCCAGAGGCCTCGGGATTTAGGAATCTGAAACGAAGCCCAAAAGGACACATTTTCCCCGAGTACAAGAGACACATCATTAATAACCCCCCTGGCGGCGATAAATCACATAATACTGGGGAAGGCGGCGGCGGAGAGACGGTGAAACCGGGTCGGGAGAAATCGGAAGGCGGCCAAGGCGCTCTACGCACAGGCATCCCAGGGAAACACGCAATTTCTACTTAGGAAAAGAAAAATCACGTCACGGACAGGCCAGCGCACTCAACACCAGGAACGCGGGAAAACACACGCCCTTGTGCGGCTTGGCAGAAGGGGCCCTCCTGCGACAGTGGCCCTTTTACTCACCCCTCCTGCGACAGTGGCCCTTTCATGCACCCCTTAGCATTCTAACACAAAAGCCAAGGGAAAAAAATAAATAATTTTAAAATGAAGGGGAAAAAGAAAAGAGAACGGAACACTAGGAACAGTCTTCAGTGTGAACCCTCTGGCCGGGAAGCGCAAGACCGACAAGTCGTGAGGGCACGTGCGGGCACCACTGAGGCAAGAGTACCCACGGCCAGCTTTTGTCTGGCTGAACCGAAGGGCCGCAGAGCCCCCTAGTGGGGGAAGTGTGAGAAACGCCACGAAAACGCCTGCAGGCCAGCGGACCCCCGGGCCATCACACCCTGTCACAGTGTTAACAAAGTTATTTTGTTAAGTAAACAAAGTTATTTCAGTTGGGGACTACATAAATCTACCTCCAGGTTTTAAGACCTTATAGAGCACCTGTGATCTCTGTTAGAAATCCAGTGTTTAAGCTCCTCTCTAAAGCAGGAACTGGAGGATTCCTGTCAGGTGCTGTTAGCACCAAAATTAAAGGACATACTAAACGTAACAACAAGCATGAAATTCAACTGATCTCATGACAAGAATCTGTCTCAACTATGAGTATGCACATATATATGTGTATATGTACATACATATGATAACAAGTAGTAACCATATGTTATTTATTTACATGTTTCTTTACTAAAGCTTTACATGTGGTTATCAAATTATGAGATCAGGCTCTTTGGATTATTCAATCTGTCTCTTCTCTGAAGAAAGATTGATCCTCTGAAATGCTGTGTGACTTCTATGCATATTTAATGCTGAGGAATATTTCAATGCAAAGAGGCTTCTTAACTCATCAGGTACTAAGTTTGAATTTTTTGTACTATCATTCTAAAACATTCCCCATTCCTGTGGGGGAAACGGCAAGAGTTTCCCAGAACAAACAACTTCAGAGTCATTGGACTTAAAATCTATGGGTATATTGGGGCCAGAGCGATAGCACAGCAGGTAGGGTGTTTGCCTTGCACGTGGCCAACCTGGGTTCGATCCCCGGCATCCCATAGGGTCCCCCAAGCACTGCCAGGAGTAATTCCTGAGTGCAGAGCCAGGAGTGACCCCTGAGCATTGCTGGGTGTGACCCAAAAAGAAAAAAAAAATCTATGGGTGTATTTTAACACTGGCGAGAAAGCTTTAAAAGCTTTCAGTTTAAAGTGGGAGCTCAGGTCCCGGTGGGTTCTGTACATGATTTCAGAAATGTCCCCCCGACTTGCTGAGTGCCAGGGTCCTTGTACAGAAGACCCAGGCCAAGATCTCACGTGAGTCTCACTACAGGCAAAAAGCGACTGTCACAGCCTCTGCCGAAAGAGCACGCGTAAGCCACGGAACGGCTTCAAGACAGCCTGTGGTCTCGGAGTCGTGGGACCTTCGGGGATGGCGGGAAGCCAGTGGCCGGGTCTGGGCTCGGGGCAGGACTGAGTCTGCTCAGAAGAGAGCCCCGGCGTGGCGAGGCCGAAGCCCGCCCTGACCACGAGGGCGAGTCTGACTCGGGAGGACACAGCTCCGCCAGGTGGACGGCGCTCTCCCGGGCTCTGGCAGAGCCGGTCACTGTGCTCCGGAGTGAGCTCACTGTGACAGTGACCCACAGGAGCACAGGAGCCGCCTCAGCCGTACCCCGTGACCACAGCGCGTGGGCCAGACCCGGGCGCCCCCCGCTGGCCCACGAGGCCCGAGTTACCATCTTCACCTCAGCACTCACAAGTGTTCTGGGATTTCCCCAGGGAAATCTGCAATGCCTGCATTTGGTTCCGAGGAGAACAATTTTAGGGATGACTTTGGTAGTCTGAAAGCGCAGTTTCTGTATCTCAAAATATGTCGGTTTTAATATTTAAGTGTGTGTGCGCACACACACGCACACATGCATGTGCACACACATGCACACACACATGCACACACAAGTACATGCACATATGTGCACACACGCACGTACGCACACACACAACTGGAATGCCTATAAGAAATCTTAAGGAGATGAGTATGTGACATAAATACCAATAGAAAAATGGAAGTGTCAGTCTGAGAATCCATTTTACTGGCATACAGACCGAGGTGGCAAACCTGCCTTTGTCCGAGCAGGAAGAACACAGCCTTAGTCCTGCTAATGGGTCCTCCGGCTCAGAGTCGAAACCAGGCCAGCCCGGGTCGGGTCTGAAGTCGCGAGACCGCACACAGCTCAGTGTTATGGGGGTTCAAAAGGTGAAAGTGACTTTTCATCCTGACCAAACTCTGGAAAGGGACTTAAATTACCAAGTGCTCCCCGCAGCGGCCTAAGGTCGCGGGAAAACGAAGGAGATGCATCATCACTGCCGGCGCCAGGCGACGAAGGGGCCTCATTCGCTCGCGCCTGTTAGCGATGCGGACACGGCCGCGTGCCGAGCCCTGGGTCCGAGCCAGCCCCCCAGCCCACCAGCATGGTGCCGACCCCACAACAGTGGGGACCACACACCGCCTGGACGTCCCCCCGAACTCCGCCCGTGGTCCATCTATTCCCGGCACCCGTGGCACTGCGCAGGTGAGGGGCACAAACACCCAGCATGGGCCTGGCGGGGGGAGGGGCCTGGCTGGGGAGGGGCGTGGTCGGGGAGGGGCGTGGGGCCAGGGGAGGGGCCTGTCCGGGGGCGGGGCCTGCCGGGGCGGGGCCTGGCCGGAAGGGGCCTGGCCGGAAGGGGCACCGCCAGCTTCAGCACCAAGAGCACTGGGTTCCGTGGGCAGCGTCCAAGGCCGACAGTGGCCTCCAGAGAAGCAGCCGCAGGACCGTCCAGGATAAGACGGCAGGACGGCCTGAAGCAGCCCCGCCCGAGTGCGCGCTGGCCCCGGCCCGGCCCGCCCAGGGCCCCGTGGCACGCGCAGAACCATGCCCCCTCCCCTGTGTCCTCCAGGCGGGGACAGTGGCCAGGGGAGCGGAGGGCTGAGCCCCACACAGGCAGGCCACCAGCTGCCACTGGCCATGGGCAGGGTCCCCGGGGCGCCGCAGGCCCTCAGACCAAAGTCCAGGCAAGGTGACCGTTAGTCTCCGAAGCCCAGGGCTCCCCAGAAAGGGGGTCGGGGAAGGGGGGGGAGGGGGGGACGGGGAACTTCCTGCGGAGAAAGAGGCCCCACCATCCGCCTGGGGCCTGTGGGCGTCCGACTCCAAAAGTTTCTCCAAACCGTGACTGACCAGAGTTCGGGCCGGGAACGGGCCTGGTAAATCCCCTTCACTGGGCAACACCCCCCCCCCCCCGCCCCCGAGAGGCACAGGTACAGGTGCAGGCGTCCGCGGCCAGTGCTGGCCAGCCCTGACCTGGACAGCTCCCCCAGCCCCCAATGACGTCTGCAGCAGCCCCGGGCAAGCAAATGCACAGGGGCCTCTTCCCACGCCCCTCACAGTCCTCCCTGGGCGGAACTGGGGGACCTTCCCGCTGAGACCCGGCCCTGCGGCCCTCCCGGCTGAGCCTCGGGACGGGACCTGACGGGAACCGTCTCGAATCTCGGAAACGCCACGCCAGCCCCTCAGTCTGAAACGCAGCAGCTCCCTGTGCCCCCGGCACATAGATGCTAGCAGGGCCTGTCCCCGGCCACGGGGCCTCAGGACAGACGCTGGCCAGGCCACAGTGGACGGTTCCCTCTAAGGAGACGGGCTCCCTCGAGTGGCGCGAGGAACGCGCTGGCGGACCCCCGAGGCTCCGGCAGGAGAGGAGCCAACGTCCCCTGCCCGTCCTCTGTCTGCCGAGGCCAGCGGGTGTCCACAAGGGCCCAAGGAGGGGCAGGAAGCCAGCGGAGACCAAGAGGGGAGGGAGGCGGCAGGCGTAAGCAGGAGCAGGGCGAGGGGGGAAGCTGACGGGGGAGGGGGAGGGGGAGGATAGGCGAGGGGCGTTGGCATGTGGGGCCCCGGGGCCAGAGAGCACGCGGCAGGTGTCTACAGCTCGGACGCGGACCGCGCTGGCGGGGACAGCTGACCCCGAGGGCCGGGTTCTCGCCGCTCAGGCCAGGGCACTCGAGCAAGGACACACGGATCCACCAGGGGCCGCCGGGCTGGCCTCAGGCCCCCGCTGGCCAAAGACGTGTCTCCCGGCCCCCTGGTGCCAAAGGGGCGTCCCCCTTGCGGCCTTCTAGCTCCCAGTCCCGGTCACTGAACGCGGGCAGGAAGTGGGCGGGGCGGGCGGGGCTGAGTCTCCAACCTGGCAAAGGACTGGGCCCCATGTGGGACAGGGGGAGGCGCTGTGGGTGCCCGAGAGGAGGCCACAGGGGCCACGGCCAGTCCCTTCCGGTCTGGATGCCCCCGGCAACAGGACCGTGTCTAAACCCCGCAGGCCGGAGCCCGCCGTGACGCGGGGGCGGCCCGAGCGAGAGCAAAGCGCTGGCCCACGCCGCCCGTGGGTGGGGGCAGGGACGGAAGCTGCAGCAGCGCGCGGGGGGGCGGGGGGGAGCGGAGACCCCCAGGCCTACCTATGCCCGAGTTGGCGCCCGTCACCACCACCACTCTGCCCGACAGGTCGCGGCCCTGCAGGATCTCCATGGCCGTGGTGCTGCCGTCGTACTTCTGCCGGATGCTCGGCTTGGCGGGGCTGTCGTCCACGGTGAAGGCCAGCCGCGGGTCCAGGTAGGTGGTCCTCTTGTTGATGTGGCTGCGGGCGGGGCGGAAGGGCAGGTCACCCAGAGGACGCGGCCAGGGGACACTCCGCACCCACTGGAAAGGGTCGCGCCCCCGGCTGTCTCTCGGGCTCCAGAGGGAGGATACTCGCCCGAGGGTGCTCTTCCCTTCAGAGGCATCAGAGGCGGTGCACAGGCCTTGCACCTGGGTATCACGGCCGGAGAAGCACCGTCACCCGCTTTACATCCATACAGCCGTGTCTGCGGGACTAGTCAGTCTACACCTGTGCATTCTGGCTCAGCCCCCCCCCCCCCCCACACACACACACTACGCAAAGACTAAGAAAAACTGAGAGACGAGAGGAGACTCATGAGAAAAGTCTTTACATGGCGGGAAATGTGCACAGGTGAAGGGACGGGTTTTGGAACCTTGTGTGCAGGGGTATAAGACGGGTGTTGGAACCCTGTGTGCAGGGGTATAAGACGGGTGTTGGAACCCTGTGTGCAGGGGTGTAAGACGGGTGTTGGAACCCTGTGTGCAGGGGCAGAGGACGGGTGTTGGAACCTGTGTGCAGGGGTGAGGGACAGGTGTTGGAACCCTGTATGCAGGGGTGAGGGACAGGTGTTGGAACCCTGTGTGCAGGGGTGAGGGACAGGTGTTGGAACCCTGTGTGCAGGGGTGAGAGACAGGTGTTGGAACCCTGTGTGCAAGGGTGAGAGACAGGTGTTGGAACCCTGTGTGCAGGGGTGAGAGACAGGTGTTGGAACCCTGTGTGCAGGGGTGAGAGACAGGTGTTGGAACCCTGTGTGCAGGGGTGAGGGACTGGTGTTGGAACCCTGTGTGCAGGGGTGGTGGACAGATGTTGCAACCCTGTGTGCAGGGGTGAGGGACTGGTGTTGGAACCCTGTGTGCAGGGGTGGTGGACAAGTGTTGGAAACCTGTGTGCAGGGGTGTAAGACGGGTGTTGGAACCTGTGTGCAGGGGCAGAGGACGGGTGTTGGAACCTGTGTGCAGGGGTGAGGGACAGGTGTTGGAACCCTGTGTGCAGGGGTGAGGGACAGGTGTTGGAACCCTGTGTGCAGGGGTGAGGGACTGGTGTTGGAACCCTGTGTGCAGGGGTGGTGGACAGATGTTGCAACCCTGTGTGCAGGGGTGAGGGACTGGTGTTGGAACCCTGTGTGCAGGGGTGGTGGACAAGTGTTGGAAACCTGTGTGCAAGGGTGTAAGACGGGTGTTGGAACCTGTGTGCAGGGGTGAGGGACAGGTGTTGGAACCCTGTGTGCAGGGGTGAGGGACAGGTGTGGAACCCAAAGAGGGGGCCACCGTCCAGCCTGTCTCTCTCTCTCTCTCTCTCTCTCTCTGGGACCTTATTCCAAAGAGGGGGCCACCGTCCAGCCTCTCTCTCTCTCTCTGTGTCTGTCTGTCTGTCTGTCTCTCTCTCTGCAGCTCTGCCTACGTGGGGCTCACAGCGCCTATCTGTAGGGCTGGAACATCTTCCTCTCACAATGAAAACGAGTCCCTTCAAAATGCAGAAGGGCCGAGCCTCGCTTCCATGGAGGTGACACTTACTCGACAAAAAACACCTGTCCATTCTCATCAGTCTCCTGCTCCCATCCATAGGGCAGATCTGAAACACAGAGAAGACGGGGGTGGCAGGGGAGACGGGTGCCCAGCTGGGCGGGGGAGGACCGGCCCCGCCCCCGCCAGGGGGACTCTGCATCAGGCAGGTGGGGTTGCACCATCACCCCAGCTGAGTCCAGCGCCCTGCCCGCCCTGGGGAAACCGGTTTCCCTCCTGCCAGTGTGTCCTGGGCCAGGGCTCCTGCCAGCTGGAACCCGGAGCACGGCCCCGGGCGCACACCTGCCTCCCCCTCCGTGTCTCGGCCACATGCCGCCACATCCCTCAGCACCTTCCCGTGGGTCCCAGCGGTCCTGGCCATGCGCTGCCTTTTCCGCTGGACCCGAGACCTCCGCAGCATGGGGACTGTCTCAGGGAACGCCCCCCCCCCCCCCCCACGGTCACCTCGACGGACTCCACCGAAGCCAGACACGCCAAATCCCGTGACACAAGCCAGCTCGGACAGAGCAGCCTCAGGGGCCCCGCAGGGGTAGTCAGGGGCCCCCGACACTAGCCTGACGCCCCAGCCCAGACCTGGCCACCTCCAACACACCCCCAGCAGCTCCCCACTGCGAGTGCGGGTGCCTGCGAGGGGGAAGCTTCCAGAACACCGCCCGCCTGCCGCCTCTCTGCTGGGCCCTTTGTCCTCGAGGACGCAGGCCTGGACATCGAGGCTGTCTGCTCGGGGTGGCATACACACCTCCGGATATGCGCTTTCTCTTTCCAGTTTTGGGGTGTTCCCACTGCGTCTTCTCCTCCGAGTGACTGTGGAGAAGAAATGTTACGTAGTCACAAAGCAAGGATTACACTGGTAAGAATGAATTTTATCGCACCGAATGTTTTCTTTCCAAACAGAACTCTCTCTCGAGGGGAGTGACGTCAGGCGTCGGGAAAGGAAAGAGGCAGAGTCTCGGGTGACCGAGCACCTGCTCGGAGCGCCTGGAAGCCAGGCCTGAGGAGCGAGCTGGGCAGCAGGAGGACGGAGAGGGGAGGACGTGGGCCCCAGAGGGTGGAGGACGGGGCAGGGAGGGCATGGGCCCAGATGATGAAGGATGGAGGGAAGAGGAAGGGTGTGGAAACCAGAAGATGGATGGATGGATGGATAGATGGATGGATGGATGGATGGATGGATGGATGGATGGATGGATGGGGGAGGACATGAAGCCCAGAGAAGGTCACGTCCCGTGGGGTGTCCCGTCCTGTGGGTTGTCCTATTCTATGCGGGGGGGGGGGGGGGTCCCGTCCCGTGGGGGGATGGGCAGATGAACAATTAGAGGGGCGAGGACGTGATCCCCTGTGATCCCCAGACAATGGTAGGGAGGAGGGCCGACTCCAGGGATGGACAGATGGGGAAGGAAGGGGAGCCCCGAGAATGGACGTAGGATGGATGGATACGGAGGGGACCCAGGAGACAATGGATGGACAGATGGATGGACTGACGGACAATGGAGGAGACAGAATGGGAGCCCCAGAGGATGGATGGGTGAATGGATAGATGGATGATGGATGGGGAAGGAGGTGGACCCCAGGGGATGGAGAATGGATGGATGGACAGATGGATGCCTAGACAGATGGGGGATGGGTGGATGGATGGACGGACGGACAGATGGATGCCTAGACAGATGGGGGATGGGTGGACGGCCCGTTGGGGGTGGCACCGGGGTGAGCTGTCCACCAGGCAGCACTCATCACTACGCTTGTTCTCCATCACCTTCCAGATTCCGGGGCATTGCCAGAGGGTGGCTCTGAGCCCACATCCTGCCCGCGCCAGCTCCCTCACAGGGGGTCCTGTCCTGTACGGGGTGTCCTGCCCTGAATGGGTGTCCTACGTGGTGTCCTGTCCTGTACTGTGTCCCGTCCCGTGGGGTGTCCTATCCCATGGGGTGTCCCATCCCGTGGGGGTCCCGTCCCATGGGGGGTTCCTCCTGTGGGGGGTCTTGTGCTGTGGGGGGTCCCATCCCATGGGGGTCCCGTCCCGTGGGGGTCCCGTCCCATAGGGGGTTCCTCCTGTGGGGGTCTGCTGTGGGGGGTCCCGTCCCGTGGGGTCCTGTCCAGGCTGTCCCCTGCACTCTGGGGGGTGAGTGGAAGTGAGTGGGAAGAGCCTCCTGAGGCCCACCCTGGGGTGCAGGGTCCCAGGGGGGAGCGAGGCTCTCACGGCCTCTCAGGGTCTCTCAGCCCTGCGCCCTGAGGGAAGCTGTGTGACCACCCTCTGCCTCAGTTTCACCATCAGTGAAGAAAAAAGAAATGGGGCCGATATGAGCCCCCCCACAATGCTGCACGGCCGGGCATGGCCCCACCCCGATGCGGCCCCCGCTCAGACAGGCTGGAGGAAGCCCAGAGGGCAAAGGAAAGCGAGGGGGGTCTCGGCCCCGAGAGCCAAGAGCAGAGGGACCATGCACACAGGCCAGGGCTGGCCATGGGAGGCCTGAAGCTGCAGGGTCCCACCAGCCCCCCAAACTGGCAGGAAGGCGCAGAGTTTCTCTAGTGACACCCGGGGCCCCAAACCCAGACAGGGACGGGGTAGAAAGGGGAGTGACACAGTGACAGAGGGAGCAGTGGGGGGAAGTGCGGCGCCGCCTCCAGGCAGCCTCCAGGCCTGAGCCCCTGGGAAGCCCAGATAACTGGGGCACCCTGGCAGCAAAGACGGGCCAGGAGCTGGGCTTATGCCTCTCGTCCTCCCGGAACGGGGGTCTCGCTGTGCAGTTTCCTCTGGGGGCCCTGGGGGCCCCGGAGGACGGGCCTGTCTGGGCACTTCACAGCCCGCAGCGCAGACCGGGCAGAGGACGGGGCGGCAGCGGGTGCAGGCCAAGGGTCACGGGCCGGCGTCCAGGGCAGAGCTCCGGGGACACGGGGCAGCCTCACCCAGCGTCCCCCGCAAACCCCGCGGGGCCCCAGGGGCTGGGGCAGGAGGCGCCCAGCTGCTCCCGGGCCCACGCGGAGCCCGACCCCTGCCAGGGGCACCCACCCACGCCCGTTCTCGCCCAGGGCTGCCTCCTGCCCCCACGCTCAGGAAGGGACAGCGCAGGGGGCCTCCCCTATGGTGCAAGCGGCCGTGGGCGGGCACCCTCCAAGGATGCGCCCCCATCCCTGCCCCGCGAGCCTGGCACCCCAGAGGGAGGTCCAGCAGCTGAGCCTGCACCCCGGAGTCACGGGGAACGAACCAGACCCCAACGGGGCGAGAATGAAAAACTCAAAGCCCAGCGAGGTCTTTATGGCTGTGTGTCTCTCTGCATCCTCGGGGACCCCCGATTCACTCAAGGGGGGCGAGTCTTCCAGCCGCTGCAAAATCACTGGCTGACATTCGTGAGTCCACCCGGAAGAGCTGACAAAGAAGCTTCCCCCAGGCGGGTCTGGGGACAGAGCGAGCAGCCTTGAGCGCAGAGTGCTTAGGACCCGGTGCTGAGTGCTGAGGACCCCCGTGCTGAGTGCTTCGCGGGCAACGAGTGAAGGGCATGGAGGGGAAGACAGTCGCAGGGGGCCCATCTCACAGACGGGAAGGGTGGGCGCCCAGGGCGGGGGTGGGCGGCGCTGCCCCCAGCGCAATGTCACCCGCGTGTCACCCGCGTCCCCGGGCCGGTGGCGCCGAGGCTGACCCGCGCGAGCCCCCAGGTCGGGAGCTGAGCTGACAGGGCAGACCCCCGGCCCGCTCGCACGTGCAGCGCTGCGGCCGGAGCCCCCCCGACCCGGCCCCCGCGCGGCCCCGGCTGTCCCCCGGTGCAGGCGCGCCCGGCCCGGGCCCCTTACTTGGCGTAGTACACCCAGCCGTCCTTGGTGGTCCGCTGCTCCCAGCCCGGGGGCAGCTCGTCCTCGCTGTCCGTGTCGTCCAGGCCCGCGTAGCGCAGCGCGGCCATGGGGACGGGTCGCCGGCTCCGGGTGCTCCGCGACTCGCTCACTCCCGCCGCAAGCGAGCCCCGCGCGCGTCCGGGCTGAGGCGCTCGCGCCTGCGCACTGCGCGCCCGCCGCCGCGGGGACGGGAATCCGCTCTCCGGGCTTTCGCGCCCGCCGCGGCCGAAGGGGCGGAGCCCGGAGGGGAGCTCGGCCCGGAATAGGTTCGGGAGGCTGCGCGGCCGCTCGGATGGAGGAAAAGGTTGGCGTGGATTACAGAGGTCCGGAGCTGGAGCCGAGCGCTCGCCACCTCCCCCGCTGCAGGGACGGGCGCCGGCGTCCAATCAGGGCCCAGGACTCCGCCCGTTGCTGGGCGACCCGTAATCACTTCCGCGTTGCGCCGACCAATCCCGAGGAGCTGCAGGGGCGTCCTGGGAAATGGAGTCCAGGCCCGGCTGGACGCGGGCTGCAGAGGAAGGGAGCGGAGACGCCGCCGAGCTCTACCCCGCGGAGCCTTGGGACGCATAGACGTTCCTTCTCGGAAACCTTCCAGAGCTTGCTGGCCGCCGCACTGATGCGCATGCAAACGCAAAGTTGTGAACTTAGTGTTTGTTGTGTGTGCAAAAGCAAAATTGTGAGCCGTGGAGACGGTTCAAGAGGCAAACCCTTGCACCTTCTGGTGACCCAAGTGTGGAGAAACGCCTTGCAACGGCAGCGCGGGTGATTACCGCGCTGTTGGTAATTAGCCTTTGCAGAGCTCGGTGAGCAGCTCTTGGCATCTATCCTGAGAACACACAAGCACTGGGGGCAGAGAGGTAGTGCAGCGGCTAGGACGTTTGTCTTGCAAACGGCTGACCCAGGTTCGATTCCCCTCAGCATCCCATAGGGTCCCCCTGAGCCCTGCCAGGAATAACCCCTGAGCATCGCTGGGTGTGCTCCCCCCAAAAAACACACACAAACATTAGTTCAAAAAGATACAGATGTGGGGCTGGAGTGATAGCACAGCGGGTAGGGCGTTTGCCTTGCACGCGGCCGACCCGGGTTCGAATCCCAGCATCCCATATGGTCCCCTGAGCACCGCCAGGGGTGATTCCTGAGTGCATGAGCCAGGACCCCTGTGCATCGCCGGGTGTGACCCAAAAAGCAAAAAAAAAAAAAAAAAGATACAGATGATGTCTCGGTCTATTATTTACAAAGCCCAAGATGTGGAAACAGCCCACGTGCCCAATAACAAAAATTGGGGCTGACCCCGGTTTCTCTGACCCTGAAGCCTGCACGGGGAAAGGCGGCTGTCTGAAGGGAGAAGGGGCTGCATTGCTCTGTGTCTCTCAAACCCTGGACCTGCCCCTCCCCTGGGGTTTCCCTTCACAGCTGCCCACCTGAGGGTTCCCTTAATGAAAGCGCGTGTTAGTTTTTCCAGACCCACCAGCTTGTCTCAAGCCTAGAAAAGCACCACACATTGCCAATCCACGTGCATTTACTCAGGCTTCCATGAACTTGCAGCTCTTGCTCCAAGCAAACTCACTCCTGTGATATGACTAGGACAGACGGCTGCAAACGCCCTCCGTGGTTGGGGGTGAGTGGGCGGTGACAAAAGAGACAAGCCTCGGTCTCTCCGATGATTGCGTGTCACCTTGGTGCTGCCCCTGCCTGACCTCCGGCTCTTGACATTGACCTTGGGTTGTGCTCCCAGAGCTCGACTGGCAACTGTCATCTGTGACTTGGCACCTACCCAAGTGGTGAGTGTTCAGCTTCAGGGTCAACCTTCCATCGCCCCTACCCGTACAACCATTTAAAGCCGGAGTGTCAGCCTCGGAGCTACAGACACCCAGGCCAGCTCGGTCCCTGCAAAGGACTGACGCTTCCGGGCGCAGATTCGCTGTCGCTCCGGCTGCCGTCCACTAGATGGCAGTAGCGTCCCTCATCCTGATGTAACAACAGAAACTAACTTCCAGATGTTTCCAAGCCGGAATCTTTGCTCTAGCTGTAAATTACTAACTCCTCCAGGACATGATTAACTCCAATCAAAGGCTGGTACTTATTTAAGGCAATGCAGAGTCCGTTTCAGGCCAATTTGGTCCTTACATCCTGCTAGTTTTAATCACCAAATTCTCTAGTGTCGCCTGAACATCCTTCCCCCGCCCCCCATACCTTCACTTCTTTGCAGATGAGAGACACGGGCTGAAAGAAGACCGTATGGGTGGCCCAGGAACAGACAGTGTTCCCACATGTTTATAACTTCAGCTTCCTCTCCTGGTCCTCAATGTTTATAACTTCATTTTTCTTCCTATCCTGGTCCTAAATGTTCATTAAACTTCATCTTCTTCTTTTCCTCCTACCTCTTAGGCACAGTTAGAAGGTTCAAGAAGGCAGATATCCAGCATCCAGAGGTTTACAAGAGCAAGAATTTAGAGGTTCCCAAACTTATTTGACCTACCTTTTCAGGAAAAGAAATTCCTTGTCACCCCCTTGGAAATCCACCTTCTTTAAGGAAACCAATGGAAGTGCTATCGAATTGCACAGGGCTCTCCCAGCTGTCCCACGGCCACCCAGCCCAGAATGAAACCTCCTGGGAAACACTTTAGTTTCACAAAAACTCAAACATGCGCCTAGTCTATTGCAAGCAACAGGAAAACCATCAGAAGTTTCCTCCCTTCCTTATGTGATCTCTCGCTTCTTTTCCTTCCTCTGCACGGCCGGGCTTTATCTTTCCGCTCCTCCTTCCCGGCTTCTTCCATCTCCCCATCGTTTCTGCCCTTCTGGGACGTTAGCTTGAGAAGCACTCTGACAGATACTGCACAGATCAGACCAGAGAGGACAAACCCAGTTTCTATTATAAGATTGTTGTGGGTTCAGGAGCGTTAAGCTCAGGAATGAGTCTGGCTCCTCTAGGTGTACACTCAGGACCGGGATTTGTTTTGCTAAAGCCGCTGAATCATTATTGGCGGGAAGAGAAATTCAGTATCGGTTCTGCATCTGCCCACCAGAGGGCAGTCTCTGACCACAATTTTATTTATTTATTTATTTATTTATTTTTTTAGTTGTGTGATATCTCTTTATTTTTTTTTTAAATTTATTTATTTTTAATTAGAGAATCACCGTGAGGGTACAGTTACAGATTTATACACTTTTGTGCTTATACTTCCCTCATACAAAGTTTGGGAACCCATCCCTTCACCAGTGCCCATTCTCCACCACCCGTAAACCCAGTGTCCCTCCCACCCTCCCCAATCCCATCTCCCCCCCACCCCACCCTGCCACTGTGGCAAGGCATTCCCTTCTGTTCTCTCTCTCTAATTAGCTGTTGTGGTTTGCAATAAAGGTGTTCAGTGGCCGCTGTGCTCAGTCTCTAGCCCTCATTCAGCCCGCAACTCCCTTCCCCCACATGGCCTTCGACTACAATGTAGTTGGTGATCGCTTCTCTGAGTTGACCTTTCCCCGGAACGTGAGGCCAGCCTCGAAGCCATGGAGTCAACCTCCTGGTACTTATTTCTACAGTTCTTGGGTGTTAGTCTCCCACTCTGTTATTCTATATACCATAGATGAGTGCAATCTTTCTATGTCTGTCTCTCTCTTTCTGACTCATTTCACTCAGCATGAAACTTTTCATGCCCATCCACTTGACTACAAAATTCTTGACCTCCTTTTTTCTAACAGCTGCATAGTATTCCATTGTATAGATGTACCAAAGTTTCCTCAACCAGTCATCCGTTCTGGGGCATTCGGGTTTTTTCCAGATTCTGGCTATTGTAAACAGTGCTGCGATGAACATACATGTGCAGATGTTGTTTCGATTGTACTTTTTTGCCTCTCTGGGATATATTCCCAGCAGTGGTATTGCTGGGTCAAATGTCTGACCACAATTTTAAAGACTGAAGTCTACTCCAGTAAGATTCCTACATCTGGGCTGGTGATCTTTCCCCCCCTTTTGCTAAATTGCCTCTGTAGTAATTGATAATTAGCACTGAGGCACTGTCGTCCCGTTGTTCATCGATTTGCTCGAGCAGGCACCAGTAATATCTCCATTGGGAAACTTGTTACTGTTTTTGGCATATCAAATATGCCACTTGGTACCTTGCCAGCTCTGCCATGTGGTGGGATACTCGTGGTAACTTGTCTGGCTCTCCGAGAGGGATGGAGGAATCGAACCCGGGTGCAAGGCAAAGGCCCTACCCGCTATGCTATTGCTCCATTCCGGAATTGATAATTAGTGGACATAAATAGGGTCCGTTTGTGCTGAAAGCAACTTGGCATTTGTTCTTCATGGGGTGGGTTTTCCACAGCCAAGCATCTTCAGATTCATTTGCGTTAGAAGGAAGGTGGTTCTCTCCTCCCCCTGCATATACCAACCATTCTCCAGCCCGCTTTACCCTGCTTGCCCTGCCATGGGGAATTAAGCATTCCACCTTAGTGTCGGGGTGAGTGAGCCCATGTGTGCTGGAACGCTTTCCAGCTCCCCTGAAAGGCGGTTCGTGAGGGGTGACCCACCAGGAAGTATACTGGAAAGGGGCAGGAAACGCTCCTTTCACCCATGCGGCCTCACATGGGTCTGTAAGTCTGTCTTTTGTGTATTCAGATACATGATGAGTGAGAAAAATCTAAGCTATGTCATGGAGAGAAACCAAGAAACCAAGAACAATGAAAATACACTGATATCCAGAGATCAGTCCAACACTCGGGCTGGGTTTGGGGTGGGGACGGGGGGTTTATCAGCGGGGCTCAGGGCTTACCCCTGGCTCTGCACTCAGGGAGCACTCCATGCAGGCTCAGAGTAGGGTAGAAAGTGCTGGGAATCGGGGCTGGAGCCATAGCACAACAGGTAGAGTGTTTGCCTTGCATGCAGCCGACCCGGGTTCGATTCCCAGCATCCCCTCTGGTCCCCTAAGCACCGCAAGTATGACAGTAAGAGCTAGGAATGGCCACGCTGGACAAGAGCTGAGGGTTAAAGGTAGGTAAAGGGATGTCCCTGATAACCTTTCAGTATCTGTATTGCAAGCCACAATGGCTAAAAGGAGAGAGAGAGAGAGAGAGAGAGAGAGAGAGAGAGAGAGAGAGAGAGAGAGAGAGAGAGAGAGAGAGAGAGAGAGAGAAGAAAAGTATTTGCCATAGAGGCAGGCTGAGGGGTGGGGGGTGATGGGAGGGAACCTGGGGAATGCTGGGAAATGTACAGTGGTGGAGGGATGGGTGTTGGAGCACTGTGGGACTGAGATCCAATCATGAACAGCTTTGTAAGGTGTTTTCACCTCACAGTGATTCAAAAAAAATAGCACTGTAGCACTGTCGTCCCGTTGTTCATTGATTTGCTCGAGCGGGCACCAGTAACGTCTCCATTGTGAGACTTGTTATTATGCCACAGGTAGCTTGCCAGGCTCTGCCATGCGGGCAGGATGCTCTTGGTAGCTTGCCAGGCTCTCCGAGAGGAACGTAGCATTAAAAAAAAAACTTAAAAAATAATTAAATTAAGTGGAGCGATAGCACAGCGGGTAGGGCGTTCGCCTTTCATGCGGCCGACCCGTGTTCAATTCCTCTGCCCCTCTCGGAGAGCCCGGCAAGCTACCGAGAGTACGCGCCCGCGTGGCAGAGCCTGGCAAGCTACCTGTAGCGTATTGGATATGCCAAAAACAGTAACAATAAGTCTCACATTGAGAGACGTTACTGGTGCCCGCTTGAACAAATTGATGAGCAACGGGATGACAGTGACAGTGACAGTGTAAATTAAAAATAAAACACCAAAGTCCGTGGCAGTCTGGGGTGCTGGCCAGGCCATCAAACCTCTGCTGATCCCCTGATCCTAGAAACACGGAACACGGCCAGCAGTGGGCAGGTGAAAGTGGCCTCAGCCTGGGCAACACCCCCCCCCCCCCGAAGCTGCTCTGGGGATCCCCCTCGTGGGCACAGGACGCCAGATGCGCGGGAGCCCGAGGGTAGCCGGCCCCCCAGATAAAGGACCGTGAGCCTCTATCCTAGCGGGGATCAACCTCGTCTCACCCCACTGCTGAGGACAGCTCCTGGAGACAGTGGCCCAGGGACGCCCCCGCAGAGGGTCCCGAGAGTCAGACGTGGTTCACATTGCACGGTGGCCAACTGCCCCCCATCCCAGACTGTACCCTAGTTCATGCTTCCGTGCGGGCCCCCCCAACAGTGCTCAGGGCTCATGCCAGCTGGCTCAGGGCACCAGGATCCAACCTGGGTTGGCCGCAGGGAAGGCAGATGCCCCTGGAGGTGCCATCTCTGCAGCCCTGTAGGACCTCAGTGCTTGCTTTAGTGTTGGAATGGAACGCATGTCGCTCTTGCTCCAGTTTCTCTCCTCATATCTTCGACAGCCTGTTGGGTGTCTGTAAAGCCCCCGTTAATAATCTAGGTCACTTTGCCCACCCAAGTGGCTGACTCACTTAATGCAATCCCGGTGGCGGGGGGAGCCTTTTGCAGCCGTACCAGGGCGCAGTGGGGCTGTGCCCCAGGCCGAGGCTAGCGGGGAGTGACCCCCAGCCCTAAACACGACCAGGGAGGAACCCCCTATTGGAAGCAAAAGTCATATAACTATGTCTTCTGGCAGAGCTATGGAAAGCTCCAGCCATCTTTTTACTTATTTGTTTATTTTAATTTTTTAATTGAATTACTGTGAAATTAGACCCTCACAAAGCTGTTCATGATTAGGTTTCAGTCCCGCAGTGTTCCAACACCCGTCCCTCCACCAGGGCACATTCCCAGCACCAGGGGCCCCAGGGGCCCTCCCATTGCTCCCCAACCCCAGCCTGCCTCTGTGGCAAGCACTTCTCTCTCTCTCTCTCCCTCTCTCTCCCTCTCTCTCCCTCTCTCTCCCTCTCTCTCCCTCTCTCTCCCTCTCCCTCTCCCTCTCTCCCTTCCTCTCTCTCCTTCTCTCTCTGGCCCTCCTTCTATCCCTCTCTCTTCCTCTTTCTCTCTCTCCTTCTCTCTTCTTCTTCCTCTTTCTCTCTCAGTCTCTCCCTCTCTCCTTCTCTTCCTTTTTCTCTCTCTCCCTCTGTCTCTCCCTCTCTCCTTCTCTTCCTTTTTTCTCTCTCCCTCTCTCTCCTTCTCTTTTCTTCTTCCTCTTTCTCTCTCACTGTCTCTCCCTCTCTCCTTCTCTTCCTTTTCTCTCTCTCCCTCTGTCTCTCCCTCTTTCCCTCTCTCTCCCTCTTTCCCTCTCCCTCCTTCTCTCTCTGTTTCCCCCTCCCCCTCCCACCTCTCCCCCCATCTCCCCCCTCCTCTCCTTTTGGGCATTGTGGTTTGCAATACAGACACTGAAAGGTTATGGGGTATATCCCTTTACCTACTTCTAACACTCCGTTCTTGCCCAGCGTGCTTCGTCCATCCCTGACTCCAGTTAACGGTCAGTAACTGAGCTCAGTGCTCGGTTGAACCCGTCGGCCCAGAGCCTGCTGTGCGGCCTGCGAGAGTGAGGGCACGCCTGCTCTCTGCGGAGCCCCAGACACTGCGTCAAGCTTGCCCTGCGGGGGCCACACAGCAGCTGCAGAAGCTCGACTGTAGTTCTCACGTGCGGGAGGGGTGCCTGCGAGCCCCCAGAAGGCTCTGTCTGCTGTGCTCCGTCTGCTGTGCTCCGTCTGCCAGCCGACAGGGCAACATGGCTTCACGTGCGCGCTCTCCCCGCTGCCAACTAGTCTTCTCGCCGTACTTATGGCAACATGGAGATCCTGTGTCAGAGGAAATGGAACTGAAAAACCAAGCTGCTGGGAGCTGTCGGCCAGTTATTTTCTCCTTCCAGGCCATGTTTCCTCACAGAGTCGGGCGGTGAATGAACCAGCCCCTGTAGTAGAGCCCTTAGAGAACAGCTACCCGGCCCTCCAGGAATTCCCGAATCCCAGAGAGGCGCTCCCCAAGTCTGCAACCCCAGGACGAAAGAGGGTCACCATCCCCCCGCTGCTGGGGCCACCACGTGGCTCTGAGGTTACCTGGTCAGGCTGTGCTCTTTCCTTCGCGCTCCTCTCAGTTGTCCGGGGCATGTTCAAGCATTTGAGCGGTGTCTCTGCCTCCCTTGTCCCCTCCCTCCCCTCCTCGCTGCTGCCTCCTACCTGGAGGAAGAGGCCACTGGGCCCACCAGCTTCCCTGAGGTCGGCAGGGCCCACCCTTGCTGGTGACCCTGAGTGGGGACAGCCCTGAGCGTCCTCTGAGGGGCTGAGAAGGGGAGTGACTGTCTGCGGGGGCTGCAGATGCCCGACCTCACTCTGGGGGGCAGCTGGCTGGCTCGGCGCATGCCACTGCGTGCACCACGTAAGAGCGAGGGGAAGGAGGAGGCCACGGTAATCCAACAGGGAGGCTGTGTCCCTAAGCCAAGGTCCAGGCGGTCAGTGTTTCCCGGTGATGGAGTCAAAACGCCAAGCAGTGCCGGCCAGTGGCTCTCCTAGCTGGCTCCTGCCCTTGCTTCTGAAAAGTCTGGAGTGATAGTGCAGTGGATAGGGCGCTTGCCTTGCAAGTTATAGACCTGGGTTCGATCCCCGCCTACCCCAGATGGGCTCCTGAGACCGTCACAGAGCCAGGAGTATGTCCTGAGCACCTCCCCAAAACAAAAACCAAAAGTATAATAGTTTTTAAAAGTCTTCCATGATGCTCCAGGGGAAGTGCTCCCAGCCCCATCTGGCCAGGCACTGTCTGACTTCACTCCTGCTCCAAGGAGCTCTTCACATTATCCGGGCCCGGTGACCCTGCAGCAGTGTGGCATCAGAGGGGGAGCCCGGGGTCATCCCTACACCCCGCCCCCCAGGGGCCTCCAGCACCCATTATGAAGAGTGACAACCTTTTTTTTCTTCTTCAGTTTGTGGCAACTGGGACAGAACCTGCTGAAGCCCCCGGCCCCTCCGGGGCCTGCAGATAAGCACTGCCTGGGGAGACGGCAGAAGTCAGCGAAGGGTAAGAGTTTCCTAGAACTGCGTCTGTCCTTTCTCTGTCTCGTGTAAGTCACCCCGAGTTGCTGAAAGCCACGGAAATAGCTACACCCGTTTCCTGATCAAATAGGAGCTCGTCAACTCTTTTGCCATCATGTTTATTTTCAAATGATTTTTCCATGTTTAGGGGGACGGTTGTTCTCCCCGGATGCTTTTGCAACGGTGTTTGTCTTTGGGGAGCTTCATGGCGAGAATTCTGACCAGTACTCTAGACTTTAGGGTGATGGTGGTGTTGAGACCATAAAACTGAACTGGGCAGGAATTTCCAGAGCTCCTTGCTGGAAACACTGGATTCAAGTGTGAGAATTCCTAGTATGGGATTGTGTGAACCAGTGAGAACGGTTTGACTCTTTCATAACTCTCTTTCTGAGGTGTTGCCAGTTCCTTGGTGGTTTCTTTCCTCTGGAGGACAAAGGAAGGCTAGTTACTGAGGTATTTGAGGTGGATGACTGAGTCCCAAACTTTGGTCCCAGAGATTTCTATGTGTGAAAACCAGACCGATACCTGCCATGCCATTGGACAGGGTGTTCTCTGGGGTCCCGAGACATAGGGGAGGCGGCAAAAGTGAGACGCAGAGAGGGACTTCCAGATAAGGCGGGGAGGGGGCAATTGGTTAGTGTCATCAGGTCAGGCTGGCCTTCGTTATCCGTCCCCCGGCCCCTGCGGGGAACCTGGTGGATACTCAGGTGGATGGCATGTGCACTGGGGAGCACTTCTGCTGTGACGGTGAAATGTGCTCGTGTTGGATACCAAGAAGACGAAGAATAACCAGTGTCCAGTGCATCCTGTGGCCATCTGTGAGGAGATCCCTGCACCTCACCTCGCTGGATTCTCACACTAACCCCGAGAGACTGTAATTCTCACTGCCCACTCTGTGTGAGTGTGTGAGGCAGCAGGAAGCTGGCCGGTGGGCGTTAAAGAGGAAGAGGAAGAGGTATGGGCCGGTGCTCCTAACAAACCACAGTGTTGTGAACCAAATTCAGCTTCGAGAACTGGATCATAAACACTCCACAACACGGTGAACCACTGTTACCTCAGCAGACTAGAACAAAAGTACACACAGGGTTGTCAGCCAGTGTTACCTCAACACATTGGGACATAAATACACAACAGGGTTGTCAACCAGTATTATCTCAACACATTGGAACAAAAATACACAAGTATTGTCAACCAGTGTTACCTCAACATGTTAGAACAAAACTATACAATAGTGTTGTCAACCAGTGTTACCTCAACACATTAGAACAAAACTACACAATAGTGTTGTCAACCAATGTTACCTCAACACATTAGAACAAAAATACACAACAGTGTTGTCAACCAGTGTTACCTCAACACATTAGAACAAAAATACACAACAGTGTTGTCAACCAGTGTTACCTCAACACATTAGAACAAAAATACACAACAGTGTTGTCAACCAGTGTTACCTCAACACATTAGAACAAAAATACACAACAGTGTTACTTCAATACATTAAAACATAAATACACTACAGTATTGTCAACCACTGATTGTCCGTCAAACTAGAACATTAGTACACAGTGTTATGAACCAATGTTAGCCCAGCAGACTAGAACATAAAATCACAGTGTTGTGAACCAATGTTACCTCAGTAAGTTAGAGCATAAATACACAACAGTGTTGTGAACCAATGTTTCCTCAGTAAGTTAGAGCATAAATACACAACAGTGTTGTGAACTAATGTTACCTCAGTAAGTTAGAGCATAAATACACATCAGTGTTGTGAACCAATGTTACCTCAGTAAGTTAGAGCATGAATACACAACAGTGTTGTGAACCAATGTTACCTCAGCAAACTAGGTCATAAATATACAGTATTGTGAACCAATGTTACCTCAGCAGACTAGAACATAAATACACAACAGTGTTGTGAACCAATGTTACCTCAGCAGACTAGAACATAAATACACAGTGTTGTGAACCAATGCTGACCTCAGTACAAACTGAAAAATAAAATAAAGACACAAGTGTTGAGAACAAGTGCTACTTCAGTACAAACTGAAAAATAAATAAAATGAAAAAATAAATGAGTGTTTTTTAGAAGTTAGTTTTTGAGCTAACGAAAAGTAAAGGAAGGGTCTGGCCTCCCAGCCTTAATTCCTCTGTGGCCTGCCTCTGATACTGAGTGATTCTTCTTTCTCTACCCTACGACCCAACAAATGCTAAGCCACAGAAACCTTTCAGTCTGGGCAGTTCAGCCAAGTGAGGCTTCGAGCCTAGTAACAGAGTTCCTCTTTGTGCGGATGACTGCCTGGGTTGACCTCCCTCTTTCTTAGGCTGGTGGCAATTCATTCATTTGTGATTGTTGTTCATTTAAATCACTTGTTTGACCTTTGACCACTATAAGTTTCATCTGATTTAAATATATTATTTTGGCATCAAAAATGACCAACAGGGGCCGGAGCGATAGTACAGCGGGTAGGGCGTTTGCCTTGCACGTGGCCAACCCGGGTTCGATCCCCAGCATCCCATATAGTCCCCCAAGCACTGCCAGGAGTATTTCCTGAGTGCAAAGCCAGGAGTAACCCCTGAGCATCGCTGGGTGTGACCCAAAAAGCAAAAAAAAAAAAAAAAAACACCAAACAAACAAAAATGGCCAACAAATACCCAAAGCTTTAGATAAACCAAGCCAGACAGGCTTGAATCTCTATTCACAGAACTCGTACAATGCCTGTCCCCCGGGCACTTGTAAAGGAACACTTACGCCTTCAATCTAGCTCTCGCTATCACAGGATTGTTGCTGAGATGCTGATCTTAACATGACCATCAACTTTGATTTTTCCACTGGCAGGAGAACAAGCTAAGCTCTTCGCTTTTCATGTGTTACCGCTCCTCCACAGCTCTCAGCCCATTTAAGGCTCTCCCTCTCTCCCCACCCCCGCCACGTTCTCAGCGAGAGACTTTCCAAGGCTTAAACGATGAAGCACACACAGTGGCTGGAAGGCGTGGGAGCTTTCCACAGTACACCCAGAAGAAGGATTTTTCTTTTTTTTTTTTTTATCATTTGAGTGAGTTGTATTTATTCTTTTCTTTCTTTTTATTTTTTCAGGGTTTTAAAAAAATTTTTATTAATGAATCACCGTGAGGTACAGTTACAAACTTATGAACTTTCATGTTTGCATTTCATTTACATCCCTCCACCAGTGCCCATTCTCCTCCACCAATGTTCCCAGTATCCCTTCCACCCCCACCCCAAACCCCACCACCCCACCCTGCCTCTGCGGCAGGGCATTCCCTTTTGTTCTCTCTCCTGTTGGGTGTTGTAGTTTGCAATAGAGATATTGAGTGGCCTTCCTGTTCGGTCTATAGTCTACTTTCAGCACACAGCTTTCAAACCGAGTGGGTCCTCCTGACATTCTCTACTAGGCCTTCCCTTCTCTATCTCAGCTGCCTTTTCCCCCAGCATGTGAGGCCAGTTTCCAAGCTGCATGGCAGACCTCCTGGTTCTTATCTCTACCACTCTTTTTTTTTTGGGGGGGGTCACACCCGGCGATGCACAGGGGTTACTTCTGGCTCTGCACTCAGGAATTACTCCTGGCAGGGCTCAGGGGACCATATGGGATGCTGGGAATCGAACCTGGGTCATATCACAGAGAGTGATACCCTCTGTGCTATCACTCCAGCCCCTCTACTACTCTTGAGTGTTAGGAATCTTCAAAGATGATAGCAAGTGTATCAAAGAGACATCAAAGAGGATGTTACGAGGGTCTGGAGTGGAAGGGCAGGTGCCTGGCCTGTGCATGGCCCAGGGTTTGCCACCTGGCACCATGGCATGACCCTTACTTAAAACCAAGGAAGCAAAGAAATGAGCTCACAGATTTCTTCTCTCTTGGGCTGGACATTTGCCTTCATGCCTTTCTTTTGAAGTTACCAGGTAATCACACCCATTTCTTCCCCAGTACTCTCGGACTCAGAGGAAGAATGCTTAGCATTTTTAAGTTTTTCTTCCTTATATTCCTGTGTATCTTGGCTGAGAGCTTCCTCTTTTCTTGGTGGATGGATTTCTGGCAACAGTGGCATGGAAAATCTTTGAAAGAACTGTAGAGGAGGACTCGAATATCTGATGTTGGCCTCAGTTCACCGTTTCTGTTCCCAAGAGGACGGCCTTGCTCCTCTCTTTGGGGTGGGCCTTACATGGAGAGCTCACCCCCTGCGTGGCAACTTGAGGTGAAATGTGGTCTTGGGCACGGGGGCCATGTTGCTGGCCCATGAAAAATGTCTCAGGCAGATAACTCTGAGGTTATTTTTCTCCTTCTTTGCCCCGACCCCTTTCTTTGAATGGGTGAACTTGCTCTATCGAGGAATGATGTCTTTGCTATTCCTACGAAATGGCCTGCAACCTAAAGCAGAAGCCTTGGTTATTACTGAAGCTTTTCAGACAAGTCATTAGGGGATCATGCAGTCTGTGTCTGATAAGCACCCAAGGCTCAAAATAAATTGGTCCATTGAAGTTATTGAAGTTACATAGAGAAAACATCTTTCTTAATTTAAAGTGGGACATGCTCAGTTTAGAAATTGTATAAAATAAGGAAAGCATGAAGAAGGATGTATAATTTGCCAGTAAAATCTAATCCCCAGGGGCTAGCATCTATTTGCTATTAAAATCAGGTGTGCTTATTAATAACTGCATATCTGCAAACCTAGAACAGTGCCTGGGATGCTGCAGATTTAGTATTGACGGTCTGTGGAGAAAGCTGCATGCGCATTTCATTCGAGCAGATGCTGTTTTGGTTTTGATTACTCTGAAAGTTGTGCGGGTTGCAGACAGAAACAGCATTTATTTGTTGTAACACAGTCTTGTGTGGGACTCACTTCCTCTGGGTGTTTGTGTCGAGAGCCTGTTGCCTGGTCTGGCTTACATAGAACAGCACACGTGATTGATATGACTGTGATTTTTAATGTGACACATGGATGAGTGGGATAATCCCGCCACGCGTTCATTTCCCTTTTAATCTGTCGTGTGCCGCCAGACGGCGTGGCCGCGGGGGTGTCAGAGAGAGCACTGTCCTTGTGGGGCTTCCCATGTGAATTCTCATCCCGACTTGGCCGTTTTGTAGCCTTAAACAAATTGCTTAATTTCTCAGAGTCTTAATTTCCTCACCACTAAAATGACACAGTGGGAAAAAAAAAGCATGCCATATGGTTATTGGAGATGAAGACATGTATAATGGGAACATCTCACTAGATAAATGTTATCACAGAGTGAGTCTCAGAACATTCTTTTTTAAAAAATTATGGCTTGCGCTGGAGAGATGGCACAGCATGTAAAGCACTTCCTGTGCATGTATGTGGATCATCAGGGCTCAATCCCTGGTACTCTATGTAGTCTCCTGGGCACCGCCAGGAGTGATTCCTGTGTGCAGGGTTGGAGTAAGCCCCCAAGCACTGCTGGATATGATCAGAAAATCACAACCACCACCAATAATAAGAATAATAACTACAATAACAATAATAGTAATAATAAATCATGACCTATCATGCCATATGTTTTTGTAAGTGAATAATCTGAAGGTTAAATGCTCTCCTGCCTCTGAACACCATCCCCCACATGGTGTACTTCTAAAAGAGAATAAATACTAAAATCAAGCATGTTTACTTTTCAAAAGGAACCCACGGCAGATGAAGGCTTAGCTCATCCCAGATGAATTCCCACCCTGGAAAACTGCTGTCACCTGAATCTTCTCCTCATTGTTCTTTGGGTACTCAGGGGAATTCTCCTCTTTCCCCGCAGACATATGATTCTTGATTTTTGAGCAGTTCTTGGGGGAAGGTTAGCGTCCCCTCCTCTTTCCACATCCCCGTCTCCTGAGCATCAGCGTGCCACTGGCAAGATAGTCTACATTTTCGCAGCATTTCCCCTGAGCAGCAGACTCTGCAGCGCCCTGATACCGCCCTGACTCACAAGGCATCACCCAAACTTCGGTGAAGGGGGACGTTCTCCAGGGCCACCTAATTTCACACACGAGGAAACCAGGTTAGTGGGTGAGTGCTCACTCGCTCTCGGAAGCTCGACTACGGCCAGGCAAGGAGAGAGGACGGTTACATGTGCCAATGGCCAGCAGGTTCCTGGGGTCAGCCTGTGCTGAGAATCGGGGGCTAGGACTGAGGGGCGTTGGTTTGCCCAAGTCCCTGTTCCCTTCACTGCCCTGAAGGAGCCAGAAGCCAGGGGCGGCTGTCTCATCTCCCGGAGACTGGGCAGGGGCTCCCGGAAGACGCACACCTGGGCATAAACGTACCCATTGCCCCCAACAGTCTTCCCTGTTGTCCAAACTCACGCCCAGCGGCCAGAAGAAGGCTCCCGTGTACGGCTCCAGCTCCATCTGTTTGGGGCCTGTTCAGGGGTTCAGCACCCCACGCGCGGACAGCGACCAGCCGCCGCCAGACCCAATGGCCTGTGCCCACCAGCAGCTGCAGGACTGCGCCCTGGCCAGGTTCAGCGCCTGGGCACAGTCGGCCATGCCAAGTGTGCCCTGCCCCGGCTGGTCCCGGGAGCCCCACCCAGTGCTCTACCATCACCCCTTGTCCGGGAAGCCAACATCGAGTTCCAGAAAGGGGTGTGGCTAAGTACCCCTTTTCATCTAGCGAATGCACAAAGGCAGGGCAGGTCCCTCCAGAGGCTCCAAGTGGGAAATCTGTCGCCAGCCTCTGTCCCCTCGGCCAGTGGTCGCTGGTGCTTCTTAAGGCAGGGTTGGGGGGAGGGTCTTAGCTTGTGGTTGTCTCTCTCCCTCTCTGCTCCCCCTGCATGCCCTGCTTCCCCATGGCACTGTGATGTGCCTTCTACTCTTCCAATCCGGATACACTGGGATGGCCCTAACCCAGGGCTAGCGCACCGTTATCCTTACACCTGCCGATCTGTCCAACCTGGGTCCTCTCTCCCCAAATCTCTAGGCTGGCGTTCTAGCCCCCCTGCTCTGAGACGGCCACTCCTTTCCGCTACACGGGGCCTTACAAGAGGCAATCAAGCCTAAACTGGGGCAGGGTGGAGGGGGTGGGACTTTAACCCCACATGCCTTTAATCCAGCGTGAGCTTGTAAGCAGATGAGAGAGGGGGGTGTGGGCCTGCCTGCATGTGTGAGGCCCACAAATCAACCTCAGCACCACCTGGTCCCCCCAAGACCTCCAGGTACCTCCCTGGTGGCCTCCAAGTGCCACTGGGGCTGGCCATTTGGCCCAGGCACCGAGACCATCACCCTGCGCTGCCAGGCCCAGCGATGCCGAAACAGCCCTGGAGCCTGAGCAGCACCGGAGAGCAGGACAGAGGGGTGACCCTTCTGCAGGCCAAGGAGAGCCTGGCCGCTGCCCCCTGACCACACTGTGAACACGCTGCTATTGGACCTCAGTCGTCCAGGACTGCCAGCAGAGACATTCCCTTTTCGGAGACCCCCGACTCCTGTTTCTTTGTTGGGGCTGCCCCACCAACCACTAGTCTGCAGAGAGCCTTCCTCTGGTGGGCCGACGTGGAGATTCCAAGTAGGAGAGACTCTGAGGGTCACACTAGCCCCCTGCCCCAGCCTGTAGGAGTCCAAGACCGCACCGAGCACTGAGCCACAGAGCAATTCTCAGATCCCTTCCTTGGGAACTGCAAACAGCAGGTCAAGGGGATGTTTGGGTGTGTTCTGGGGGTCCCGTGATGATCAGACATACAAACACTGCTGAACTTACTTATGGAAGTATAAAGTAACATAGTATGAGACTAATACCCAAGGACAGTAGAGAAAAGGGCTTCGAGTCTTAGTCCAGGGTTGGAAGCCTGCCTCAAGTGCTGGGGGAGAAGGCGGTTGGGATAGAAAAGGGACCATTAAGTCAATGATGGCTGGAGGGGGCCCTTGGGATGGAAGATGTGTGTTGAAAGTAGACAAAGAATCAAACATGATGGTTTCTTAGTTATCTGTGATTGCAAACCACAAAGCCCCAAAGTAGAGAGAAAGCAAGAAGGAAAGTGCCTGCCACAGAGGTGGGGGGTATGGCGGGGTGGGGATGGTGGGAGGGATACTGGGGACACTGGTTTTGAGAAATGAACACTGGTGTAGGGATGGGTGTTCAAACATTGTGTGACTGAAAATCATGAAAGCTCTGTAACTAGATCTAAAGGTGATTCAATAAAAAATAAATTAAATAAATAAATGCAGATTTTCAATTTCTACTTTTTAAAAAAAAAAAACACTGCTGAGATCCTAGGCCACCTGCTTATCCTTCGACTCAGGAAGATGGGGTTCTTGCATTGGGTGAGAAGGGCAGGTCCCACCCAAAGGGCTGGTGGTGGGACAATCAGCCGATCACCAGGCAGCGGCTCCCTACATCACTGCCTTTGACAACACGGTGAGGCTTGTCTTGATGGCCTGACATCACTGTCCCGCGGTGACGGGGTACCTGGGAGTGATGGGTCATTTGATTCAAACCCAGTTTCAGACTGATAGTTCATAGACATGAACGCAGGCTATTGACTGGAACCAATAGGCATGGGCCAATGATTAGTGGTCAACTGACACGTTTATTCAGGGTAAGGAGTGATTAAAGTGGGCATTGGGGAAAGGGGGGCCAAAGGGAAGATCAACGTTGCGTGGCAACAACTGGGATTCCGGGGGACACGGACTCAGCGTCTCCAAGCTGTCTAAACAGAAACAGATGATTCTCCTTAAAGGGTTCCAAAGGCAGCCATGAAGGGGCTGGAGCGATAGCACAGCGGGGAGGGCGTTTGCCTGCATGCGGCCAACCCAGGTTCGATTCCCAGCATCCCATATGGTCCCCTGAGCACCGCCAGGGGTGATTCCTGAGTGCAGAGCCAGGAGTAACCCCTGTGCATGGCCGGGTGTGACCCAAAAAACAAACAAACAAAAAAAAAACAAAGGCAGCCATGAAGGTCCCAAGGCAGCCCCCGTCCCCAATCGCAGCCACAGGTGAGTCACTGACCTATACTATTCTCTGGGGGGGGGGGGGGCGGGTGGGGGCACTGGGCCCTGGCATCAGTCCATCGCCACCGTCCTGACTTAGGATCCAAAGTCGTTGCCTCTAGGAACGCTGGCGTGATCCCACAGGTGACCCCGTCCAGGTGGCCTGGGGGCTGCGCCAGCAGGAACTCCGACACCTCCTGGATTCGTGGTGTCTGCCGTGGACGCAGGAGAGGGGACTGGGGACATGGGGACCTGCTCTTTGCTGTCCTGAGTTTGATTCTGCCAAGTGATTATGCTGTGCGGTGCCTGGGACATCAGGCTCATTTTATTTTGGGAGAGAGAAACGAGAGGGAGAGAGAGAAGTGAAGCCCCCAGATACGGCCACGCCCTGAGAGAGGACACGGGCATGCTCAGGGCACAGGGTGGGCAAGGAGAGATGGTGTGCCCAGACTTGGGACGAGGGAGGCCCCAGGGGGGACTTGCCGAGTGGCTTCAGGGAGCAGAATTTCGAGGGCTTTTTCGCTCCCCGCTGTCTTCACTTGGGCTGGAGGTCGTTGCTAAGTGGTTGTCAAGGAGAAGGCTATATTTAGCCTTGGAAGTGTCTTTGCTCCCCTCTGTCTTACTGGGGCACCCGTGAGCTATGCTTAGGGTCTTTCTTTGTGTCCTGGATTGGCACCAATGGCTTCATTTTCTTGTCACTCCAGACATGTCTTGTGATTATTGTCGCTTTTACTAGATACGTACTATGTACATTTCTATATTTTGGTCACACCTGCAGTGCTCGAGGGCTATTCCTAGCTCTGTGCTCAGACAGAGCTTGGGGACCATACGTGGTGTCAGAGATTGAACCAAGATTGGCAGCAGCGAAGCAAATGCCTTCACCCCATACTACCTCTCTGAGACTCCAGACATTTCTTTTTTTTTTTTTAAGGCTTTTGCCTCTCCCCACACTTCTTGGTGGTTTTATGGATTTTTGCCCCACCCTGCTATTTCCAGCTAAGGGGCCTGACTCCAGATGCTGTGATCACTTCACTGCCTGCCACAGGATGTGTGGAAGTTGCTTTGCCCCTTTTTTTCCAGTTTTCTGTGAAACAAAGTAATTCTGGATTCCAGTTGCCATGTTTGTGGTCACTGTTGTTTTACATAAATGACTTTTATGTCAAACTTGGCACAGTAGCTGGAATCTGATGAGAAATCAACCTCCGTGAGTGTATATTAATCTAACTGTCGTGGACCTTAAGGGGTCATGGTTGTGTTGAAGTAGAAACTGGCTAGCATCCGCCATAAATAATCACAGGTATAAGTTTATTTTCTTTTAAGTTCTCTTCCTCCCCACCACTTTATCTCTTGATTGTCTGGTCACACTTATTGATCTCAATCACAAGTTTGATCTGATGCAGGAATTCCCACCAAGTGTGCAAAGCTTGATACAAACCAACATAGTTATAACCAACACCCCCAAACATCTACCTCAGTTTCAATTCAGGTTTTATTCTTGTGCAACAAAAATAAGTCAAATTTAATTCCAAGCAGGTACAAAGATTGCAGGGGAGGGAGGGTACTGTTTACAAAACACACTCACCATCTAAAGGGGAAAAGGGACATTTCTTTAAAGAGCAGAATATTCCTCAGATCATTTGCTTTGAAATCTCCACCTCCTTCAAGCCTAAACTTGGAAATGGCAAATTTAGCAGCCAAATTATTTTATCCCACGTACTAAGCAATTAAACAGGAAAGGCCTTTGGTCAAATAAAAAGCCATCTCAACATGTGACTCTCTGATTTTTCAATCTTCAAAGGTAGATAGTTTCTAATAGAGTCCAACAGTCGTGATTGTTGATAATTATATCTACATGTGCATATACGTATATATTAAAAGGAATATATTCAAAGGCATCTAGATAAAATGCATGAAGGAAAATGCGTATATTAAAAAGGAAATTAGCATGTGTTAGTTCTCCCCTAGGAACTTCCTCCCCTGAAAGGTAGGTGTGCCTGGGGCCCCGGGTCTGCAAGAACCAGTGTGTGTCTCGGAGACATGAGCGTGTTCTGCTGTGGGAGCGCGAAGCCTGCCTCCAGGGAGAGAAAGAGCCCTCAGAGGGCAGAGGGCCCCGCGCCTGCCGCAGCTGGGCTGGGACAAACAGCTTTGGATGGAATCATGTTTGAATCACGTAGCACCTAAAATTTCTCACTGAGAGAATCCTCATCGACCACCTGGATCCCCAAATGTCACAAAGATGTGGGGCGGGCGGCTCACCAAGCCTGCTTTCCCGGCTGCTGGGATGTTCAAAGGGAACGGGTCTCTACGGAACAGGAAGGAACGCAGGATTTGTGAGCCCGTGGCGGAAGCCACCTGAACGACCATTTTTTTTTTTTTTTTTTTTTTTTTGCTTTTTGGGTCACACCCGGCGATGCACAGGGGTTACTCCTGGCTCTGCACTCAGGAATTACCCCTGGCCATGCTGAGGGGACCATATGGGATGCTGGGATTTGAACCTGGGTCGGCCACATGCAAGGCAAATGCCCTACCCGCTGTGCTATCTCTCCAGCCCATGAACAACCGTCTTCTAAGCCCCCTCCACCCACCGGTGGCAGCAGAGTTTTCTGGCTCTTCCATTTCTATCCCATGTGGTCTTGTGGGCTTCCTCGCAGGGACACATCTGCCTGCCATCACAAACCACCTGGCTTGGACGAGGAGCACTGAGAGGGGTCCCCTAGGGGATGATAAACTCGCAGATGTACCGCTTGCTGCTACGACAGGCTTCGTCGCTCCACCTGCCCTGGGCCGACTGGGAGAACAGGGCACAGTTCTCCCGCTTGCCGCCGTTGGGCTGGGCCCGGTCCCAGTGGCTGAAGGACAGGGCGAAGCCGTGCACGTCCACAAACTTGCCCTCCGAGTTCATGTCGTTGATGCCCAGCCAGAAGTCGTTGACCCCCGGCAGGCTCCGCTTCCCGTAGTCCCGGAGCGCGTTGATCTCGTCGGTGCTTCTGGGGATGACCAGGGTCCCTCCCCTGGAAATGCAATCCTCGTTGGCCTCGTGGAAGTGCTTCGAGCCTTCTGAAGCCAGGTAGCATTTCTTGTGAACTTTAGTGCCGCGGAGACAGACTGGAGAGAGAGAGGGCGAGTTTGACGTGGGCAGATGCCTCCGGCCTGCCCCAAGCCCCGGATGGGAGCCGGCAGACAGCGGAGGGTCTCTGGGGAGCGAAGCTTGGGGGATGCTGCTTATGAGTGACCGTTTGTGGACGAGTTTGACAGGCCTGTGTCAAACCCTCTAGGCGAATCAGCCCATTTATCTACCCCAGCAATCCCATGAAGGGATCTCATGGCTTCCTCTTAGTTACCCAGACACTGAGGTAGTTGGTATAACTCGAGAGCATTTCATGTGTCTGAGTGTAGCCAACTCAACATCAGCCCGGGTTGGTCCCACCCTTCAAGCATGGCTCAGGCCTCCTCCTGACGTTTTGAAACACATGTGGTGGCCAGTTTGTGTCTCTCCATTATTTGATGAATTTTCCAGGCACCTTTGGAACCATGTGGTATTTCAGAATTATTATTATATTTTTTTAGAGAGAACAGCCTCAATCCCTAACCACCAAAAGCTCGAATTTGCATGTGAAGAGAGAGAGAGAGAGAGAGAGAGAGAGAGAGGGGGAGGGAGGGAGGGAGGGAGGGAGGGACAGGGACAAGGAGGGAGGGAGGGAGAGAGAGAGAAGAGGGAGAGAGAGAGAGAAAGAGAGAGAGAGATTTTTTCATGTGGAAATTTGAACCCATGACTTGTGTTGACCAGGATAAACCAAACACAGAGATAGTTTTAGGGCAAAGGATCAGTGACTCGGCCTCTGATCTTGACTAGCTGTATGGACTTGGGTCTTAATTTCTCTGACCCTCAGTTTCCACTCGTGTAAGATGAGTCAGTCTTCTAAGCCATTGGCGGACTCACACGTTCATGTTTTCAAAGTATTCCAGAGCCTGGTTGATAGAAGGGTCCCCAGCACCCCCTTCCCTTCTGCGCGAGCATCTGGCCCTCCTTACTCTTTCTAAGTCTGTCCCCAGCTGACTCCTCAGTGATCACACCCCCAGTGTCACCAGGCACAGTGATGAAATGACCCTGGGACCTCCGCCCTCCCTGATGTGGGGACTTTCCCATTTGCCAAGTCTCTTGGCTGCTGGGGCTGTCCCTGGAGCTGTGCCCTGTGACTCTTCAGAAGGGGGCCAAGGATGGGCTCCTGGACCAGGGTGGGACCCTGCTGGCAGTGGGCATGAGCCTCCCAGGAAAGGGAAGCAGGGTGCTGCCCTCTGCTGGCCACAGGTGGCTCTAGCCAGTGTCCTTCCCTGGACATCTGGAGCCAGTGAGGCGGGGGTCCCACTGCAACCACAGACAGTAGGACCCTCGCAAAGCTCCCACGGGCTGTTAACAGACAGCTAACGTGCATGGGCTCAGCCAGCAAATGTTCGCTTCAGCGTTGCACCACTGTCCACTCATCGAGAATCCTGAACAAGCTTTCGAGGTACAAAATAAAAAAGCCCGTGTGGGTGCTCCCGGCCCCATGTTTGCAGGAGGGAGCAGACGGTCGCTGTCTCATTTTCCCCAGACAAGCATCTCCCGTGGTTCTTTGCTCCTGAGCACATCTCCACACCTGGCGGACCCTCCCAGGAGCATGCCACCGGGGCCTTGAGGAGGTGCCAGGTCGCCTCTCCTCCCCTCTCTGCTGGGGGCTCTCACCTGTCTGCAGCGCCTGCAGCTCCTTCAAGGCGTTGACTTCTCTCCAGAGCTTCTCCACTTGGGTCTTCAGGTCTCCATCCTTTTCTGGGGGAGAGTTTGGAGGGGGGGCGTTGATAGGAAAGAGGGAGGAGGGACAGTGAAAGAAGAGAAAATTACAACAAAATCAAATACAGCTTTGGAGCCCAGATTCCAAGGCGAGGGGAGTTTGGAAGGAACAGACCCTGGGTGCATGAAGAATCCAGCTGGCAGGTGCTGATCCCCCGTGCTCCCTCTGATGAGGACCCCAGCCCTTTACTGGGGCAGGGGGAGGACTCTCCGTCTGTCATCAAATTTGGAGACCCCAGAGCAAGCTTTGCCCCTCAGAAGGCTTCCCTTTAGGGTCCTTCTTTCTGAACAGCTCCTGTTTGCCTGCTTGGCAACAGAACCACCTCCTTCCTCCTTTCTAGAAGATTGTTCTTTTTTTTTCTTTTTGGGCCACACCTGGAGATGCACAGGGGTTACTCCTGGCTCTGCACTCAGGAATTACTCCTGGCAGTGCTCAGGGGACCATATGGGATGCTGGGAATCGAACCTGGGTCAGCTGCGTGCAAGGCAAACGCCCTCCCCACTGTGCTATCACTCCACCCCCAAAGATTGTTCTGTGGATCCTACCTCCCATTCCCCAAGAGTCTGCCCGCCTTGTAAGATGGTTCTGTGGCAGGGCCAAGCACCTTTGCGGGAGTAAGGGCAGGTGAGCCGGAAGCACCACTTTCGTAGGAGAAATTAGTAACTTATTTAGTCTTGGAAATCAGCCTTCATGACTGATCCTCCACCTGGTGCTAGAAAGTGACACTTTGGCCGAATCAAAACTCCTCTGCACTCAGGGGCTTCCTCTGCCTGGCCGGCATCTGCGCTCTCCGACGGCACTGACTGTAACGGGTTCTAATGAATGACGCGAGGTGTTAAAGGCCACCCACACGGTGCTCCATCAACTTACGTTTCAAGCCCTCTTCGTGGAGGAGCAATACTCTCCCCCCCCACTCTCCGTGGAGAGTGAGGTGACCCGAGCCCCCGTGCCCGGGCAGCCCTACATCTCGTGGCTGTCTCTGTCCACGTTGTCTCAGCACATGGGTCTCACCCAGAGACGGGCCGAGGGCCAGACAGGACCGTTCATTCCCTGCCGTGTTCCTGCCTTGGATCTTTCTAGAGCATCCCATGCCCAAACATGCCAATGGATCCCTGAGACCAGGTGTCCTCCAGCCAGAAACCCTCACCTCCTCCGTTCCCGTGGCTCCTCCGTCCTCAGCACCTTAGCTCGGGAAAGCGGCTGCCCGCAGAGTTGCAGCCTGGGCTCCTTCGGCCCAGAGAGCAGACGAAGGTACTGAGAGCAGAGGTCCGGCTTGGAGAGTTCCTCAGCCTTCCGCTCTGCAGTCGACCCGAACTCTAACCCTAACCCTGGTCAGCTCTGCACTAGCTGTAGTTTCTGGACCTGCCCCGTGTAACTAAGTAGCCTCCACTAAGTGGCTATTAGCTCACAGACATGAGTTAAGGAGAGTCATTACCTGGTGGTTTATTTCTGTTTCCATCCCACGTGGCGATCACCGTGGATGTGTTTTGCTTACGTGGCTACAGGGAAGCACTGTCTCACCATCAAGAAACAATTGTGCTTTAGGCACTGGAGCGATAGCACAGCGGGGACGGCGTTTGCCTTGCACGTGGATAACCCAAGCTCAATCCCCAGCATCCCATATGATTCCCCGAGCACCGCCAGGAGTAACCCCTGAGCATCACTGGGTGTGACCCAAAAAGAAAAAAAAACCACAACTGTACTTCATTTGTTTATTTATTTTTGCTTTTTTTGGGTCACACACCTGGTGATGTTCAGGGCTTACTCCTGGCTCTGCACTCAGGAATTACTCCTGGGGGTGCTCAGGGGACCATATGGAGTGCTGGGGATCGAACTTGGGTCCGCCATGTGCAAGGCAAGCACCCTACCCTCTGTACTATCTCTCTGGCCCCCAAAGAATTGTAATTTAGGACTGAGCTGATTAGTACAGTGGACGAGGCCCTGGCCTTGGATGCAGCCAAGTTTGATCCCCGGCACCTCATGTGGTCCCCCAAACCCCTCGAGGGGTGATTCCCTGAGTGCAGAGTCAGGAGTCAGCCCTGAGCACTGCTGGGGGTGCCCCCCCCAAATAAACAGAAGCTCTCAGACGAACCGGCCAGTGAATGTGGAAAGGATCAACCGTGTTCAATAAGGAAAGTGCCGATCGAAAGGGGTTTCTTGCTCGAGTTTAGGTTAGCTGAGCGTCAGCTGATGAGGGGAGGGCGGCTGGCCGAGTGTGTCGCAGGGGTCTCCTGCCCAGCTCAGCGATGGGGGCCGGGATGGGTGCTGGGTCTAAAGAGGACAATGAGCAAGGGACCCGTCCCGCCACCCCTCCGAGGACTCCGAGCCGGGGTCAGTCTGTGGACAATGCATGGCACTGAGGTCTCCAATCAGAGAGGAACGACGGGAAACTATGCCAAGACTGAGAACAGATGAGATCAAGCCCGACCCACCCACACAGCGAACTATCATGCGGCGGTCCAAAGGGAGGACAGGCCTTGTGAGGTAAATCTTGTAAATCCAAGATCTGAGAGGGGAAGGAAACAAATTTCTCTGCTGAATACTATTGATAGCCGTCTCTTAACTCATTAAGATTGTCCAGTCTTAACTGTTCATTATCTGACCATCCCCTGAGAATATGTAGCATTTCCCAACCGTCAGTTGAGGATACTTCTGCGGAAAGAATCAGAGCTGAGAAGACGGCTTGCACTCTGGATTTCCTAGACTCTTGTACCCCCCTCCCCACCCCCCTCTCGCCTTCTTCACTTCTCTTTTGTTTCTGTTTTGGGGTCACACCCAGCAGTGCTCAGGGACCCTCCTGGGAGGCCTGGGGACATACGGAACCAGGGCAGCTGTGTGCGAGGCAAGTGCCCTGAGTGCTGTTCCACTGCCCTGGCCCCTCTTCCAATAGTTTAAAGGCCTGAGCGTGGGCAGGGGGAGGGGGAAGGAGAGTTTGGCAGTTTAGGCTTCTGGGCTTCACCGATTATAGACTCTATTATCTCAAAGGGGTTGGCAACAATGAGCAAAACATCATGTGTGAGGATTTAAAAAAAAAACATGTCGTGTGTGTGTGTGTGTTGGGGGCTGGGTGGGGGCTGGGATAGCTGCAGGCGTGGCTCAGTAGCAAACACGTGTGAGATCCAGCACCGCACAGTCCACTGAGCACGGCCAGGAGCCGCCCCTGACCGTTGAGCTGGGAGTAGCCCCGAGTGTGGCCAAATACCAAACAGGAAAAATAGTCTCACAAGTCCTGGGAATGCAGCTCAGTGGTAAAGCAGCTGCCTTGCGAGTGAGAGGCCCTGGGTTCGAGCCCGGCTGCGATTTCCCCAGGAGCAACGCTTCATTAAAAGAGGCCCAAAGGAGAGCACTGCTTCAACAGGGAGAGAGAGGCCACCCCGGAAGCCGGTCTAAACTCCTGGGCATAAACGTAGTCCCCGGGTAAAAGGCCCTTGGTCACCCCCCAGGCCCCAGGGGCGCAGGCAGGCCTCAGTCAGCCCATCATGAAGCTCACATGGGGGGGGGAGTCCTTGTCATGTTGTCTTGCAAAGAACCTCACAGAAAAGGCACCACGCTGTTTACCTGCAACTATTCGGGCCTGACGGGTGACATCACACGCCGGCCCGAGTGGTTCTCCAGGCTCTTCCTTGCACTTTCACCTCAACATATTGGTAGTGAATGGCCCTCACCTCTGAAACTTGCTCTTCCTCTGCGCTTGCACCTGATTCAGATCACCCCAATTGCTTGCAAGGGGTTGCGTAGAGATCCAGGTTTCCACTGAACTGTCTTCTGACACCTTGTGGCTTGGCATGTTGCCAGTCGAGAGAGGTCGGGGGAAAATGACCATGGAAAGGCTTACCTATGTTTATTACTACGTATATTCTTGGGCTGCCACAGATATCACGGCCCAGAGCTAACTGATGACAAAAGCAGATGTCACCGTTGCCAACGGCAGCCCTGGGCCGTAGACTCAGGAAGCTTATAGGACCTCACCAACCTGTTTGAAGAATTGCACAGAATCTGCCTCGATGGCCCGTGTTCTATGAGCCAGAACATCCTGTTCACCCCAATCATAAAGCCAGACGTCCCCCTGGCCAGGGGTGGTCTCGCTGAAGGACAGTCTACACGCCCTGCCCCTTAGCCCCAGCTGGGAAATCAAATCAAATTAAAAAAAAAAAATCATTCTAAGATTGATTTTCCTGCGTCCTTTTGCCGAAGTCTCTCCCAGAGAATGACATGGTCCCACCGTGCCCTGATCTGCCACAGCCGCGTGCCGGCGTGGCCCGTCCCAGGGAAGGTCCCCTGGGGCAGAGAGAACGTGTGCGCTGGCCCGGTCACCTGCCAGCCCGGGGCGCGTTACCTTTCACCCGCCGTTTGCTGTGCTTCCGGGATTTGAGCCTGGCAGGGTGGCTGGAGGCCTGGTCCAGGACCAAGGTGATGACCAGGAGGCAGATGACCAGTCGGTTCTGCGCCATGGCTCCCGGGAGAGTCTGAAGGCCAGTCGGCCGGCGCGTCTGCAGGAGCCCCGGGGCGGGAGACTCCGTCACCTCCTCCGTCTGCGGAATGCAGGCGGCTTATAAACAGGAGCCGCTGACGCAAGGTTTGGCTGCCCCCTGGCTCAGCATAAGGGGGTTCCTTGTTCTCAGGCGGTAAAAAAAAAAAACAACCTCTCCATTCCTGCCCCGTTTTCTAGTGACTTGCCCTGTCAAGATCTCATAAGAAACAGACTTTTTTTTTTTTTTTTTTGCCAAGTCCAGAAAGTTCGGGGTCTCTGCAAAGATCCTGAGTTAACGGTCTGGACTCGGAGCCCTGCGGTTTGCTGCCTGTTCTGGGAGCTGGAACCAGCCTCCCGCGTGGAGTTATTTCCCGTGAGAGACTGTGTTCTGGGGTCTGGGGGCGCCCCCAGCGGCACCACCTGTGTGTCTGTCTGTCTGCACAGCTCAAGAGGCAGCGAACGAGAGTGGAGATGGTGGGAGAGATCGCCCTCGGGGACGCAGGAGGGGCCCCCGCCTCACGACTCATCACGCATCACGTTCTTCGGGGTTTGGATTACGGCGCCAGTGAAACTCGAGGAGGTGGGTGATTTTCAGAAGGACCCATGGAAGGGACCCAGACCCCACAGGCCGAGTGCTGGCTTTGCATGCAGGGGGTCTGGATTTGGTCCCCAGTGCTGCACAGCCCCTGGGCACCATGAGGAGGGACCCTCCCCCACCCCAGCTGGAGCCCGAGGCTTCATGGGGTGACCCCCAAGCAAAGGAACAGAAAGGATTAATACGAAACACCAGCTGTCCTGATCGTGATCCCACACCACCCAGCGTTTCTCCTTAAAGCTTAATACTGTGGGGTCTTTCTTTTGGTTTTGTTTTTTGCTTCTGTTTGATGTTTTTTTTTTGGGGGGGCACATTCCACTGTTCTGAGGGACCACACATGGCCATGCTCAGGGGACCGTATGTAGTTCTAGGGGTCAGCCACTCTCGAAGATCAGCTATATGCAGGGGCCAGCCACACGCCGGGCAAGCGCCTTCACCCCTGTACTGTCACTCGGACCCTGCACTTAGAGCTTGGGAGTAAAATTAACCACATGAAAGCACTAGGGGCCAGCAAGACAGTTCAGTGGGTAGGGCGCTTACCTTGCAGGCTGCCCAGCTGGATTTGATCCCCAGCACCCCATAGGGTCCCCCAAGTCCAGCCAGAACTGATCCCTGAGTTCGGGGCCAGCAGTAAGCCCTGAGCGCCACTGAATGAGGCCCCGAAACACAAACAAAAGGACTAGTTTCACTGGCCTCACCTGCTGGGGGGAAAGGCAGCTCAGACAGAGAAGGGAACACCAAGTGGAGGGTGTCGGGAGGACCCATTCGGGTTGGAAGATGGAGCTGAAAGTAGACTATAGACCGAACAGGAAGGCCACTCAATACCTCTGTTGCAAACTACAACACAGAAAAGGAGAGGGAACAAAAGGGAATGCCCTGCCGCAGAGGCAGGGTGGGGTGGTGGGGGATGGGGGGTGGGAGGGATACTGGGAACATTGGTGGAGGAGAATGGGCACTGGTGGAGGGATGGGTAAACGATCACTGTATGAGTGAAATGCAGACACAAAAGTTCATGAGTTTGTAACTGTACATCACAGTGATTCTCGAATAAATAATTTTTAAAAAAAGAGAGAAACAGTTTCACTGGGCTCGGGAAGACTCTTCTTTCGACACAGGCCACGGAAACTGGGCTTCCATCTGGGCGGGGGAGGGGATCCATGTTCTCCTACACACGCCGGGCGCCATAAGGATCTAAATGTTTTGCAGCCTCAGACCTTCCCCCTGAGAGGAGCACTGTCCCAGAGCACTGGGGGATGCTTCGATTCGTGCTGGTTCCTCCCAGGCCCCCAAGCGTGGGCTCTCCTCAAGTAACGACAAGATAAATCCATGTTGTTCCAAAATGCCTTTCCTTTCCCGGACTGGCTCGGGTGCCTTTTTGGATTTGTTTCCTTCACTGCCAGATCCAAAAGCCCGTGATTCCTTCCTTCCTTCCTTCCTTCCTTCCTTCCTTCCTTCCTTCCTTCCTTCCTTCCTTCCTTCCTTCCTTCCTTCCTTCCTTCCTTCCTTCCTTCCTTCCTTCCTTCCTTCTTCCCTCTCTCCCTTCCATCCTTCCTTCCTTCTTCCATCCCTCCCTTCTTCCCTTCCTTCCTCCCTCCCTTCCTTCCACCTTCCCTCTCTCTCCTACCTTCCACCCTCCCTCATTCCCTCCCTCCTTTCTTCTTCCCTTCTTTCTTCCTTTCCTTCCTTCCTTCCTTCCTTCCTTCCTTCCTTCCTTCTTTCCTTCTTTCTCTCTCTTTCTTTCTTTCTTCCTTTTCTTTCTTTTTCACTTTCTTTTTCTTTTCTCTTTTAAGTGAATATAGTTATTTTTATTGCAGTCTGTTATTTACAGAAAAATGGAACAGAAAATAGAAATGTTTCTAAATGTTCTGATTCCATCTCTGGCTGCAAACTCACTGTCTGGGATGCTCCAATATTTGCCCACTCAGCCTGATCTTCTCTCTTAGACTCACATTTCTAGCAGCCTGTGGGGGCACTTCTGGTAGGATGTCACAGAGAGATTTCAAACTCATCATGGTGAAAATTAAGAAACCAATTCTTCCCTTGGATTCTGTCTACAAAACTGGGGCACCAAAATAGGATGGAGCAGAGGCTGTGGGGGCTACAGATTCCCGGGTGAGAGTGGAGTGGTCCCTCTAAGGGACGTCTTGTAAACCAACATGACCTCAATTAAAAGGAGTGAAAAAAAAATTTCTCGATTCTTTCCCCACAAATGGCCCCTGAATTCATGAATTAAAAAATAAAAAGCCCCATTCCTCTCCAGCCTTCCGTGCCACGGCCGCTGTCTCCTCCGACCCCGCGCCAAGTCTGGAATGCGGGAGTCCACGCTCAGCACCGTCTTCCCTCACCAGACCCCCATCAGCAGGAAGCCCTGGGGGTCCTCCCCTCATACACGGTGCGTCACCCCAGCCGCAGCCGCCAGGAGCTCGTGGCCCAAACTGCCACCCCAGCTCACCCCACCAAAACGAAGCTCCCCAGTGCCCAGGTGCGATGGTCCCCCAGGCTCGTAGTCCTCCTGATCTTTCCGTGGAAACTCGCGCCCCCGTCATGTTCCTGAGACCCCCATACAGGAACCTCTCGCCCCCGTCATGTTCCTGAGACCCCCATACAGGAACCTCTCGCCCCCGTCATGTTCCTGAGACCCCCATACACGCATCTTCCTGGCGACCATCTCTACCTGCAGAGACCTGTGTCACCTTTGCGGCCCTCCATGCCTCCTGGGGCTTTCTCTGGCCCCCTCTCCCCTCCTTCCCAGCTGTGCTTCCCCCCAAAGCACCCTCTGGGGTACGACCTCCTTCCCCCGCAGGTTGAACCCAAAGGCCAACCAGACAGAGCGTCCCGGGAGACCCAGCTCTGCTTTCTTCGCCTAAGGCCCCATGTTCCCAGCCACCGTCTGGGTCCATTTAGCACCGATCAATGGGCAGAGCCGAGGCCGATCACAGCCTTTCCCCGGGACACAACACTGGTTTCAAGTTCATGTCTCCTTCTCCCTGCCCAGATACCCTACCCCACCAGCCGGAGTCACTTGGTTGTACAGGTAGGTAAACTGGGTTTTTTAGAAAAGTGGTCTATGTGGTCAGAGGGGTAGCGCAAAGGTGAAGGCACTGGCCTGGCACGTGGCCCGTTATGTTCCAATGCGTGGCACCGCCCGGGGGCCCCTGAGCACCACCAGGAGTGATCCCCAAGCACAGAGACCAGACTAAGCCCTGAGCATCTCCGAGTGGGGTCCCCGAACAGACAAAACTCAAACCCGAAGAGCAATACAACGCACTTGGGTTTGCCGGTGGACACGGTCTCTCGGGCTGGCGCTGGGCGAGCCTGGCTCTGTGGGAGGCCGGGGGCTGTGCGCGAACGCGGTTCTGCATGTGGCTCGGGGAATCCGCTCCAGCAGAGTTGGACTGGGAGCGAATTCACGGCGGAGCACAGTCGCCTCCGTCCCAGCACCCACCGGGCGCTGCCCACTGGGCACAGCAGCTCGGCGCAGGGGGAGGAAGAACAGCCTGGGGGGCTCCGGACAGAGAGGGTGTTTTCTGTGTGGCCCCCGGAGGCCTCCGGGGAGGCAGGGACGGGGATGGCCTCTTCCTTCCCCATCTCTGCCTCCTGCAGAGGGGCCCGGGCCAGCGTCTGCCCCTGAGGGAAAGCTGAGGGAGACGGAGGCCGGCAGGGTGGGCTAGGAGAACAACAGGGAGAGACGGGCACGGGCACAGAGAGGGGGCTCTGAGCATATTTCCAAGGTTTTGTCCTTGTCCGCAAGGCTGGTTGACATCAGACAGGCCCGCCTGTTGGGGTGAACCCAAGACCTCAGCTCCCTGCGCCTCAGGGGTAAGGGGATGTCCTTCCCCCCATCCCTGGGGGAGGGAGGCAGGGCTCACTCAGATCAGGGGAGGCTGAACAACGGTTCTCTTGAGGAGCTGGATGACGTCACCCACTTGCCTCACGGGCTGCTGAAAGGCTCTTTAAGGAGATGCCCATATTTATAGCCAGGGCCCAAGGACTGTAAAAATATTACCTTTGGTCGAAGTGTTTTCATGAGGATTTTTAAATCGTTCCCAGTGTTTCGTTTTCTGCAAGAAGCCGCTGTGTACAATGCCCTTCCTTGACCACCGGAGCGATGCTTGTGTTTTTTCCCCCGGGTGCCTATTTTAAAGTCGCTCTAAGCTGTTTTCCAGAGTATCGGAGTCTAACAAACAAGTCCCGCTGGCCTCGATGCTGTTTGTCTGCGGATCCTCCAGACCGGCGTGTCGGGACTAGGCCAGGGCAGCGTGGCAGGGAAGCGATGGACGGGTCAGACTTGGCTGCAGTGCAGCTGGGGTGGCCGGGCCCACAGGACACGTGGCGGGCCTCGGGCTGATGCTGTGGCCAGACTGTGTCAGGCAGCAAATTTGAGAAACTGCGGACGGAGGTGGGAGAAGGGACCACGAGACTCTGCTGAGGTGGCGGTGGTTTTCAGTTCCTTTATTTCTTTTTCTTTTAGTTTCCGGGTCACGCTCAACAGTGCTCAGAGCTTACTCCTGACTCTGTGCTCAGGGGTCACTCCTAGCAGTGTCCAGGCACCCTGGGTGGTGCCAGGGATGTGAACCTGGGTCAGGTATATGCAAAGCCAGCCCCTCGCCCCCTGTCCCGTCTCTCCCCACCTCTCCACCTTTTGCGGGGGGGCGGGGGGAGTAGCAACATGGATTCTAGGGAAAGAACAAGAACTTTGAGGGTTCGCAGTGAACGTTTCAGAGCCGCTGCCTCTCCGGCTCTGACCCAGCGGCCAGCTTTGCCACCTCCTGGGGCGCCTGGGTGTCTGTTGCTATTCTGCAGAGGGGCCTTTGCACGAAGATGGCCAAACTCACCGTGGCACTGGAGCTGGCCCAGCCCAGGGAGCTGGGATCACCGTCACCCCGGCTCTTGGCTCTCAAGTCCCAGAAACGTGCAAGATGTTTTTCCCCTGAGCTTGTTGGGGGGCTAAGTGGGGGAGAGACGGGGGCCATTCCCGGCTTGTGCCTGAGCATAAGATAACACAGGACAGAGTGGCGTGACGGGGTCCCCGAAGCTCCACTGGGGTTTTCCCCCTGATTCAGAATTCTCTGACCAAGCCCACAGCGTCCCCCTCGGCATCGTACCGGCCCCCAGGAAGTGCCCCGGCCTGCTGGTCTGCACACGCCTGCTGAGGTTTGCAGTACACAGCTCTGAAGAATGACAGCTGGGACGACAGGGGGCGCCTCCAGCAGGGACCAAAGCCACTAGGATGGTGGGGTTGCTTGACTCCTCTGTCCCAGAAAACGGCGTGGCGCTCGAGGTGCTTACTACCGCAGGAGCACTGCCCTGGGAGGTTCTCCGGGCCCTGCTGGGCTGGGCGTATGTGTGGAGTGGGGGAGGGGAGTTGCAATGGTCTGAGGAGCGTGTTACTTGCCTCCAAGAATCTGCAATTTCTGGGGCTGGAGCAATAGCACAGCGGGTAGGGCGTTTGCCTTGCACTCGGCCGACCCGGGTTCGATTCCCAGCATCCCATATGGTTCCCTGAGCCCCGCCAGGGGTAATTCCTGAGTGCATGAGCCAGGAGTAACCCCTGTGCATCACCGGGTGTGACCCAAAAAAAACCAAAAAAAAAAAAAATCTGCAATTTCCCTGGTGGGTTTCCTGGTGGCGGTGAGGGGCCAAGTCCGGTCCGTGCTGAGTGTCATTTGGGTCTCCCTTGCTCTGTCACAGAGGCGCCTGTCAGGGTCCCAGATCCCCCCTACCCTGATCCCCACTGCACAGATTTCCTCTGTTTGCATCACATTTAATATTCCTCTTTACAGTATGCGTAAATGGTTCATACGCCTTTATCTTTGTTTCCCCCATAGTTTTTGTTTTGTTATGCTTTGGTTTGGGGGCCACACCTGGCAGTGCTCGGGACTTCCTCCTGGCTCTGTGCTCAGGGAGCCATAGGAGGTACAGGGAATCGAACCCAGGGCGGCTGTGTGCAAGGCAAGCGCTGTGCCTGCTGCACCAGGTCTTCATTCCCCATCGTTGCTTTTCTTCCCTTGGACGGGGGTGTCCGTGTCCTTCGGTTTCTATGTCAGAAGGGCCCAGCAGTCTCGTGTGGCTGCCATGTTGGACGGCCGTAGCCCTTTGTGTCGAACGCTCTGTGCACGTGTAATGAACATGTCTCCCGTGGCATGGTGAAATGGCTCAGCCGAGGGACGGGGATGCCAGAGATGGGTGCTTTGGACTCGGTTGGTTGGGTCTGAACCAACAGTCTGGGGATTCCCACCCGAACAGGCGAGGCCATCCGTGTCACTCCCATGTTAGGGACGAGGAACAGTGCAGGGGTTGAGACCGAAGTGACTCCAAAGCCTCAGCCCACTCTGTCTGCCTGTGGGGTCTCCCGGAGAGTGTGTGCGGCCTCCGTACCAGGCCCCCGACAGCCAGGCTGCTGCCCTGCATCCCCGTTTACCCAGAAAACGCTCTCTGGCCCTGCTGTGCAGTCAGATGAGAGGCTTGACCTCTCTGAGCCGGCCCCGGCCTGGACACTGGGCTTCCTCGTGGCTGTTTGACAGCGCGGCTGGGGAGGGAGGAAAAGGTGCCTGAAAGCAACCGAGAGAGGTGACACGGTGGCTATTTCGTACGTGCAGGGACCGTAAAGGTACGGGCCGGCGTCATCACTGTCATCCTGAGACCCTCCCCGCTCTCTCTGCTTAGGCCAAGAACTCCCGTCTCCCCCGCCGCCCCTCCTGCGCCCTGGGCTGTCCGTCCCCTCCCCCCACCCCTGCTCTCGATGCTCTGAACGGCACATTTTATTCGGGAGGCAAACATTGCCTCGCTCTGTTTCCCCGCGGTGGACCAGCCTTTCGAGCTCCTGGGGAGTCTGGCCCAGAGCATAGAAAATTCAGTCTTTGCCTCTTTTCCACTGAGAGAGCAGGCGCGGCCGCAGTGGAAAAACCTCCCTCACTCTCCGTGCCGGTAGGAAGAGCTTTTCCTCCTCAGGGGCCAACAGTTAGGCCCTTGTTCCTCCCGGGGACTCAGGGCCCGGCGGGCTGGCTACGGGCCGGCTGTCCCGGAAGGAGCTCATCTCCCTGCTTGGTCCATCGGTTTTGACCAGGCCATCTTGGGAAGCCCTGGAACCGGCTCCCACGGATAGTTGGAGGGAAGGCAGAAGTGGACCAGCTGACTTGCTCCTGGGGCCGTGGGCTGACACGTGTTAGAAGATTGCCTTGGGTCACCTTTGCAGCAAATGCTTCCTGAGCCCTAAGTGGGTAAACTGAGGAAATTGGCCTGAAGGGAGAGATCAAGGAAGCTGGGCGTAAGACCTCTGTTTCTCGGAAGGAATTGGACGAGGCACCCAGTGGTCAGGTGGACGGTGGGGCCCAGGCAGCCGCCGTGTCCCTCTCAGATCTGAGACAGGTCAGGAGAAGAGAAGCAGCCGGTGAGGGGCGGGGGAGGGGAGCGGCGGGATCGAAGCCATTTTCATTCGGGACAAGTTGGTCTCCGGGTCTTCAGGGCTGCTTGGCTGGATTTGTCTAACTGACGATTGAAATTAATGGTTTGGCACACGAATGAGGTAGGAAAAGAGAGTTCCACGGGGCAGTCGATACTCTGTTAATAGAGAATCAATGGCTCTAGAGTATTGCTATAGAGTATGTTAGAGTAATAGGGTATCTCTGCAGTAATGGGGATCGACGTTATAGTAATCAGGGGAGCTCGGGATGGGCAGGTATCGGGATGCTCACATGGAGGAAAGTGTCGGAGACAAATCTAGAAGGTCTTGCGGGTGACAGGAGAGGCGTGGCTCTGAGCCCAGGGTCACTACAGGCCAGGCTCCGGGGACCATCGTGGGGTGGCTGAGTGCAAGGCAAGCGCCCTGCCCACTGCCCTCTCGGGTCCAAGGGAAGGAGACTCAGAGGCCCAGAAAGTGAGAGGGAAGCCTTGTATCTCCTGGCCGACTGAACAAATACGTTCTGAGCCTAGGATGGAGTTTCCGAGGCAAAGGGAGAAGACGGAAGGAGCAAGTATGTCAAAGATGGATCAGAGAGAGCAGCTCGAGTAAACACGGGCCTTGGGAGGGAGAGAAGGACTTTGTGCAAGTTTCCTAATTGCACAAGATCTGGAAGCTGGACCCCAGGGAGGGAAATCCTTAGTAGAGATTTAAAAGTAAATGTTTAAATGACCCCCTTTCATTTTCCTGTGGCTCACGTCTTCCACTGAACGAAAGGTGCCCCCCGTCACACACATATATCTCTGTCTGTCTGTGGGGTACAGACAGGCCGTGTGTGTGTGTGTGTGTGTGTGTGTGTGTGTGTGTGTGTGTGTGTGTGTGTAGCAGGTATGGGGGAATCTGCCTCTCTGCAGTCAGTTGCCACAATCTCTGCCCACCCCGGGTGGTGCTCTCTCTCAAAGTTGGGACATGGTACACACACACACACACACACACACACATTCACGCACACACACACATACACACACACTCATGCACACACATACACACACACTCACGTGAGCACACACACTCATGCGCACACACACTCATGCACACACACACACACACACACACACACACACACACACAGCCTGTGCCCACAACCTCTGCAGCCAGACCAAGCTCGCTGACGCCTGGCTCTTCCGTGCTCAGCCGTGCCCGACATGTGTCATCTCCCATCACATGGGAAGGCAGAAGTGGACCAGCTGACTTGCTCTGAGAGCCCAGTTGGTGAGTGTGCCTGATGGCGTGGTGCGGGGTCTGCCCATTCTGGGTGCTGGCGCCCCCTACTGGGGAGATGGGAATACTCTAGCCCTGCTGTGATGCTTTGTCTTTCTGGACAGAGAGTTGGGTGGGTTGTCCCAGAGCCTCTGCTGGAACCCTGGTCTCCCTCCCTCGGGGGGTCTGCAGGAGACGGCTCATGCCAGAAAGGCCTGCGGAGTCCCCTGGGAGGCTGCCGCTGGCCAGCATGCACGTGCTCAGGCTGATTTTGGTTTGTTCTTGGTTTGTAGGCCACGCCTGTCTGTGCCCAGGGGTCATACCTGGGTTTGGACCCGCTCTTCTCCGTCTCTGCCCCAGCCCACGCTGCTTTAATGGGCACCCTCCACTTACAGTTTAGTTTCCAGTTTCCCTTTATTACAAACACGATGAAACGCACATCTGTGTGTGCACATCTCCTTCTTCCTCCTGATTCTTAGACTCCTCTCTTAGGACCCATGCCCTAGGTGTAATTAAGGAAAAGCTACCATGGTTTGATGCTTACCAGCTGAAACGTGGACCGCTTGGGTCAGATCTAGCCTCTGACACCAGCTCTTGCCTCCAGGAAAGCTCTTTCCACCCCAGAGGGAACAACAGAGAATAGCACCTGGAAAACCAGGTTCTGTGGGCCGTAAGGCAGTGAATATTCGCAGTGCGCTTGTTTAGAAGGATGTGTAACTCAGGGTAAACACTACTAAATAATCATTGACATCACTGGTCCAAGAGGTGGATATTTGAAGCTTCATGTCGCCAATGGCCAGTTAGGTTCAACGGGAGGCGTTCGCCTTCCAAACAGGAGGGAGCAATGACCTCATGGGTACAGTTTCTGGACCCCCAGGATCGGGGTCACTGACTCGTAAGGACACCACATGGTCAAGGCGAGCTTCTTCTACACGAGCGTTTCTTCTTGTTACTCCACTAACAAGCAACCCCGTGGGTGGCGGTCGGGTCTGTTGAGGCTTGGTTTGGTGTTTCAGCCCCACGCATGCCGAGAGCTCTGGAGGGCGCTGGAGCATGGACCTGTGCGAGGCACGTCGGCCTGGGGCATGACTCCCATCCCTTGTCCGTAGAGAAGGGGCGAGGAGGCCGGTGGAAGATTGGGGGTTTCTGTGCTCCTGGACCAGAAGGTGCTAAGGGTGCAACAGATGCCAACTCCAGACACACTCTAAAGGGAGGCTCATCCCCTGCCTCCCCACCCCCGGGAAAAAGCAGTGAGGGCTGCTTCCGGTTTGTCATCTCTTCCTTGACACGTGGCAGGGCTCTTGGGTCAGAGAGCAAAACGGCGGGTTTCCCGGAGACTTGGGGGTGGCGTGGCATCTGAAAACACAGTTCCTTTTCTCGGAGGCCAATGCCGTGGGGCTTTAGACTCTCAACCAACTTTCCTTTCCTTTCAGGAAACCACTGGCACATCCATTTCGAGCGTCGGGTAAACAGGGAAGGAGTCGAGTTTATTAGTGTCTCGTTTTCAGCTCAGGAATCTTTGCCACCTGCTGCCTTTGGCCCTCCGGAGTGGAGGGTCCGTCCAGGTTGCACTGAGGGGTTTCTTCCACTGGAAACCAGACAGGAGCCAGCCCCAGAGCCTGGCCGCTTGGGCGTGGACCGCGTGTCCAGGAGACGGGCTGATGTCATGTGGTGAAAGACCCACATTCACACCGCCAACTTCCTTCTGTGATTTATTTCTGCCCGAGGAGGGCAGGCAGTCCCCCAAAATACACACCAGAGACTTGGGGTTGTTGTGAACCCCCAGGAACTTGCCTGAGTGGCCTGGGTTGGAAATAAAGGAGAAAACAGCCTCTGGCGTGGAACTCTGGTAGGAATCGAAAAGAAATCAGCAAGAATACTTTTTATCTTTTTTTTTTTTTTGCTTTTTGGGTCACACCCAGCGATGCTCAGGGGTTACTCCTGGTCTGCACTCAGGAATTACTCCTGGCGGTGCTCGGGGGACCATATGGAATGCCGGGGATCGAACCCGGTTTGGCCACATGCAAGGCGAACACCCTACCCGCTGTGCTATTGCTCCGGCCCCAAAAGAATACTTTGTAACCTAAAACCGAGAGAGGATAGCTGGAGTGGAATCACCGGCGGCAATCCTAGGCCATCACCGAGACTCTGCTATGAACGGGCATTGACTGACATGGGAGTCATCCCCTTCCCACGGACTCCTTTGGCAAGGCCCCCAAAGAGCACTTTTGGTTACTTTTGGGTGTTGAGATTAGTCTTCTCTTGTCTCCTGGGCCTTTGCCAAAAATATAGATACATTGTAAACATTTTACTGAAGTGTAATACATACATACAGAGACATGCACACAGCTCTGATTCTTGAAAACATCAACTATAACTCTGTTTCTGGCAACGAGACTCGAGTCCTTCCCGAGCCCACCACGTTGGCTTAGGAGGACGTACCAACCCGGGTTCAACTGTGTCCCCAGATCGCCCTTCCCTGCATGTTTTGAGAGGTTCCTGCCTTCCCCACATGATCCGTCACAGTCAAAGCAAGAGGCGGTGAGAGACTGATGAAGAGTCCAGCTTGTGCCCACGGGCTCTAGTTCTGCCTCCTTCCACCTTCCCACACCCACAGGCTGGACCAGAAGCTCTAACCACTGGGCTACAGCACGGGCCTTCCTATGGCCCAGCATCCCTAACCACTGGGCTAGCCCAGGGGTCTTCCTGGTCTAGGAAGACTGGCAGATCCCTGTTCTGGCTCATTTGTTATTGATCTCTTCCTCTTTCCTTCCATTTTCCCTTCCCTAAAGCTCTGTGGGCCTCAAGGCTCAACTTCAACATTTAGTCTCTACAGCCTTAACGAGACCAGTCAGTTTCCACAGCTCTTGGACTGAGCCTTTGGTATGCGTATGTGTGCATGCATGTGCACACACTTATGTGTGCACTCCTACACATACGCACTCACACATATACACTCATATCCACACATGCATACTCACACTCCCATACACACTCATGTGCGCACACACACATACACACACACACACACACACGCCTCTGCCCGGCACAGAGGCTAGCTTCAGACCTTTCCTGTTCCTTGTGTGGAGACACCCGTCCTCGTGCCCTGGACCCGGTGCTGATTGGCTTTGTCTGCCCAGATGGTTATTTTTCTACCAACAGAACCTCTGCTGTAAGAAGCAAATTCTCTGTGGTTTGGGCAGAGACGAACCACTTCCTTTCCCGTGTTCCCGAGGCGGACAAATAAACCCGACACGATCAACCAGCAAGCCGCACTTGCGGGTCAGGTCGGCGTCCTCCCCGGAGCTTGACCGGCAGAACTACAGAACACAGGCGGCGGCGGGAGAGTGGGGTGAGGCGGGGGCAGAGACGGGAGGGAGAAAGAGGAGAATCTTGCCAGCCGTTTCTCTCCCTCACCTCTCACTGCTGGCTTCCCTCTCTCCTTCTCACTTCCTCGGCTGTTCTGGGTTTCTATTGCTCTGTGAGGCATTTCCATGAGCCAAAAAGGCCATGCAGAGTCGCCCCTCAGGGGTGAGGCTCAGCCCCACAGGGTTTGTGGTTCTAGGGGTCCTCTGGGAAGGGCGTCATTGGCGGTGCCTTGTCTGACCACTGGGTGGCAGAAGGCTTGCGCTAAGCGCAGGCTTGGGTGCTGGGTGACCAGGGCGGGGTCCGGGAGTCTTGAATGTCCATCGAGGCATGTGTGTGTGTGTGTGTGTGTGTGTGTGTGTGTGTGTGTGTGTGTGTGTGTGTGAGAGAGAGTTCTTTGGTAAAGGAGGTGTCCTTCACCAAAGAACACACAGAGTTATAAGCATTTATTCCCCTTGTAGAAATTTACAGAATTAAAGAAAGTATTCATGCACCCATGCATCTGTTTTCTGAATTCTTTTTTTCTTTTTTCTTTTCTTTTTTTTTTTTTTTTTGAGTCACACCTGGCGATGCACAGGGGCTCCTCCTGGCTCTGCACTCGGGAATTACTCCTGGTGGTGCTCAAGGGACCACATGGGATGCTGGAAATCGAACCCGGGTCAGCCGCATGCAAAGCAGATGCCCTCCCCGCTGTACCATCGCTCCAGCCCCTTTCCAAATTCTTTAGACATGTGTTTGCCCACTCAAATATGTGAGTGGCAAACTTTCCTTCCTCATTTCCTGCTCTCCTCCTCCACCCCTGCCCCCGGCACCCCCCCACTCACTGTCCAGTCCTGCACTCCGGAGCTGCAGGGCCGTCTGTCTGTCCATCAGTCCAGCCGGACTGTGACTCAGGGTGACTCATGGCTTGTGTCGGGGCTGCTGTGGATAAGGGCGTGCCGGGAAGTGCATTGGTCCATATCTGCTTCCCACACATATGGGGTGGGACCCACGCGACGCCCATCCACCTTCTGGGGGTTCGAAGGTTCCATTGCCAAGTTCACATGCAGGCACACACCTGTGGACATACATGTCTATATTGTGCACACATTTGTACACACATTGCGTGCACTCTGATGCACACACACACACGCATGCATACATGCACACATAGACAGGGGGTTTTGTTTCTGGATTCCGTGTATTCGGATGCACTTCCATTGTATGAGCCCAAGGATTTCAGACCTCAGAGGAAATGGAACCCTCTGGAATGCCGGGGGCCGAGGTCTGCTCTCAGCGGAGTCTTACCGCCCGGTTCCTCACCCCCTTCCTAGGTACGAAGTGGAACAGCCGGGTGTTTTGTGTGCTGTGAGGCGTGTCGAGAACACATGTAGAGTCAACGGCCCTAACCTGCCTCAGCGGGCGTGGCTTGGTCCTGAGGCTTCACGGGCACACATCACACGGAGCCCCCCCAACGGACAAGGACAACCCCGGGGCCGTCGGGGGGATTCGGTCTCGGCTCTGAAGTTAGATACGTGGCAGCCAGCCCAGCGTGCAGGAACGGTTGCCGGGCAGTTTCTCGTTCCGTCGGGGTGTGCGGGGCGGGGGAAACGCCTTCTGTGAGGCCATGCAGAGGGAGCGGCTCTCGCCAGCTCTGACACAGAGAGGGACGCCTGTCCCGGGTGAAGCACAGCAGCACACTCTCAGCACAGCGCCCCACAGGTGGGCTTCCCTGCCCCAGCCGGGGCTTCCCAGTCCCTGGTGAGGGAGCCGGACCCCCCACCCCGCTTCCCAGCCATTCCTTCACCCGAGCCCTCCAGCCTCCGATGCACAGCTGGACGCCCGCCTTTGGGGTGTTTGGGTTCAGCCCACTGATGCACATCCTATTTTTTTTTGCGGGGATGGGGGGCTCCCTGGGGTGCTCAGGGGGCTGGAAGTCTACGCTCCACAATACTCAGTCAACCCCATTTGAGATTCAGTGCTGGGGCCTTGCGGTGCTGGACCCTCCAGGGTGACCACGGCATGCTCAGGGCCCCACAGAGCTGCCCGGAGACAGCTGGAGGCCACACATGCTAGAGGATCAAACCCGGGACTCGTCGATGGCTGCCCATGGCTGCCCGTCTCCCCAGGCCGGCGGGCGGGCTTTGTTCCCGGGGCGGGCCTCTGGTGACGCAGCCCGGCGGCAGCACGTGACTCTGGGAGAAGTCTGAGTCCCTGCGCTGTTCTCTTTCAGCCACAATTACCGTGTCAGGGAGACGGTTTCAATTGAACGTGTCTTTCGGCATCTTCGGAAAAGGTGCTCATCCCCCTTTCATGAGCCGGAAACCGCCCTCCGGCTCAGACGGCGGCAGGCGCTAGTGTTTAACGAGACACTAATGCTGTGTCTTGTTAATCAATTTTAGTGCGCTCCGGGTAGTTTCTGAGGTGATTTCCAACTTATAGAAATGTTGCAGAAATCGTATAGGGGACTCTATTCCCTTACCCTCCTAATTAGATTCACTTCCTAATTACATTCTGTCCCATTTGCTTCCCGTCCTTCTCTTTTTCTCTCCGCCTAATCTTGGGGAAACCGTTGGAGAGAACTTTGGAGACTTCATTCTCCGTTATACCTAAGTGGCCCCGTGTGTTTTTCCTGAGAACAAGGACGTGAGACAGTGACCCGCACCAGACACCCTGATCCTCTGATCTGAATTTGGCGGTTCTCAGCGCTTGTCTCGATGATAGGTGAGGAGACAATGATCATAGGTGAAAGACAATGAATGGATAGATGAAAGAAATAGATAACGGATGGATGACGAACAATGGAGTGCTCTTGAACAAGAATGGGAACTCTTGGTAGCTTCCGAATTGATGCGGGTAACAGCCGCTGGTGAGCTAGCCCCAGGGACAAGGCGCCGGCCTTGCATGGAGCAAGGTTCTACCCCTGGCACTGCATATGGTCCTGGGAGCACCGCCAGGAGTGATCCCTGGGCCCAGGTCCAGGGGGAGCACCCCATCCCCCACCCCGGCCCACCAGCACCGCCCGGTGTGGCCCAAAGCCAAGGGAACAAAATGAAGCAAAACCAGACAATGTCGGTGCATGTCCATTTCGTGTGCTCTGACTTCCTGCTGGCTAATTCCACCCCAGGGCGCTTGGATTCCTCGTCCCCAAGTCAGAATCCCACAATCCACCGGAGTATTAGCTCGGGGTCCACAGGTAGGCACTGAAATCCTTTGCAAAGGAGGATGAGCTCAAATGCAGTGTCACTGGGTCTCTGGGGCTGCTCAGCTCACAGCTCACAGTTCCTCCTGTCCTCAGGGTTGCACGACCCTCCCTTGCCGACCTTCCTGGAATCCTGCTGGAATTCTGGAGAGTCAGGAAGCAGCAGGAGGCCCCCTCTGTCCGAGGGCGGACTCCCAGATGCTGCCAAAGACTGGCCCGGCTCGCCTCGCTCTGTGGCCCCTGGGTTTGGCTTTCTGGCTTGAGGGGACCTCAGTGTCTTTCTACAGATTTGTCTGGGGCCTTGAGGTGGCACCAAGGGCTGGACACTGCTTGGGCCTGAGCCTGATACGGCAGCCCCCAAGCATCCCCGTATGACCACCTCCCCTCCCGCACCTCCCACCCCAAAAAAAAAAACCAGAAAGCCTCATTCCATTTTCCCTTCCTTCCTCATCCAGAAACTTCTCTCCCATGTCTCTCCTTTATTTCCTTTTTAGGATGCCCCAAGCCCCGCCCCCACCCCACCCCGGCCCTTTCAAGAAGTTGGGCCACTTCCCAACCACCGGTCACGCAGACCCACGGAGGCAGGAGAGGTCGTGCTATGCTGAATACTTTTTTATTTATATTTCGTCTGTAAACATAATTTGCTTTGTAGGCACAATATAACAAAAGCTCTAAAGCCACAAATACATTGGACAATGTCTCGGGTCACTCCCCCGGCTCAGGTCACAGAGACGCCCTGGCAGGTCCTGTCAAGGTGACCACACGCGGCTGCCGTGTCCAGCACCAGGAGACGGGCAGGCGGACACTGCGCTCTGCGCCACACTTGGAGGCGAACCCCCGCCCTCACCCCTCTCCCAGGTTCTCGGCAGGTGGAAGGACGTTCCCCAACTGCCCGGCACGATGAGTCACTGAAAACAACACCACCTTTTTTTTTGGGGGGGGGTGGGTGGGCATGCCTGGTGCAGCCAGCTCCCCTCGGGATTCCGAGCCTGGAGATGCCCCCCTGCTCGCGGGCCCTAGGAGCCCCTGTGTCCAGCCCCTTCCCCGGGAATGTCGCTTGGCACGTGGTTCTCTGCAAGACCCCATTGTCGCACGGTTCTGGGGGGTGGGTGGGCCGTGACCGACCCACACAGCTCTCCACAAGGGGGCCTGGGAGGGCAGTGATGGGTGATCAGAAAGGCCAGAACTGGACGTGGGTTTTCGGGGAGGAAAGGGAGAGGTGGGGGGAGGGGTTCTCTCATCCAGCCTGGGGTCAGCAGTGGGCAACATCCGTCTCCTCCCCCGCCCCCCGTTTGACACAAGCTCCCACTGTGGGGAAGAAGAACGTCATCGCCCCCAGAGTAGGGCAGGAAGAGACCTTGAGGACCCCATGGACAAAGGGGCTTCTTTCCGGGGGGGCAGCTGGGGGTGGGGGTGGCCAAGACACGCCCATTCCTGTCTGCCCAGCGGCTCACGGTTGACAGAGCTGGCCATCACATGCCTGGTCATGCCGTGGGGGACCCCCTCCCCCTCCCCACGCCCCAGGCCTCGAGGGACAGGAAGTGAGCTGGGTGCTGGTGCTGGTGTTGCGGCTTCTTTGAGTTTGGGGGCTGGAGTCGATTCTTGGTGCCAAGGGGGCTGGGGAGGCGGGAAAGAGGAACCGGCCCGTGGAAATCCTGTGACTCCTCTTCCGGTGGGTGGCTGTGCCCCCCTGGCCAAGGGGGGGGGGAGGCAGTTTCTAGGGGACCAGTAGCAGGCGAGGGGGAGGCCCCCAGCTCCCAAGGGCAGGGTCTGGCCAAGAGTCTGCACCATAATTTTCTGTTCATTTGGTATCAGATGGCCTCTAGGTGGGAGCGGGCTTTGGCAAAAACGACAGTTAAAAAAAAGATACAAGTGGGTTGTTTCTCCCCCACGTGGGTGCTCGGGGAGGTCTCCCGGTCAAACGGGGACTAAGAAGAGCAGGCTTGGTCATGCCACTGGCACGTGGGCAAATGTGGGCATGCCTGAGTCACGGCTTCCGAAATCACACGGTGCTTGTGTCTGAAAAATGAAGTGGAAATAGACGCGACCCCCCCGGGGAGGGTGAGCTCTGGAGCCGGGGCCTGGGAGGAGGGACCTTCCCGGGCAGGGCCGCCTTCAGCCCTCAAGGACCTGCACGTGTTTCCCTGCGTCTGTCAGACCCAGCCCAGGCCACTGCGGGTGGGCCTGGCCAGCTCCCTGGCCCTCCCGGGGGCGGGGGTGGGGGAGAGGCAGGTGTACCCCAAGACTGGGCCGTTGGCTCAGGAGATCACCCCTCTGACCTGCCCCATCTGGCGGGTATTCTCGTCTCAAGTGTGGGTGGCTGGCAGCGGAGAAATGTCATTTGGCCTGAAGAATCTTCGCCTGGGGTGGCCCTGGTGACCTGTCCCCCCGCCCTGCCTCGCCTCTGCCTGGTCTCGCAGACCCTGGGCAGCGGTGAATGGGCGCACGGGTTTGCCGGATTGTTCGGACCTGTCGCGAGGGACCCCAGAGAGGGTCTGGAGGAAGGGGCGGGGGTGCCCGGCGGGGGAGGGACCCTAATACTGCATGGGATGGGGTTGGCACTTAATTTCAAAACACAACAATGATCAACAGCGCCTGTGTTAAGCTCAGCCGACGGCAGACGAACACGACACACACTGGCTACGGCGTTTGCTCGAGGGCCCGAGGGGCGCCAGCCGGCCCCTCCTCTCGTCCCGGGGGCCTCACTGGATGAAGGGGATCCGCTCCTTGTTCTCGCCGTCGCCCTCGTGGTCCTCCTCCTCCTCCCCAGCCTCGCTGGTCTCGGTGCTGTCGTTGGCCATCTGTGGGGGGCAACAGAGGGGGGCGGTGGGGCCCGGGGGCTCAGGGAAAGGCCCCCACGCCACCCCCGCCCCGAGGGGCACCGGCTCGGGCAACAGGAGCTCCCGGGAACGCAGCGTGGTGCTGGCCGCCCCCCCTGTCCCGAGTGGACAGAAGCATCTGGCCTTGGGATGAGGAGGGAGCCCAGGACAGCAGGCTCCCGAGAGGGGCCCTGGGGGTCCAGCTGGGGGGCCCCCTGGGAGACGGAGCCGCAGGCCTCTGCCCCCTCCTCTGGGGTCTCAGGGGACGGATTCCTTTGCCCTTCGACTCACCAGGGGTGTTGGGGTTTTCTCCACGTCCAGAATTAGCTTTCCGATGTTTCCTCGGTCGTGGATCCGCTGCATGGCCTCCTTCACCTGGGAGACAGGAGGGAAGCAGAGACGCCTGTTGGGGGGAGGGTGTGGGCAGGAGGTGGTGGGGGGGGGAGGGGTTCTAGAAACAGTTCACCACTCTCCCACCAGGGGGCGCTGTGGCTCAAGTTTTCTGCGCCAGAGTACCTGAAACCAAATAAATTAAATCTCTTGTACACACACACACACACACACACACACACACACACACACACACACACACACACACACACACACACACACACACACACACACACACAGAGTTTGAGCCACTCCTTCTCCAGGTCCTAAACTATCGAGGGAGGTAATCTCGGAAATAAGGGCTCTACGGTTTCTTTTATAAAATGAAAGCCCGGTCGAGGAGAGTATCTGGGGGTACTGCGGTGATACGCACACCGGCCGGCCAGAGTAGAGAGCACTTTGGGGGGAGTCTCGTATCTTGCTTAAGTGTTTCATAATGCGGACTCATGATTCTGATGAAATGGCCCATAGCCCAACCAAAAGGGGGGTCTAAACAGTTGAATGAGGGGGGCTCATGAGACCAGAGATGGTGCCAGGACCCTCTGAGGAAGCCCGAGGGGTGCAGTCAGGGGTGCCTCAGGGGAGAGGGCTGAGGCGGAGGGCCTCACCTGGGTGAAATGAATCGACGTGGAGGCATTCACAGAGTTACCACAGAGCTAGTTACCACTGACATCGGGGCTTTCAAGCTGTGTACCCCACCAGTCCACAAGGACGCACCAAATGCCGATTTCAAGGCTAGAATTTGGTCTGGTTTGGGTTTGGGGGGGGCGAGGCTCGGGGCTTACACCTGGCTCTGCCCTCAGGAATCCCTCCGGGCGGGGCGCGGGGGACCAAGTGGGGTGCTGGGGTGGAACCCATGTCAGCTGCGTGCGAAGCGAGTGTCCTGCCCCTGTACTGTGGCTCTGGCCCTCAAGATATTAAAAATAAGATATTAAATAGAAGATTAAATATTATTAATGCTAATAATTAACATAAATATTATTAACGCTTATTTTGTTAAGATATTAAATGGATATGAAAAAGAAGCCGAGAGCCAGTGAAGGGCTCTTGGAGCTGCGTGCTTACGGGAAAGCTCGGCTCCTGGCCCGGAGGAAGACGGCAGAGCCCGTGAAAGGTCAGCATTCCGGTGCCTTCCCGGGCGGCATCCCATCCCCAAGATAACAGAGGTGGGCGGGGAACTGGGGTCACAGGACCGGCCATCCCAGCATTGTGCCCGGTGACACCCAACAGTGGGGCCACCTTCACGCCACAGATAAGGGGCTGCTGAGTAAACCACGGCTCTCACACCGCAGAATGGAAATGCCAGTGGAGGATAACGCAGGCCGGAAAGAATGCGGGCGAGACCAAGGAGAAAGCGAGCCCTGGGTTTGGGTGCCGACCCCCACAGAACAGCGCCCCTGAAGTCATGGGAAAGGCATGTTCGATCGACAGCTCAGCATGTCTCTCAGCACGCGTGTCCACACCTTCTGCAGGGGACATCTTACTAAGTCAGCATCATGAACATTGGGATGCGCATCTCCGTGTCTCTCCTCGGGCTCACGAGCTGCACGGCCAAGAACCGGCCAGTCAGAAGCTGACCCCCGAGTCCCCCTTGTTGGGGACTGAACCCAGGCCGGCCATGTGGGTTGAACCGGTTTCTGCTCTCGAGGCGGAGTTAGAGCTGGGTTTCCCGGCGCTGGCCCAGGAAGACCGCTCTGCCCCGTGGCCCACACAGATCGCTTTGCAAGTGTTTGCGCATGGGATGTAATGCAGTACCACATGAAACTCAGCCTCTGAAGGGGGCAGCGCCTCGAACCCAGGACAAAACCTCTCCCCGCAATGCAGTGAACTGGACCTGTGGCTTCCTTCTGAGCCACAGATCCAGCCCCCGTGAGGGGCTGACACTGTCCTGATCAGGGCGATTGTGCTCCCCGTCTTCTTTCTTTCTCTGACTCTTTGAGCCTTTTGTGCTGAAGGAACAAGCGGCCACGTGTCACTGCCCAGTGGAAAAGTCCGCTAGGACAGGGAACTGACAACTCAGGAGCTGGCCGGTCAAGAACTGACCAATGCGAAGCTGACCCCTCACCCGCTCTGTGAAGAAGTAAGAAAACAACTGGGTCCTGCTAATAACCAACGACCATTTGGAAGCAAATCCTTCCTGGAAGAGCTTTGATTCGTGAGCACAGCCCTCCCTCAGGGGACCCTTGAAGGGCCTGGGGCCAGAGACACAGACAGCAGCAGGGAACCTGCCCTGAGGTCAGTCCCCAGCATCCCATATGGCCCCCCAAGCCCCACCGGAAGTGACTCCTGAGCACAGAGCTGGGCGTCAGTCCTGAGCACTGCTGGGTGTGACCCCCCAAAACAAAACAATAATTTCTTAAATAATCCTGGGGCTGGAGCCAGAGTACACTGGGATGGGCATTTGCTTTGCACGAGGCTGACCCAGGTTTGATCCCCGGCACCCCAGAGAGTCTCCTGGTCACTGCGAGGAGTAACCCCTGAGCATCGCCAGGTGTGGCCAAAAAAAAAAAAAAATCCTGAACCCTCCAACCTGGCTGAGGTCAGAGCACATTCCTCACCCATCAAGACTGGACAGTCATGAATGTAGACCGAAGCCAGTGAGAGTGGGAGAAAGCGTGCACAGCCACAGAGATCTAAGACCCTTCCCGGACACAGTTCTTCCTTCCGAGGGACGGCTCGCAGTCCCCAGAGAAGAAGCTGCGTGTGCAGAGACAGAAGCTTTTGTGTCTCAGGCTGACTCGGTGCAGGCCCTGCGGTCCGACTCCCAGAGGCAGGGGAGTGGGAAGGAACAGCTCCAGCCGCGCCTCCCAGAATCCCGCCGTTTATTACCCCGGCGAGGCATGGCGCACCTGGAAAACTCCTTGGAGACTGGAAACCGTTTGTGAGCGGGTTCTCCAACACCGCGGCGGAGCCCGGGGGGACAGACTGGCTGTTTTCCTTCCCGCTAAAGCACATTGTGGAGCCGGGGAAGGGGAAGGTCGCCTGCCGAGCGGGCTGCATCTGCGTATTTTGAAATGTTTATTTCTGAAATGAGCTGACTCCTTTTCGGCTCTTTGGCTGGGGGTGCGGGGAGACCACCCCGGGGGGCTCTGATCCTCCGTCTCTCTGTGGGACTCTCGGCCCTTTCAGCTACGCTTGAACTGTGACAAGCCTCTGGGGTATAATTTAGACGGCAAGAAACTGCCCTTTGCTGAGGATGCTTCGTCCGGTGCAGAGCGAGGCCTCTGGGCCCCGGGGCCGCCTGGTTTGCACGGGTCAGACCTCTGAGGGGAGCGCGGATGCCTGAGGGTCTCACGTGAGAGCCTGAAACCCGGGTGCTCTCTGGGCAGCGCCGGGCCCCTCGGGAAGGGGCCTGAGAGGGCAGCGGCCTCTCGGCAGGACTCGGCACACACCCAGGGCAGGGGGCTGTGTTGCGCGCCCCAGCCGGCCCACCGAGACCCCCGCAGGGAAGCCTGCACACAGGGATAACGCTCCCCAGCTCCCAGACCCCCCGAGGCGGGGTGGGCGCCCGGCCCCCTGGAGGCGGCAGGAAGGAAGGAAGACTCTCCTGGGCGTCTCTGGTGGCGACCACACATCCCGCTTGACCTCTGGGTCACATCACAGAGAGCCTGAGGCTTCTGGGCACGGCTGGGGGCCTGGCGCCTCTGCCCTTGCCCGGGCGCACCTCCACGTCCGCTCTGGAGGCCGAGCTTGGGCCCCGGGCCCCTTCTGGTCCTGTCCTGTGCTGCTGACTCAGGTGTGAGCTCCCCCAGAAGCTGCTCTGCACCCCCACTCCTGTCCTCATAACTGGCCCCTGAGTTCCCGGGCATCCGAGACCACCTGGTCATGTCCCGACCTGCCCCAGCCCCCGCCACCCCTCCTGCTCCCCAGTTCTGGAACTGACTCAGTCTGGCCACTGAAAGGTCATGATCCGACCTCTGTAGAAAGCTCGAGAAGAGGTTTTTTGGAAGGCGTGATGGCCGGGACTCGGCAGGTGGGGAGGAGGCAGCCAGGATGCGAGGGTGGAGGGGTCTTCCTGCTCGGGCAGCAGGGAGTGACGCAGGGCCGGAGTCCCATGGGACAGGAAGACGAGGAATGAACAAGAATGAGGGACAGGGGGCTGGAGGGCTGGGCGGAATCGTCGGAGGCACCTGTCGACCCTCCTGGGGTGCTGCTTCCCAGGCCATAAGTGGCCCCCCCACTTCCCATCGCCTTCAAAGCACGAGGATGGATCCTCTGCCGTCATCAGAGAAGGACCAGTGACGCTCGGTCTTTCTTTGGGGTCGGGGGCGGGCGTCTCGATTACTGAGTCATTTATCCGAGTCCAGGCGGGTCATCTTGACGGCACACGCGTGACACCACGTAATGACCAGAGCAGCTGGGCTGAGCGCTGACTAGCAGCTAACGGAGCTGGCTAAGGGGGGGTGGGGAGGCAGCATGTCCCATCACGGGGACACGGAGCCCAGGAGCTCCGAGAAGGGAAGGAGGAGTGACAGGGTGATGAAGAGTATGTGACCAGTGTTGTCTGCGGGAGATGCCCCAGCAGTGTCCATCCTGGGGGAGAGGGGAGGGTTGCTGGAGAGAGCTCAAAGGGCTATGTACACGGGAGGCCAGAGTCCGCTCCCCAACACTGCATGGTCACCTGAGCACTCCTGGGGAGGGACCTCTGAGTCCAGAGCTGGGAGTAGGCCCTGAGCACCACCAAGCACGATCTGAAACCCCCAACAAGCCACAGGAAGCAAAAGGCAATGAAATGTCCTACATATATATATCTACGAACCCCCTGTCTTCCATTTCTTCCCTCAGATAAAGTCTGGTGGATCTCTCGAGAGGTGATAAAGGTGCTGAAATCCCCAACTATTATTGTGTTGCTATCACTGCCTTTCTTCGAAACGATGAGCAGTTGCTTTAAGTATTTTGCTGGTCCCTAATTAGGTGCAGATATATTTAGGAGTGTCAGTTCTTCCTGATGTACAGAAATAAAGTCATGAAACTCACTTATAAATGAATGGACATGGAGTGTAGCATGCTGAGTGAAATAAGTCTGAAAGAGAAGGACAGATGTAGAATGACTGCACTCATTTGTGGAATATAAGAAACAATAACAACACAGTATAAGACCAACACCCAAGGACAGTAGAAACAAAGGCCAGGATGAATGGTCCAGGGTTGGAAGCCAGTCTCCAGGGCGAGAGGGCAGTTGGGACAGAGAAGGCTGGACAATGATGGTTGGGAGGGATTGCTCAGGATGGGAGATGTGTGTGCTGAAAGTGGGTAAAGGACCAAATGTAATAGCCTCTCAGTATCTGCACTGCGAACCATAATGCCCCAAAGGGGAGAGGGAGAGAAGTGGAGGGAGAGGGAGAGGAAGAGGGAGAGGGAGAGGGAGGGGTAGAGAGTGAGTCGGGGGCAGCAGGAATATGGGGGGATACGCGGGTAGGAAATGTGCACTGGTGGAGGGATGGGTTTGGAAGATTGTCTAACTGAAATCTGATCACAAGAGCTTTATAACAGTATCTCACGGTGATTCAATAAAAAAAAGGCAAAAAACAATTAAAATAAAAGGTGCTACTGACTGCCCCTAGACCTGTTTGCTGAAACCGTGGAACGGCGAATCTGTCAGGCAGGTATGGGGACCCTAAGCCATGCCCCGGCCTTTGCCTGCCAAGGCTCCTTCCTTCTGGGCTATGTCCGGAATATTCTTTGCTCAGAGCTGGGCTGGGCTGTGGACTCCTGCGTCCTGCATTTCCTCCAAAGACGGGGGGAGTGTCAGTCAGACAGACTCGGTCCCCAGGCGGCTGCCTCTCCCCAAAGCTGTCTCGCCCCAAAGCTTCTTTATGAGCTGCGTTTCCAAAGGAGACATGTCCCTTCGTCCACAATTTGATTAGCAGCCGTGAGCAGTTGGTGCAGGGGAGGCGGGGTGGGGAACGGCTCTCTCCTCTGCTTCCCGCAAGCAGTGGCCTTTGCAAAGACGCACAATTAGGGACTCTGAACAGAGCCTGGCAACTCAGACCTCCGGTGAACTCCTAGTCGGTATCCACAAGCAGAAACAAGGGTGCAAATGCCCCCCGGGAAGAGCAGGGTCGAGGGGAAGGCTGGCGGGCTTCTGCTTCTTAGGAAGACCTGGAAATGGGGCCAGGGTACACTCGGTGGGGCGGCCTCTGTGTGAACCGGGAGTTAGTACCCATCATAGGTGGTATCGATTCAACAACCCTGGCCAGGTAATGGTGAGTTTTCCTCTTCTCTTGCTGTGTAACCGATATATCAAAAGAGGAACCAGAGAGATAGGACAGCGTGTATCTTGGAGGTGCCTGGCTCAAGTTTGATCACCAGCACCCCCGTCTGGTCCCCTGGGCCCACCTGGAGTGATTCCTGAGTGCAGAGTCAGGAATAAGCCCCTAGTGCTAACACGTGTGGCCCCCACCCAAATAAGGAGATATCTCAACTCTTTTTTTTTTTTTTAGGTCACACCCAGTAATGCTCAGGGCTTACTCCTGGCTCTGCACCCAGGAATTACTGCTCAGGGGGCCATGTGGGATGACGGGGATTGAACCCAGTTGGCCACCTTGAACCCACTGTACAATCACTTTGGCCCCCTACATCTCAGTGCTTTAAAAAGAAAAGGAAATGCAAGAATGAAGAAAGAGACCTGGGGCAGAGGGCCCTTCCAGGACCTGGGAGTTGGGAAGGGGGCTGCGCGCTGGGTAGCAGGGGAGCACTGTGGGGCGAGCTCTGTGGTGGGCTCTTTGCTCGGGTAGCCGGGAGCTGGGGCTGATGGCAGGTGTGGCCGAGGGCTGGACGGAGAGCAGTGGGACTCAGGCGTCAGGGAGACTGGCCGAATGGGCCGTCCGAGTGGCTCCTCCATCGTGCCCGGTCTGACCCTCTTCTTCCGGCTCTTTCTGGAAGCGCACAGTTCCCGGAAGGGGAGGGGGCACATTCTCTCCAATAACCCGGCTGCAACACTCTTCTTTGGGGGAGGAGGGGAGGGAGGTCGCCTGATTTACAGTCTTCTGCTTTCCCTGGGTCGGGAACAATACCCCGCCCGCCCTGCAGACGGGCTGACGTCAGGACTGACTCAGTCCGAAGGCTGATTTTTAATATCGTGGCCCATTTGCCAGGCACAGAGGAGAATCAAGAGGCCAACCTTTGCTTCCCGGAATCTTTCCGGTGGTCTGACAGAGGAGATTCGCCGCACCCCCCTCCCTAAGCACCAAGGAACATCTATTAGCCCTGAGGTTGCGTTGCCATGGCAACGAGATAAAAACCAGACTGCAATATATTGGGGAAAGTAAGCCCGGGAAGTGGGGTGGGGGGGGCGGGAGGGGGGTTCTGCTGGCAAGCTCCCGCTCCCGCTCAGAGTTGGGGTCACGGTCTCTGCCATGGAAGAAGCAACACCAGGAAGCCCCCATCTTGACTCAACCCGGGGCTCCCAGGCTGCTCCCAATGGCCTGACCCCCCCCCCCGCCCCAGGGTCAGCTTCTGGGTAACAGGGAGGCCGAAGCGGTCACGGGCGGGGCAGCCCAGGAGAGACCGTCGGTGGGAATTGGGGAGGGGGTGTTTATCTGTGTGTCCTGGTGAGGGACAGCCGAGTCACGCTGAGCTCAGACGGGAGACGCCGGGGGAATTCTTCAAACGCCCCAAATTATTCCCTTCACTTTTAGGAGCATCTCCTAAGGCAATGAGCCGACATCTCCATAATGTTTTAAAAAATTTCTATCTCCAACATGCAGCTAATAGTCATCAACATGAAATAACGGGGTGACCGAGCACGGCGGGCTGGAGCACCAGCCTGGCACGGGGCGGGCAGGGGTCAGGGCACGATCCCGGGCACCACCTAGTCCCCCAGCACCCCTGTGAGCGACCCTGAGCACCGCTGGGTGTGGCCTCGGAGCAAGCAAACAAGAAAGGAAACGGCACCTCGGGGTCCAGGGCGAGGGGACGAGGGGGCTTGGCGCCCCCACACACACACTTGGTGACAAGAGTCACGCGGTCAAGACCCTTCGAATGCACTGGGGACGTCGACGGGAACGCAAGTGGCTAGCAAAAATGTTTGCACCATTTGGAATATCTAAACTTATCAAGAAGTGGGGGCTGGAGCGATAGCACAGCAGGTAGGGTGTTTCCTTGCACGCGGCCGACTTGGGTTCGATTCCCAGCATCCCGTATGGTCCCCCGAGCACCGCCAGGGGTGATTCCTGAGTGAAGAGCCAGGAGTAACCCCTGAGCATCCCTGGGTGTGACCCCCCCCAAAAAAAATAAATAAAATAAAATTATCAAGAGGAGGCAAAGCCAGGCTTCCTGTGTATGCGACGGAAATGCCGGGCCTAAAAAGACGCGGAAAACTCCTTCCCTTTCCTCTGGACGAGCCTCCGCTCTCCCCGGGGTGCGGGCGTCTGCAGCACCCGGGCCCAAGGCTCTCCGGGACCGTCCGACGGGCCCAGAACTGCTCGCCGCTTCCTCTGGGGGTTCCTGCCCCCGCCTGGCCCCCGGCCCCGGCTGAGACGCTCATCGGGGTGTGTCTGTTCCTGGGAGATGCGCACGAGCCCGGGGTTCGAGCTCGGCCCCGGGTGTGGACCCTGGTTGGCACAGACTGACTCAGGCCACACAGCCGCACGCCGTCCTTCCTTCCCCCGGGAGCTGGTCTCTGACGCCGAGAACTGGCGAAGCACAGAAGCCCCACGCCACCGTCACTGGTCCGAAGGCAAACCCCGGCCCCTCCCAGCCCAGCCCAGTGTCTGGAGCACTGAGCCAGGAGTAGCCCCTGAACACCGTCGGGGTGGCCCAAATAAAACCTTCCCCCCACCCCAATGTTGGTTTCTTTGTGTTTGGGCTACACCCCGGGTGCTTAGCTGATTCCTGGCTCTGTGCTTAAGGACCACTCCTGGCAGGGCTCAGGGGACTGTATGAGGTGCTGGGGATTGAACCTGGGTCGGGCATATGCAAGGCAAGTGCGCTGCCTGTTGTACTATCAGTCCGGCCACAAGCCCCCATTCTCCCCCCCGTCCCGCCCCCTGACTCAAACATTTTTTTGGTTTTGTTTTGCCTTTTGGGTCACACCCAGCGATGCTCAGGGGTTACTCCTGGTTCTGCACTCAGGAATTACTCCTGGAGGTGCTTGGGGGACCATATGGGATGAACCCGGACCAGCCATATGCAAATGCTCTACCCGCTGTACTATCGTTCCAGCCCCCGACTCAAACCTTCACTATTGAAGTCAGTCCTGATGCTGCTGAGTGGTGGCGCTCACTCCCCAGAGCCAGCGCCTCTCTCTCACCTCCTCCTCTCAAGCCTCCTCCCTCCCCACGCCTTTTTGTTCCCCTTGGGCTGAGGGAGGGATAGGACCTTCTCCTCCAGAGCAGAGAATGATTGTGTAGAAAATACACGGGTCCTCCCGGCCCCTGCAAAGTCACAATTTTCCTGGGAGTCCCCAGAGGCCACTTGGGTCTGATTTCCCGCAAGGCCGTGACGCGGCGTGCTTTTCCTCCTGCTACCTGCGCGGCCAATTTCTGTTATTATCGGTAATAAGCCATAATGACGCCGCCTAATGACACGCCGTAAAGCGCTCGGTGAGCACTCTAGAATTCTCCCGGGTCAGAGAGACGACTCCTAAGGCCTGTTCTGACGGGGCCTGGAGTCCTTGCTCCCGGACGGTTTGCAGGCTTCTGCTTCCCGCAGGAGAGCAGTGAAGCTGAGGCTGCTGCGGGGGGGTTCCTGCGGGGCCCGAGGGACAGAGCACCGGGCAGGCCCCTGCGGAGGCCTAGGAGAGGCCGCCCGATGCTCCCGGACCTGCGACTTTCCCTCATCTTCCCGCGGCCTAGCTGGTTAGAATCGTCCTCCCGGTGTATCTGCTGGACTCTCACGTGGGGCCCCTCTGTTGCAGGATGGAGTCGCTCGCCCAGACGGTCTCCCTGGACGCCCCCACTGTGATTCCTACCACTTCATCAGCAAATGCTAGACCGTTTTCAGTGCGTCCAGGGTGCCCCGAAGGCTTCCTCCAGCCACTGGAATCCCCCCCCCCCCCGACACACACACACTGGAACCACACACACACACACACACACAGGAACCACTGGAACCACACACACACACACACACACACACACACTGGAACCACTGGAACCCTCCACCCACACACACACACTGGAACCACACACACACACACACACACACTGGAACCACTGGAACCACACACACACACACACACACACACTGGAAGCACTGGAACCACACACACACACACACACTGGAACCACACACACACACACACACTGGAAGCACTGGAACCACACACACACACACACACACACACTGGAACCACTGGAACCACACACACACACACACACACACACGCACACACACACTGGAACTACTGGAACCACACACACACACACACGCGCGCGCGCACACACACACACACACACACACGCACACACACAGGGCAGAGGTCCAGGACCTACCGCCATGCAGAGGTCTGGCTGTCAGATACTTACACTGTCCCTTTGCCACCGACCCGTGTGCCTGTGGCCCCTTCCTCTGTCCCTTCCCCTTCCACTCCAACCCTCTGACCTCCCTCTGCCAGGGACATTGATGGTTCCACTGAGTGTCCCCCCCCTACCCCCCCCCCCCGCCACTGCAGGTGCCCTCTGCAGATCTTTACAGAAATCCCCAGCTGACCAGCCCCTTTTGTCACGTAAAACAATGTCCGTAGGTGTCAGGACTGAGACCGGGAAAGTCCGGAGAGTTCCTCGCCTTCTCTTTGCCACCATTCACTTCGCCTTCCAGGTTAAAACTTGAGGCCGTGTCTCTGGATTCCCCGAGTCTGGCTCATCCCCTGCGCCTGCTACATCCTGCGCCAACCGTGACCCAGGCCGTGCGTCCTGGGCCCGAATATCGCCAGTTTCCTCCTCCCTCTCCGGCTTCTCCTCCAGGCGTCCTTTCCGCAGCGGCCAAGGAGCCGGGAAGGAGCCGGGAACCTCTGGAACCGAGAATGGCAGCTCTGCCTGTCCCAGCTCCCCCAACACTGAGCTGGGACACCCCGGGCGCCTCCAGCCTTCCACAGTGCCCCGCCCACTGTCCACTGCCGCCTCTGGCCTCGACTCTGGCCCTCCCGCCTTAGCCCTGTGGTCACCACCACAGAAACACCTCAGACTGGGCGGCTTCGACACCACAGAGCTCTCTTCCTCTTGGTCCTGGAGACCCAGTGTTCAAGGTCCCAGTGCCGGGAGGCGGGGGTGGGGTGAGAACGTGTCTTCTGGTTCATACACACTTGCCATCAAGCTCCCAGAATCTCGGGTGGTGGTGGGGGCAGGAATTCATCAGGAGCTAGACTGCAACACCGAAATCTAGTAGTGGGGACGGGTGGAGGGATGCAAACACGAAGATCACAGCATCCCCTTCTCCAGCCATACTGACCCGGAGGTGTTGGATTTTCTGGTCTGCCCAGCTCACTCCCACCTCAGGGCCTTTGCACCTGCTCTGGACTCTTTAACACTGTGCTCCCCTCTTGCCGGTTTCTGCCGACACATCACTCCCGAAGCCTTCCCTTGATGGCCCTCCTCATCCTTTACTTTAATCTGCTCATCTTTTCTTCCTAGAATTTTCCTCCTTGGTTAATTTGTTATTATGTCCCGAGACAAACAAGTTCTGTGAAGGCGGAGCCTGGGGAACACTCCACGTCATGGAGGGTGGACGGTATCTGTAGTGTTTGATGACGGGCAAGGATGGCTGGACGGATGGATGGATTTCTAATTCCATCAGGCCTCACCAGAGCCCGACAGGGCAGCTCAGCTACCCGAGTCAGACGGGTACCGGCTTGGTCCCGGTTCGATCATGGATTAGCTGAAGGTACTAGCAAGTGACCCGACGATTTTGACCTCAGTCCCCGGCATGGAAAACAGGAGCGAAGGTTTATTGCAAGGACAGGTAGGTGAAGGAGACCAAACCGTGATGCCTAGCGGCTGCTATCCCATTAGGTCCCTTTTTCAGCCCTGGCCCGACAAAGAGCCAAGAACTCAAGCCTGACGTTTGCGTCTTCTGTAGTGGCCACCTCTGGTTCCCTCCCAACGCCCAGACTTTTAGAGAAACTACATTTCCCAGCCTCCCTTGCGGGTGGGCGGGGCGAGTGGCCCACGCCCCCAGAGGGATTTGGGCGGGAGTCTCCCGGGCCGGCGTGGATCTTTGTCCCGTTCCAGCATGGTCAGGGCTAAGGTCGGTTTTCCAGGCACTGCCCCGGGCCCTTGGTAAAGAAGGATTGTTGTCCTTTGTTTTCCTCGGACGTCTGTGAATTCAGGGCGGCCAACAGGAATGTGGGTTTGTGGGCAGAGCAGGGAGAGAGGAGTCCCGCGGGGCGTCGGGAGGGAGCGGGACACTCGGGCTCGCTCCTAGACGCTCTGCCCTTTCTGTGGGTTCAGAGTAGTCAGGCGGCTGCTGCTCCCCTCCCACGGCCGCCCGGGACAGACACACAGCACCATGTCTGTGAAGACGCCGGCCCCCAGCGGGGACACGGGGAAGGGTGGGGGCACGGGCCTTCCATGCGGCTGACCTGAGCCCCATCCTCCGCACTGCTTGGTCCCCGAGCGTCCCTGGGTGCAGGCCTCAGAGCACGTCTGGGTGTAGCCCGGGAAATGCCCAACAAATGCCCAGGTGGGCACGAACAGCACCACGTCCTCAAGACTGCACTAAACTGCAGGCCGGGCTGGCTGAGAATCAGGGGAGGGGGTCCCGGGCCTCCTGAGCCAGTTTGGGGGACCCCTTCCCCGCCCCCCACTCCTCAGCCCAGATATTGGCTTCCCAAACCGTGTTCCATGGGACACCGGTGCCTGGGGTCACCTTAGCTCCAGCGACAAACATTTTTACATTCCTCACGGGGCCTCGAGGGGGGACAGGGCGGTGCAGTCAGCAGAGAGAGGCCTGCTGGCCAGGCTTTCGTCACGTCTTTCTTAGGCTTCCCGGGATCGCAAGCCTAGACACAACCCTCCTCCTCCAGTCCCTCTCCGTCACCCAACGCTCAGGCCGGCACCTGAAAAATGACCCAGTGCCCAGCAGCGGAGAATGGAGGTGGACTCAGGGCAGGGCTGGGCACAGTGACACCCGGACTGGCAACCCACTCCCGGGGTGAAGGTGCTGGCATCAGTCAGCCCTGCTACAAACAGGGTCCTGCAAGGCAAGCTCCAGCAGGATGATCCGGAACAGCCAGGAGTGACCCCTAAGCAAAGGGAGGTGCGCCCCCCCCCGCCGAAAAAATAAAACAAAAACCACACAGAAGTGTCACATCTCTGCTTAGCTGCATCGTCTGGGTTGCCTTGATATTCTGAATGTTTCTGTCCCTGCAACGCCCCCCTCCTGTCCCCTCTACTCGGCCACTGGTGTTCCCCAGGCCGACCTGTGTCCGGCTGCTGTGCTCTCTCTCCTGGGGGCTGGGAGGGTTCACTGCTGCCTGTCCAGCCGCACTGATCCCCTCAGCGCCCAGCACACATCAGCACAGTCCCACGGGGGCATTTCCTTCTACCAAAGTGTTTTCTGGAAAAAACAGCCCGGGAAGCGGTTTTGTATAAAAGTTCATTACGCCGCAGTGGGGAATGTCTCGTGACAATGGGGAGTTCTGCAAAGCAGCAAATATGCAAGATTTGTCCCGGGGACCCCTCCCGCTTCTTCCCCCGTCGACCCTGCCACAGCCCGAGGGTCTTCCCACCCCACAGGACCCGTGTGGGGGACCTACAGCCTTTCTCCGGCGCGTGCAAGCGGGGAGAGCCCCAGCTGCCCCCCCGGGTCACACGGGGGCCTCCTGACAGCTAAAGCCGGGACCGTCCCTCTCTGGCCCGCTCATTTGGCCGAAGTTAAGCCGCTTTGCAGCCCTCTCGAGGCCCCTCGGGAGGAATGTTCTCGGGAGGGGATAATTCCCAGCGGGAGGATTAGGCCTGCCGGGGGCACGGGGCCCTGGTCGGAATGTCCGCTTCTCGCCTGCTGGACTCTGTGCTTTTCCCCGGCTACTCCTGTGAGACGAGGGTGGCGCTAGCACGGAGCTCGCAGGGGCTGGGCTTCTGGGATTGTTTTAAGAGCCTCAGTGGAGCCTCAGCACGTCTTGGGCACTCTGCAGATGAAGCTGCCACTGGTGTCTGGGGTGGGGTCTGAGGAGAGCCGCCCCCGTGTCCCAGGGGCCCTTTGTAGGCTGGGGTGGGGGTCAGGGAGCCCGAGGCTGGTGAGGAATGTGGGCTCCGGTGGGCGTGCGGGGCTCATTCCGAGGAGCCTGGAGGAATCCGGCCTGGGCGGGGTGGGGGTGGGTGGGGGGGGCGTGCAGGCCACTCGTGCCAGTCTGGCTGTGTGGGTGTGAGTGGCTGATCCCTTCCATCGGGTTGAGGGGCACGAAACACAGCGACACTTGGGACTTTGTGCCTTGCCAGAGCTTTCCAGAAAAGGACGCCCAGCGTGGTCTCTGAGGACAGAGGTGTGCTTCATCCCAAAGTGTTTCCTCCAGTGTAATAAAATGGGGATGAGCACAGAGCCCCCCTCTGTGGTCTGGGGGTCCTTGGGAAGGGTGTGGGTGCCCCCCTCTCCTTCCAGGACCCACTGACCCTGGGACCCCCTCCTTGCCTCCGTCTCCATTCTGAAAACGTCGGTGATTTGCTAGGTCGGCCGCTCGGAGAATGGGGCAATTTTCTTCCCTTTGAAATGCCTTTTTATATTTTAAATGTTTTCTGGAACATATCCTTGATTTGCTGGAGCTGAGAATTGCTCTTCCAGTTTTATTTATGAGGCATTAAACATGGCAAGAAATTCAGCATGTCTAGAAATGCTGTAGGGAATAATACAAATACATGTTCTTAAAAATGCATGTTCCCAGGGCGGGCATAACTCTTGTGTGGCTGCTCTCTCCGCCACGGCCTCCCTCCCTGGAAGAGAGCACCCCCTTCCTCAGGGGGCACAATGCCAGCGACCGATCAGGGAAGGGAAGTGGAGGGGGGGGACAAGGAAGAACACCTCCCTCCACCCAGCCCGAGAATTCAGGACCCACAGAAAGACCATGCAAAGCCATTCAGAACCATCAGAATCAGGCAGCATAGAAGTAACAGCTTCGGGGACTGGAGCGATAGCACAGTCGGTAGGGCGTTTGCCTTGCATGCGGCCGACCCGGGTTCAAATCCCAGCATCCCATATGGTCCCCTGAGCACTGCCAGGGGTAATTCCTGAGAGCAGAGCCAGGAGAAACTCCTGTGCATCACCGGGTGTGAACCAAAAAGCAAAACAAAAGACAAAAACTAACAGCATCCTGGTGTAGCAGCAAGCTGGAACAGTTAAATACACACACACACACACACCTTTTCCAACTCCTCCATCAACTTAAGACATTTTGCAAAAATGCTTTTAGGACTGATTTTGGCCACAGGAAACAAGGCATTGAAGAAGGACCTTGTAACGGATGCTGATCACAACATGTTTGTTTGTTTTTGGCTCACACCCGGCGATGCTCAGGGCTCATTCCTGCCTCTGCACTCAGAAATTACTCCTGGTGGTGCTCAGGAGAACCATACGGGATGCGGGGGACTGAAATCAGGTGGGCTGCGTGCAGGCAAACGCCTTCCCCACTGTACTATTAATGGGCCTCAATCATAACATTTTTTAAACGTGGGGAGCGGGTGGTACAGAGGCATGAAGGGGAAGGTGAGGGCTGGAGCCCCCAGAGGGAGGATTGTGAGCTGTCAATCATGGAGCCTTGGGACCACCTATGACTTTTGCCTCAAACCTAATAATGCCTCCATGCTTGAAATTTTAAAACTGAGAGACACCCGCCCGTGGCCCTGGGTTCTCCCGCCGTCTGGATGGATAAACAGTACGAGAGAGGGATGTGGCGAGGGGCGTGGAGTCGGGGTAAGGAGTGTGGGCCTGGGCGCCTGTGCTGTTTGCTCATCCCACACTCGTGTCAGAGAGAAGCCTGGCGCGGCTTCCCCGGGGCCACAGGTGTCCCTGTCCTGGGTGTCAGTCTGAGCGGACACACCCACCTCTGGCTGGGGGCTGCAGCGAAGAGGTCCCGTTGGGCTAAGAGGACACCAAAGGGGTCCCAGAGAGACAGCACAGGGGGAGGACGCTGGCCTTGCAGTGCAGTCCCCAGCACCACAGCCAGTCCCCCGAGTCCTGCCAGAAACTGTAATCTCTGAGCACAGAGCCAGGAGTAAGCCCTGAGCACTGCCAGGCGAGGCCCCAAACAAGCCGACAAAATAACCCCCCCCAAAGGAAAAAAAAACCCAAACACACAAAGAGACTCAAATCTTCATCATCTGAGTGAAAAAGTCGTGAACTTTTCTGAGTGCTATTTGGGTTTGTTTTACTTTTGTCACACCTGTCAATGCTCAGGGGTCACTCCCGGCTCTGTGCTCAGGGGTCACTCCTGGTGGTGCCCGGGCTGGGGGGGGTAGGGTACCCTAAGGGATGTATGGAGCTGACCCTGAGTTGGCTGTGTTTGCTCTTGGGCCCTCAGGAGTTGGAATTTCAAAGAGGATTCAGAGGAGTTTCCACTTTCTAAACTGTGAACTGAGGGCCACATGGCGGGGACAGTGGACACGGACAGTGGTGAGTGTGCTCTGGGGGCCCCTGATGTAGTCAGTCCTGCCCCACGCCCCAACACAAGCCCCTCCTGGCTCTGTGGCCTCCGTCAGCTCGTACCACTGGGCCCAGCCTGGCTTCTCTGTCTGTGGTACAGGGAGTCACAGCACTCCCCGGGGGGCCAGGCACTCCCGGAGGTGGGGCGCATCCAGGGCCCCCCCTTGAGTGCCAGTGACGGCCAGAGAGTGCCGGCTGCCCGTAAGCAGACAGGGGGACTCTGCACAGGTGCGGCCGGCCCTGGACGGCCAGTGCAGGCGCAGTCCCAACGGATGACCTGGGAGGCCTGTGTCCTTCTCCTGCTCACACATGGAGATAAAGGTCTGCCCCGGAAGGGCCCCCGCGTGTGGCAGGAGACAGGGCCGTCGCTCTGGGAGGAAGGCAAAGGCTTAGCCGGCGCTCAGCGTCAGACGGAGGACCAGAGTCAGAAGCAGGAAGGTCGCTAGACCCGCCGTGGAGCTCGCTGAAGCCGATATTCTTCTGATTCCAAATAAAACCCATGTTTCCACGTACGTAACCAGCAGCCACGCCTTTGAGAGATCTATCCCCCCCCCTCGCCCAGCCACCCTGCAGCCCCCACCTCCCCCGAGCCAACCTCTTTTTTTTAATGATGAGTCACTGGCAGGAAATGAATGTGTAACGGTTGATCATCAAAGGACCAAATAAAGTCTCGAGTCAATTTCGTGATCCAGGACTTTCAGAGCCAGGATCGGGAGGAGTCACGAGGGAAGAGGCTCCTGTCCCGGCAGCGCCAGCCGCGGCTGCCCGAGCTCACAGTCCATTTCGCTCTCTCCGGTGGCCCCCCAGACTCGACATCACTCACAGCGCTGGGGAGAGGCGAAATTGATTTTAGCAAGAAATGGTTCTGGGTTTAGTTTCATCCCCTGCCGAGCTCATTGGCTTGCGCGAGGCAGGAAATACACCGGTACCTGGGAGGCCGACACGGTCCATTTAAAAAAAAAAAAAGTGGCTCTGGGCAGGAAAAAAAAAAGCAGCGTTTTTGCGAATCAAGTGTACACATAGATGCTTAATCCCTGCCAGGACCCTTTCCATTTAGAACTACAAGCCCAGTGGGCTGGAGAGATAGCACAGCGGGTAGGGCGTTTGCCTTGCACGCGGCCGACCCGGGTTCAAATTCCAGCATCCCATATGGTCCCCTGAGCACTGCCAGGGGTAATTTCCTGAGTGCAGAGCCAGGAGTAACCCCTGTGCATCGCCAGGTGTGACCCAAAAAGCCAAAAAAAAAAAAAAAAAGAACTACAAGCCCAGGTCCACAAACAGGGGGCGGAGGTAGCTCTGTCCGGTTCAAACTAGTGACCGTGTGGTCATTCTGAGACCAAGTCCACAGCTGTCATGCGTAAATCAGCACAAGAGGCAGACGGGCCGTAACCAGGGCCAGGGAAAGGCAGGGACTCGGGACACCCCCCATTTCCTCCTCCAGGCTCTCTAGGGGCCCGAGAGGGCTCACCTCCTTAGATCTGGCCCCCTGGGCCCCCTGTGCTGAAGCAGAGCACCTGGCCAGCAGCACCGGCTGGGGACACATGACACGCACCTCAAGGGACCTCGAGGACCGGGGACGCTGCACCCAGAGCTCTGTGGGAGGGTCACAGGCCCCGAGGGACGCTGAATCCCTCCCAAGCCGCCTGCTCCCCACGCCAGGTGGCGAGGGCTCTGTGGGGAAGGAGTTTCTTTGCAGCAAGATAGCTTTGATAGGGGCCGGAGCGATAGCAAAGCGGGGAGGGCGTTTGCCTTGCACGCGGCTGACCCGGGTTCGATCCCCGGCATCCCATATGGTCCCCCAAGCACTGCCAGGAGTAATTCTTGAGTGCAAAGCCAGGAGTAACCCCTGAGCATCGCTGGGTATGACCCAAAAAGCAAAAAAAAAAAAAAAAAAGATAGCTTTGATAGCTCGAAACCGCCTTAGAAAGAACGTGGGGGTGGGGGAGGGAAAGACAGCCATGCTCCAGAGAGAACAGGGGCTCGGAAGAACAAGCGAAGAAAGAGACAGAGATCGTGTTCAAGGGATAGTGTTTCTTCTTTTGTTTCAGGGCTTACTCATGGCTCTGTGCTCAGGAGGCCAACTGGGGCGCCAGGGATCGAACCCAGATCTACTGGATGTAAGGTCAGGGTCTTACCCACTGTACTATCTCTTCAGCCCATCCCCCAAGCTTGTCGTCAGGCGGACTCACCCTCCCTTCATCGCGGGGCCAGAGTCGGGAGAGAATGCCTCTGGGGGCCGTTAGTAAGCTGTGCCTGGCACCCTCCATTCCACTGAGACACTCCTGGCCCCACCAGCTGCCCCTGGCAATGGCTGTGGTTCTGCACCTCCCAGCAGCCTGGCTGCAGACACGGGGCCTCTCACCCCAGGCCTGGGCGGAGCCGCATGTTTGATCACCAGTGCCAATGTGCCGCCGGTGGGCGCTATCCTGTTAGACACTCTGTGGGACCTCCCAAGGCCCTTAAAGGGGTCTCCGCCTCCTCCTCTCAGTGGCACCTGCATCTTGCTGACCCCTTGGGACTGATCTGAGGCGCCCGCCCGCTTTTCCTTCTTCCACCGCCGGGCTACTGAAGCAGCGGACACAGCTGGCCCGGTGTGTGCCTGAGGAGAGATTTCCGAGATGGCCGCCCGTGTGGTGGCGGCGCGGCTGATGGGGAGATAATGAGAAAAACACTTCCTGATGTCTGAGTCAATAACTGGCTTCCTGGGCACACGCTCGGCCTCCGAGGCAACACCGGAATCAATATCTTGCTGGGCCAGCCGGCGTGGGCTCAGGAAAATAACCTTTTCGTTTCTGAAGATTTGGGTTTTCTTGTAGGAAGGTTGAAGGATGGAGATTTGGGCCACTCCTGGTGATGCTCAGGGCTTACTCCCAGCTCTGCGTGCAGGGATCACTCCTGGCAGGACTCAGCGGAGCACTGCTGGGCGCAGGAGATGAGCCGGGGTGGACAGAGAGAAGGCAAGTGCCTTAACCCTTACACAATGTGGCTTCCTTTTGTTGTCATTGTTGTTGCTTTTTGGGTCACACCCAGCAATGCACAGGGGCTACTCCTGGCTCTGCACTCAGGAATCACCCCTGGCAGTGCTCGGGGGACCATATGGGATGCTGGGAATCGGACCTGGGTCAGCCTCGTGCAAGACAAACACCCTCCCTGCTGTGCTGTCGCTCCAGCCCTCTGTATGGTTTTCTGGGGTGGGGGCACGTGCCCCGCCTGCTGTCCCACCAGGAATGCTGACAGTACCTTTAAGCTACTTGAGTGAAGCAGCAAACTCCTGAATGCCTTTGCCTGTCCCAGAGTGTCCCAATCCACACACCGCCATTCCTCAAAGAGATCTGATACAACAGATTTAGGCCGATGTCTCCGATCTTGATTTCCCGACTTTCTTGCCTGGTTGGGTGGCAAGTGATTTGCTTCTGAACAAAAGACAAAGGAGCGCCTTGGGCTGGAAGTTCTTACCTATCAACTTCGGCTCCAGGAGATTTCCATTTCTGGGGTCCCCTCAAGCGTGAAGATGGGCACGTCTATGAATGAAGGCTCCTTCCCGTGTTCTCAGAGGCCGAGCGAATCAGGCATCCTTACCATCACCACGTAGGACACTTTGGTAGAAGCCTCCCCTGTCACTGTCACTGTCATCCCATTGCTCATCGACTTGCTCGAGCGGGTACCAGTAATGTCTCCATTTTTTTTTTTTGAGACTTGTTGTTACTGTTTTTGGCATATTGAATACGCCGCAGGTAGCTTGCCAGGCTCTGCCAGGCGGGCGAGATACTCTCAGTAGCCTGCCGGGCTCTCTGAGAGGGGCGGAGGAATCGAACCCTCTCCTAGGATTCAAAAAAATGTACTGGAACCCCAAAAGCCAAGCAGGAAAATGGAAGGCGCCAGTGATGAGAGAGAAAGAATCCGAAGTCCTGCTCTACCTCCAGCCAATCTTTTTAAGTCTCCTGTCTTTACCCAATCGCCTACGTCATCAATTCATAGACACGAGAAACAAAGTGACACGTGAAGGAAAAGGTGGTTTGGTCACCAAGCTGGATACAAAAGTGCTTTGTTGGCCAGGGTGAGGCTTAGTGGTGGGTTAGACATCTCGCACAGGCTTCCTCTTGGGTTTGAGCAACACACACACACACACACACACACACACACACACACACACACACACACACACACTCACTCACTCCTCACTCTCTCACTCACACAGCGTGCGTTCTTAATTGCAATCATCTCCAGCTGAGCAGGGCCTTTGGGAGCACACTGGCTGACGTGCTGAATGATCTGTTATATTCATTGCGAGTCCTCAGCCCCCTTTGCGGTTTTGATGATCTAATATGAAAGGTGGTGGGAGTAAAGGAAACGCCTTATTAAAAGGTAAAATCATTGGAATTATAAAGCACGGAGATGCATTTCCACGCAGTACTCCAGCTCAGCATGCGGAGGTTGAGCCCTCAATGTTTCCCATCTCTTTCCCTCCCCTCCCCTCCGGCCTCCTCCATCCTTCCCTCGCTGCAGTACTTCCTCCCAAGATGAGCCCAGACTTCCTCTAATCCCTCTCTTTATTCCCCTTTCATTCATCCTTCCAAATTGGTCCTCAATTAATGAACTGAGGTTTTCAAGGCAATTCTGAGAATCTAGGTTATATTTCAGAAGCGCTGTCAGGCCAAGGAGACAAATTAGACAAGAATATCTCTTATCTAAAGCCTTCAAGTGCGTGTGGGTGAGTAATAAACTTGAATTCACTCAAGCCATGCACCGAGATGATTTTTTATCAAGGCAGTGTCTGGGAGAGCTTGGGTCCAGCCGGGTCATGTCTGTGAAAGTGCGGATCTGCCCGGAGAGCAGTCAGCACAGACTGGAGGACTCTCTTGGCACAGGGTACCGATGGCAAAGAGAGAAAATGAGAGGTGGCTTTGAAGATGCCTCCCTTTCCAAAAAAAGGACAAAATTGACTATGTCATAAGAGGAGTCCCTTTAGGGGCCGGAGAGATCAATGGGTAAGGTGCTTGCCTTGCATGCAGCTGACCCTGGTTCAGCTCCCAACTGTGTATGGTCCCACCAGCATCGCTGGGAGTCACTCTTGAGCACAGAACCAGGAGTAGTTCAGGTTAGTAGTTCACTCAACGCTCCCCACCAGAAAAAGTATACCTTTAAAGATAGTCGAGTGTGTTATTTACTTTTTTTTTAAAAAAAAAGCAGAACCTTCAATGAGCTGGGGATGCCTCAAAGGGCTGAGCAGGCAGACCCTTGGGTCTGTCCTGGCACTGACGTCACTCAACCCCCACTGGGCATAGCTTCTAAGTACTGTGGCCCCCAAATCACCAGTAAGCACAAACATACACAAACATGCTAGAAATGGCTTCAACATCCTCATTCTTTCTCTGAAATTTCAACACAATAGAGATGCCATCATATATTCATCTATAAAACCACCTCAGATAGTTTCCAAATCCTCAGAATATACCGGAAGGAAGGACCCTCGTGCCTCACAGGCCAGGTGGGAACTTCCGACTCCCCGTCACATGACGTAAAGCAGCAGGGCTCGGACTTGAACTCTGACATTCTGTTGTTTTGTTTTAATGTTAGGCCACTCCTGGCAGTGCTCAGGGATTCCTGGCGCTGCCCGGGGTCCAAGTGGGGTGCCAGGAATTAAATGGGGGGGCTGTTGAGGGCAGGGCAAGTATCTTGCCTCTCCAGCAACTAGGCCTCTCCAGCTCCTAGTATTTTTATCTATCTATCTATCTATCTATCTATCTATCTATCTATCTATCTATCTATTTACTTATTTTGTGCTTTTTTGGTCACACCCGGCGATGCACTGGGGTTACTCCTGGCTCATGCACTCAGGAATTACTCCTGGCGGTGCTTGGGGGATCATTTGGGATACTGTGAATCAAACCCGCATGCAAGGCAAACGCCCTACCCGCTGTGCTCTTGCTCCAGCCCCAAGGCTGGTATTTTTAAGCTGTTATAAAATCCCAATTCTGCTTCTATTCGATTCCAATTCTCACAGTTCCTCCACCTTCTGATCCAAAGCTCTCCCAGGCTGAAGGGATTGGATTGAAGGGAGGGTCCTGAGGAAAGCAACATCTCCTGACCAGAGGGTGAGTCCACATGGTGAACTGGCCCCACCTAAATCAATAGGAAGTGCCAGGGGATTAATGCCCGCTGCCCACTTGGGAACGGCGTTCAGCCAACGCCATCAGCGCCGGTGCCTGAGGACCCTGGAGCCCCCGTGAGGGACTCCCAGGGAGGGATGAGCCACAGGTGACATGAGAGTAGATGCCCACTGGTCTCCCAGCCCCCCGGTTGCTGCCTCTCCTCTGCTGCCTCTCCCACCAGGAGGGGTCTCAGATGAGCATGGGGCACTTGGACCCCTGCCCACGCCTGCTTCTGCTGGGCGAGGCCTGCCCCCAGCTGGCACTTTGCCTCTCACTCCTGCACCCACTCCCGCAGGCTCAGGCTTGCAGCTGACGCGGTGACCGAGAGCCACCAACAGAACCCGCGGCTGGCTTCTGTGTCCCGCGGGTCAGCCGTGGTCTCTGCGCTCTCCCGTTCCCAACTCTGGTGTTTGCTCAAGTCCAGAGATCCGGGAAGCTCCTCCCCACCTACAGACTCCCCCGCCTGTGGCACTCCCCACCCCAGGCCACCTGCTTCCCTCTCGTCCATTTCCTTGTGCCCTGGAGGACGCCAAGTCCCTAAGCTGGAGACCTCACTGGAAACCCCTGGACGCTGCCATGCTTATGCACCGATCCTCTTCTTTCTGCGTCTTTTCTATGGTGTCTTGACCTTGGGCAAGTCGCCTCACTCCTCTGGAATAAGGGGAGATGACTTCCTGTGGTTCTGGGGAGTGCAGACATGAGCGTGGGCAGACAGCTGCTTGGGACAGCGGCGGTAATTACCACCCAGCAGGTGTCATTCTTGGAGCTGCAGTTGTCACTGTAAGGACGATGACTGTCCCCAACTTCTGCCCACTGAGTCCCGTGTCCCTTTCCTCTCTCTTTCTCACTCTCCGATTTTCCTCTGGGAAGGTCGGGGGCGAACATAGCACCTGGCACAACTCAGGAGTCCTTTTCCCAGGGAGGGAGGGAGGAGGGTGACTCCGAGTTAGGAGTTTGGGGCACGGAGCCAGCACACTGACCCTTGGCAATGTAAAACTCAAGGCAGAGTCCCGCCTGCAGGGGTGAGGAGCCGGGCAGGGCACGTGGCCGGAGGGACAATGATTTCTCCACGCCGGAAGTGGAGGGTGTCTGGCGCCCAGGGGCGAGGCTGCAGCTGAATGGTACTTGGGCGAGAAACGACAGCCTCGTGCTAAAACATGAGGCAGCTGGCACTTCGACGGCAGGCCTGAAGTCTGGGCTTGCTGAGGGGGTTAATCACCAAGCGCGAGTCACTGGTATAGGCGCCAGCGTCAGCCCGTACGGGTGCGAGGTGCTGTCTAGAGCCGACACAGCGAGGCTCACTGGGCTGAGACAGGAAGTGAGCACGGGCCGCGGGGGAGAAGAACCGGGGCTGCTGCCGCTCTGTCGGGAAAACCCTCGTTCTCCGCGAGCGCCGGGGCAGGCACAAGCCTGGCACAGCAGGCCCTGCCCACCAGAGGGTCGGGATGGCTGCTGACCCCGCGGGAGGAGGGTCTGGACCGGCCCTGCGCTGCCTTCCAGCCTTCTGCTGCTCGTGCTCTTGTCGTTCTTGTACAGCTCACGAAATCCTTTCCCATCCCCATCGCCCGTGCTCCAACATTCCTCTGCATTAATCCGAGTCTCCTTCCCACCCACACCCACTCACACGCCCAAGTCCTCCTGTCCTGGGCCTCGGGATGGGCTTATTCCTGGGACGGGGGTCCAGGGTGGAGGGGGACGTGGTTAGGATGAGTTCATACGCAGGTGGGAGGACCCTAGCACCATAGGCACTGGCGCCCTTCTAGGAAGGGGAGATTTGGACACGGGGACAGAATGTACCAGGGGGAGATGAGGGCGGACACAGGGTGGGGTTGAGGGGGGGAGGCCCTGGCCAAGGAACACACCAAAGATTGTTTGTGCATCCCCCCATTCACCCCCAGCCCCGCAGGACTTGGCAGAGAAGTCACAATCAGATTCTTTTGCTCAGCCTGCCAAGCACCTGGATTTTCGATTCTGGCACGGACATTGCCATTCTGTGCTTACTAGTCGCCCCAAGGAGAGGACTCTGCTCCAGCCCTGCCAGAGAACGAGCATCTGGCTGCTCTGGGGGCCAGTGAGTTGTCCCGATCTGAGAGGAAAAAAAAGAGGCTCGGAGAGGCACTGTGAGAATTAGCAGGAGGGGGGCCGGAGCGATAGCACAGCGGTAGGGCAGGTAGGGCACTTGCCTTGCACACGGCTGGCCCGGGTTCGAGCCCTGGCATTCCATACGGCATTCCCTGAGCACTGCCAGGAATGATCCCTGAGTTCAGAGCCAGGAGTCAGCCCTGAGCATCGCCAGGTGTGACCTCCCTCCCCCCAAAAAATAGCAAAAAAAAAAAAAATAGAATTAGCGGTGTTGGGGGGGCCTTCTGTTCCAAAGCTCCTTCCACTGCCCTGGCATGGCTCCTCCAACCCCCTTCAGCCTCCCAGTGGCTGCATGGCCAATGGTTTCTACCAAGCATCCACGCAGGTGGACTCAGCTATTGCACTGGAACCACAAAATCTCCCGCAGTAAGGAATGTGGGCTGCGCCCCCTTTCAAACGGATGTCCTCGGAGCCGCAGTGATGAATGGACCCCAGGACTGGGAGAGGAGACCGACCCTTCGGGGTGCGGTTCCCTGCCAGGCGTTGCCCTTTAGTCCCAGGCGCTGACTGAAATGCAAATACACAAACATTCTGTCTGCCGCGCCCTCAGTCCTCAGCATGAGTGAATAGGTCAGAATCGGTGACGGACCCATCCACGGAGACCTGGGGGGAATAGTTGACAGTGGTCTTTCTGCTGCCACCTTGCAAATAAGGAAGGTGTGGGGAGTGACACCTGAGTTGATGCAGAAAGGCAAACGGGAGCAACGGGGCGTGGGACGTCACCGGATCAGGCTGGGTCTTCCAAAAAAGGCAGCTGAGAGCAGCCGAGGCAGCCCCAACGCAGATGGAGGAGGAAACGCGGGTCTCAGGCATATCGCAGCCGAATGATAAGAGCAGTTGTTTCCCAGTTATCAGGAACAGCAGAGCGGAAGCCCTGGGACTCCGGTGAGAAGCTCTGAGCTGGGAAAGAGCTAATGGTGCGGAGCAACGCGATCCCTGGTGGAGCATCTGCCTGACCCCGAGAACGGGATGTGCTCCGGGCAGAGGAAACACCTCCTCGGGGGCCCAAGAAATGATCTGCAGGACAATTTCTTCCTTGCTCCCTAGTTTCAGGGCCGCTGCCTCCAGGATCTCGGCTCTCCGGAGCTGGGGTGGCAGTGCCCTGTCAGGATAACGGCTCACGGGCAGTTCCTACGTGCCAAGCACTGGGTTGAGCAGAGTCTGTCCCTGAGGCTAATTCCCCCGACTGCAGACTGGAGAGAGAAGCCACAGTCATCTCCGTGTTCCCGGGGGAGGGCCCAGGGGACCTGAAAATCAAGGGGTCCTGACTCGGCATGGCAAGACAGGCACGTGGGAGATTTTTTCCTGTTCTGTAGAGGAGCCGACCCCCGTGCCCGAGTCCTGGGAGGGGGGACGGGAGGCTGCAGGACCCGGATGAGGAGAGGCAAGCCCAAGGCTCCCTGCTGTCCCCCACGGAGGCACTGAGTCTGGCTGGGCCCTCTCTGTTCCCTTCTCCCAGCGCCCGGAGCCCAGCTGGAGAGACGGCCGGGGGCGGGGTGCCAGCCCCCGCGGCAAAGCCCCTGTCTTACACATGCCAGGTCCTGAGTTTGATCCCCAGCACGGTGGGCCCAGCCGAGCACCACTGGGTGTGGTCCTTGTGGTCTGAGCATCACCAGTGAGCCGCCCACCACGGGCAGGTCTACTCAGAACACGGTTAAGTGGGGAAGGAAACAATTCTCTCCTTCCTCCTCCTTCACCCTCTCCGTCTCTACTGCATGGAGGTGGGGACTCTGCAGGCCACGGCACTCACTCATTTAAAGCGAGCAGTGCCACACTCTCCGCTCCCACTCACTCACTCCACACTGCAGAGCCGGGACCAGAGGCGGCCTTTGTCCCGCCCTGTCCTCGGACACACCTCTGCCCCGGAACCACTGTCTCCTGGAACCACCATTCTCGGGAGTCTGCACCTTCTCTCTCCGCGCCTTGGTTTCCTTGGCTAGCTGCCAGCCCCTGCGCATCCCCTTCCTGACCCTCTGCGTTCAGACCCCCGCTTTCATCGTCCTGCAAGAAGGGTGCGAGCGACCCCCTGACTCTACCCCAGAGCTTTTCCGCTCTGCTCGCCCTTCCCCTGGTTGCCACGGGCCCCAGGGTGCTCTGAGCACCTGGACCCCTCCCCTTTCTGTGGGGGGTGTGAGAGCTGACCACCCGCCTCTTCCTGTGAGCAGGGATGGTACCGTCCATGGCCCGGGCCTCGGAGGCAGACCGTCTTGGCCGACTGTCTTGGCCAGCAGCTGTATGACCTTGGGCGACGTCACCTGTCACTCCCAAGTCTGTTTCCTGATTGGGACCTCAGCCCGAGCTCACGAGCATCACGCCAAGTCCCCATAGGGAGTAAATGGGTTAATGAATGAAGGAACAGAGAAGCTCTTGGCACCGATAATGAACCTGCTAGGCGACATATTTGCGAACATAATTCTTTCGTTCAGTGAGTTTCTTCATTGCCGTTTTTAAAAATAACTTCCATGCATCAGACTTCCCTGGGGGACGAGTTTCCATTAAATTCAATTATACGCGGGGACTTTGGGCAAGTAGAACTTCCCCCAAAGACTCATTTTTTTTTTCTCACTGTGAGATGAAGATAATAGAAGTTGGATCTTAGGATTGTTGGAGGGTTTAAATGTTAATGCATGCGAAACATAGGCGGTAAGGCATGGCTGACTGAAGATCCCCTAGAAAATGGGGGTAACAGTGCTGGCTACAGAAGCAGTATAAGTAGCACTGGCAACTGGAGTAGCAACAGTAATAACCGTAGTCAGAGTAGCAAGGGATAGTAATAGCAGTAGCAGAGTAATAGTGGGAGTAGTAAGAGAAGTCTCAGCTGCCCCGGGAGGAGCAATAGAAACAGTAACAGTAGCAAAGGGGGGAGTAGTAACAGTAGCAAAGGCAAAAGGAAACAGTAGTAACAGTAGCAAAGGCAAAAGGAAACAGTAGTAACAGTAGCAGAGGCAAAAGGAAACAGTAGTAACAGTAGCAGAGGCAAAAGGAAACAGTAGTAACAGTAGCAGAGGCAAAAGGAAACAGTAGTAACAGTAGCAGAGGCAAAAGGAAACAGTAGTAACAGTAGCAGAGGCAAAAGGAAACAGTAGTAACAGTAGCAGAGGCAAAAGGAAACAGTAGTAACTGTAGCAGAGGCAAAAGGAAACAGTAGTAACAGTAGCAGAGGCAAAAGGAAACAGTAGTAACAGTAGCGAAGGCAAAAGGAAACAGTAGTAACAGTAGCGAAGGCAAAAGGAAACAGTAGTAACAGTAGCGAAGGCAAAAGGAAACAGTAGTAACAGTAGCAAAGGTGGCGGGAGTCAGAGGGTGGTGGTGGTGGTAGTAAGAGCAGAGCTTGGAGTGGCAGTACTAGCTGCACTTCTTACCCCGCCCTCCTCTCTCACCCTGAGTGACTCTGGATTCCTACTCTGTGGGCGTCTCCACCTACCCTCCTACCATCACCTGGTTCCAAACCCTCATCTAAGCTTGTCTTTGTGTCCATGGCGGCGAGAACACCGCTAAGGAAAACAATCGCTGTCTGTCCCCTGCACTCCTGGGCTCCGGGTTAAGTGGCCGGCGGTTTGTCCTTTATCCCACCTCCATTCTTCCTGTGGACCCTCATGAGCTCACCCTCCCACCCACCGCCCCCGCCTTCGCCTTGGGCTCCCCTCGCCAGCCCCAGCAGCTGCAGTGGCTCCTGGCCACACCAGCTGTCCCCAGACAGAACGGCCCAACGCAACATGCATTGCTGCTTTGGGAGTGATGCTCTTAAACTATCCTCCCCCTGTGCCTCGGAAGGAGGTCCCAAGTCGCCAGAGACACGCGTGTACGCCAGTTTCCATGTGCCACAAAGAAGTGTGGCTTTCCACGGTTTCTCCCAAGCTTTGCCTCTAAGTTGGGCTCTGCGTGTCTCCCCCCGACATGCAGCTTCATCCTCCCTGAACTTCCAGTTTGTGGTTGGCATGGACAGTCACACCCTCGGGGTGTCCCCTGGGCCCTTCCCCCGTCTCCAGAACACTGCTGGTGTCCCACATTCATCTTCTTTTAGCAAGCCCTCTTGCTCGAGGATGGATAAGGTTCTCTGTCAAACTCGGCAGCACATTCTTCTCCCTTCATTTATCCTTTCAGATGAATACCTCCGTCCAGGTTATTTGATGGCATACAATGGGCGGCACATGCACAATTAAGCCAGAGCTCTTTATGTGAAGGTAAAATTAGGGGGAGACATAATGAGGGATTATGGGCACTTAATCAAGTGGGCAGTGAGCTTCACTAAGCCAAGGCAGAGAGGCGGGGGAGGGCATAATTACTGTCATCACCAAAAGGCAAGCATGCCCAACTGTTGCGTGGTCGAAGCCTTGGCCAGCCCAAAGAGACCTTTCCCAGTGAGGGCAACGTTCCATGTCGCCATGGTCCAGCACGGTGACCGTTAAGCCACACGTGGCTACTGACCACCTCCATGTGATGAACACAACTAAGGAACGAAATCTCTGATTTGAAATTCTTGCCACTTCAATGAAAATAAGCCCATGTGGACGGCCGGTACCAGGCCGGAGAGCAGAGTCTTGAACTTCAGGGGAACGTTGTAAAATGAGCCCACCCAGGCTTGATCACCGGTACCCCATATGGCCCCCTGAGCCCGCCAGGAGTGACCCCTGAGTGCAGAGCCAGGAGTGCCCCTCCCGCAAGAAGACTGCCGTGCTCTCTGAGGTTCTTTCTCAGTCACGTGGCTGGGGCCCCCAGGAGCAAACACTACACCCTGGGCGAATTCGACAGCAGGAGCGGACTCTCTCCTGCTCTGGGGGCTGGAAGTACCAGGTCACAGTATGCGCAGGGCTGGTCTGTCCTGGGCCTCCCTGCTGGCTTGCCCAGGGCCGTCCTCCCCCGGGGTCTCCAAACTCTCCTCAGCGACATCCCTGCTTCTCTCTGTGTGTCCGAATCTCTCCTGGAATGTCACCCAGAGGGATCAGTGCCCCAGCCCAATCCCTAACTCCCTCTCTCCAACACAGTCATATTCCCAGGCCCTGGTTAGAGCTTCAGCATGGACGAGGGGCACCCAGTTCAGTTCGTACCAGAGAACTGTACAATTATGGACCGTGTTCTATCAGGAGCTGTGGTCTATAAAGTGGCGGGGTGCCGGCGTTTGGGATTCGGGCCCACTGACGCGCAGACCTTCTTTCTAGTATCACTCCAGGCACCAACATGGGTTGCTGACAGTTGGGAAAATCGAATGGCACAACACTTTTTTTTTTTCTTTTTGGGTCACACCCGGCAATGCACAGGGGTTACTCCTGGTTCACGCACTCAGGAATTACTCCTGGCGGCGCTCAGGGGACCATATGGGATGCTGGGAATCGAACCCGGGTCAGCCGCGTGCAAGGCAAACGCCCTACCCGCTGTACTATTGCTCCAGTCCCAAGCCCTACACTTCTTAAGAGTCACACTCTACCGTCTCTTGTCCCAGAACGCGCACTCAGCTCCTCTGCCGGGCGGCAAAGATCTGAGTCCAGGGTCAGACTACCCAGAGACCAAGCCAGTGTCCGGCCTCCTCTGCCAGCAGCCTCAGCTTTGCCGAGCCTGCTCCCTGCCCACACTCACCCCTACTTCTCTGACTTTCTTTACAGTCCTTCCACCTGCTCTGTCTTGTGTGTGTGTGTGTGTGTGTGTGTGTGTGTGTGTGTTTGCCTTTTAGGTCACACCCAGAATTGCTCAGAGCTTACTCCTGGCTCTGCACTCAGGAATTACCCCTGGCGGTGCTTGGGGGACCATATGGGATGCTGGGAATCGAACCGGGGTTGGCCGTATGCAAGGCAAATGCCCTCCCCGCTGTGCTATCACTCCAGGCTCTCCTGTCTTGTTTTTAGCTCCAGCTTCATCCAAAGAATGTATCTCCTCTGACCTCTGCCCCATTCCTGAAGCCACCTCTTATCATGCGTTCTTACTTCACCTCTCTCTCTCCCTTTCCTGTCCAGCTGTACTGAAAACAATACCCCACAGTGGAAGACTCAGAGATTGTCTGACTGTTTCACCAGTCTCTGAGCCTGGAAACCATCTGTTCCAAGCTAATGGTACCTGGGTGCTTCTCTAGCTGTGACATCCTAAGTTAGTCCTCACATCTGGCGGGGCCCCAGAATGTCACTGCAGCCTAGTAGACAACTGTTAAGTTCTCTTTTCCCTTTGCTATCTCTGAACTGTTGGGAGACATAAGCTTCTCTGCAGCTGAATATATATTGTCGCACGTATAATATCCAGACACCAACCTGAGACCGCGGGATATCCACTGTGCTGTGTATATTAGCTTCACAATAAAGTCAAAGACAGATGGCTAAAAAGAACCCCTAATCGCCTCTGATATTATTAAATCTTCCTGTTGGAGAGCTCCAAGAGCCAAGAAATTTTCTTTTTAATCCCTGTGGGCTTCATATTCCATAGATGAAGTTGCAGAGCTGGCCTGAAAAAGCAATCTCGTAAAATCCCTTACGAGAGGGGGCGGGGGCTCATTAGCATCCTCCTTCTGAGGTTTGCAAGTAATAAATTTGCTCCGAGCTCTTCCAGCCCCCGAACGCTGTGTGGGCTTGATGAATGGCCGCGTTTGGCCCGACCGCGGCTCTAAACAGATGTCTGTAAATATCGCCCAGAAGACCCCTCCGCAGGTCGGCGGTATTACTGATGAGGCGCCGGGGGTGCCTTTGTGGGCAAACAGGCAGCATCTCTCTCCTCCCGTGGGTGTCTGGCCGGCCTCTGCTTCCCTGAAGCTTCTCCCGCGGCACTGGCTCCCTGGGCCGTGACTCTGCCTCCCCGCCTCCCCGCCCCACCCACGGGGACGCCTGACCATGCCTGGGGGTATTTTTTTAATTGTCACAGAGGGCACTGGGGGTGCCACTGGCATCTGGGAGGGTGGAAGCCACAGACGCTGGCATTCACATCTCTCACGCCCAGGGCAGACCCCCCCACCCCACCCTCCCCGCAACGACAAAGAATTATTCAGCCCACATGCCAGCCACGGTACAGAAATCTCTTGTTCCAGCACGGCTTGTTCATCCGACAAATATTGTAAATATTGTAAAACACAGCAAAGGGCCCAGTAGCCCCCCCACTCTGTGTTGGCGCGCCCCTGCCTTCACTCATGGAATCAGAGCTTACCAGACACAGCCTCGGGCCCGGAGCCACGCGGCTCAATCAAGCTCTTTCTTCATCTAGTCCTCTCGGTTTCCCACCTCAGTGGAAGAGAGACGAGCGTCCACACACATCGACACAGACGGCCAGGATCCGAGAGACAGTCCCGGGGTTAAGGCCAGGGTCCGAGAGACAGTCCCGGGGTTAAGGCCCTCGCCGGGCCTGCCGCCAACCCTGCTTCCATGGCGCGTACCCCCGACTACACCAGGCGAGAGCTGGGCTTAGCCGGCAGCCCCCGCCCCTTCCCTCTCAGGGCCGGCCTCCTCCTGGGACCCCAGACTCTGCGGTGGGCGGCCGGCAGAGCTGCATTTTTCCCCTGGGGAGAGTCAAGCACCCCAGAGAGAGCATCAGGGACTTCCCACGGGACTCAGGGATAAGATTCAGATTCCCCACCTGGCCCCTGGGGATGGGGCCTGTCTCCTTGGTGCTCTCCCTCCCTTCCTTGCAACCATGCGTGGCCCACCCGGCCTTTCTCTCTTCATCCCTCTGGGTGCTCCTTCTCCCAGGTATTTGGCCTCTTTTAGGCTCTCGCTCACATGACACCAAACCACCCTTCTCCAATGTCCCCCTCCAGCTTGTAAGGCAAAGGGAAGCACCTCCAGAGCGGGCAGGTGATGAAGAAGAGACCGAAGGACCCCTTTTGGGTCGCTCTCAGGGGTGGAGAGATAGCACAGCAGGTAGGAAGTTTGCCCTGCACACAACCGATCCAGGTTCGACCCTTGGCATCCCACACGGTCCTCCAAGCACCCCCCGGAGTAATTCCTGAGTGCAGAACCTGGAGTAACCCCCAAGCATCACCGGGTGCGACCCAAAAAGCAAATCAATCAATCAATCAAAAGGTCTCTCTCCTTTGCTCTATGTACTTGCCTAAATTTGTCCTGAATTTACGCCGTCTAAAAACTTATTAAAATTGATCAACACCCTTTTTTTATAGCATAGGCCCCACCTCTTCATTTCCTCCTCAATGGACGGCTCCGAGAGTGACTCCCCAGTCACCCAAGGTTTCCCTTGCACTGAGGGTGCTTCAAGACCTCCCAGGGTGCCTCACCTCGCCCGACCCACCCTTTTGCCTTGCCCCCCTACCCCGTCCCGAAAGGTTGCTCGTCATGCGTTATGCATGTTGAGGAATGCTTTTAAGTCCTAGAACTTCTGGCAGATCAATTAATGAGAAGACGCAGCTCAACTCTCGCACCAACAATCCGTCAATAATTTCAGTGCCAGAGTGACAACCAGGACATCTCATGGGGGGCCGTGAGCATCTGGGCTCAGAATATGGATCACGGCAGCTCGAAGCCACTGTCTGCACTGACCTTGGCTTAAACCTACAGGCGGCAAGATAAACGATGCTGCGACCAAGTTCACGCAGCCGTGGAACCAAGGTCAAAGGCACACATCTGTTCAAATAGGAGCGGCGGCCTGGCTGGGAAGGGTGGTGAGGGGCCCCGGGGAGCTGACGACACTCTTACATCAAGGTCTGTGCAATTGGGGAGTGGCTCTGGGGTCCCACCTTCCGAACAGACCAACCTGCAGAAAGGTACCTGTGGGAGACGGTATCTGGATATCCGAATGGGCCAGCACCAACGGGAAGAGGTGAATGGCCGGGGCGGGCCCCCACACTTACCTCCTCCAGGGCCCACAGCGAGTCCACCACGGGCTTGATCTTCTTCTGGTTGTACAGCCCCAAGAGTCTGTCCACCACTCCGCGGATGAGGCCGGCACGGCCCTGCTTGAAGAGCAGGTTTAAGAGGGAAAAGCCGGCGATGACCTTGTTCTCCTCGTACAGCTTGATGGGGTTGACCTTCTCTACCTGCCACCACTGTAGGGAGAGATGGGGCTGCGTGAGCGTGGTGCAGGGGCAGGGAGAGGGAGCTCCTGAGGGTAGCCTTGGTTGGTATCTTTTTAATTTTTGCTTTTTGGATCACACCTGGCAATGCACAGGGTTTACTCCTGGCTCTGCACTCAGGAATTACTCCTGGCAGTGCTCAGGGAACCATATGGGATGCTGGGAATCGAACCCGGGTCGGCTGCGTGTAAGGCAAATGCGCTACCCACTGTGCTATCGCTCCAGCCCCAGTTGGCATCTTTGTGAAGCTCTTTATGTGTCTGGGCACTGACGGTGTATGTGCAGGAAGCAACAGCTGAGGGTGCGGAAGAGAGAGAGAAACCCTGGGCACATGTGCAGGCAGCCGGGAGGCGTCTGCTCCTGCCTCTCTGCCTGGGCCCCTGTAATTCTCTGGGCTTCATTTTTCTTGGGTTTCTATGGCAGCAGGATCATGCCTGGCCTGGGAATTTAAAACCTTGGGCTTCCTGAATGAGGGAGGCGGTGGCGGGAGTGGGGTGGCAGGGTGTGGGGACGGCGCGGGGACAAGGCTGAGCTTAGGAACGCTTTCTGAGTGTGGGGGAGGGTGAGTAGCCATGGGGCAGGGCCAGGAAGAGCGGGTGGGGCTGCATCAGAGAAGAAGGCGGAGTCCGGCTGGGGCCCGGTTAACGGCAGAGCTCCCCGCGTGGGTAAGCGACTGGCGTTGGGCAAAGGTCACAGAGCTTCGTGGCACATACCTCGAGGGGCGAGCTGGCAGTACAACCAGCCTGTGTGATGCCGTGTACTGGGACCACTGCCCTCGATGCAGGCAGCAGTGACGGGTGGGCTAGACGGGTGGGAGGAACGGCCCAGTGCAGAGACCAATGTGTTGGGAGCAACAAGTTTTCAACCTGGGGCCCACTGACCCCTCACTGGAGGTTTTTGCTGTGCCAGCATCCCGTGAGTAGACGCCAGGCCCGACTTTTCCCACCCCTCTGGGCACAGGCCAGCCCTTTTGGCCTACAGTTATCCAGCTCCAAAAGTCAAGAGCGGGGGGTGGGGAAGCAAGGTGATGGCACAGCAGGGAGGGAGAGGGAGGGAGGTTGCCTTGCACGCGGCCGACCAGGTTCAGTCCCCAGCAGGAATATGGTCCCCTTAGCACCGCCAGGAGTGATTCCTGAGCACAGAGCCAGGAGGAAGCCCTGTGCATCGCCGGGTGTTGCCCCCAATCCAATACAACAACAACAATGTCCATAGCGCAAAAGCTGGGAAGCCCAGACAAAAGTTTGGGGTGGGGGTGCCCACAGCAGTCTCTTCTCCACACTCTAATCTCCCAACACGCCATGAAAGTAAGAGAAGGATCCACCAGCTAACAAAAGCACATGGGCCCCAGCTGCTCCTGGCTGCTTCGTGCCTTTCAATGCTGGGTAGCAACTGGACACGCCCAGTCCCAGATCCTAGGGGGCTCCGAGCCATGCCGCCTCCTCGTAGCTTGGTGGGGGGGTGACGCCGAAGATCACCGTGGCCGACGGGACCAGCACCCAGAACCTTCCTTCTGAGGATGACGTCACATTCTTCCCAGGACTGAGGAGACCCCCACATGCGGAGGGGGTGGGGTGGGCAATCCTCTTGTTGGGGCAGGAAGTGGGTAGAGATCGGAGAGCAGGGGGAGGACTGTGGGTGCACGGGATTGAGGTCCAGAGGGCTCTCCCCACCCAGGGGCCCACGGGGGTAGCTTGGGGAGTTGTGGGTGTGGCCCCGGGCTGCCTGGTACCAAGTCAACACAGAAAACTGTCTCATGACCAAACACCAGTGAGTGTGTGACGTGCGCGCTTACGGGCTCTGCAGCTGCCCTGGCATGACGCAGGCTCCAGAGCCAAACGCCCACCTTTAGATGCCCCGTGGATGCTGACTGGCCCTGCCACTCTCTCTCCATCTGCATCACTTGTTTTGGGCTTACACCCGGCCGTGATCAGGGCTTACTCCTGACTCTACACTCAGGGCTCAGTCCGAATGGGGCTTGGGGAAACATAGGTGGTGTCGGGGATTGAACCCGGGTCAGTCGCGTGCCAGGCAAGCACTCTACCTGCCCTGACTGCCACTTTAGGCAAGTCACATAACCTCTCTGTGCTCTACTTCCCCACGGACCTCACGTCCACTTGAGGAATTAGCATGAAGTCCTTAGGATCGAGTCTGCAATGCAGTATATCGTCGACAAATACAAGTGGTATTTATTATCCTCTTAAGGTGTTCGCGCTGGTGTTGGTTAGTGAATTAGGGCCTTTTATTTGAACTCAGCTTGCTCATGAAATGTTAACTTCACCCGTTATTAGCATCCTCCTCCTCTTTGGGGTCTAAAAGCAAATTTGCTTGTTTGACCATGAGTGAGTACAAGCTCTGAAGACATTTTAAGGTAGACCATACTGAGTGTACCTGTATGATTCCAAATATGCCTTTAATTTCAGAGCTTTCCTTGAATGCATGGAAGGACATTTGGCTTTCTAGAACCTTCCAGAACAAGGCTTCCAACCCCCACCCGGCAGATCCACATCCTCCTCTTGCTTCTTATTAACCAGCTACTATCCCTCAGCCTCTGAACGGGAACAGTCTTCCCTCTTGGTCTCCTGCTAAAGGCAGCTGGGGAGAGGCACCCCGTTCCGGGCGGAGAGAGAGAAAATCACCCCCAGCCTCCTTGTGTGTTTATGAGTTTCATGAATCAGGCTGGGGCATGCCGCAATTATTTCATTAACACCGTGTGTGAGGATTGTGCATTTCGGGGAGAAAAGGAAAACACTTGTTACAACTGTATGTAATTTGGGACCAATTTGGCTCCCCACGGTGGCACGTTAATTATTCACAACAGCTGTGAGCGGCATGGAGCCTGACTCCAGGGCCCACTGCTGTGGACGGCTGGGCTGCCTTCCTTACACCCCTCTGGTGGTCCTCCCCCACCTCCGTTTCTCGGGAGCTGCCGTGACCTTGGCCTGGACTCTTAAATCTGAACGCAGGGGTGACCCTCATTTCTAATCTCATTAGAAACTCATTTCTACTCAGGGTAGGGAGCAGGAACTTTCCAGAGTCAGGGAATGTTGAGGGCTGATGTCCTTGGCAGGTAGAGTTGGCACTTGGCGTAAGTGTCATTATTCCCCTGAGCTACACTTTGGGGCAGAATGCCAACACCTTCTCACTCACAGTGAGCCTCCCCATCATGCCTCGGACTCTCTCAGCACCTGCTTTGGTCTCCTGGGGGCATTAAGGTCATCCACAGTCCCATTATTTATGTTTCACTCATTCCCGTTCATCTCCTTCATTAGAATGCAAAAGCTTCCCTAGCCCAAAAATGTTTCGTTCTCCTTCACTGTGCCACCCTGGTGCCTGGTGAGGTGCCAGACGTGCTCCCAGGGGGGAAAGCAGGCTCAGGGCTGGGGGGAAAGCCTTTCCTTCACTGGAAGGCTGTGCAGGCAGCTGGGGGGAGATAGAAGCAAGCCCAGAGGGGAAGCAGCACCCGTCGTGGGGCGGGAAGATGGCTCAGAGGGCTGGAGTGCCTTGCACCATGCCCCGAGTCTGATGCCAGGCACTGAAGGAGCCTCCCCCAGGAGCCTTGACTATCTTGAGCAATCTCCTGGGTATGTGTGTGCGTGTTCAAGACCATGTTAGTTTAGTTCCAGCTTTGTAGCTCCAAATGGGAAGGTACAGATGGGGGTGGGGTGTCATTGTGAGCTGACAGCCCCCGGGATGCACCTTCTCAAGTGCAAGTGAACCAACTGGATCCAAAGCATGACTGTTAGAGCACAAACTTGCCTGGGCCTCAACGCCACCCAGGAGCTTATTAAGACTCTAGTGTCCCAGAGGTATCTTCAACTCTGTGGGATGGAGATCTGGAGAAATCTTAAAGGACCCCAGAGGCCAGTGAGAGAGCGGCTAGACTGAATGGCTGATCTCCCCGTGAGGCAGTCAAAATGCACTCAGGCTAAGCTAGGTTTGGCCCAGTGATTAAAAAAAAAGCAATATGGATGCCATCTCTGTGCCACTGACATTCCCAGAGGTCAGTTTCATTTAGACAAAAGCTTCCACAAATTAGAGTCTGCCCATACGTCTGCCCAATCTAGCCCATGCAGAGTCTAGATTTTCAATATAGATGCTATTGGAAATGAAAGGTGCAGATGAGAGAGACAAGAGAATATTGGCAGGTCGTTCTTTTCCAGTGGAAGTAATCACAACACATGCAAATCACTGTCCCATTCTGGCACATTAAACAAATAGTTACTTACGGATTTTGCAAAGCTGAAAAAGCTCTTGGTCTCTCCAGTCACCATGTTGGATGAACCTGCAGAGGGAAGATTCCCAAATTAAGCTGTAGCGCATGAAAAGCTACATCACTTGCTCTGTGTGGAAGAATGTCAAGTGATTTAGTGCAAAACTTGAAAATGAACTTAATTCAGCCTTGGGAAAATGAGGGGAATGGAAGGGTCAGGTGTCCTCATGCTGACTTGATTTTAGTTGAGTATCAATGGACCAGAGAGGACATAACGTTTCTCAAGGTGACCATTTCATCCCTTTGTAAAAATGAGGCACTTAAGCCAACATTCTGATCTGATGAAGAACTGCCGAGATGTCTTCTTGGTTCTGTTCTTAGAGAGGGAGAAACGGACTCCTATGTGTGTCTATCTTACATTTTGGGTTTGATTCCTTGGCAAATGAGATGATTGAGGCTCTGATCTGAGCCGGGCATTGAAGGGGGTGAGATGGGATTGGGCTAGAATTTAAATAGATGTAAAAACTGTTGAGAGTGAACCTGGGTCGAGAGGCAGGGCAATTGTGTAACTCGTGTGTTATTTCCAAAGAGGTTTGGACAGAAAGATAAAGGGCAGGAGACAACTGGTATGACACTGAGCGTCGCTGATTAGAATAAATGACATTCAGGGGAGGCCAGGAGGTGAAGTTGGGTTCCTGAAGATACTCTGGCAGATCAAAAGACTCCCTTGTGGGGTGCCCTGCCGTGGGTGATTCAGGAGTGCTCTTAGCCGCCAGGGCACTGTAAAAAAGTCCCATCTCCAGTGACTTGTCTGCCTTGTACCCAAAGATTTGTTCCCAAAGCTTTCAGAGAACTGTTATTTCCAAACATAAAATGACATTTACTTTAAACTTAATTATTTGGCCTTGGGTGACTCTGGGGAAATGAATATTTAACCACCGCTTCTATTTTTGGGGGGTGACTACCACCCAGCGTCACGGGTATTGAGTTTTGACTTCTCAGTAATCATCGTAATGAGTTAGATACTTGCAAGATGATCAGATTATATTCTGCCAAAGTGACATCACGGAGCTGGGGCAAAAATAGAGCCGGGAAGGAAGTGGGAATGGTCCTCCTGCCTTTGGCGCACATTGCTGTTCCCAGCCAACAGCTCTCCATCGTGCACGAAGGCGCATCACTGCTCTTAGCAGCACTAGTAATTTAAAAAATTATGTGCCCACCTCCAAACACTTTCAACTGCGTGGCCTCTCTCAAAAATGCCCATGACTACAGTAATGAAGAGAGTATGCACTTTCTTTCTGTCAAAATGAATCGGTGGTGACGAAAAGAAGCTCGACTAGTCATCCCTCTCAGGTCCCCTGTCTGTGCTTCTCCGCTCGTAGAGAAACGCATCCCCTCGCCCCTGAGGCTTACAGAACAAGACTCAAGTTCCTATTGAGTCATCAGGGGACAGGATGCCAGAAAGTCTCAAACCTCAGATGAACCTCAGTGTCATTCAGTGTTGGCAAGGACATCTGGCTTTAGAAGGCTCTTTTTAAAAAAACTTTGTAAATGTGGATGTTTAACTCAGCTTGTATGCCTCTGACAGGAGAGAAGGGAAACAAGGATCTGGGGTTTTATTCTGCTATGGAAAACCTACCTGCTCCCAGAATCTTTCCTAAGTGTCCCCCAAGCCAGGAGAGGAGGCAGGAGCAGACATGTGCACGCTCCCCTGGGCTTCTGTCTTGGTTGGGACATACGAGAGTAGCTTGGAGCTAGGAGGGTCTCTGCTTAAATTTAAGTCAATAGTTGTTTCTCTCAGAGTCCCTCCATATCTGAGCCCCACTCCCCAGGCCATCATGGGTCCTTCCTGCCTGTCTTTCGGGAACTTTCTTTGAAGCCCTTAACATATTCCCGGTGATCTCATAGGTATTGGCAGTGCTTTGTCCATTTTGAAATAAGACATGTTCACAGAGGTACCAGGTTACTTTCCTCCATATAAACAACCAAAGGCAACAACATTATTATAGCACACATTCAAAAACATCAGCCCTCTCCTTGTTCTCATGACCCAAACCTACTGACCCATTTCCGGTATTGGAGCTTTGCTGGTAACTGTGTCCCCCTCTTTGGCTGATACTCACCATATAGGATGTAGGTTCCCAGCGGCTTGAGAAGACTGAGACCCTTCCCAGTGTTGTCCCCACAAAGGCAGTCCAGAACGATGTCCACGCCTTCTGCAGAGATCCTACAGAGTAAGAGACTGTCAGTGACCCAAATGTCCATCCCACTCCCTCCCTGGGTCATGTTTACTCCGAGACTTGGGAATGGTGAAGTTTCTGGGACTGGTGACAATCTGGGCCAGAATCCTAGTCTGGTTGAAGAGTGAGTCCCTGAGCCTCAGGAAAGGCACTGTAGAGTGGAAATGCCATGTTCCCTTGAGCTCAGAATAACATGCAGTGACAAGAGAAATGTCTGACCCTTTGCCAGACACCTACAATGAACAAAGAACAACTGAGGCATCAGTTACTGATTCCTGTTTGTGGAGCTGGCAGGGATGTGTCTGTCTCTGTCCGCGGTGCTGAAGACAGAGTGGCAGGACAAGAACTGTCCAAAAGGGATCAGGTTCCCTTCCTCACTTCTTCCTATGATGACCCATGAGTTTAACTTGGAAACTCCTATCATCCAATTTCCACATTCGTTCTGAAAGTGAGAGGAAGGGGGCAAAACAGAGAGGACCTTCTTCCAGTGAAGGAAGGACCCTGAGCAGAGGGAATCCACATTTGTTCTCTTTTAGGCAGACAAAGGTGCCAGCTGATCTCCTTAACTTCTCGTTTTGCTTTTACTTTCATTGGTTTTTTTCTCACCCCCTCACTCATGCCTTTAACAATCATCCACGGGCTGCCACTGTCAGAGCTGCTGTGCGGGAGAAAGTTGTACGGAATAAGGAAGGCTCTGGAGATTTCTGGGGAAGACAGCCTCGCCCTCCCCGTGCCAACGGCGACAGGGCCCTGCTCTGCTAGAGCAAGGATGCCACTTTCTCAGATTCGGCACCACAAAATGATCATGTCTTGGCAGAGAGTTCAGATTTTTCTTTGAGCCCACTCTCAACCTGCTAGCTCGGTTTCAGGCACTGCACACGGATAGCCGTGGCCCCAGAGCCAACAGGAAGGAAATCGCTCCTGCATCACCAGGGCTCCTGCCCTAAATCTTAACCATCACACCCATGACCTCGAGTCCTGATGTCAACCTGTCCTCTGAAATCTCCCAAAGTCTTGTCTCAAGCTCATCCCACAGCCAAGTCTCTTCCAGAATGATCAGCTTGGCTTCCTGCCCAACAAACTTGCCCTTATCCGCACAGGCGTGTGGTCTTTCGGAACAGAGCAGCTGGGCCAATGGCTCTCAAGCTGACAGGGGCAGTAGAATCTCTTGGAAGAGGCTGCTTGAGTGTGTATGTGGGGGTGCTGCAGGGTGGACCTCCCTTCCCTTCCCTTTTTCTCTGAGTTTCTCATCCGGCTGGCCTGGGTTGGGGCTGGAGGGGGTCCGAGCATCTGCATTTCTCCCAAGTTCCCAGGTGATGCTGCTGCTTCCAGGCCCATGTGTTGAGAACTCCTGGGTGGAACCAGCTACGACATCAGCATTTGGAATATTAATAGTGTGTCTGCTAGACACTGAGCAGTGGCCCTGCCTTGGCTCTGAAGGATGACATGCTAAGCCCAGGTAGGTCTGATTCCGCTTCCTGCCCAGAGCAAACACTACGCAGAACGTCCTCAATAAATCTGTATTTTCACATCACATCAACTGAGCACCTTTTGGCAGCAGAGGCCTCTCTCCTTGGTGCTCTTTCTGAACATCCTTCTTTTGTTCCCTTTTGTTTTTTTTATGAAAGTAACACTGCAGGATAAGAGTGTGTAGGATTCAAGCATACAGCATGGCCAACCATGTATGCAATGCATGTTTTCATCACAGGGGGGTAAGGAAAAGGACAGCTGTGTGGAAAACAGGTCTGTCCGGGGTGTGGGCAGTCCCTTTCCCATGAGGGACTCTGCTGATGTCCTTCACCTCCACCTCTGCCCTTTCTCCCTCTCCCCCACAGCCCCTCTGGTAACCACAATTAGCTGACAATCTAATCGTTTGCTTCTGTTTTATTTCATGCACTCACTTGTTTTATTTACTTATACACCGCATATGAGTGAAATCATGAGGTATTAGTTTTTCTTCATTTCCATGTCCCTTTACCCGTCCATCTGCTGGGGGGAACTCAAGTTTATTTCAGTTCTTGGCTCTACGGCAATGAACATAGATGTGAATTGTGTCCTCATAGTCTACGTAAATGCCCAGAAGTGAGAGAAAACTGGATCCTATGTTCTTGCTATTTTAAATGTTATGAGGAAGTTCTCTTTATGTTTGAACTTTGTAGAGCCTGGTGCATAGGATTCAAGCTTCCAACTTGAATCAAGTTGGATTCCCATCTCTCCTCCCAAACAGAAAAGGGTAAGTGATGGAATGGTTCAGTCTGTATTATAAATATACCTTCTTATTCCCTTGACAATGCCTTGATCAAAGCTAAGAGCATGTTCAAAAGAAGTGTACAGACAGGCTTATAAAAGAGTTTTCATCCAAAAGAATTCTATTAGTCTTTTCTATCTTATCATATGCAAAATAGTGTGGCAGACAATATTCTTGATCAAAGAATAAAGAGAAATCACTGCATTCCACTCCTCTTGCATGTTATTTGTGGGATCCACCCCCCACACCTTCCTTTCATTGTCTGCCTTTGAGTGCCAAGAATTTATACAAAGCTGTGATGACAGTGTAGATGGAATCTGGTATTCTTCCCCTCCCCCAATCTGCTACCATAGGTCCTCTTGTTGTTTTCATTTTGCAAAGAGTCCATAATGATCCAATTTTGAGAGGCTGCCTAACATTCAAGTCTGAGGGTATAGCAGGGTCTACTGGGTCATTTCCCTTCTGTTGAAGATGTAGCCTAGGGAGGGTGGGAAAGGGGGGGGTATACCGGGCATATCGGTGGTGGGGAATGTGCACTGGTGGAGGGATGGGTGTTTGATCATTGTGTGATTGTAACCCAAACATGAAAGCTTGTAACTATCTCACAGTGATTCAATAAAACTAAAAAAAAAGAAGATGAAGCCTGGTTCTGAATGTTCGCAGTGAACAGACAGGGCCATCATTCCCTCTGCCCACATTCGCTCAGCACCTACAATGAGTCAGAAGCAGTGCCGGGTTCTGCCATGGCACAGGGGTGCCCGCTTCTTTGGTCTTCTTTTTTTTTTTTTGGCTTTTTGGGTCATACCTGGCGATGCACAGGGGTTACTCCTGGCTCTGCACTCAGGAATTACCCCTGGCTGTGCTCAGGGGACCATATGGGATGCTGGGATTTGAACCTGGGTCAGCCGCATGCAAGGCAAATGCCCTACCTGCTGTGCTATCTCTCCAGCCCCACTCTTTGGTCTTCTTTGAGGTTAACTTCCAGTGGGTAGAATGTGTGGGACAAGAGGTATAGACATCTTTCCTGATGAGTTTACCTGACCCTAGGATCTCTACTTACAAATATAATGAATTCTTAGGAGTCACAAGTGAGAGAATTGGTGGTGGGTGGATCTCAGGGGCGTGCTGTCTGCTCTGCTGATGACAGGGGAAGTCACTGATTCTGGGGGCAAAGGCAGCAGGTCAAGGGCAGAGAGGAGATGAAGAGCGGGAGCAGCTCTTGTGGCAAGGACTAGAACTTGAGTGAGAACTAGAACTCAAGAGCTCTTGACTAGAACCACAGGAGTACCTGCCCCACGCCTTGTCCCCATCACCTCCCTCATGCCCCTACTCAAATATGCTCTTCTTTGGCCAGATCCTCCTCCTTTAACGTCAGTCCATCTCTCCAACCCTCGGTCCAGATCTCACTCACTGGTGGACAATGTGTCTGATTTCTGTATCTGAATACAAGTTTACCCAGCTGTCTAAAAGTAGACTTCATCTCTTGGGCTGGAGTGATAGCACAGCGGGTAGGGCGTTTGCCTTGCACGCGGCCAACCCGGGTTCGATTCCCAGCATCCCATATGGTCCCTTGAGCACCGTCAGGGGAAATTCCTGAGTGCAGAGCCAGGAGTGACCCCTGTGCATCGCCAGGTGTGACCCAAAAAGCAAAAATAAATAAATAAATAAATAAATAAATAAATAAATAAATAAATAAATAAAAGTAGACTTCATCTCTCTTTGACATAATTCGGTGTTTTTTTTTTCCCCAAATAAATCAGTACTAGCTTCTCCGTGGAGGTGACAACTCTCCAGATGGCTTTTGGTGGCTTTCCCACTGTGACAGCGCCAGCCCACCCCAGAGACTCAATATTTATGAAGCAGGTTTGTTGGCGAGTGGAGGAAAGAATGCTCACAAAGAGATCGCTGTGTGAGTGAAAGAAAGATTCCTGAGGGACGGTGGTATCTAATGTTTCAGACCACAGTTTGAGAGAGTTGAGTGAAGCACACCGAAGGGCTTTAAAGGTAGCCTCCGTTGCCGAGAAGCCTCCATGTCTGCAAAGCCTAACGATGAGCCTCTAACATTAAATTCCTCCCTTCAGCTCACTGGGTAGACTGAGGGCGTAGTAGCAGCACCCTAAGTCTCATCCAAATCTCTCCGTTCTAACACGTGCGACAAGCCTGGAAATCTACTCCACCCAGAGTCTCCGGGAAAGCCCTCACAGCTCACCTGCTCTGGTTTACATCCACCGCCCGGACCGACCAACTTTCCATCTCCTCTGACTCAGAGTGGGAGGAGGGTGGCATGACGGGACGTACTAGACAACTTCACTCTGCTGTCCCCGACCACACAGTGCTGGGGTGTGCAAACATGGAAATAGCGGCTCTGGGACACCGCGGAATCCCTCGGGAGCTGTGAGCAGAGCCACAGAACTAGAGAAACAGCCGCAAGTCCTCAGCCCCACGTGGGTGAGCCACAAACCCGCTGAAAGCCAGTGTGGGCTGGGCGGGCCACCTGGCTCCCCGCTCTGTGGACATGCCCAAGGCCATGGCCAATGGCTTCAGGATCACAGATGATCAGGCTATAAACCGGTATCCTCCCCAAGTGTCGGCCAGTCTAGAGACTGATGTCCCTCCCTCCGACCTCCCTGTCCGTCCACTCTCCCCACACCCCCCAGGACTGTCCCGATCCCCGAGTGGAGCATGTCCTCACTCAGGCCTCTTAACAACGCATCCGACGTGATCCCAGCATTACTCTCAGGCCTGGCACAATCGGCCTCCCCAGGCTGACATCCCCGTTTCCTAGGCTGGCGCAGGAGGGCGCCTGTACAAATGTCATCTGTCTCCTTGCCCGGCCTCACTGTCCAGCCTTCCCCGCTCTCCCTCCAGGTGCCCTGGTGCCCATCCCCATGATTAGGTCACCCTCAAACCGCACTAGACACTTTCCTGGACTCCCCCAGCTTTGATGTGTGTACACACGCGTGTGTCCCCCTCCCTCCCCTACCGCACAGAGGGGGCGACAACAGGGCAGTTGAGACGATTAAGTGAGATGAGACATGGCCCAGTCAGCGCCTCGCTAGCCACACCCGCTGTCTCCTGCCGGTTGGTGTTTTTATCGCCAGGCCTCGGCTGTCCCTTGGGAGAGCCAAGAGCAAGGGCCAGCGGGCTGCTCCTCCGGGCAGACATTTTACCTTTTCACTTCCTGCACGTAGTCTGCGTTCCGGTCGAAGAGGTGGGTCACGGAGTCTTTGATCGCCTCGTGCTTGAACGTCGAAGCTGTTCCAAACACGGTCACGTTGGGGATGGTGGAACACAGCTGAGCCACCGCTTGGCCCTGGGAGGGAGACACAGCAGGTTAAGTCCCACGGGAGAGCCCGTCTCACTGGGCACAGACCTGGGCTCCGTGCTTGCCCCCGCTGGCCCTCCTAGGGCCGGACTAGGTGGGGCTGCGGGGGGCTGAGCTGGGAAGGTGCTCAGCCCATCCCTGGACTTCACCTGCCGAGAATTAGTGGCGCCCTCCTAGTAGCGTCACCCCGTAGTAACAATGCAAAGTATCTCCCGACATATAGAAAATGTCCCCTGGAGGATTAGGCCTGGCCTGGCTGAGGAGCACCAGCTGGGGAGCCCCGGGTCCCGAGACTTAACTGTGGTCACTGGATCGCTTGAGTCTCGGGTTCCTTGTTTGTCCGCTGACACTAATGTGCCAACCCCAGAGGGCTCGAGGGGCGTGTTTTATCCTGGATCCCCCCCAGAAGCAGACTCTGAGGCTAGGGCTCGTGTTTAAGTCCTGCCCCTGGAGTGTGATCTCAGGGTACAGCAGGGTATGACGGCAGAAAAGGGGGCAGCTGGGAAAGGGTGTTCAAGTCCCAATGCACCGTGAGCCACGGAAGCGGAACCCTTTGAGAGCCCCCGTGAGCCAGAGTAGAATACGCTCCAGGCTAGCCCACACGAGGGCTGAGGAAGCCGGAGACTTTATCCAATGTCCAGTGGGACCCGGCTGAGGGTGCTCCCTCAGGAGCATCTTTCGCACCTGTCTAGTTATCCTGGGTGCCAAACATGCTCCCCTCTCCCGGGGATGCCCTCACAAACTACCTTCAGTACACGGGGCTGAGCTCGGAGGGGGTCTGCCACGAGGAGATTCAGCAAGGCCACATGCAACACGGGCCAGGCGCGTGGTACATAACACAGTGCTCACAGGGTCACCGAGCCCAGTCACCTGTACCCTTTAGAGGCACTAGGTCCAGGGACAAGACACCCAGGCAGACGGAAGAACAGACCAGGCCGGGGTATTTAAATAGCCAACGGTCCAGAAGAAAGCACAGCGAGGTTAGGAATGGGCGAGTCTTCCACTTCCTTTCCCAACGGGGCCGGAAATTAAAAGCCAAGGAACGTAATGCCGTGATCTTGGGATTTGGAAATATTCCAGGATACACTAATTTTCTGGTGGTTGAGACTCATTTGAAAACTGAGTACTAGCTCTTTTCCAGCTTGCATCTGCCACCTCAAGGCAGATGCTACCAAGGGACATTATTCCACCGAAGTCATCTGGGAGCTTGATTTCGGCCTGAAGTTTTATTTACACGTTTTGTGTGTGATCCCCATGGGCTTGGCCATCACCATACGGAAATGCTCCCCTCCCCCAGCACCGGCAAATAAAGGCAACCCAGAGTGGGAGGATGTCGGCGTCGGTCGGCCCTCTAACCCCCCCCCCCACACTCTTGGTTGTTCTGTGCAGATAGGAAAGGGAGGGCATTCCGAAAGGTCAAGGTGACCCGGTTCCTAGGAGCAGATCTGAGATTCCAAGCAGGGTCTCCTGACGTCCGGTGACTATCCCCTGCTACTATGACGTGTTCTCTGCTTCTGTTGACATTTGGAGCTAAGCAGACGTGTAAGCTCCCACCTAAAATAGACGTGGCACCGACACGCTCCCCTGGAGGTCAACGCTTCCGAAGCTGAGACGTCAGCTCTGGTTTTCACTTCTAAGAATATCACTGGTATTTGTTCAATGTTTCATCCCTGATTCGGGAGAACAAAGGGAAGACTCTTCCTCGTGGGTGTAAACATCAGCAACCGATGTGCAGTCCTCTGTCTCACATGGCCTCGACAGGCTCGCTCCTACGGGAGGGGCTGGGACTCACTCTGTCAGCGCGGGGTCATGAAGCAGGACCAATCCCAGCGTCCGTCGAGTCCTTCCTGCCCTCTCTCTGTCCCCAAGCTAACCTGACATCCGTCCCCTCGGTTATGTTTCAAGTGCCTGTGGGTGGTAGCCATTCTCTGCCGTGGGCACTGGGGTATCTGCGGGGCTAGCACCCTGCGATCCCTGCTCAGGCCCCCAGACTCCCAGACTTTGTACCCAACCTCCATCCCGGGTCTGTCTCCACCTGGTTACCCAAAACAACACCTCAAATGCAAGATCCAGACGTGGCTCATGTCTACCTCCCGAGGCCTCCCGCTGTGGCCCTGGATTTGTGTGCTTGGGCTGTTCTAGGGATAACTGGGAGGCTGACACTTCTAGACACCCGGAATCAGGGTGTGAGCAGGGCTGGTGCCTTCTGAGGGCCAGAAAGACAGTCTCATCGAGGCCCCCCACCCCTTGTCCCGCACTCAGCCTTCTCCTCCTGGCATGGCATCAGCCTGTCATCCCTCTGTGCCTGTCCGCGTCCCACTGCCTCCCCCGTGGGGGCTGCTCTAACGCCCCCCCGCCTTCACCTCAGCTACTTCACCTTCCACTGAGGGCATGTTCTGGGGTTCTGGTAATTACAACCTCAGTGTATGGATTTGAGGGGGTCACAGTTGAACCCTTGACACCCTTTTTACTGCGTCTCCTGCCTCAGTAAACAGATCTGTGCCATCGCCCACTGCGAACGCCAGGACGAGGGGTCAGCAGGACTGCTCCCACATCCAGTTGGTCAGCAAGCGGCGTCTCCACACAGCACTCTCGGGGCTGCCACTCCCAGGTCTGGGTGCTCGTCCCTCTGAGGGCGACTCTCAGTGCCCACCTGGCAGCTCTGTGTGGTCACTCTTGTTCAAAGCTTCCCAGTGGCTCTCACGGAACCAAGAGCGCCCTTATCCCACTGGTCACCCCCCACACACACACACACAGGGCAGGACCCCACCAGCCTCGTCACCGTGACTTCCTGTCGCCACGCCCTTAGCAGACGTGTCACCATCCAACGGCCTGGCATGTGCCATGATCCCGCGGCCCCTGAAGTCTCCTGATGGCGCCTCCCGGAGCTATTCCTGAGTGGGCAGGGGGAGGTGCCAGCGCTCCGGCCTGGGACTTTCGCATGGAAGCCTCATCCCCCACACGCCTCCTCCCTGCCCTGCGCCTGCGTCCTTTCTCCTCAGGCCACAGCCGCTCCCTGAAGAAGCCCCTCTCCTGAAGCCAGAGAGACAGGACAGGGCTACGGCCTCGGACGCAGCCGACCCTGGTCCCCGGCACCACGTGTGGCTCCTGAGCATAGCCGAGAGGCCACGAGTGATCCCTGAGCATAGCCGCAGTGGCCCAAACTTTCCCTCCCCGCCGCCCCCCTAATAAAGTCCCTCTTCCAGAAGCCTCCCTGCCCGCCCGCATCCACACAGTGCCTCGCTTCCTCCTGTTCCACCACAGACCTGTCCTCTCACGCAGGGGCCACTGCTGCTCACTGCAGCCCCAGGGGAACTTCGATGAGCTCTAGCAGGACCTAGAACCTTCCAGGACAGAAAGTGGACAAGATAGACATTCTCCATGGCCTTGGTCCCACAGGGCTTTGGACCCCAGGGCCCAGGCCAGCCCCTGACAGGCTGGCAAAGTGCAGGAAGTGGATGGGAGGCGAAGGAGAAGGGGGGGACAATGGGAGGCGCACCTCAGCGTCTGTGAGAGGGGGAGGGTAATGGGAAACTGACTTCCCCATCTGCAGATTTCTGACTCCTCTGGTATTATAAGGACTGGAGCGATAGCACAGCGGGTAGGGCATTTTCCTTGCACACGGCCAACCTGGGTTCTATTCCTCCATCCCTCTTGGAGAGCCCGGCAAGCTACCAAGAGTTTCCCGCCCGCACAGAAGATCCTGGCAAGCTACCCGTGGTGTATTTGATATGCCAAAAACAGTAACAAGTCTCACAATGGAGACGTTACTGGTGCCTGCTCGAGCAAATCAGTGAACAACGGGATGACAGTGCTATAGTGCTATTATTATAAGTGGGAATAAAGTCCTTAATAAATTACCCAGTCTCTAATCCGTTTCTATTTAGGGTTGGGGTGGCGGGGGGGGGGCTGCATGGACATTAGTTTGTGCTATGGGGTCGCTTTCAGCAGTCCTGAGGAACCATATGCAGAGCCGGGAATCAGGATTGAACCAGGGTCAGCTGCGTGGTACCATCTCCCCAGGTCCCTCCCTTCTAGATGAAAGAGAAAGATACGGTAGTGAACTAAAATCACACAGGATGCTGGGTTACTTACACACTGACACTGATAGAATATGTGAGTGTGCTGAAATGAGATATGTAACCAATATGTGGTTATAACTAGACTATGCAATTGGCATTTGGTATTAGTAAAGTGTCTGCATAATCAATATTATCTGGCAAACAGGCAGCACCCTGGCTACCTTACAGAGTGGGCCGGGCGGTGGGAATGGTCCTAGCAGTGTGGTGCCCAGTGCGCTGTTACCCATTACTCCGTGTCACTCCGCAGTGTCTTGGGGCGGGACGCTCATCTCCCGGCTCCCTCTCCTGCCTCTGTTCACTCGCGGAGGCGGTGTGTGGGCCCCGCAAGCTGCTGGGTGGTTTTCTAAAGTAAACAAGGCTCAGCGCTCGGGATTTAAGCGGAGAAGCGCTTCCTTCCCATTTATCGGAAATCTGCTGGCTGTCTCCGCAGCTCCCGGGTGAGTTCAAACACAGCCTCTCGTTTACCCTCGGCCCGCTCCGTCCCCAGAGACGCAATCAACATTTCTGGAATACGAAATGATTTCCGAACAGAAAACAGGTTTTATGGTTTACCTGCGGGCCCAGCAAATGAAACAGATCGGACGGGCCCTTCTCTGATTCACGTGGATGCACTTGTTTCTTACTGATTTCCTGATCCCTCTGAGTAAGGGCTATGCTTAGGGCCACCCCCCCCGGGGGGGCACAGCTAAGCCAGCAGCAGCTGCCTCTGTCCCCACAGAGGGGAGATGTCGCTAAAGCCTCTCTTTCTACCTGAACTCATGAGAGAAACAGAAATGTTTCCCTTTCCCTTCTCTGCCCAGAAACGGGTTCAAAGAAGAGCAGGGACTTATTTATTGTCCCCCCAGGAGTCGAGGCCAGGCCCCACACTTGCAGTCCACGGCCCTGTCTTAAGTCTAGGAGAGGCCGGGAGCCTTGACCTCATGCACGAAGCCCTCCTGGCTCCCCTCCAGACAGTGCTGGTCCGCAGGGACCGAACAGATTCGACCTTCCTGATCCCGAGGGCGACTGCGGTTCCCTCAGGCCAAGCCCAGACAGTGGGAAATCAGGGGCAGCCCCTGCCAGGGAGCTGCGTGGGGTCCTGCACCTGCCTGTGCTAGGAAAGCCAGGGGCAGGAGATCCATGACGTCTCACACACACACATACACACGAATGCACACATACATGCACACATGCACGTATGCACACACAAACATGCATACACAAACACATGCATGCACACACATAAGCATGCACACACATAACCCGCACACAAATGCACATATGCACATACACACAAACATACACACGCATGCATGTATGCATGCATACACATAAGCAACACACGTGTGCACTCACAAATATGCACACATATGTATGCACACATGTGCTCACACATATGCATACACACATGCACATGTATACACACATGCACGCATACAAATACACACAAACACATACTCATACACAAGAAGCTTAGCTCTTGTGGATTCAGCTAAACGGCCCTGAAATTAGAAGCCTGGTTGAGAGTTTGGTCACTCCCGAGGGGAATTCCTGGAGAGATGATCATGCCCTGCCCTGAGAGGCAGCACGAAGCCACCAGGGCCAGAGAGATAGTACAGGGCGAAGGTGCTGGCCTTGCACGTGGCCGGCCAGTCTGCCCCTTGGAACTGTGTAAGATGCCCCAGCACTGCCGGTGTGGCCCGCCTCGCCCAACGGAACCAGGTTCCCTCTCCTCCACAGCAGCGGGGAGGGCACGGCCTGTGTGCGGTCAGAGACGGGCACTGGTGAGCAGAACGAGCTGTGGCGTACGGGTGGGGACCCGGGGGTGCTTCTTGCCCTGCCCTGCGTCTGTCACCCTGCGGTGGCTTCTCAGAGGACAGTGGGGACACCCACTCCGGCATCCAGGGCGGGGTTCCGAGCAGGCTCTCAGATGCAGACGCTGGCGCGTCCCTGCCCGACGGCTCTCTTGACCCAGCTGTTGCGTGGGGAGGAAATTCACATAGCGCCCGGTGGGGCGGGGAACATTCTGGACCCCCAGACCCTGCCTGCAGGGAGGAAAGGCAGCCCACGGCCCCGGCTAGGCGCCACCGAGCATGCACCCAGGAACGCGTGTGCTGAGAGCCTGGGACCCGTGGCTCAGCTCCCCGGGGACACGCACGCCGGGTTCCCATGTGGGCCGCCCACGGAGAACACCAACAGCATGAAGCTCGAGGCCCAGTGGGGGCGGGGGAAGGAGGGCGAGAAGGAGGCCGAGGGGGCCAGGCCGGAGACCCCCATTGCCCAGGAGGGGAGAGTGGGAAGGCGGGCGCTCAGCCCAGGACCGATAACGATGCTTCTCTGGGTGACGCATCGTGCTCCGGAGATGATGAAGGGCAGAATCAGAGCTGGGGGTTCGCTGAGAGCCAAGGGGAGAACGTGACCACCGGTGGCCCCCATGGCGCTGGGGCATGGAGGCCCCGGGCCCCGGCTAAGCCTCTGGGTTCCCCGCTCACGGCTGGAGCACACAGTGGGGCTTCCCGGCTCCGTCGTGCTGAGCTCATCAGGTCACTGCAGGGGCACACAGCTGAGAAGCTGGGTGGGGGTCCAGGGCGCCTGCAGGGCGGGGTGGCCATGCCCGTGTGCCAGCCCGAGTTTTGTGCCTTTGGAAGCTGGCGCGCTTCTGCTCGTGCCACTCCCAGGCACTGCAGCGCGTTCATGAGACCTCGTCCAGCTGGTGAGAGAACTGAGGCTCCGGGCAGCAGAGACAGGACCAGAACCTGCACTGCCCAGTCTGACCCACCAGCCCTAACCCCAGCCAGGCTGCGGGTGGCCGGGTGCAAGAAGGGGGCTTCCTCTTCCTGCTAGTGCGTGCTCTCAAGCTGCAGGCTAGACACACACACACACACACACACACACACGTGTGCAAACACATGCACATGCATGCACACGCATGCACACAGGCTGCTGCCCTCCCAGACATCATGCGTCCAGCAGGACAATAGGCTCTGAAGGGCTGGAAGATGCCGGAAGTCCCCTGCTTCTCCTGCCCCGGGCGCCAGAAGGCAAAGCACTGGACACGGGAGCGACGGGGTGATGGGTTCAGATTCGGGCACCCCGACCCTAAGGCCAAGGCCAATAGCACGGTGAGTACCCAGAGGCTTCAGGGCAAGACAAGCCTGGACAGGTCTCAGGGTCTCCCGTTGGATTCAGCCCTGGGACCCTCACTTCCTGCTGAGCCCAGGACCCTGTCTGGAAAGTGGGGTGGAGGGGGTCCGAAGGCAGAGGGGGGAAATGAGGTCAGTATGCCTCAGAGGAGGTAGCGGGTGATGTGATTGGCCAAAGCAGGGCTCACTGAGTGGGTTCACTTGCACGCTCTTGAAATCACCTCTTCCAGGAAGCCTTCCTGGAGCGCCCCCCAGAGTGTTAAGACCCTTGCACTGCCCAAGGCCTACACACAATGCTACTCTACTACCTTCCACACTGTGGGGTTCTTCCTCTCTACTCTCCCTCCCCTCCCTCCCCTCTTTCCTCTCATCTCCTCCTCCTTCTCCTCTTCCTCTTCCTCTTCTCTTCCTTCTTGTCTCCTTCCTTTGCCTCCACTTCCTCCTCTTCCTGGGACAGGCTTCTGGGCCTCCTCAGTACACTGGGCGGGGCTGTCCTGGCCCCCCCCCACCAGACCTACAAATGGCCGAGGCCCAGGCTAGGAAGCTGGGTCCCCTCCCTCCTGAGTGATGTCACGAGTGAGCAGAGAAGCTAATGCTGTCCTCCCAGACAACTCCGCGTGGCTCGGCTTCCCTTCCCCGTCCCGCCCTGATCGTGATTCTGCGGTGCTACGAGCACCCTCCCCATCTATCTGGCCCTAGGAAGCACGGCCCATGAGAAACAGACTTGGTGTCCCGGCACTCTTATTAGTATTCCTCTGCTGCTACCGCGTGGGTCCCGCGCTGTGGATCCGCGCCTCTCCAGCCTGGCCCTCTCCTGTCCCTTCGCCTCTTCCCTCTGGCAGACGCAACCGCGCCCAGCGAACGGTGACGGCAGGGCGGAAATCCTCTTATATGGCATTAAACGGGGCATGCAACCAGGTCCCTCTGCGTGAATATCAGCAGTTCTAGACCTGTCTGTGTTGCCAGCTGACTTGGGCGTGACCTGAGTTTGGCACGGCTCACTCCGATGACTCAGAGAAGCACACAGTGCCCGGATGCAGGGACGTGACGCTACTGCCCAAGCCGCAGCTGGCAACGACTCGAAGCCTCTACACAGCCAGTGACCTCGCTCTTCTTCGGTCACGCCACTTAATATTAGGACTCCTCAGTGGCCTGACCTCTTTGCACCAAGACACAGGAGAAGGATTGCTCCTGTCCAGTAACCAGCTGCCCTTGTAAGGCCATCGCTTCTATTTCCATTTCCGCTTCTTGGGTTCCCAGTGTGGCAGGCGAACCTGTGTTCAACAGCTCATTTCTGTGGCACCTGGTGGACAGGCAGGCAGGTCCACCCTCTGCCACACCAAATGCCAAGTGTACGATGAGTCTGTTACTACCCAGGTCTGGGGGTGCGTTGCTTGGAGGGTACTAGGACAATCCAACTCAAGGAACATGTGTCTGTACGTCAGCACTTAGAGGGGTTCGATTTGACAAGTGTCTCTCTCCCTACACACAGACTCCCGTGGCTGAGAGCCACTACACAGGCCACAGTCAACTGAAACGCTAGAGGTAACCAACTCGCAGCTCCACAGTTTCCTGTCTGTCTTTTCGCTCCCAAAAACTCCTGCCAAGAACAAAGCCATTATTTCCCTAAGCAGCAAACACACTGAATACGGCAGTCATCCCTCCGGAGAGGGAGGGAAGGAGATGCCAAGCTTCCCTTTCAGAAGGGAGGATACCAATCTTTCTGAAGGTCCTTTTTTACATCTTATTATTCAGACAACACAGACTCACTCCCATTGTTAAAAACAGAATTTGGAAAAGAAACAAAACTATAGAAATGTCAACTATCCATCATGGCCCAGCAATAAACACTCTACATCATTCAGCTCATTCTGGTCCACGAGTGTCCCAGTATGTCTTTATCCATGCTTGGCTATCCACAGAATTGAATTCACCCTGGAGATGCCACTGGGTGCATCTCCCAGTTGCTGTTTTGTTTTTCTTCTTGAGCTTATACAGCGAGCATTCCGGGAGTGTGTCATGAAAAGTCTTTAACGTCAACATGCTGAATGGCGGGGGGATATTCTGTTGTGTGGATCTAATTCCTTCCAACCAGCCCCCATCTTCCCAGGATGATGCTAGGCTATCTGAAGCTATATTTCAAGGATCAGTCCATCGATCTTGGAGGACAACTTGCAGAAGTCAGACTCCGAATCTATTTTATCTGCTGCTATATATTTTGTATCCAGCACAATTGGAGACCAAGTCTAGATGTTCGAGGTAGAAACTGCCTATCTTTGTGACCAGCTGGTTATTTCTTTAAAAGGGACCACCGGTCGTCAGGGTTGCAACCCTTCTGGTGCGAGTTTAGGAGGTCAGACGCTTAGTAAGGTTTTAAAGAGAATATTGGGGAGGCAGTGCAGGACCTCCAGCCTGCTCCACAGCGTGCTAGAGACAGCTGTCTGTGGAATCCATTCCGGTATTCCGGAAAGTCCCACACAGTGGCTTGCTTCACGGTCTACAAGCTCTTTGAAACAGTGTACCTGTCTCTGCCATAGTTCACATCCTGATACTGCTACGGTTGTTCATTAATTTCACAGACTTGACCTATCCGCCACTTGTAATTCTGAACCTCATTCCGTTACACAGATGCTCACTGCCTGGAACAGGGGAAGTTCATTCATTTAACCAGATCAAGCCACTCCCTCCCTCCCTAACTCTGTTAGGGGCTGGAAGCACAGAACTCCCCTCGACTCACCCAGCTCAGCATGGTCTATCCACAGATATGGAGGTACATATCTGGGGGATGGATGGATGGATGGATGGGTGGGTGGATGGATGGGTGGGTGGATGGATGGATGGATGGATGGGTGAATGGATGGGTGGATGAATGGGTGGATGGATGAATGGGTGGATGGGTGGGTGAGTGGGTGGGTGGATGGATGGATGGGTGGATGGATGGATGGGTGGATAGATGGATGGATGGGTGGGTGGGTGGATGGATGGGTGGGTGGGTGGGTGGATGGGTGGGTGGGTGGGTGGATGGATGGATGGGTGGTTGGGTGGATAGATGGGTGGATGGATGGATGGATGGGTGGGTGGGTGGGTAGGTGGGTGGGTGGATGGATGGATGGATGGATGGGTGGATGGATGGATGGATGGATGGGTGGATGGATGGATGGATGGATGGGTGGATGGATGGATGGATGGATGGGTGGATGGATGGGTGGGTGGATGGATGGATGGGTGGATGGGTGGATGGATGGGTGGATGGATGGGTAGATGGATGGGTGAACACCCTGACACTTCCAAGAGGACTAAGTAGCTCTGTTGTGCCACTGTGAATAGTGGAAGGAGTGGGCAGTGGGCAGCTTCCCTCTCTAGGGAGCAGATCCCCGGAGACAGGTGTGCCCGAGGCCACTGCCCGAATCCTGCCAAGGAGCTGCCGTGTGGGGCGTCCCTGGCTCTGCAGCTCTGGGTTCCGTATACGGCCGCCCCCCACCCCAGTTAGAACCTTAGGACACAAGGAGCATCGTAACTGAGATGCTCCAACAGCCGAGTGGCTCTCGGGCTTGATCCCAGGCCACAGTGCTCCAAGATCACAAGGACCACGTAGGGCGGGCGCCCGCATTGCCCCCACACCCACAGACAGGAAACAATGAGGCCGTCCAGGGCTGGGGAGGCCTGGCCGCGCCCCACACTTCACAGACCGGGGGCTCGTCTGGAAGCGCGTGAGGGGAAGCAGAGGCCGCAGCTGGGCTGCACACCAGCAGGGGAATCTCCGCGTTTCCAGCTCAGGCGTTTACTGGACGGTGCAGTCTGAGCATCGCTGTCCACTGCATGACAGAGTGTGTGTGTGTGTGGGGGTGCCACAAGGCCAGGAATAGGGGCTGCCCTTGAGCCAGAGCTCAGGCTGGATCCAGGGCTGACCCTGGACGTTGCTCCCTGGACAAGAGCTGCCAACGTGGCTGAGAAGACAGGAGTGGCCTGGATCGCCGTCAGGGCGGCTCCCCCTTGTGTCTGGGCTCCTCCGCGGGGCCCTCTGACGCTCAGCCAACGACTCTTCCAGGGCAGAGCGGGGTGGGGGAGGGGCTGGCGGCAGCTTTTTAGGTTTCCATGAGTGCTGCCATGTCACGTCACTCGGGAGGGGACGGGCACCAGACACTGGTGTGGGCTGGGCCAATGGAGCAGTGTAGGGGGCGGGGAGGGGACAGAGGCGCAGAGCGACAAGTAGTAAGTCACCAAGGACACTGGCTTGGCGTCGCCTCCCACCGTGAGTGCTGCTGGTGGCCGCCCACGTGCAGGGCACACACAGGCCAGGGTGAGTCCGGCACTGCGGTCCTGCCATCCAGGGGCATGAGAAGCCCAGGAGCTCGCCTGGGAGCTGGGCTCGGACCCACTGCCCACCCAGGGGGCCCACCCTCTGCCTTCCTTCACCTCTCCTGAGGGAGCTGGGGAAGGGCCCAGCAGTCACCGGGGTAAGGTGACAGAAGCTTCTCTTATCCCCTGGGGCAGACGTCCCGTCCAACTGGCAGTGAGAGTACACAGACTGGACACTTGCCCAGCATGCGGCTGACCCAGGCTCCATCCCTGGCACCCCGTTTGATCCCTCAAGCCCCACCATGAGTGACCCGAGTGCAGAGCCAGGAGTAAGGCGGAGCACAGTTGAGTGTGTCCCCCCCCCCCCGCCCCAAAATCAAAATCAATCAATCAACTTCAGTGGGGAGGGGACAGGACAGTGAGAGACCAGGTGCTGCTATAGGCTCCGCCCCCAACACAAGCCCCGCCCCCAGCCTACCGTCCACGGTACACGGAAGAGGGGTGCATAGAGGGTCTCTGCCATACCCCAGCGGCTCCAGCCCCGGGAACTGGCATCCGGAAAGATGCCCAGGTGGGGAGTCAGAGAGAAACGCTGAATGGGCCGTGATCAACCTGCGTGTGCACAGAGTGGGGGACTCTGAGTGGCTGAGCAGAGTGAGGAGGGCTGTAGCCAGGGAGGAGGACCCGCAGCAGCCCAGCCACCCGGGAGAGGAATGCTGGGGCCACCGGTGGGCCAGCCCGAGACACAGCAGGGAGAGGTGGGCAGCAAGGACCAAGGCCCATGTCCCGAGCCTCGAGGCAGAAGCCTGCCCCACCCTCGCCCCCATGCCAGCTCCAGGCCTGTCCATTTACCTGCCAACCCGTCAGGTCAGAGGCAGAAGCCCTCTCACGACCCCGGTTCCATTCACTACCCCCACCCCAACTCAGCTCCAGACTTTAAGCCCACTGACCACCCGCTCTCTTGGGTGGCCCTTGAGGGCACAGGGAGTTGGCTGCGGGGGTGACCGGCTTTGTACACCAGCCAGAGCGTGTTCTCTGCAGAGTTCCCCCGAGCTGGGTTCCGGGAGGTTGGGGACAGAGAGGGGTGAGGACGGAGGCAGGGGGCGAATGGCAGAGCCTGGGAGAACGTGCCCAGGGGAAGAGCTGACGGTGAGTCCTGGCTTGTGACTTGGCTGTGTAGGAGCCGGTGCTTTTCGGCATCACCGGTGCTTTGGTCACCCACAAGACAGTCTCCTCTAGTGATCTGGCAGCTACGGTGATGACTTCGGCTGAAACAAGCTCTCTGAGAAGTCCACGTCCTCCCTTCCCTCCCCTCGGAGGGCTCCCACGCGCCCTGCAGGGCCACACAGCAGGATGTGACACGAGGGCTGGCTGCCCCTCTGGGGTGCCCCCCAGCACGCGGGGAGATCTAACATGGGGGAGTCTCACCATGGCCCCCCCTGCAGCCCCTTCCTCCCTCCCTTCTTCCCTTCCTCCCTCCCGTGCCTTCTCCGTTGAAAGGATCCACAGACACAAGGCAACCCCCCCCCAACCCAATGAAGGGGCTCTCGTGACCGAGTCTCAGCCTTTCTACCCTGTGTGCGGAACAAAGCGTTAAGTCCTGTTTCCCTGCTCCTCTGGCGCTCTCTGATCAGACAAGAGGGCGACGCAGGTACCAGGACTCTGAAAACCGGCAAGCCAGGGGCAGACAGCAGCGCGAAGAATCAGGGGCAGAATCATGGCGCGTGTTAACGAGGCTGTGCAGAAACAGAGGCTGAACGCCCCGGCAGCCCATCCAAAGGCTGAACGCCCCCGGCAGCCCATGCTAGGCATAGCAGCCCGGCCCTGCCTTCTGACCTGGGCGCCCGCTAGCTGCTGATTCCATTTGCTTATCCTCAAAAAGAAATTGCAAGTCCATTTTCAACCCAGTTCTAAAGCTCTGATTGGGGCCCGCACCCCTCAGATCACCCGGGGGTGCTGGTGTCAGCGAAATGCGACGTCTTCAAAGAAGGGGCAAAGCGGGGTCGGCACCTGGGCTCTGCCTGCGTTGGGTCATGTGACTTCCCTCTCCTCTATGAGCCTTTCCCTCCACACTGGCGTTTCTGTCGCCAGCTCCAAGTAATCTCCCCTCAGGGGTGCCTTGCCTTGGTCACCAGCCCTGCAGAGTGCCCCACACAGCGGCCCGGGGTGAGGCTGTGCATGTCTGGGGCAGGCCATTATCCCACCCCTCCCCACCTCTACATAAATCAGGCAGACATCTCGGTGCCCTTAAAACTGCATCCTGCGCAGTAACTCAATTTAGGAGGCCATCTGCTAACTAAGGGGAATTGTCTTTGCTATTGTACCAGCATCCTGATGGGAAATGCGTGCCCGGACCTCAAGATCTTGGCTCTTTAAGATGACAATACCTGGAATCAGAGAGATCATGCTGGGGCTTGATCCCCAGGACCACGGAAGGTTCCCCCAGCAGCAGCAGGAGTGACCCCTGAGCACCTCTGCGTATGATTCCTGAAACCCCCCAAATAAAGATTAAGTAAATAAAATGGCAATAGTCCATGCTGGGTAGAGCTGGAACAGCTACCGATTAAACAAAGGAATGAATTACTTGGGTCTTCACAACTTCTAGAAGGCTCCGTGCAAAGGGAATTTGGCATCAGCTTGGTTAGGTGATGAATCGTAGCTGGGCTTCTTGCTGCTTCTGTTCCCTTCCACCCCCGCTGAACCCTCCACGGCGATCAGATCTCTTCTGGTCGCTGCTAGAACCAATCACCCCAGTGCTGGGCAGATTTATTATAGTTCCAGACAATGAAAATACAAAATGGGTTTTACCAGGCTGAGGCCCAGGCACGGGCAGGGGAAGAATCTATTTCCTTCCAGAATCTACTCGCCGACAGGGGCTACATCATCCAAGCCAGCAGTGAATTTACTTCTGGCCTGTTTGGTCCCCGCTTTCAGCAAACACGCTTGTGATGACGTTGATAATTTCAACGGATCTCTCCTCAAGGGCCTTGCCTTAGTCTCAGCCACCATGTGAGTGCCATACTCACAGGGGTCAGGGGTTAGGAGGTGGGTGTTCATGGGAGGCCTTTATCCTGCCTGGCAAACAGCGTGCAGCCCAAGCTGGTCTTCTCAGCCTTGCCCAGAGTGACGGGAACCCTTCCATGCCTCCCCAGGACAACACCTCAAATGTATCAAAACTACTCTACCAGGGCCTTCCCTCTACCAAGAGATTGGGGACCCATTGTCTTCCTGGGATGCACCTAGTTACACCTGGGAGTACTTGCTGGTCTTTTCATTTGGGACGGTGGGATGAATCAGGCCCGCACGGGATGCCTTGGTTTGTGTAAAATGGTACTAACCCACTTAGGGGAGTGTTCACAGACACGGATTGCACTGGGCTGAAAGTTTTTCCTCTGACGGTAACCTTGCTCTGTCTGAATGCTGGATGCCACCGATCAGATCTTAGCTGGGGGAGGCTGGTCACGGAGACACGGTTCTCTGACACCTGGGCACTCAAGCCACAGCACATCCCGGTAGATTCACTGTCTCTAAAGTTTGCTCGGCCGTGTGCCATCTGACTCCATTACGGGGACACTCTAAGAAAAAACTCCAGGAGGCAGAGAGATAGCCCGAGATTGCACTGGGTTCACCAGGGTCAACCCTTATAACCCCATATGGCCCCCTGGGCACCTTCTGTGCCCAGACCTCTGAGCTGAGAGCCAGGAGTAAGCCCCGGGCATGAAACTGTGGCACATACTCTAACTACTTGGCTGAGGATGTCCACATTATCCCAGTATGCTCTATAGGAGAAAGACCAGAGGAACGTCAGAAACCTCCTCAGGGGCCTCCCCAGTAACTGGTTTGTTTCCACTAGATGAACCCCACACAGATTGATGGGTCTCACCTGGCTGGTCTCTCTCACTAGTAGGAAGCTCAGAGCCAAGACTGCTGCCAGCTTCCACCAACCTCAGGTCACCCAATCCGGCAGAACATGCACTAGTTCTGTCCTCCCGGTCCTTCCCCGTCTCTCTCCTTCGTTTCATCTTCCTTCTTATTCTTGGAGCAACTGGAAGCTCAGAATGGTAAAAACTTCTACTTCCTGAGATTATTTCCCCCCCTTTTTTTTTATTTTGAGATGCATGCCCTTCACCTACTTAATCTTCGTTCCAGAAATAAAAATTATTTTACAAATGAAAGAAAAATACCAACCAATGCCCGTGGCTGGCACAAAGCTCTCAGCAGAACCGGGTGCGGCCCCACTGTAAAGACTGGTGTTTCGTTGATGACATGAAATCAAGTCTCCAACACTTTACATGCCGTGCACACTCCACAGAGATCATAAATGTCAACATTCTAAATGACTTGCTTGCTGCTAGCAGATTCAGTGGCACTGAAATCCATTTCTTTTCTAAGGAATGTTTAACTTTTATTATATCTTTACTCATGGTCAAAAGACATCAGCAAATTTGCTAAAGGGATTAAAGATATTCTTCTTAAGGCATTCCTTAAGTTTCATGCCTTTGCCTTCCTATATTTGTGTGTGAGCTAGTCTTCTTGAAAAGGGAAAAAAGAGCAATGTGCTTTATACACTCAGGTTTTAACAGTCGTAGAATACTAGGGTGAAACAATGTCAGTGCAAGCAGAACTTCCTGTCAGACAGCTTCAAGAGGGACCCCACCAGAGAGACCGTTTCTGAGTCCCTGCAACCACAGAATCACGAGGGACCTCCCCATTCGTTTATTCCTGAGTTCATCAAACCATCTGAACATACGGTGTATCCAACAAACATTGGTTGGACTCGTGATAACACATCTTATGTTCGGAAAGGCAATAGTCCGACCCCAGCAAACCCTAACAGGACTGTGACGTTGCCAAGGAGTAGGCAGGTGATCCAAACCTAACATCAGGCACAGCAACCGAGGAGGATATTTCTGCCATCTCTGAACACCAGAGCAGAATTTCCATCCCCATCATTTCCCCCGTTGTCACAGACACACCCGATGGACGACATCTGCAGAGGTGACCACTCTGGTGGGCCTACTCCCAGTTAGGTGCAGTTCCCAGCGAGGTAACACCAGCTCCATCTCCCTCCCTCCCACTGAAGAAAATAGGTCAGAATATCAGTGAGTCTGGAGGTCACCGATATTGGGGCCATCTCTAGCCCATGGCCCTGATGGCCAAAGCTCACCATCCGCCATTTCTGTGGCCCAGATGAGAAGTGCCACGTGACCGAGGCATCTCCCAACACGACCCTGAGATGCCAAGCCCGAAAGTGCCTCTCCAGGGATCCCCCCTCTGAGACCCCCGATGCCCTAACCATGCCATGGGGGAGAGCTTTCCAAGCTTCGGGGACACACATGCATCCAAGCTGGGCTCTGCCATCCAGGCCAGCTCCACCGGAAGCACAGACATCACCCCTGCCCACGGGCACGGTTCTCGCAGGTGTCCTGGGTACCAGTTATGGAGGAAGAGGCCTCCCGAGGAGGCGACTTACCACGCCGCCGCCCGCCGAGTGCACCAGCACGGACATCCCTTCCCGGAGGTTGGCCACTTCAAAGAGCATCATGTAGGCCGTGACGAAGTTCATGGGGAAGGCGGCGGCCTCGGGGAAGCTCATGTCGTCCGGGATCTTGTAGACGAACTCCACGGGGGTGCAGACCACCTCGGCCCAGGCGTTGTAATTGACAAATGCCATGACTCGGTCCCCGATCTGGGCATAGAGATACGTGGGGTCAGTGGCGTCTTTGCCCTCGTCCCTGGGGGGGTTTCTATAGACTCTTAAGACTCTGACGACAATGGTGACGAGTGCGGCTTGAGTTTAGCCATCACGCCACCTCAAAGACAGCCCTCGGACCCGCCTCCCCTCCCCTGCCTCGCAGTTTCAAGGCACTGGAGGTGCTCGGAGGCACATTCATGAAAGCGTTCCAGGGCCACAAAAGTCAGGTTGGACCTCTCTCTCTGGGGCACAAGGTGCCTTAGAAGAGCTCTCTTTTGTTTATTTGTTTTTGATTTGGGGACCATATATAGTGGTGTTCTGGAGTTACTTCTCACTCTGCACTCAGGAATTATTCCTGGTAGTGCAGGGGGACCATATGGGAAGCTGGGGATCGAACCCAGGGCAGCCACATGTAAAGCCAGCATCCTACCCGCTGTGCCATCTCTCAGGGCCTGGCCATCTCTCTTCGTGAGCATAATGCATACAACGCTCATCCCATCACATCCTGTGGCATACTCAAGGCGGAAGGTATTTTTACTGACTCCGCCTGGCAGCTAATTGCTCTGTCTCAGAGCTGAAGAAAACATCGCTATGAGTCAGGTTAAAGGGGCAGAGCTGGAGTAAAATCGATGCTCCTTTGTCTTCTGCCGCCCCAGATGGATTCCCTGCCAGGCTGCCTCATTGTGGCATTTGCATCAAAGGTTAACGCTGCAGGGCTGACTGCCAAGGTTCTGAGACAAGGTGCCTCAGAAGAGCCGTAAATCCAAGTGCAGGGACTGTTCCAGAACATTCAGACTTGGGCGAGATGGAGTGCCTAAGTAACATCTATTTTTGAACACATATTATATGGCAGCCATTGTCCTAAGGGGGTCACATGTTCTGACTCATCCAATCTTAACAAAGTCTCCCTGTGAAGACAGAGCTGAATACTGCTTATTTTTTAAATCAGGTTTTTTTCATAGACAAGAGGAGAGAGGTGTTTAAAGAAACGCTTTCAAGTGCTCATGATGGCATGCTAGCATCCGATTTCCTAGCGTATTATCATTAAAGGTAAATAGAAGTAAGGGAGGGAAACACTAAAAGCTTAAAGGTGCTGGGTAAATTGAACGAGTCTGCTACCTGATCCGCTGGTTTCCTGGACTATAGCTCTTAAAGTCAATATTCAAATTGCTACGGGATCGTAGTGAATTCCCAATCAATAAATGCATTTCATGTACGTTCCTGTCATGTTCATGGATAATTTTAGGGCTGATTCGATTTATTTTTTGCTGCAGCTAGCAGGCCTCCTTTACCTAACAACAACACGAATAAAAGCCTCCTGTGAGATCTATCAGAGATAAATGGCCAGAGATTTTTCAGACATATAAACTGAAGCCAGAAGATGAAAGCACATGCCCAAGGTTATGTAGCTAGAGAGTGGCTGGGCCAGGAGTTAAATCCAGAGAGCTTGGTGACAGGCACACATAACTGATTAGTGTATCACAGAGAAGAGCTCGGAAAAAAAGACGGCAGTTATAAAAGAGTGTGCAAGGTAGGGGGGAGACCGCCAGGTCTGGGCCTATTAATTCCATTCTCAAAATCTCCGTTTCCTCGGTTTTAAAATGGCAACAATATTAGGGGGGAAAGTCCTTCGAATGATTAAATGACACAGTGTGCATGCGATGCAGTTGGCAGGGTGCAGAGAAAACGCAGGAAGAGCAATCGAGCAATCAATGTTAACTCTCAACAAGAACAGATTGATTCCTGATCTCGTGGAGCTCACAGTCTAATGATCGAATGCTAAATATAGTCCCATTATATTTGGCAAAGCAGAAGGACTAGCTGTCTAATGAAGACACAGACAGCAAGGCGGGGATGAAGACGCCAAACGGTGGCTTCAGAAATCTCACTGGCCACTCTTCCCCCACTGTCCTGGCCAAGTGGGCCGGCCCTACAGGCGTTCAGCACACCACACACCCTTCTATTTCTTTATCAAAATGGCAGAAGTGCCTCACACAGCTGATCAACCCCAAGCTCAGAGTTCACTTAAAAAAAAAAATGCAATGCCCTTCATTTATTTGAGTCTGCCCAGAAAAGGAAATTAATCCTGGGCCACTGAGCTCAAATCATCGCTTTACTGTAAAGCCTCTGGCTACAACTTTTCCAACCTCCCTGGCAATGGATCAAACCACGAGGGCCATTCTGCGTGCTCTTGCACGGAATTCCAGCTCCGACACATCTAGAGTCCTGAAGTCCTGTTACACGGGCACTCTAGGCATTGGTGCACTCCCAAGTGACATCCTGACAGGGAGCCTCCAGGTGGCCGCTCGTACCTGTGAGGTTGACAATCATCGGACTGGCTGGGGAGTGGAGTGGGGCAGGAGAAGAGGGTCTTTGATAAAAAGCACGTCTGCACTGACTAGCGAGACGAAAAAATCTAGATTAGGGAAACGCTGTCATCATGCAGTTGATCCTTGCTCTGAAGCAAGGCCAACCACAGGGTGAATCACAGTGACACCCTCAGACCATGAGGAATTTATCTGATGCTCGGGAATGAATAGAGTGAGCATGCCAGCTTTTCCTCTGGGGTCATATGGAGGAATGAGGAACAGATAACCTTTCTTACATGGAGCACATCCAGGAGAGAAGGCACTCTCTCTCCTTCTATTGCTTACCTGAGGACAGAAAATGTAAAGTTGTATGAAAGCAAAGGAGGAAACAAAGACCACCTGCATCTCCTCGCTCCATATTTCTATTTGGTATTATCTGGAAACCATTGACAAAAATTCTGCTAAGTGGGATGAGAAAGCCAAGCATTCATCATCGGGGGTTTGGGGCATATTGATATTTTCAGAGTCTGTGAAGCCTGAGAGGCAGAGAGAAGGAGCTTGCATTCAGTTCCAAGGGCATCTGGACATTGCACTTGGCAGGATTTATCATTCTGCATTTAGTAACAAAATAGATCAAGGTTGGGAGCAGGGGTCAAGATCACAGGATGAAAGAAGAGTCAAAACACTCTGGTGATTCGAATTCAGGTGCGACCGCTACTGACCCCCTCTCTGACCTCGTGGGAAGTGACCAAATGCCTCTCAAGCTCCTATCTAAGAGGAGACTAACAATAGTTAACCTCGTAGGGGAAGGCTGGAAAAGATCACTTGCCCACGTTTCTGGTTGTGGTAGTCTTAAACGTTCCCTTCACTCACCTCCCTCCTGGGGAAGCACTTAGTTATGAGTAAGAGCTCTTGTACCTGATTTCCATTGGTTTTTCTGACCCCAAACGACCACAATTTCGTGCGATTGATTTGCCCACAGCTTTTTCGTTTTATAGACCCAATTCTGTTTTGTTTCTGGGATAACGGTAGGAAAGGCCATAGATCACTTCACTGATTAACAAAAATTATTGCAGAGAATTTTGAACCTGCACAGTAGAACAATATAATAACCTTTTTCCTCCATTATCCTCCTTCCAAAGCCTCAACCCATGATTGATTCATTCCCATTGTCAATTTCTCTACCTTTGGCTTCAAAATCTTCATCCAAAACTGTTACTTCCCCAGTGCCTGAGAGAATGCTTTGTAAATTATTGCTTAGATGCATTAGTCAGGATATGTTTAAAAGAACTGGATCATAAACTATAGAATGCCTTTCTCCCCAACCTTTGTATTTTGCCATTGATCTTTTTCCCAGCCTGGTGTGATGGGGAGAGAGACCCGGGGTGGGAGCAGAGAGTAATACGCTTAGTTAAAGTGAGCTCAGATGTGATCAGCTGTACAGCATGAATCCAGCATGAACCCACCACTTCGTCAGCTGCTGTCAGAGTGACCAAGACAGTACAGGAGAAAGGCACGGGTCATCGGGAAGTGCTTATCATTTACAAACACTGCAATAAGGCCCAGATCACAGGATAACCATGGCAGTGGACATCACAGATCATTTCCAAGCCATCTGTGCAATCTTTTATCATCTTGACAAATTTCACACAAATATGAATTTTTCCACCCCAAGTTAGAACCTTACCTCGTAGCCTTTCACGCTGTCCCCCAGCGCCTCCACGATCCCGGAACACTCAAACCCGGGCACCAGGGGTGTCTTCGGGGGGTTGTCGATATTCCCTTGTCGCACCATCAAGTCAATGAAGTTTAAGCCACTGTGAGGGGCAAAAGGAAATAGAGAAAACTTCAAAATGGGATTCAAACGCACTACGGGCCCGGCGTGGCTTGGCTTTCTTCTTTGCCCTCTCTCCCCTGCATCGTTCCATTCCCCCCCCCTTTTTTTTAACCCCTGGCCAAGGGTTCCTAAGGGTAACATCATTTCAAGCAAATCTAGTCTCACCAATAGAGAGAAAACCCAGCGATCTTTCCTTTTTTAAAAAAATTTATTTATTTAGCTATTTATTTTTGCTTTTTGGGTCACACCTGGCGATGCACAGGGGTTACTCCTGGCTCATGCACTCAGGAATCACTCCTGGCGGTGCTCAGGGGACCATATGAAATGCTGGGAATCGAACCCGGGTCGACCGTGTGCAAGGCAAACACCCTACCTGCTGTGCTATTGCTCCAGCCCCCGCCCCCCAGTGATCTTGCTATGGCAGCCAGGCTTTCCTGGGAACAGCCGTAGCTGGTGAGAAGCAAGTCTTATTCCAGAGAAGGCCCCTTGGCTCTCGCTCAGAGCCTGCTTACTTGCAATTGTAAATGTGCAGGTTGCTGAGTCTGGTTTGTGGCCCTCCTTGCACTTACGGAAGGGTAAGAGATACTCTTACAGAAGAAGTGTGAAGACGCGGAGACAACCAGACACAATGGCCATTAGCCAATGGATAGGAAAGAGAAGGAAGACCTAACTCGAAAGATCTCTGACCTCACACAGAACATCTCAGCCCTAACCTGCAAGGTCTCAGCCCTAACCTGCAAGATCTCAGCCCTCATGTGAAGGATCTCAGAAGAGCTGACAACGCCTCATACCACACGGGTCACACGGTGCCTGAAACACACCCGCAACACATCCACCACACCAGAGGAGGTGACTCAAAGAAGAGAAGAGAGAGGAAGGTGCCAGGGATGCGAGGACACTGGGTGCTTCCAGCATCTTAGTTATCACCGGGTGGGAGAAGCCATCCATGTTTCCCTCTAACATGTTCCTTTGGCCATAAAAAAGTGATCATTAAAACAATCGGCCTGATCACCATGGGAAACCATTGGATTGTCTCATGATGACATCCATATGCCAACCTGTGTGTGTGTTTAGAGCTGCTCATGGGAACTGCATGTAACGCATTTATCAGTCGAATAAGAGCACAGTCCCCTGAACGTGTATTTCCCACCACCACTGCCACTAGATATGGCTCAAATGTCCCTCTGTTTTCAGAAGTCACCGTCTGAGTCAGTTTTGTTTATTTACTTACTTTGTGTTTGGGGGTCACAACTGACAGAGTGCCAGGCTTAGCCTCGCAAGTGCCTAAAGTGATTCCAATTATGGAAACCCAAAACCTCCCTCAAGTCTGCTCCAAGGCCCTTAAGCCTTGGCTGCTGGTCTGAACAAGCTGACCAGAACTTTCTCGGGCGCAGCCTGTCCATTCTTCCTTGGTCTCTTTGGAGCCACTCGAGCATCTAATACCACCCTCAGCAGCGCTGGAGAGCGAGTCAGGAGGAGGAAGTTGATTTCCAAGGAAGGTGGGTCCGAGAACTGCCACCTTCCCAAAGGATTCCTGGCTCCAGCCAGGCATCTCACCCCTTGTGCTGTTGGGGTCTCTGACAGACGCCTTCCTTGTTAGACGGAAGCGGAACTCAGAATACCCGAGCAGTCCTCGGGCCCAGGGCCACTCCTCGCAGTCCTGGGCAGAGCTACAGGAAGAGCAGCTCAGAGCCAGTGAGACAGGCTTGCGCAGGCCTGGGGGTGCAGGGGGCTGCTCAGGAGGTACCTGGTGGCGCCTGGAACAGGTGACATAGGACCCTCTTTATGCCAGGCACGTCCCAGCCTTTGGGCTCTCTCCCCAGCGCCTCTTCCTTTGCTTTCTTTTTTCTTTCTTTCTTTTTTTTTTTTGCCATCAAGTGGCCCAGATTATCACAGTAACCATGCAAGTAACATCCGAATGAAAATATTTGTGAATATTCCAAAATAGATGCCACCAAGTTGGGTACGAACTCCCAGTTGCAACCAACCAAGGCAGGCTCAGAGAAACAGCTCTGAAACGTAGAAGCAGACTTCCAAGACTCCGCTTTGATGGCTCACAGGGTCATTTATTACTGTTCTCTGGCGATGTGGGCAGTTTTCCAGAGCTGGGAGAGCCGGCCCAGAGCGCCGCTGCCCACTTCTACCTCTACAACTTTGATGAGTTACATCTTAGGCTGGGATTTCCTCACCTGGGGGAGGAGGCTTTCAGCTGCCCCAGCACGCCGGGGTGTCCCGAGATCAGTGAGCTTTAAGCGCTCGAGCTTCGGCCCGAGAACACAGAAAGTAGTAAACCTCAGCCTTTGCGGCTGCGCCTTCCTTTTCAAAGGCTGGGCTGCATCTTAGGAAGATTCCCCTTAAACATGAGTTAGAATCATCACAGAGCTGAGACGGGGAAACATCAGCTACCTGTGAGCTTCCTGTCGATAAACGAGTCCATTTTCCAGCACAACCCAATAAAGCGTCCCGGCTTAGCAATCAAAATCAAAGGGGCTTCTCGTCTTAAACCAAACACGCCGTCTCACTTCACACACATTTCAGCTCTCTGTTTTTTCCCTTTGTGTGAGAACCTCTTGTGTGATTCCCCTGGGTCCTGGTAGAGGAACGGCCGCAGAAATTCCTTGACAGTTCTACCAACATGGCAGCCCCCTGGAGAGGCCACTGTGGACGCTCGTCCCACTGCTCCTCAGAGCTGCCTAGGGATTCATCAACATGCAGACCCGGCAACGCACTTGGCAGAGGGGCAAAGCCTGGCTTTGTAAGAGCCAGTGGCAGCCCTGTGCTCACGGCCGAGAGCAGTAGTTGGGTTAGGGTCACGGAGAGAGTGCTCCAACTTCCGGGAAGAAATGGAGCAAAGGCACATCCGGGGGAGGAGGACAGGTTCGTGCTGTTTATCTCAACACAGAGAGAAGGTGAGCAGCTGTCCACAGAGGCCACTTCCGGCGCCCTCCCCCCACACCCCGCCCTCGCCATCCCCCACTGCTGAAGGCTTAGCTCCGGAAAGGAACTGTGCCAGGTGCTGACCTTGTACCATCAAAGACTCACTGAGACTGCGGTGATGTAGGAACTATCCTACCCATTTCTCAGATGAGGAAATGGAGATTTGGAAAGATGAAGCCGCTTACATAAAGTCACATCTTTGGAAAGCGTCAAGAGTCACAATTTGTCCGGAGTCAGGGCATGTGACCCTCCACTATAGATAGACTCTTCCTGGGAGATTAACCCACTCACTGTTCTTGCTCAAAGGCCTGGCCCGTGTTTACAACTTAACTCGCTAACAGCTGACTGCACCAAAGAGTGGGCCCAGTGTCGGGAAACGTGGCTTTTCGGAACCAAAGCAGAACCCTTTCCGTAGAGGGAAGTGGATGAGTGTGTCTAAGAGCCAGATGTTCCCGCCAACACTGCCAGCTGAACAACACGCAGTGAGCAAGGACATCTGAAGGATGCTGACAGCTAGAGCTGGGCTGAAGCGTTCTCGGTAGCCTGGGCTTTGGAAGTCATCATCCATCATCCCCAAACCACCCCCTAGAGCTGTGTTTCTCAGCCTCTTCCTCGCCACGGCCCCCTCCCAACATTATTTCCTCCGGGCGGTCTTCCTGCCCTACCAGCTGGCCCCCTAGGCTCATGCCATGGCCCACTCATTGACATGAAGTCCACCCATACCCTGCTTGCAATACCCTGGAGGCCTACAAGGGGTCTTGTGGCCCCCAGTTTACATGCTGCCCTAGACAGATAGTATTGACCCCGCTCTTTTTCCGTTTGACTAAAACAGTCGTTTTCAACCCCCTTACACCTGTGGATTAGCATGTGTCTATGACCCAGTGGATGAAAACTATTTAAAGATAAAAGGTATCGTGCTGTAGTGATAGCACGCAGCCAACCAGGTTCGATTCCCAGCATCCCATATGGTCCCCTGAGCACCGCCAAGAGTAATTCCTGAGCACAGAGCCAGGAGTAGCCCCTGTGCTGTGCCGGGTGTGACCCAAAAAGCAAAAATAAATAAATAAATAAAAAGTAAAGATAAAAACTATTTGCCCAAGGGCACACTGAGCAAGCGAATGGGGAAGCAGGCCCTTAAACTTGAACCTGTCTGACACTTGACATCTCCCATCACAACTGGTGAGGGATAAAAGGAGCCTCTTAAGTGACACGTCTTCACGTGGGCGCTTCTAATACCCTCCAAAGTAACTTGATTTTCACTTAGACAGTTGGGGGGCTCTGACACAGGGGATAATCCTCAGGCATCTCTCCGAGCTGGCTTTCACATGGTTCTTGAGCATTTGAGCGCATGTTTTAAAAAGACACTGGAATATGCTTGACATAATATTCTGCTAACTAATCCGACTCTTCCTCAAAGCTGGTATCATGGTAATGAATAAGATTAGGAAGTTTTCTTTTTCCTCTCATACTGAATCACTAGGCCACGATGAGGCAGCAAGGGTAATTAGGGAGAAATCACATCTGAATGCATGAAGGCAGAGGTTTGGGAAGGGAACGTAAAAACTCTCAAAGCACCTAATGGAGGATATGAGTGAAGACGCAGGCAGGTAGGGGGACAGTCTCCTCCAAGAATGCCCCTTTCGCACACTGCCACATCATCGTGCGATTTACAGTGTTGGTCCACATCACACGGGGCCTTGGCACAGCTCCAGAAAGCGCAGAAGCACCATTATTACACTCGCCCCTGAACAGAGGTGAACAGTGAGACTCAGATGTGAAAACTGGCCCCGGGTAACATAAGGAAGACAGGGCAGAAGTGATTCAAGGTCTTCAAACTCCTGGCTTCTTGGGTAGACATTCCACAGGACTTCATAATATCTCAGCTGCAAGTACAGCAGATATATCTAAAAACAGTAATTTTGTGATTAGGAGGAAATAGTCAAGGAAAAACACAGGAACCTGCACAGCCATTGGTGAGCTAGGGGACTTTGGTGGAGCCTTTGAAATTCTCCTCGGCTCTCTCACTCAAGTCACTTGATGAGCCTTTATTCTGTGGGTGTTGCTTAAGATATTACCAAAACCAGAGCTTAGGGGTAGAGGGAGACAAACTCAGTAGTCTTGATAAAAATAAAGTGACTCGCAATACATAGGTTTTATCTAGAAGCAGAAGGAAGGCAAGCTAGCCTTGGACTCTCTCCTCACTTATATTTCATGATGATGACAATTCTATTACATCTCATGAGATGCGTCAGCCGTCCTCATTTTGAGTTCTACCAGGATCAGCAAATGTTCCTAGATGATGAAGAAGATAGCACCTAGTAGCTAGAAGGTTGGATCATTGAAACTCTATTTGTGCAAAAAGAAGGTTCATCCTAAAGAATATAAAGCACCTTGTCCAAAGTCATACAGTAGAATCAGAATCGAGATCTGTACTGGCCCTTCTCATATGATTTCCACGGTAGAATTTAGGACCACTAGATTGCCTAAACCATGGTAGGCTGCTGGATAATTTTGTTCCAAAACTCTGATTTTGTTTTTTTTAAAAATACAGTAAAAAAATGTCAAATAAAGACAGGAATGGTTTCTTTGAGGGAAAAAAATACTTCTAAGTGGTTGATAGAAAAATCATACAAGCTATAGTTGATTAATTTTTCAATTTGAAATAAACTTTATCTGTCATTGTAACTGTCACTGTCATCCCATTGCTCATCGATTTGCTTGAGCAGGCACCAGTAATGTCTCCATTCTGAGACTTGTTACTGTTTTTGGCATATCGAATACGCCACGGGGAGCTTGCCAGGCTCTGCCGTGCGGGCGGGGTACTCTCGGGAGCCTGCCAGGCTCTCTGAGAGAGATGGAGGAATCGAACCCGGGTCGGCCACGTGCAAGGCAAACGCTCTACCCGCTGTGCTTTATCTAAGGGGAAAAAAAGAGACTAAAGCTATGGAGAAGACTTTTGTTTTCTAGGTGGAAGGAAGGGGGCAGGTTGCCTCTATGAAAGAGGGCTAGATCTCTTTCCTCTCGCAGTATCCTCAGCATCAGCCCTGGAGTGACTTAACCAGAGCCAAACACCATCAGACCATGATGGAAAAAGCAGCACACTGGAGCTCCCTCTTCCAGTGCTCTGCTTCCCAGCCCATGCAGAATCAACAGAGCATATACACAAGCTCACACATAGAAACCACAAGTTGGCCCTGTCAGTGTTCCCAACATATTAGCTCTTCACCGGTGAGGAGTTACATGACCAAAAAAGTCGTCTTCAGACACACAGTTTCAATTACAGCAGGAGCATGAGTATGCCCAGGGATACAATATATATGTTCTCTTCCTTAAGACCTCAGGGGGGTTTTCCTCAACTCCCAGCGTAAGGATGAGTCACGTGGATCTTACAGGCCAAGGACAGTGCCTAACAGATCCCATTTACTGTTTTGCACTGACTGTCAGGAAGCTTTGAGACAGAATTCATACCGTTGCTTTCCCAAACTCTAAGGTCGCAGGACATGCATTCTGTGTTCTGTTTTATTTTGGGTTTTGCTCTTTTGTTTTGCTTAGGGGTAAGTCTTTGGTTTAGCTGAGTAAGCCCAGAGATGCTCAGGGCTCACTCCTGACTCTGTGCTCAGGAATCAGTCTTACTTAAGAGGTGCTCCAAGGGCCCTAAGCAGTGCCAGCGATTGAACCAAACATCAGTGCCCGCTATGTGATCTCTCTGGGATTTTCGTGATGTCTTAATGTTCAACTTCATTTAACTTTCTGACTGCCTTAGAGTTTCCATTTAACGAGGCCTTAAACTCTATTAATATGGTCTTAAGCTTGACTATGCGTACCAATGCCTGGGAAGGGTGGTTAAAGATTATGGGGCTCTGTCCTGAGTCTATGACTCATGGCTTTAGGGGAGGTCACAGAACTCGCATTCCTAATGAGCTTCAGGGGAAGCTGGTTCCTCTCTCTGCGGGGCATGCAGAGAGAATTAGTGTCTCGTCTTTTCCTTGTGGCTATCTCATGCTCTTTGGGGAATAAGGCAAGTTACACTAACAGACGATGATTAAATAGATAAGAAAATGAAAAGCTCTCTCATCATTCTTTAGGGCAGTTGGATTTTTTTTTCTTGAGCCTACTCCAAAGGATTATATTTGCTTTTGTAAAATGTGGTCTTATTAAATGAGGTTCATCGTTCCAATTGGACGGGCTCTTTCCTGGATCCAAATTCATCCATCCAAAAAATTGGCTTTTCCTTGTGGATTTGTATGTTCTGAAAAATGTGGTTATTATTATGCCCTAGACATCTATGTTCAAATTGCTGATAGAAATACTGCATTGGCGGTCCTGTTGCTAGTTCTTAGGGGTCTGTGAAGACCCTCGCAGGTGCCATGTAGGAGACTTAAAGCATGAGACTAGCTGACATGTTCTGTGTTTCTTTAAGTCCTGAGCTCTTAGGGTTTCATGAAGTAACTCTGAGACACAGTGAGTCCAAGCACAGAGGCCCAATGTAATAGGCAAGGTCGGTGACCACCCCCTTCTGCCGTAGCAACAACTGCTGTCCACTCCTGGCACGGTGTGACAAAACTGCCGGTGAGATTGTTTTCTGAATTCACAGCAGGGTCATCCTGCCATCTAGGTTTGGGTTCTTTCTCCCCTAAATCTGCACATCTGACCCCAGCTGTGAGGGTCTCCTTAGCCCAGATCCACATTCCCATGAACCAGCCCCAGGGGCTGCAAAAAACAGCACCACTGGCTCAGCGTCAGCCATCCCCGCAATGAGGACAGCCCCCTTGCACCACACCTCTCTGCTCGTCAGCCCCTGTCCCAGAGAACGGCTCGTTCACTCAACCCTGGTGGTCAGTCGCAATGGCTGACGATGGTGGCCAGAGCAAAGGAAGCGTCTTGTGTCTGACAACTGCCATGGGACGCCAGCCGCCAGCCTCTGGCAGCATGTGACACCGAGTTCTCACACAGGGCTTTATGGAGGGGCCCCCGAGAAGTCAGCGGGTACCTCAGGATCCTCGTTCTAACGTCTCTGCTCATGGGGCCTGGGCGGGAAGGGATTATTTGTGGCTGGCCAGAGTAATAGGATACATTCCTGGGTCGTTTGCTACTTGCCACACATTATGCTAAGTGCTTCGAAGGCATTATAGCATTTAATATTTTACAACCGCCTCATAGTGCTAAATAATATCACCCACGTGTCCCAGAGAATGAGCCTGGAGCACACAGGGGACCTCAGACCCGAAGCCCGGAAGCCAGTCCTGCGTCTTCAGTGCCCTTGGCCCGATACCTGCACTCTTGCTTCTTTTTTGAGAGGCCATTCCTCCTTTCCCCTCAGTTTCTTTCTTTTTTTTGCTTTTTTCAGTCACACCTGGCTCTGCACTCAGGAATTACTCCTGGTGGTGTTCAGGGATCATACGGGATGCTAGGACTCGAATCCGGGTTGGCCACATGCAAGGCAAACGCCCAACCCGCTGTGCTATCGCTCCAGCCTCTCCCCTCAGTTTCGTTTTATTGATTTACTTATTTTACTTTGGGGGACACACCCCTTGCTGCTCAGGGTCGAATCTTGTCTGAATGCTCAGGGAAAGCTCCCATCAGGACTCAGGACACCGTACTGGGTGAGGGGATTGAACCTGGGTTGGCTGCACACAAGGCAAGTACCCTATGTGTTGTGCTATCACTCCAGCCCCCTCCTCAGTTGTTTTTTATTTGTTTGTTTTATCTTGGGCCATACCTGGCAGTGCTCAGGGCTTCCTCTTAGCTCTGCACCCAGGGATGACTCCTGGCAGGCTCTGAGGACCATATGGGACGCCAGGGATGGAAGCCGAGTCAGGTGCATGCAAGGCAGATGCCCTGCCTCCTGTACTATCATTCTGGACCCTCTCCCCTCAGTTTTGAAGAGGGAACTCTGCAGATATCCCATCACTCTGGTATACTTAACAATAGACTGAACACGTACTGGGGCCTAGGGCTCCAGCATTCACAAGTTGGGGGAGCAAAGTTGTCCTGAGGAAACAGAATCATAAAGGGGATCGAAGGATGGGGAATGGGTAATTCTGGGCAAGCACAGCAGAGCACACACACAACAGCCAGAAGTCAGAGCACTGTGGGCGGGAGCAGTGACTGGTTCGGCCTCTATGGAAAGCAATATGGAGACCTCTCGAAAATTTTTCAAGGAAGTGAAACTCTTATACAACCCAGCAATACCACTTCTTGACATCTATCCTCAAAACACAAACATGTTCATTTGAAAGGCTATATGCACACCTATGTTCACGGCACCACTTAGCACAACAGCCAAGACATGGAAACAATCTGTATGCCCAAGTATGAATGAATGGACTGAGGAAACCGTGGTAGACATACACAATGGAATACTATGCAGCTATAAGAAAAAAGATAAACTCCTGCAATTTGCAGCCACATGGATGGAACTAGAGGATACCATGCTGAGTGAAGTCACTCAGAAGGGCCAGACACTGAAGGATCCCTCTCTTCGGTGGGGCATAAACACACAGTGAGGTCGCATCAAAGGGCTGAAGGCAACACAAGGAAAGAATTGACCACAGGAGTGAATTTGTGCAGGGGAGGGGGAAGGGAAGGCGGAGCTGGAAAGGGAGGGACCTTGGGGTACAGTCCAGAGAGTTGGAATCACATACAGAGAAAACCATCATTATCGGTGTAAATCACAGCATTAAATCAGATTTGAAATACAGAAGTCCAGCGGCCCTCTGCATTGAAACCCTGAGCCTGGCTTTCCCGCCCCACCTCAAGAGGGTTGCCTGAGTTTGGAAATTTTAGATTTCTCACCCCAGGAAGGGGATACTGACATGTCCAAGTGCAGGCATGGGTGTGCGTCTGTGGGTGGGTGTCACGCAGAGCCTCCCCTGCCAACCCCTCGCCATGAAGTGAGCTCGGGGGCTGGGCGCTCCGGCTGTCAGTGCCCCAGCCCTTCTCATTTCCTCCGGGAGAGGGAACCAATACAGATCCTAAACCCCAATCAGTATTCAAAACACACCTCTGTCACTCCTGCTCCCGGCACCTAGCAAGTTGGCCGAGGAGACAGATTGGAAATGTAAATATCAAGGACCAGATTGCACAAGAAACAGAAAAGCAGGGACCAGCGGGTCCAAGGCAGATACTCCTTGATGCCAAGATGGAACCCGTGCTTGGGAGAGCTAGAGGTGTTTATTTACAGCCAGTCTCTCCCTGGCACCCCACAGGCTTGAGATCCCTGATATGGTTGGTACCACTGTGTTTGGTGGCATCCGAGCCTCGGGCATCCAGCCAGCACCAGCCAACGAGACTGAACGTGCAGAAGCATTCGGCGGGGCCCAATTTAAATGCACTGGAATCTCCTTCATTTTTAACTTGGCTCAGCACAACCTGCAACAGTCACATTGACACCTCCAGGAGCTCAGAGACCAACAAACGAAACGACCATATGGTAGCACAGTTCCCTAACAAAGGACAGACACAGGTTAGAGGGCAGAGGTGACCTCGGTTGACTGGAGCGTGAAGGCACCCTCTGGAAGGTTTACTTAGGACCCTTGGTTCCCATAATTCCAATCACATCGGCTCCATCCCACCTCTCTGTCAGGTGGGGCGGGAGGAGGGGCCAGGGGTGGCAGCCCCAGATACTGTCAAATGGTGGCTCCTGATTCCCACTGGACGTCCCCAGTGAGGGAGAGTCTCACCTTCCAAGCCATTGCCACTGGCCAAACAAGGTTTAGGCAAACAGTTGCTTCCGCTGGGGTGGGGAGCAGAGTGGGATGGCTCAGTGGAGCTTTCTGAGGTGATGCAAATGGCTTGCTCTGCCCAATGCAGCAGCCACTAAGTAGGGTCACAAACCCCTGGAAGTGCTTCGTATGACCGTGGAACTCAGCATTCAATTTTAGTTTGTTGATATCTTAATCTAAAGAGAAGGAGTAGCAAAACTGACACTCCTACTGTCTCCCCCACAGTCTATGAGCAATTCACTCCCAGGCAGAGTTTGTCTTAAAATTCATCTTTCACCATTGATGGGTTGGCACAGCGCACGCTCCACACTCGCGAACAGTGACTCCTCCAAACAGTGAAGCTGTAGGTAGGAAAAATACCTGGGTGTGGGGCCAGGGAGAGAGCTCAGAGGACTGTGCCCGTGCGTAGGAGGCCAGAAGTTCAAGACCAACCCCCAGCACTCCAGGGTCCCCCCTGAGTACCACTAGGTATGGCTCCCAAAATAAAGTAAATAAAAGAAATGAAAAGAAAACAGCGAAGAGTGAGTCAAAGCCTTTCCTTCTGTTTGTTCCTAAAGGGAGTTATCGCCTAGTTATGCTCAGCTGATCACTGTGGTGTGAGCCGGTGTGGTAGTCAGGATGAGAACCAAGAAGCCAGCACTCCCACTCGACTGATGAGCTTTGGGGAGAGTAAAGATCTACTTTCGGAATAGAAGAAGAAGAGCTTCAGAAACCCAGCAAGATAGCTGCAAAGAACAAGAGAACGAAGGGGTGGAGGGTCTGGAAGAGTTTGGAGGGTCTGGGGAGAGAGCATGGAGGGGGCTGCAGGCATGGGGTTGGGGGGGAAGCGGAGAACATTTTGGAAAAGGGTTTTTCTGTAGCAGGGGTGGACCCAGCTTCAGTGTTTCCCAAAGGACTCAAGAGAACAGGACGAAGCTCCTGTTATGAAGCTGAGCTTGTATTCAAGAGTAAACAAGGGCCCCCGAGCACAGTGCGAAAAGCCATCTGCACGCCTTCACTGCAGCACCCTTCACAACAGCCCAAGTCTAGAAACAACCCAAGTGCCCGGGAACAGATGACTGGATAAAGAAACTATGGTACATATGCACAATGGAATACTGCTCGGCCCGTAAGGAGAAATGAAGTCATGCAATTTGCTGCTGTGTGGGTGGAGAGTTTCATGTTGAGTGAAGTTAGCCAGAAAAGTATAGACATAGAATGATTTCTCATATGCAGGGTATAACGAAACGGAGCAGCTGGGAAAAGACGAATGCCCAAAGGCAATAGAAACCAAATTTGAGTCCGGTCTTCAGAGGACTGGAGCAATAGTACAGCAGATAGGGTTCGATCCCCAGCACCCCACCGCCCCCTGAGCCTGCCAGGAGTGATCCCTGAAGGCAGAAACAGGAGTAGCTCTGAGCACTGCTGGGAGTGGCCCTCCCCGCAAATGACCTGGTCTTCAGTCGGAAGCTTGCACTGGGGTGAGGGCCTGGGAATAAGTCAGGGACACTAGGACAGTGGTGGGGAGAGGATGATGGGCGTGCCTGTCATAAAGGCAGCCTGGGGGGCTGAGGAGAAACTGGGGACATCGGTGGAGGGAAGTGGACACCGGTGAAGGGATTGGTGTTGGTATGCCTAAAACAATCGAGAATAAATTGGCACCTCTGTAATTCACAGTGATTCAGTAAATAAAATTTTTTTTAATTAAGACACATCCACCAAAAAAGTATAAACAGGTCTGGTTATATCAGGGAGACAATAGGGGGGAAGAAGAAGAGGAAATGGAAAGGAAAGTGCTGTAAAGTCGAAGGAGACAGTGAGTGCCCCAGGGGTGCTGCTGAGGGCCCCTGTGGCTGAAATTTGCAGGAGGGGGCGTGAAAACTGTAGTAATCCCGCCCCAGCGGGTCAGAGACAAGGAGCAGCCCCCGGTGTGCTCAGACTGAGGCGCTCTGGAGGCCTGCCGGGAGATGACGCCCGAAGGACCGTCCCGGAAGGCGGGCACAGACCAAGCTGCGACACACAGCCCCATGCCCAGCTACTGAACAGCAAGTCGGAGTTTATTACAAGGTCCCTGACTGGAACAATTCTCGTGCATTTTCTGGGAGGATAAAGAGACTCCAATTACAAAATCATTCGGGCCAATCCTAGGCACGGCGGACCTAATCGCTCCCCATTAGCTGATTGAACTAGGCGGAGTGTAGATAAATGAAAAGCCGTTCTTTCTGACCTTAGACAAGGGTTGTTTTTTTTTTTTTTGAGAATGCCTGTGATTTGATGGATGGTGTTTGTAATACGGCATCCGCAATGAGCGAGTGTGGCCATGTTAAAAGTCTCCTGTGCCTGTCTGGCAGGGGTGAGGGGTGGGAGCTGCCCCAGGACGGGGCTGTTGACAAGGAGAACCGGGGGCTGGAGGAATAGCACAGCGGGGAGGGCATTTGCCTTGCACGCGGCCGACCCGGGTTTGATTCCCAGCATCCCATATGGTCCCCCGAGCACCACCAGGGGTGATTCCTGAGTGCAGAGCCAGGAGTAACCCCTGTGCATTGCTGGGTGTGACCCACGAAACAAAGAAAAAAAAACAAAAAAAAAAAGACAAGGAGAACCGAGTGGGCCGGGGCCAAGGGCACCAGACCCTTCCTAAAGTCATTTGGGGAAGACAGACCTGAAGCAAGGCGAAGGCCTGATACCAAGGGCAATCTGTCCCCTTCCCCTCCAGCGCCCCGTGTCCAGTGGGGCCAGGGGTAGGTGGGCAGCAGGGGTGGGGGTGGCGGGAGGGAAGGTGTGGGCCCCGGAGAGGAGCCCCAGCTCTCTTGCTGAGCTGATGCGCACGCTTTAGAGAGGGCCCCGTTCCCGCTCCACACCTCTGAATGGTTGGTATGACAGAAATTCCTCTCCAACTCTCTGCACGGAGCCGGTGGCTCTGAGAGAACTCAATAAAGGTCATTAGGATAAAACGATGATAGATAACGGCCGACAAGCACATCGTTATTAACTCCTGGCCACGGGCACTGTCGCGCACAGACGGGTGATGTGATGCGGGCAGCCTGGATGACGGCTGCCCCTGTGGAAGCGGGTGGTGACACCCCGTCTGGAGTGGAAAGGAAATGGGACAAACACAGGGTGTTCCGAGCGTGGCGGGAGGGGCAGAACCAGACACCCCCAGAGAGGGTGAGAAATCAGAGCAAAGACCCCGGGTGTGGTTTCTGAGCACCTCGGAAACCCGGCCACTAGCCAAGGCATCCAAGGTGGGATTTGGGGGTCCTGATACCAAAACAAGCAAGTAGGGACACCCTCTTGGATGCACTGCTTATTTTTAAATACTGGAATTTCCCCCTCCCTCAAATTTGAAATATTTACCCCTGATTTCATTAAGTTACTGTCAACATGGAACATTAAGTGAACACCAGAGTGATTTTTCACGTGTCTATATTGTCAAACGGTTGCTATGTGAATTTGGTTCTATTAAGGATTATACAAATAACCAGGCTGGTGCGGTGTGGGGCGGTGGTCCCTGGGAATGTGAGCACTGCGGGGGCATGGAAGCCACTAACAGGGCTCTCTCTGAGTGCCCCGGCGGAGCCAGATGTCAATGAGGAAATGACAGAGTAGCTTCAGAAGTCAGAGGCCAGCATCTGCCCGCCTGGAGAAAGTGGCTACTAAGAAGTTCGTCGGCGGGGGCGGGGGGGTCTCCAGAAAACAGATTCCATTAAGGAAATGGAACAGCCAGTTCCGTTGGAATTCCATGGCATCCTCCCCATGAGCCACTGTGCCAAGGGTCGCAGGCACCTTACTAGACAAGGCTGTGGAGGACAGGGGCTCGGTGCCACACTGGTGTGGAATGGCCAGTGTTTGCTTTTGGAAAGTCGCCTTATAGGTGACATGGAGGCTGCAGCAGAAACACACCATCCACCCGCACACCCTCACCCCCTCCCCGCACAAGCACACATTGGCGCCTACTGTAAACCAACGCCAGACTGTCATCCACCAGTGACAGAACCACTGAGAGTGTCTGGAGTCTCCAGCATTGCCAACGAGGCCGAAAAGAGGACTGAGCTGGAAGTTAAAAGGATTCTCTGTGTGTTTGTTTTAGAGCCAAACCTGGCGTGCTCAGGACTTACTACAGGCTCTGTGCTCAGGGATCACTCCTGGCAGGGCTCAGGGGACTGTACGGGATGCCTGGGATCAAACCCAGGTCAGCTGCATGCCAGGCAAATGCTCTACCTGCTGCACTAGCTCTCCAGACCCAAGACTATATGTTTTGTTTTTTTAACTTTTTTTTATAAAGATACCATGATTAACAAAGTTATTTATAGTTGAGTTTTAGGCCTGCAATGTTCTTGCATTAATCCCTACACCAGGTTATGTATCGTGGTAGTATGTGTGCTCGTGTCTGTGTGTGTGTGTGTGTGTGTGTGTGTGTGTGTGTGTGTCTGCATATGTGTGTGATGCATGTATTGGGAAGTATTTAACATGTCCTTGGCTCTGGGCCAGTGGTGGGGATGAGGCTCTCCTGAGGGGTCAAGGGTCACTCGAGGCTGGCTCTTGAGGGCTAGCATCAGAAGGAGAGCACATTCTAAAATGCTTACAGCCGGATTGTTTGGGGCCCCCTGCGCCCACAATGCCCAGCGTTTGAAGACACAGGGGAGCGTAGGAAGCAACTTGAGTGGCTCCAAAAAGTGGGGGGTGTCTCATGGGCTCAGGGACCCTGGGCCAATAGTCGTAATGGTTTATTCCTAGATGCAGCACAAAGCAGCCGAGGCCTCAGGAAAGGAGGGAAGGAGACGAGTGAGGCTGCAGGGGTGAGTGGGCAGGGCGAGGCGGCACTGCGTGGCCGGTGTCCGCCAAAGGGTCCCAGTGCGTTTACGGTTCTCCCTCTGACTTCCTGCTTCCCCCCTTCCCCGCCCCCCAGGGAGCGGGGCTCCTTTGTCTCTGTCTCTCCCGTCCCTCTGTCGCTGTCGCTCCTGATTCTCTGACTGCCCAAACGCTAGAGCAAGGCCCCCAGGGCGGCCTGTGATGGGGACGTGTCTCTGGATTTGCCCGTGTCCCCAGCTCCCGAGAATGGGGGAACAGGCCCGGCGCCTGCAGAGGGGGCGTTAGGATGAAATGGGAGCTGGGAGCAGGCAGCCCTGGACTCTCATGGGACCCCAGAAGCCCACCAATCTGTCACCGGCCACGAGCATGATCCACCGTCAGCCCATTTTCAGATCAGCCAATGGAGCAAGATTGGCTGGAACCAGTTGTTTTGTTTTGTTTAAAATCTAGTTGGTCTCCTTCCAAGAATTTCATGTAGCCTCTTGTAAATCAGTCTGGGGAAAGGGCTGTCCCCAGTCCATTAGCGCTTCCCACCGCAGGCCAATTGGAGCCACCCACCAGACGGGCCTTGCTAATGGCCACTTAGCTACAGTCCCGCAGCCCCGAGGAGAAACCCGTGGCCTTAAATCCCTCCCACTCCCAGCCCACCCACTCCCCTCTGCTGGGTGGAGACTGTGACAGCAAAGACTGGGACCTGGCCGCGTCCCGGAGGGGGCCCTGCCCCGGTGGGTCCCTCCTGCAGCCCCCAGGGGCTGCTAGCAGAGCCTGGGACTCTCCCAGGAGTTTCAGAGTCCTGGGGCTGGAATCCAGTGCCCATAGTGGCTGCCCTCACCCACAGGCCGGTCCCTGCGTGCCAGGTGTCCCCGCACGCAGCTCTGGATATTCCGGAAATGCCAGGGCAGCCTCCGTGGGGCGGTGCTGTTACCCTTTCCGTTTCGCAGGGCAGGAAATGGAACTTTAGAGGGCGAGCGAGCGACTAGGGCACGTGTGTGCCCCCCCTGGACCCTACACACTGAGCAATGCAAGGGGCACCCCGACACCCCCATAACAGCCTGGCAATGGGGAAGGGCGGGGGCACAGAGGGCTTTATGTTCCAGAACTCCGGGTGGGATCCAGCCGAGGCCACCTCCCTGCTGATCTCTCTGTCCCGCCACACCTGCTTCTCTGGTCCCAGGTTCTCAATGAACCATGCAAGGGAGCAATCTCTTTTAAGTTCTTTGCTCGGCTCGACCCCCTCAGCTTTGCCCATGTGGTAGCGAATAGCAAGGATTCTTGTTTTGTTTCTGTTTTGTTTTTCACAGTCGAGCCCCAGCTCACCGTGCATAGGGCCCGCGACTTCTTGATCATTGTTGGACACTGGGGGCGTTTCCAGGTCTCAGTCACTGTGAATAGTGCAGCGGTGAATACAGGTGTGTGGGATCATTTTGGTGGCACAGAAAGAGGAAAATGTCCAATAAAAAATGTCCAGTGGAAATGTCCAGTGGTTTGGTGGGGGGAAGCGAAAAGCTTTAGATTCTAATCACAGATTCAAGTTATTAAGGGTCAAGAGAAGAAATGGGCTGTAGAAGTCCAATGATTCCATGGAGGGGCCAGGAGACAGTACAGCACTTACGGCGTACGCCTACCAAAGGCCCAGCCCGGGTTCAATTCCTGCCACTGTATGGTCTTCTGAGCATCACAGGGTGCATCCCAGGAAGTCTCACATACTTTGGGGGTGACCCAAGTATCCCCTACACTGCTGGACCCGGGCAGCATCGCATCCTCGGGCCCTTCCACTGAGCTTGTGGCCCAGTTAGCAGAGAATGACTGGTGAAGCCCCTGGATCTTCCACTGCTTGGAAGAGAAAGGGAGGAAAGAAAGAAAGGAAGAAAGAAAGAAAGAAAGAAAGAAAGAAAGAAAGAAAGAAAGAAAGAAAGAAAGAAAGAAAGAAAGAAAGAAAGAAAGAAAGAAAGAAAGAAAGAAAGAAAGAAAGGAGAGAGAGTATGGGGAATATTGCCTGCCATGGAGGCAGGGGGAGGGTGGAAAAGGGGGGGTATACCAGGGATATTGGTGGTGGGGATTGTGCACTGGTGGAGGGATGGGTGTTTGATCATTGTGTGATTGTAACCCAAACATGAAAGCTTGTAACTATCTCACAGTGATTCAATAATTTTTTTTTTTTTGCTTTTTTGGGTCACACCCGGTGTTGCACAGGGGTTACTCCTGGCTCTGTACTCAGGAGTTACTCCTGGCGGTGCTCAGGGGACCATATGGGATGCTGGGAATCGAACCTGGGTTGACCGCGTGCAAGGCAAATGCCCTACCCGCTGTGCCGATTCAATAAAATTTAAAAAAAAAAAAGAAAGAAGGAAGGAAGGAGAGAAAGAGAAAGAGAGAGAGAAGAAAGGAAGGAAGGAAGGAAGGAAGGAAGGAAGGAAGGAAGGAAGGAAGGAAGGAAGGAAGGAAGGAAGGAAGGAAAGAGTGAAGGAAAGAAAGAACGTAGTGGAGTGTGCTGGAGGGCTATTAGCACATGGGTGGTTCGAGTGGTACGGCAACACTGACCCCCTAAAACATCTGAACATTAGTATCTTTGTAAACCAATGTGACCCACTAAAAACTAATATAACAAGGTAATAAATAAGCAAACAGAAACAAGGAAGCCGCGTGCCTCCTTATGCCAGGGTCTGCCACAGAAGAACAAGCTAAGACCCACATCCCTTAGCCTAGGAGAGTCTCATGCCTCGTCACCAAGCAGGAGAAACACGAATAGTGCCTATGTCATACCCGCTAACTGCCACCAAGAAATGCACATCACAGCGCATCAATGTGACCACAGCCATGGTGGCCGCCAAGACTGCTGTGTATTTGGCTCCAGCCAAGGGCCAATCGCTTTCCTACATCTGATCTTCTCGAAAGCACCAAGAGGCTCATCTTAGCGTCCCGGTTTTGCCGAGGAGGCCTAGAGAGTTTGGAGAGATGGCGGGAAATGTTCACTGGGGTCGTGCAGAACGACACCATCCTTCTCAAAAGAGTACGTGCCTCTGCCACTCGGTCACCTAAATCGTGTGCTGTGTTTCTGCTCAGGGAGTAGCTGATGAAATAGGCTGCCCAGTAATGCTGCTGCTCTCGTAAGGCTTGAGAAAGAAGACGCTGCCATTCGCCCCCACCCCCCACCCCCCTCCCCTCAGAGACAGCCACAGCTGGCCACGAGCACCTCTGCCGGGGAAGAGAAAGCCGCAACACTCTGGAACTAGCCAGAAAATGTTTCCCTGCAACCAGACACAGAAAGCTCCATGGAGCCACATCCACTGAAGAAAGGAAGGAGAACAAGTTTCCATGCCACAGGTCAGTGCGGCAAAGGAGAGTTCTGGAGTCTTTCCCGCAGAGAGACGCGGGAGACTATCAGGCCCGGGCAGACGTGTGAGAGACAGGCCGGGATTCCAACCCGGGGACGAGATTGCTCGGCAGCACCACGCCTCCGTGTGTGCGATCTTCCAAACTCTCTCGCTGGGCCACGCACGAGAGGAGGAAAGGGAAATGAAATGTGCGTTTCCCCTACCTTCTCTTCCGTTCCCATAAAAGGTATAACGTAACCACCCCTGACCCTCATTTCCGGCCTGAAAAATACGAGCCCAGATGGACTGCGCTTTCTTCCCCAGCCAAGAAGCTCTCCTGTTTGATGATAAAAGGTTCCCACTAAAAATAGGGGGGGCAGATAAGAGGGGGGACCTTTATGCAGGAGGCCACCAGCTGATTCATAATAATACAGAGTGACTCATCCTGGCTTTCAAAGCTAAACTTAACAATCAATGGACCTCTCTGGCCAGCCCGTGCCAGCCCAGTGAAGGAGGGAGGGGCCCCTGGGCAGCAAACCTGGGCCCACATTTGCTAACAAAACTGACAAACGCTGCCTCCAGCTGGCTGGCAAGGAGGCCGGACACAGCCCCTGGCAGTCCTGTGTTCCACACGCTGCTCTGGACCTAGCTGGCTTTCTGAATAAGTGGGGCTGGGGGTCTGCAGTGAGTCCATGGTGTGTGTATGTGTGTGTGTGTGTGTGTGTGTGTGTGTGAGAGAGAGAGAGAGAGAGAGAGAGAGAGAGAGAGAGAGAGAGAGAGAGAGAGAGAGAGAGAGAAAGAGAGAGAGAGAGAGAGAGAGAGAGAGAGAGAGAGAGAGAGAGAGAGAGAGAGAGCACGCACTCAACTCCAGTGGAATTCAGGTTTGTGTGTCCAGCTTTGAACCTCAGTCTCCTGGCCTTCATCTCCACATGTGTGGCTACAAAGTGCTTTCGTTCCCATCAGCAGTGAGCACAAGGCGAGAGAACGCAGGCCGACTGCCACTGCAGGGGGCACATCCTCTCATTAAAAAGTGGCTTAAACGGTTTCACTCTCTGAATGTATACTCGAACAAAGAGTACCAGAACACGTGAGCCTCGATGTGGTTGGCTAGTCCTGAATCTCTGTCTCTCTGTCTCTGTCTGTCTGTCTGTCTGTCTGTCTGTCTGTCTCTCTCTCTCTCTCTCTCTCTCACACACACACACACAGCACACTCTTTTTGGTTGGTGGTTAAGAAAGGAGAATTCCCACTACATGGCTTTAATTGTTCTAGGCTGACATTCTACTAGCAAAGGAAGGAAAATGATGAGTCAACAACCCCCCCTCGAGCATCTTCCCTGGGATCGTTCATTTACAATAACTTAACTTCGTGCATACCGTGCACCCAGCCCCTTGCGGGGCGTTGGGGCTTTATCTGTGAAAAGCTCTTTCACGAGACCTATCGGCGTGGCTGAGCAAGAGTTAATCAAACAGAGCTCCCCCAGTTGCTAAAGCCTTTGCCTCAGACCCTGCCATCCCCAGGGAGAGGACCAAGAGCAGCGTCTAACACGCCCAGCTCAGCCAGAGAAGGCCCGGGAGCCCGCGAGCTAATTGGCATCGGCGTGGTTCTCCCCAGCTCCTCACAGCAGCGGATAAATCAGCAGCGGAGGAGAGAAGATTGCATTTGCATGTTTCTTGCCTTGAGACTCGGTCCCAGTTTCTGAGTTTGGGGGTCTAACCTGAGAACGGATGTACTGGCTACTACTTAGGGGAGCAGCTTTATGCTGGAAGCTTCTCTGGGGAAAAGAAAGGGGGCTAGGGAACACGGGAAGGAATCAAGCCACCCTCTGCGCTAGGAGCAAATTCCCTCGGGGCTTTCCAAGTGACTGATAGGAGTACTGAGTGCCAGTCTGACCACAGAATCTCAGGAAAATGACCCTATGGTGTGCGTGTGTGTGGTGGGGGGGCGGGCGGGGAGGCGGGGGTCCTCCAGAAGGAGCCTGGACTCCCAGGTCACTCAGATGGCTGGATTCCAAGGAGCTGGAGTCCGAGACCATTGATCAGCTCTGTCTTCTTCTCTAGATTAAGGCAGAAGAGGCTGAGGGGGTTGGGGGGGGCAAGGGGAGGGCTGGCTGCATCCTGAGCATGCTGGGCTTCTGAGCCTGGCACGCCGGCCCCTGGACCCTCTGGCACCCAGGTCTGAGTCCCCAGGGAGCAAAGGAGGGGAGCGTGGACCGGGGGATCACTGCCCCATCCCCGCAGCCGGCGGGGCCTCCTGGGGGTCGCAACCTAGCTGTAAGATCCAGTAGCCAAAGGGGCGCTCCCTGATCCGGCTTCCTTCCCTCGGCTGGAACGCAGGTGGGGACGGTCCCGGGAAGTATGAAACGGAGATCGCACCCGTGCAACTCTCAGAAGGGTGGCCGGGGGCTCCGAGGATTCCGGAAACTCGGTTATTATCCTCAGCCCGCGACCCCCCGGGGCCACCCCCAGTCCAGGCTTGCCGAGCGGCCCGAGCCGAGGCAAAGCCCGCGCGGCGCCGGGCGTGCGCCCACCCCTCCCGAGAGCTCACCGTCACCTCCGGTGACCCTCCCGAAATCGGACCTGGGGAGAGGCACGGCCCCCTCCCTCGGCGCCCTCCCCGACCGCTGGCGGCGCGGAGACCCCGGGCGCCCCGGGGTGGGGGTTCTCGCGCCCCCTCCCCGCGAGCGCAGAGCGCTCAAAAGAGAGAAAAGAGGAGGAGGAGGAGGAAGAGGAGGAGGAGGAAGGCGCGGATACTGGACCAGGCTTTGATGCGGATCTTGAGCTCGCCGTCCTGCGGCTCGGGCATGGCCTTGCGCGTGACCCGCAGCTTGTTGAGCCCCCCGAAGCCGGCCAGCACCACGGCGCGCATCTCGCGGGCGTCCCCCAGGCGCTGCGAGCCGCCGCCGCCGCCCTCGGCCGGCTCCCGGGCCGCCTCCTTCTCGATCATCTGCTCCGTCTCCTCCGCCTTCTCGGCGCCTTCCTTGGCCATGGCGCTCGGGCTGCGGCTGCGGCGGGCGGGGGGCTCGGCGCGGTCGGCGGGTCCCTCCTGTTGAATGCGGGATGCTCCGCCGCGCAATGGCTGCAGCCCGGGGAGCCGCGCCGCGGTCCACCGCCTGCGCCGTAATCCCCGCAAGAGCCGCGCGCGCGCGCCGCCCGCCGCGCCCCGGCGCCGCCCCGTTCCCGCTCCCGCACCCGCCTCCGAGCCCGCGAGCCCGCGCCGGGCCGCAGCCCCCCGCTCTGGCCCCGGCTGGCCCCGGGCGCGCGGAGGAGACTCGAGGCGAGGCCCCGCCTCGCCCTCGCCGCCGGGCGCAGTACTCGGTTATATACGGCGCGGGCTGGGCGCCTGGAAATGGACAGAGACGAACGTCTGGGCCTGGAGGACGCCTCCCCGCGACAAGGTGGCCTCGACGCCCACCCGTCTGCGGGGGAGGGCGGCACAGACGGGAAACCGGCCCGGGTCCCAGACTCTCGGCTCCACATTGCGAGGATGACGTGCGGGGAGCGCAAAACCGGGGGCTTCCCCTGCTCGTGGGGTCGCGGGGTCCGAACCAGAGTGAGCAGAGCGGGCTCGGCCCGACCCGGCATCGCGTGGGAGAAGCCCCGGGAGGGCCCGGCTAGGAATGGGTCCGGCTCACCGCTGGACCTCCACAAGACACATTTCCAATTCTCTCTCTCTCCTTCTGTCTGTCTGTCTCTGTCTGTCTGTCTCTCTCTCTCTCTCCCTCCCTCCCTCTCTTTCTCTTTCTCTCTCTGTCTCTCCCTCCCTCCCTCCCACCCTCTCTTTCTCTTTCTCTCTCTGTCTCTGTCTCTCTCTGTCTCTCTTTCTCTCCCCCCCTCCCTCTCTCTCTTTCTCTGTCTCTGTCTCTCTTTCTCTCCCTCCCTCCCTCCCTCTCTTTCTCTCTCTGTCTCTGTCTGTCTTTCTTTCTCTCCTTCCCTCCCTCCCTCCCTCTCTCCCTCTCTTTCTCTCTTCCTCTCTCCCTCCCTTCCTCTCTCCCTCTCTCCCTCTCTCCCCCTCTCCCCCTCTCTCTCCCTCCCTCCACCCTCGTCCCTTGCTCTACCTCTCCACCCCCTTCTCCCTCTCTCTCTTCTCTCCCTCTCACCCTCCTTGTCTTTTGTTTGTAGATGTTATCAAGAGCTTTGAAAAGAATTCAGAAGAACTTGGATTTTTTTTTCCTTTGGGGGAAAAAAAAACTGTCGGTGGAGGGTAGCCTGGTGGAAATTTAAAGGAGAAGGAAGTGGGGTGGGGCTGGGCCAGAAGTGTGAGTTCTAGTTATCTCCTGGTTGCTGTCAGCCCTGAGCACCTGTCCTCGCTCCCCTTCGGAGCCTCCACTCCCTCATCTGTCGAATGGGCGTGTCCGTGGTGTTCCTTGCCTTGTGCTGTGCCTGGGGTCGGTGTGCCTGTCGGTGACAGGTGGCCCTGCCCTTTGAGGCACGGGCTGCAGGGAGGACAGCGCCAATAATGAAGATGCAGCAGGCGTCTGGAGGTCTCTTCTCCTCCCTCCCTGCGTCTCTGCCTGAACGCCCGGCCCTCCCTTTCCTCAAAGAGAATCCCATCCCCTCTACCACCCGTCGTGCCCAGGACTGGGGGGCAGGTCCACCTCATGCCCCCGTGCCACCTCCGTGCCCCTTGCTCAGGGAAGCTGCTGCAGCCCCCGCTGGGCTGGCCTCCGTGATGGTAACGGCTCCTGACAGTGGGCTCCCCACTTTTATGTGATTACCTGATAAGCGGCTGTTTCCTTTCTCCAATCCTGGTCTTCATGTGCCAGGGGCTATTTCTGCTTCCGCCTGCCCGGTTTCCCCCAGGGCTGAGCACGTGATTGGGACAAGGCAGGCAGGACGCAGGCAGAACCCGGCTCGATGGAGGGGTGAATGAATCCGAGACTGCAGACGCTTCTGCCTGAGCCCAGAGAGGGCATGTTGGCTCACCCGAGACCCCAGGGGCAGCTTGAAGGACGAGGCAGACTCTTCACACAGAGACGGCCACATGCAGACTCACGGGAAGGTGACAGGCAGAGGGACTTTGAGAAGATGCTGACTTATTCTCTGTGACCTGAGCACAGGCGCCTTCAGCAACCACCAGAGACAGACCAGGCTCAAAGTTGGATGCGGGTTGGAGAGAGAGACAGTGTCGGGGCTTAAGTTGTCTGCCTCGCACGTGGCCAGCCCTGGTTCAGTTGCTGGCACGGCCTGTGCCAACCAGTGTGAGCAGGAGTGATCCCTGAGCACAGAGCCAGGAATAAACTCCGAGCACCCCGGGGTGTGGCCCAAAAATATTGGATGAAACCTGCCTTTCAGGGCTTTGCACATTACAAAATTTAAAATTCAACCATTCAGACCATGATCATGGTTCCACCTTAAGAAAAGGAAAAAAGACAGCAGGGCCCAGGGCTAGCTGGGGGGCTCAGAGCACCCACCCCCGCAAGCAGGAGGCTCTGTGTCAATGCCCTGCGCACCTATATGGAGCAGGGTCCCCCCGGGAGTTCTGTCGTCCGTGGTCCCTGGGGGCTGCAGATGGCTTCCCGCTGCCCTGCAGCCAGGTTGTCGTAGCACCTCAGTGAGGGGGGGCATGGGGGGTGGGCCAGTGAGTAGCCAAGTGTCTGCTCGGCAGCCCTCAGTGTGCCTTCAGCAAGCTCCACCTCCAGGTGTTGTTGCGGGTGTGACTGCTGTCCTGGCAACAACAGTGCCTGTTGTGGGAGCCTCAAGTCACATTTCGGGGGTTATAACTTAGTAGGAAGTTTGGTATCAGGTTTGTTCAGCGTTTCCCCAAGGTGGGCCTTCCGTCCCTCCCACCCCCCCCCGCCCCCCCGACTGAAAGTCCTGGGGGACGATGGTGACAATATTCTTGGCTCACAATATAAAGGTAGATTTCCAGGGGGACACTGAATGGTTTTTTTTCTTTTCTGCAGAGGCGGCAAGCAAATCAATCCGGGACCTCGGGATGAGCTGAGAGTTTACTGGGAGCTCGGAGAATGGTGAGCGCTCACAGCGCTGGCAGGGCCGGCTTCACAGAGGTCTTGGCGAGGGGGTGGCAGGGGCCTTGAGAGGAAGCTGAGGAGGCAAGGGTTGGCTGAGGAACAGCCCTGTCGATGCTGCTGATGTCGTGAGAAGTGGTGACCAGGCTGGCGTCTCCTGGGGAGTGAGCTCCAGCGTGCAGGTGGTCTGCTGGGCGGGTAATCCCAGGAAGCAAGTGACGTAGGGAGTGGGAGAGAGAAAGGCCCTTCGGGTGGATGAGTGCAAAGATGACTGCAGGAGGGAAACGGGCCTCCATCGCCACCCCAGAAAACCCACAAAAGCAGCAGGGAGCAGGCGTCAGGGTGGACCTGCCCAGGGAATGGGAATGACCGCTGTCACCCCATTAGCCAGGGTGCTGTTTCTGGAAGTGTGACCTGCCTCCTCCTGTCCATGCACCCAGAGGACCCCCAGCCGTAGAGCTTGGGATGCCCCTCGTCTTGTGCAGGAAACGGTGAATTCCAGGGGAATTGGATCAAGTTCCAGGCTTGGGCCTAGTGATAGACCAGTTGTGTATGTCCTTGTTTTGAGGAATGACTGTGGATGTAGAAACATGAGCTACATTTTCGAATTGGATTCTCAGATAACCTTACTTAGTGAGGATTACTATTCTCACTCTTACAAAAGAAGAACGGGAACCTTAGCACGGGTAACGATCAGCCTCAGAGGAACGTAACGATTGTGGTGATAGATGAGACCAACGCTGTTCGATGCATTCCACTTCTCACCATCCATTTTGCCATCCTGACTGCTCACCCCCCACGCCCGCCTCCCCGTGCCACTCTGACTGTCTTCCCTTCTCCTGGTCCCCTGATCCCTTTGTCCCACTCAGATCCCTGGCTTGGTTGCCAGGTATTCTCTTAGCATCACTAAAGCAAATCTGCTTCGTAATCAGCCCACGGCATGTTTAAGAGAAACTATTAAGGGACATAATTACTCCCACCGAGGGAATCTGGTGACTGCGTGTAATTGGCATGCAGCTGACTGTCCCGACAACTGAAAGGAAACTCCCCAGACTGTACTGCTTGGGAGGAAAACCCTCCTGAGTCCCACCTTCCGCTATTTGGACGGTGAAGTAGCCCCAAACCCGCTGCTCTCTCCTGGCGGGAACGCTCCGCCAGGTATCTCTAAAAATAAACACAAGACCTATACTTTCAATGTGTAACACTGACTGGGGTGGGACACTCACTCGGAGTTGCAGCAATAGAGTATTTTATATTGTAGGTCAATGTCCAGGCTGGAGCGATAGCACAGCGGTTGGGCGCTCGTCTTTCACGGGGCCAACCTGTGTTCGATTCCTCCGCTCCTCTCAGAGAGCCCGGCAAGCTCCCGAGAGTATCTTGCCCGCACGCCAGAGCCTGGCAAGCTACCCGTGGCGTATTGGATATGCCAAAAACAGTAACAGTAAGTCTCTCAATGAGAGACATTACTGGTGCCCGCTCGAACAAATCGATGAGCAATGGGATGGCAGTTAAACTAGGAAAAATGCAATAAAGTTAAACTAGGTCAGTGTCCAGCAGTGACCACTGCCGGCAACACTGTGTATCACAACTCAGCTCTACAGACGTGGATGTGGGCCAAGAACAGGTGTGTGGCAGTTGAGAGGAAGCGAGAGCATCAACATCAAGAACTCCTGGAGGTGCCGGCCAGCTGCGTGGAATACCATCCAACAGGGTAAGGCCTTTTAGTCTGACGTCGAAAGGGTCAGCGGGTAGCTCGGCGACCCCTTGCAAATGAGGCCCTGCAAGCACGAGGCGTGGGCTTGGTCCCCAGCCCCATCCCACATTCCAGGGCACTGCTCTTGGGATCCCCAGTGTCACAACACGATGGGTACAGCACAGTGGGCCATAGCCAAGTATGTGTGAGAGTCTCCACTAAAAACACACCCCTGCCCCTTCCTTCCAGGCCACGTCACAGGCAGCCGTGGGAAGTCCCATTGCCAGCACCAGAACCCAGCTTGCAGGCTCCTGAGTTCCACAACCAAGTGTGCAGGACTCTGGGTCATTGTAGCAACTATGGAGAAGGGAAGGGAAGAGGGAAGCATTAAGTCGTGGCGAATATAAAGTATATATGGGAAATAACCTTAGTGCTGTATTAGAATTGCTTTTCTCAGTAACGTGGAATGGTTCAGTGACTTTCTAGGTACATGTATTACCTGGGGCAGATAGTCGATGCCTTCAGCTACATCCTCTAATAGTATTCTATTGCATTCTCCTTGGTGCATACAGGGTCATTTATTATACGTACATTATATTAACGAATCCACAGAAGAGCCCTTTGCCATAGCTACTACCACCCCATTGAGCACAGGAGACAGTAGAAATTGTGTAAGTTTCCAAGGTCACCCACTGAGGTGGGAAGAGAGTTGGGCTCTAAAGTGGGGGTCCTTTGACTCCTCCAATGTCGGGTCTTCACCTGCTGTGCTGCCAGATCTACTGTTTCATCCGCTGTTGTTTTTTTTAAGACATACACAGGAAAGGTCAAGAGGAAGGAGATACGTGGAGACGGTCAGTCACGGGAAGACGTAGCAGACATGGGCGGTGAAAGACATTTAGCTCCTCGTAAAAACCAGGAGCTCCCAGTAAAAGCTGTGTGTCACGGTTGCTTATGTTTGGTGTTGATGCAGTGAGGGAGAGTGGAATGTGCTCACTGGGGTCACAGAGTCCTTCTCAGCCAGGAACTGCATCAGGACACAACCATCATCCCAGTGGCAGAATAAACTTCCTATTTATGTACGGTAGGGGCCAGTCAGAGGCGGATAACTCGAGATGTGTGTGGGATGGCAAACAGTGGACTGGCATTTACCTAGCAGGCATGAGTGCTGCCGTGTGCTATTGCTGGGTGCTGGGAGAGAGGGGCCGGGAAGAAGCCAGCTTGTGCCAGCCTCGATGGAGCAAGCCATTTTTGATTCATTTGTGCAAGTGGCTGATTTGAGAGGACTGTGTCTCTCAGGGTGATTCAATTAAACTTTCTGAAGTTTGAATTAACGTTAAAAAAATTAATGAAACAGGGAATGGGAAAACAGAGTTGAGTGGTATATTAGCTAGCAAGTCATCGTGGGAGATCAAACCTCCCTGGAAAATTCAATTTCTCTTTATTTTGAGGGCTTGGGGGCCACACTCAGTGGTGACCAGGGGCTACTCCTGGCTCTGAGCTTAAGACAGAGCTGCAGCCTGCCTAAAGACATGCAAAGCAAGTGTCTTTACGCTACGCTACCTCTCCAGTCCCTGCTGGAGAATTCTAGACAAGAGTGTAGAACACGCCTCAAGGGGGTCCCCAGCAGGGGCAGAGTGAACGGATTATCCACAGCTGTCCTGGGTTGGGGGTATTTTCTGCCGGGGGCGCACCAGCTGTCTTCTCTGGCCTGCCGTGCAGGCCCGTCCTGGACATGGCAGCAATCCTGGAAAGCTGCAGGTGTTGGCTTGGGAGCGGCTGCACCACTAACGGGGCAATGGTGAGTTCCAACGGGGCAGGAGTGGAGCACGGCCATTCCTACCGGAGGCAGCGAGCCAAGGAGAGCACCGAAGGAATCATTTACCCAGGGATCAGGTGCTGTGGTGTGTGCAGGGAAGGGACCATGATGAAAGTGCCTCTGATGTGGCAGGCCCAGCTACAAAGAACAAGCAACCAAAATGAGGAGCAAAGGGTCATTGACAGCAGACATGGCAATGGCACAGAGACCCCACGAAGTCCTCTCACCAGTGCTCCTTCCTGCTCTGGCCCCCAGCACATCAGGATTCCCCCCCCCCCCCCATTCTCGTCCTTCAGACACAGCCCAGCTCCAGGAGCAAGAGGCTGGAGAGGAGGGGAAGAGAAGCCTCCATCCCTCTTTGGGAAAAGCTCTTGGAGAGGAGCTGGAGACCCAGGACAGTGTGAGGGGCTCTTGCAGGCAGCTGACCCAGGTTCAACCCCCGGCTCCCCAAAGGCCCCCCGCCAGGAGTGATCCCTGAGTGTAGAGCCAGGAATAACTTCTAAGCACCACTGAGTGTAGCCCCAAACCCCAAATAAATCACGAATCACGAAATCCCCGTTAATCATCGATTTCTCGGGCGGGCTCAGTAACCTCTCCATTTGTCCTTTCCCTGAGATCTTAGAAGTCTCTCTGGACTTGGCCTTCCCAAGGATGTCGATGTCGCACTGGAGACTCTTTCAGGGTCAGGGGAATGGGATCCAGCTTGTTACTGGCTTTAGCATATGAATACACCATGGGAAGCTTGCAAGGCTGTCCTGTGTGGGCAGGAAACTCTCAGAAGCTTGCTAGTTTCTCCCAGAGGGAGAAGTAAGCTACAAGATATCTTCTGGGAGCTCGCTTTTAAGTCTCTGGGTGTTGGCCATTGATGGGATTACATACACCTGGGTTCCTGTGCCGGTACCTTCATGTATGAGGCCTGTCCAAACGTGTGGAGAGGGGCCTTGAGTATGGCTGTAGCTAGGTTCTAGTGGTCTTCAGCTGCCGGGAGCTCTGCTCAGGGTGGGGAGGGAAGCTGGAGCCCATCCCCTCCAAGGGGCCCCGGGGAAGATAGCCAGGCATGCGGGCAAGAGACTCTCTAACAATAGTCAGTAAAATTTCCCACATTTTCCATGAAATTCTTCATTCTTATTTCAAACTTTAACCAAGGCACACTGCTATGGCTTCAGACTATCAGGCTGACACTTTAGATTAATCTATTATGATTCTTTGCTAAGTATCTCTAGAAATTTTAGTTACCAAAAGTCTCAGAGATCAAATAAAATACCAGTAGGATAAGTTTTGCAACCAAATTCATAACTCTAGAAACTCACGTTTTAACTAAACCATTACTCTTTGAACCTGTTTTTCCACAATTATTTCAGCTCACATTCTAATAATCCAATGCAGATGCATATGTACATTGACACAACAGCATAAGACCATCAATTTTTTCAAACCATCAATTTTTATGAAATATGAGTAAACTTTCTTTGGCTTAAATTCAATAGTTCTTGTATCTTAGTTATTTAAAATCATTAGCTTTCTAACTTTAACAATTCCACAATACAAACATGCTTTCAGACACAGAAAGAGCCCTTTTTTACTTTTTTAACCAAACTTTGATAATAGCATAGAAAAAACACTTAGACTGTCAATGTTTATGGAAACATAAGAAAACTTTATTTTGATGGCTTCTGTACCTCTGTTGTTTGTAAACTGGCTAAATTCCTCATTAAGATTGGCCAAGTCTTGTAAGATAAAGCCTTACATCCTCTGAACTCTTATTTCACTTTAGTTTTAGGCGCTACTTCCGTAGCTCTTCCTAGATAGTACAGATTCTGAAGTTCAGAAGAATAAATCAACGAATATAAACAAATACATTAAAGTTCAGGGTTGAGGCCCCAAGGGGTAGCCTTGCTTGCAACCCACCTGGGTTCCATTCCAGGAGCCCCCTGTGGTTCCCCCAGGCCCTCCAAGAATAATCCCCAAACGCAGAGCCAGGAGTAAGCCCTGAGCACGAGTGGGTGTAGCCCCCCAAATAAATAAACAAATAAATAAATACATAAGTGAATTTATAATTTTCCCCGCGCCCTTCCTACTCTGGCTTTGTTGCTAGCGAGGGGTGCCTTGGATCATGCCCACTCGGCTGTGGCATTCCCGACCTTGTGGCAGTGGCCCTCGCCAGGGCACACACTTCAGTTGCAGTGCCCACACCCCCCAGGCTCTGTGCCAGAGACTGTGTACTCTTCAGTGGCACCAGAAGCTTCAAACCACTGAGCTTCTGGGACCTTGCTTGGCACACGTGGGCGGTTCCAGGGATCAAACTCTGGGCCTCACGCAGCTATGGCAGATATCTGCAGCCACCGCATTAGGACCACATATTTTTATTTTTTATTTTTATTTTTTTATATAAACAAAGCTCCCAGGAGAGAGCGACGCAGAATCTCCTGCCCCAGAGCCAGGCTGTCTTCACCGGGAGTACCTAGAAGGGCAATTAGGGGCCGCCCCAAAAGCCTCCATCCCTCTCGGAGAGCCCGGCAAGCTATGGAGGGTATCCCACTCGCACAGCAGGGCCTGGCAAGCTCCCTGTGGCATATTCGATATGCCAAAAACAGTACCAACAATGGGCCTCATTCCCCTGACCCTGAAAGAGCCCCTAATACAGCAGTGTTGGGAAGGTTGAGTACGGAGAGGCTGATAATGCTCTTCGTGTTCCTGGAGCGAGCAGACACCATTGGGCTACACTAGCATGCGACAGGGACAAATGGAGACATTACTAGCACCCGCATAAGCAAATCGATGAGCAACGAGGGATGACAGGTGATACGGTGATCTTTTGAAGGAGACTCTATGACTTCACTATAGTATACTACCTACTCATGACGGGCAGAGTCAGGGGATGAGAACAAATCCTGTAGCAAAGGAGTCTGGGAAATGTAGGGTGTTTTTTTTTTCTTAGATGAGTGACAGGGTCCCGGGTAAAAGCCAGGGTTCTAAGCTTGTTGGGGACCAGCAGAGAGAATAGTAAGAGGTATAGCAGTGCTATAGCGCAGATACAGCCAAAGGGCTGTTAGTAAATGAAGAATCAAACAGGCAGAGAATGGAAATTGCTTCTCATGCTGCCTAGAACACTCAACGCTGGCCAGGGACCTCCCTCCCCAGGACCCAGTAATGCCTCTCTACAGCTCCTCTCGGAGGGATTTTAACCTCGTCACATTTTGCAAGAATTTCTCTGCAACATGATAATGGAAGTTAATGGGAAAATCCAATTATCTTCCTGTAACCAAAAGATACCAGGCGTAAGACCATGAAAGCCACTTTAGCTCTTTATGAACCTGATCATGTAGGAATAGAATTAAAAAACATTTCATCTGCTCTTACTCCTTTATCCATAAGTAGCTGTTATCTGTGGAGAGATGAGCTTATCAATTGTTTAGCATCATTTGGTAAACACGGGCCACTCAGTGAGAAGAATATGCCGGGAGCTCAGAGGGAGGAATTTAAATCAAGTTGAGCGTGTTTTTGAAGCCTCGTTCAGGCTAGAACATCATTTCTGAGTGTTTTCTTTTACCCCCTTACATAATATTGTCTGGGGCTTCCCCCCAGTAAGAGGCGGTGTGGTTTCTTGAATGAATCATCGCTCCCGCGTTGCTGTCTGTTTCTCTGAAACGTGGTGGAGCACTGTGCTTTCCCCAGAGCACTTTGCCATACATCATTCTGAATAATGGTAATGGGCTGGGAATGCAAAATTCAGGTTCAGATGGAAACGGAGCATTTACTTCTCAGATGGAGCCCAGGGGGGCAGAATTCCCTGACTCCCTCTTCCCCACAATCACCATTATCCTTCCTTCCCTTCCTTCCTACGATCTCAGAGCATCCTACTATAAATCAAGATGAAATAACCTTCCAGCTAATTTAGTCTCTTATTTCCCCGACGTCTCTGGCTCGCCCTAGGAGCTGATTTCCCTGGGAGTTTTGTTTATTATATCGGCCCACCGCCTGTTGGTTGGGGCTTTGCAAAATGATTGAGTCCATGCAGGCTAAGGAGGCTCCACGAGAAGATCACAGGCTTCGCTTGTGTCCGAGATGAGGAAGAAGTGGGGAAAATTTCCAAGGAGCAGCCTCCCTCTCTTTTCCTTTTGCTGTGCTCTCCTTTCCATCAGCCTCAGCACAATGGCCCCACACAATGTCAGTGGGCAAAAATAATGTTCATTCATCTGTCTGTCCACCCCTTCTTTTTTAAAAAATTGAATCACTGTGAGATACAGTTCCAGTCCTACAATGATCGAACACCCATCCCTCCATCAGTGCACATTTTCCACCACCAATGTCCCCAGTATCCCCCCGATCCTAACCCTCCCCCTGCCTCCATGGCAGACAATGTCCTCCATATTCTCTCTCTCTACTTTTGGGCACTATGGTTTGCAATATAGGTACTGAGAAGCCATCACATTAGGTCCTTTATCTCCTTTCTGCACACATCTCCCATCCCCAAACGATCCCTCCAACCATTATTAACTTAGTGATCCCTTCTCTAGTCCAGCTGCCTTCTCCCCCAGCTCATGAGGCAGGCTTCCAACCATGAAGCAATATTCCTGGCCCTTTCTCTACTGTCCTGAGGCGTCACTCTCATATTGTGTTATTTTATATTCCACAAATGAGTGTAGTTCTTCCATGTCTGTTCCTCTCTTTCTGACTCATTTCACTTAGTATGACACTCTCCATGACCATCCATTTATAAGCAAATTTCATAACTTCATCTTTCGTAACAGCTGCATAGTATTCCATTTGTCCACCCCTTCTTGACACTTCTGCTCACCCACCCTTCCGTCCCCTTCCCTGCATTCTCTCTCTGCCACCAAGGTGGAAGGAGCGCACACCTTCTCTCCTGAACTTCATCAGAGTCCAGTTCTCCACTTCTTTTTTTTTTCTTTTTGGGTCACACCTGGCGATGCTCAGGGGTTATTCCTGGCCTTGCACTCAGGAATTACTCCTGGCGTTGCTTGGGAGACCCTATGGGATGCTGGGGATCGAACCCGGGTCGGCCGCATGCAAGGCAAACGCCCTACCCGCTATGCTATCGCTCCGGCCCCCCAGTTCTCCACTTCTAACTCACAAAGACTTCAAGGCTCCAAAGAGCTTGAGGTTTGCCGGGGAGCTCTGAGTCTGGAATGATAAAAAAAAAAAAAAAAAAAAAAAAAAAAAAAAAAAAAAAAAAACTCACGTGAAACTCTCCCATAGTCCTTGATGGAAGGACAAAAATTCCCTTCAGCTTCTTTCCTGAGAACGGCCCAGCGCCCAGGGTAGGTGTCGGGTCACGGGGTCTGATGAGGGACCCCGATACGACTTTGTCCTCTTTCCTGGGCAAGCCCCTTGACCCTTCTGGACCTGTGTTTTCTAATCTACTGGCTGTGGCTATTGCCCACAGCTTTATGGAAGTGTGGGAGGGAGCTAAGGAGGTCATCCAAATTGATGCTCGGAAAATCACTCTCGACTGGCTGGGACTCTGACTGCGTCGGTCCTGGCACTTACAGTGTCGGCCACTGGGTTCAATTCAAAAAGCGGTGAGTGTTCCAGCCCAGCCGGGTCTGAAGTCCATTCAGCAACACGGTCGTGTCTTTGGAGAGTGGCTAATGAAAGAGAGTCCTGGGGTCTCTGAGACTAGAGCCCCCCAGTTCCGGTGCACCCGAGCGGATTCCCTTAATGCTGGGTCTTTTCCAGGTATGACGCCAGCGTGACTTTGGGTCTCTGCCTAGAGCCACAAATTCTCACTCCATCCAAACCCGTTTCACGCCAGCCCTTCTCTCGTGAGGTCTGCGGGTTCCAGATTCTACAGCTTCTCTTTTCCGAAAGGCCGATCTGGCAGACGGATAGTCATCATTTCTGGGTTTGTCTGCCCAGGGCCTTAGCGAGGCAGAGGCTGGTCTGAACTGCCCTGTCCACGCTGAGATGTTCCTTTAAAAGAGAATTTAGAAGCACAGCATCGGGAAGGCTGTGACACCACCCAGAGACCTAGGAAGCCTATGAAACTAGCTAGGCGGGGGGCATCAGAGGGCGTGGGGGAGACTGTCCCTGGGTAGCCATTCTACAGGGGGTCCTGTGGACCCCACATCCATCCAGGCCATGTAAAAATGTTGCCAGGGCGCAGATGGCCAAGGGAAGCCAGAAATCTGAATTTTCATGTAAGATGAAAAAATTTCATGTAAAAATTTTATCTCCAATACAAAAAAAAATAATCTTAACCAACAATAGTGAGGCTGGACTGGATTTAGCCCAGGCAGGACCCATGAGCTGGTTTTGCTCTGAGCTGTTGGCTCTCAGCTCTGGGGACCTTTGCTCCACTGGGTCGGTCGTGTTGATGGTGCCGGCAAGGTGGTCTTGAGGCATTTCAGCTTTGGATCAACTGGTTCGACAGGCGTAGAAGTGGGAGAAGGAAGGAGTGAAGCCAAAGATCTTGCAATGCGCAGAAGAGTCCCACAAGGATGGGTGGGTCCAGCCTCCACGTCACACATGTCCCACTGAGGCCCTGCTCTAAGCCACGGACCACCCTCACCCCACCCCATCTCCTGCAGGCAAGGAGGACCCGGCTCGAGTCAGTGCGACTCTGCCTGTGTGACCGTGGAAATATTCTCATTCCCATCAGCAAAAAAAAAAAAAAAAAGATCCAGAGAGTAACGAATGCCCAAGGAATCTCCAACCCCAGGGCTGAGGTCGCATCCATCACGGATGTGGGCACTGGTGAAGCACACAGGCTCTCTCGGCAGAAACGAGAGAGACAGATGCATGATGGCTTCCCAAAGTGACAACAGGCACGGGGCGAGGGGGGGGGGCGTGTTTCCAGCCCACGATGGTTTGTCCTTTTGATGACTCCGGGAGCCCGTTCCAGGCGGCTTTCCCTCCAGACTCTGGGATGCATTTGAAACTGATTGTAAAAGGCCACTACATCACCCTGGGAGTTTTTGTTTTAGCGATCCTTCATCTGTTTGTTGCGGGGGCGGGGGATCAAAGGAGACGTTTCACTTTTAGACGTGCAGCCTCTCCAAATAGAGATGGTCTCTCGGATATTGATTTTTGAGTTTAGGCACCACTCCAGGCCGTTTATCCAACTGGGTATTGTGTGTGCACGTGTGTGTGTGTGTGTGTGTGTGTGTGTGTGTGTGTGTAAAATCTTGGGGGTTTCATTCAATCAGGTGCACAGTAGAACTGAGGCAGCTGTGCGGGACAGGCTGTGGGGGCAGGTCCCTGCCAGAAAGGGGGCCCAGGGGAGGGGGGGGAATCAGTGATGGAGACGGGTCTGGCAGAGAGTAAATGAGGGGGAAGAAGTCTCAAGCGTCTGGTACCTACAGCAGCGTCCCCCAGCCCCCTGCTCTTGTCAGCTGCCCCTTACCCTCTCTCCAGGAAGCAAAAGTTCACCACGCTCTGCCAACCCTCATCGTTCCTTCCCTGACCTCCTTGGGGGGCTTCTCTAACCAGGCTCAAACACCAGGAACAAAGGGCTTCCTGCTCTGTTGGGGAGAGGCGGGGAAGTTTTAAGGACCCCTGGACACTGTGCCCCCTACCCCTCACCCCTGCCTGGGATGCTGTGACCACTGGTGCTGAGTTTTGCTCGGGAGAGCCAGACTGAGCAGCATTTGAATGAAGAGCAGCCCCAGATGGGCCAGGCCCATGCGGATACAAGTGTGAGTATCTAAGAGCTGTGGCCAGGCCAAGCTCCAGGCTACATCCACAGTGGCCCAGCACTGAGCCCCTGCTGGGAGAGCTGTGTCAGACTTGCTCCATCTGACTCTTCTCTGGGTAGCAACTGTGCTTCTGAAGGCTTGTGCGTGCTGAGCACCGCGGGCTGAGCTCTCTGTCGAACGGTGTGGACACAGCAAGCGCCCGTGTGGGCCATCCCAGTCGCCCTGCAGCACATTTATGCTCAGCCCCTGAGAGCTGCTTCCAGGGGGAAGGATCAAGCCGAAAGAGGGCAGGTGCCCTAGTCAAGGTCCCCCCAAAACCACCCCCAAGACTAGGATTGCGATGCACGTGGTTCCTTGGGGCAAGATCTCAGCCGTGGCACGGTGTGGGAAAGTCAGGTGGGAAATGAGAGTAGGGGGACATGTGTGATCACCTGGGGTTCAGTTTCACCAGGAAGTCGGAGACGGCGGGGATGATTTCAAATGAGCACTGAGAACTTCCTACGGCCGGTGGAGGGCGGCTTTCGAGAGTCTCCAAGGCAGCATCAGTTATTTTGAACTTCTTCCTTTGCCCTGATTTCAGGCCAACCAGGTCCCCGTAACAGAAGCCCTCGGGCAGAGAGCAGCTGGTGGTCTCACGCTGGCAGCTCTGGGGGTCCAGAGGCGAGCATCGAGGGGAGATGAGTGGGGCGATCCTTGTACCTGGTAGAGCGTATTGATTTCAACTATTATTATCATCAAACTACTTACGTGAGTGCCTGCCGACTGTAATATCCTTATGCTTAGAGCTATTATAAACTCCTCCAAAAAGCAGAAACGTGCTGACCTATTCCATTTTTGAGCAGTGAAAAGCAATACAAGCCTTAATTGCCACAATAACTCAAGGTGATGGGGAGTGGAGGTGGTGTTTGGTCAAAGGAAATTGTAATCTCGATGATTGCATGCAAATAAACCGTGAGCGGAGGGGCAGGCGGTTTCCCCCGACATTCCCGTCCCCAGAACCCCCCACCCCATTCTGTGTCACAGCAAGATGGTAGCCCACCACAGCGAGCTCTTGGGTCTTGCCCTGACACAGACGCATCGTTCTGTGTGGTCTTCGGGGGGGGGGGGGATGGGGGGACGGGGCGCCTATCCGGTGATGCTTGGTGTCGGCATGCAGTTCAGGGCCTCCAACGGGTCTCCCTGACGGAAAACAAGCACCTGGAACCTGCGCTGCATCTCCAGCCCCTCTGAGTGGCCCTTCACATCAGCCAGGCTCCCACTGCAAGGAGATCAAGTTAACACTGAAAGGACAGGGATTGGTTGGGTGGCTCCTGGAGGTGGCGGGTACCCACATCCCCGTCAAGGCCTTGATCTTCTGAGGCTTGACCCCCCCATTTCCGGTACGCATGGGAGCCATCTGCTTCTGCTCTGCCACCTCCATGGCAGGCCCTGGGCACCTTGAGAACTCGCTGTCCCTGATTCAGGGGCGCCCCCTGCGAATGGTCCGGGTCCCTCCTCTGCACCCTTGCGCACCACCCAGGTGGGGAGGAAGCAGGTGAATGCAGCTCCACCCCTGCGCCTGGGCCAGGACCAAGAGCAAGGCTGACGAAGGCTCTGTCTTCAGGGTCTGGGGCTGGGTGTTCGGCGGCAGATGTTTGGAGTCAGATGTTGGGGGTCAAGGAGTTGAGTCGGGGGGTGGGGACGAGTTCCCCAGGCATCGGAAGGGGAAGGTTCAGGCGACTCCTGCCCATGTGCATCTTTCCCTCCTCTGTCCTCATCCACCCATCACACTGACTGAGGCAAAGGGAAAACATGGCGGGCGGCTCAATGCCTGGGTGATATCCCAAGGCAGATGAAAGTGGCAGGATGGTTAAAAAAAAAAAGAAAGAAAGGAAAAATCAGTTTCAAGTTCCAAAGCAGGAGATGGGAAGGGTCCGACCAGAAGCTGATGTCATGTAATCTCCAGTGCTTCTCACAGTGTCTTATTCTAGAAGTGCTAACTGCCCTTTTACTTGTTTTCTGGGCAAACCAGAAGTTCTCACTCCCAAGAGGGCAGAAGATGGGAAGGAGGGAGGGAGGGAGGGAGGGAGGGAGGGAAGCGATGGGTGACCTCAGGGTTGCAGTTCCTGCGTGGGATTTCAGGAGGACTGACCGGGCAGGAGTCAGCAGAGAAATGCAGCTGCTAGCAAAAGAGCAGAAAAGACCCAGGGTGGGAGGAAAGGGGCCTAGCAAAGGGATTCTGAGCCCAGGGAACCTCAGCTGTGGTTGGAAGGAAGGCTTCTTGAGGGGCTGGAGCGATAGCATGGCGGGTAGGGTGTTTGCCTTGCACGCGGCCAACCTGGGTTCTATTCCCATCATCCCATAGGGACCCCCGAGCACTGCCAGGAGTAATTCCTGAGCCAGAACTAACCCCTGAGCATTGCTGGGTGTGACCCAAAAAGCAAAAAAAAAAAAAACAAAACAAAAAAACACAGGAACAAACAAACAAAAAAACTTCTTGAGTAGAAAAACCAAAGAATATTCCATGTATTGAATGTTCTACACCTACCCACCCCTAATCATCAAGGCCCTGGGAAGCCCACTGCTAAGACCCTTGGACAGTCGAGCTTATTGTTACCAGTTCCTAGAACTTCTTTGGGGGAGAAAAAGGAAGATTTTGTGATTAAATAATAAAAGGAAAATAACTTCTAGGGCCCTTGTAAATTTGCTTCACCAATGTTTCTCAATTCGGCAAAAATAAAATTATACCATAAGAATAGTATTGGAAACAGATGGACTGCATAATCTGGTCAAGGATTTCTTTTTTCTTTTAATCACCGTGAGATACAGTTACCAAGCTTTCATGTTTGAGTTTCAGTCATACAATGATCGAACACCCATCCCTCCACCAGTGCACATTCTCCACCACCAATGTCCCCCGTATTCCCCCCACTGCCCCCCTCACATCTCACCCCTCGCCCTGCCTCCATGGAAGACAATTTCCCCCATACTCTCTCTCTACTTTTGGACATGATGGTTTGCAATGCAGATACTGAGAGGCTGTCACGTTCGATTCTTTATCTACTTTCACACACATCTTCCATCCTGAGCAATCCCTCCAACCATCACGGACTTAGTGATCCTTGGTCAAGGATTTCTTTTAACTGCCCATCTGAGCATCGGGCATTAGTTTGGGATTTCATGGAAAGGCATGCGCTCTGAAGGAAAGTCAATTTCAGACAGGCAGGGCTCAAATGTGATGTCCTCCTTATTCATGGGAAAGGCCCAAGGCAGACAACCGGACAGGGCAGTGAGTCCTTAAAGAGTATTGGGGCTGGAGAGATAGCACAGCGGGTAGGGCGTTTGCCTTGCACGCGGCCGACCCGGGTTCAAATCCCAGCATCCCATATGGTCCCCTGAACATGGCCAGGGGTAATTCCTGAGTGCAGAGCCAGGAGTAACCCCTGTGCATCCAGGTGTGACCCAAAAAGCCAAAAAAAACCCAAAAATAAATAAATAAAAGAGTAATCACAGTTGGTGAGCAAGGCACAGCTTAAAGAATCCCAAATAACCAGAAAGGTAGTCGCCAGCTTCCTCTCCCTTGCCAGTAAGTTTGAACCGTGTGTGAGAGAGTCTGATTCTGTGGCCCCAGACGCGACAGTCCCAAGAGGTTGCAGCTTCCTACGACAGACCCCTGTGGAGTGTGTTTGGAAGGGTCGGGCGGTGCGTATACAGGAGGGAGAAATGTGTGCATTTGAGACAAAAGCCTTGAGGAGATGTAAACTGTCAACTCAGCGATTCCCTTTTTAGAAAGGTGTTTAGGAAATTATTAAAGATGTATGCAAATATTTCAGCTCCAAGCACTTTCTTGGCAGCATTAATTATGATATTCTGAGCTTAGAAACCTAAACATGTGTGATAGGCGTCAGGATAAAAGATTCATTTGTTGTCTTTGTGTGTGTGTGTGTGTGGAGGGGAGGGGGTTGTCTTCCGAACAATAGTGGAGGGTGAGCCCTGGGTTTTTTTTCAGCCGACATGGACCTTCGGTGGATGCCGGAGCCAGAGGCGCTGCTGTGATGCTGGGGACCGATGGGACCCTCTCAGGGGTGCTGCGTGGGGGCCCTCCAGAGTCTTCCTGGCAGGCCTCATGGGCCGTGGGGGGCCAGGGCCTGGTGGAGACTGGCGCTTGTTTCCTGACTCCCGTGCTCTCTCCCCAGCCCCAGGACTCGTTGTTTATAAGCATGAAGCAGAAGACCCCAGAACTCTGAAAGTACTGTCATCGGACGTACATTTTAAGTGAGGGCAGGAAGCTGCTATGTGGTTGGGGTTCAAGGACTGGCAAGCTTAAGGCTTCCCACTGAACGGCCCCTGTTTGGTGCTATACTCAGTGGCCTGAAAGTCTCAGTCGTCACATGGATCTGTGCGTTCTGCTTCTCTACACAACAGGCATGTCTTGTGCTTACACACACACTCACACATACACACGCACACACACATGCACACACACATGCGCGCACACATGCACACACATACACAAACACAGACACATACACAGACACACCCATGCACAGACACATACACAAACACAGACACATACACAGACACTCACATACACAGACACACCCATGCACACACACCCATGCACAGACACATACACAAACACAGACACACACACAGACACTCACACACACAGACACACACACACACATGCACACACACATACACAAACACAGACACATACACAGACACACCCATGCACAGACACATACACAAACACAGACACATACACAGACACTCACATACACAGACACACCCATGCACAGACACATACACAAACACAGACACTCACACACACAGACACACACACACATGCACACACACATACACAAACACAGACACATACACAGACACACCCATGCACAGACACATACACAGACACTCACATACACAGACACACCCATGCACACACACCCATGCACAGACACATACACAAACACAGACACTCACACACACAGACACACACACACATGCACACACACATACACAAACACAGACACATACACAGACACACCCATGCACAGACACATACACAAACACAGACACATACACAGACACTCACATACACAGACACACCCATGCACACACACCCATGCACAGACACATACACAAACACAGACACACACACAGACACTCACATACACAGACACACACACACACACACACACACATGCACACACACATCTTTCTCGTTGGCCTTGCTTTAAGATATTGAAAAATTCTCTCAGTATCCATTGGTTCTACCAATTGGGAGAGGAAGAAGTGAGTTTTAACAAGTGAGTGGTTCGTGGTTCCTGATACTTTAATTTTGTTTGTTTGTTTTTGTTTGCTTTTTGGGTCACACCCAGCAATGCTCAGGGGTTACTCCTGGCTTTGCACTCAGGAATTACTCCTGGCAGTGCCTGGGGGACCATATGGGATGCCGGGGATCGAACCCAGGTCGGCCGCGTGCAAGGCAAAGGCCCTACCCGCTTTGCCATCGCTCCGGCCCCGGTTCCTGATACTTTTAAATCCCTTATATCACTCACTAACACAAACCTGTAAGGTAGACATTATTCTTACGTGCACTTTACTCCTGTTGACAAGAAACACTCGTGCACACGGCAAGCACATGCAAGGGTGGGGTGGCGGGAGAGGGGCTCCCGCAGAGGGCACTGCAGCTGCTTTTGTCCCTGTACTTGGTCCCCAGCACCTCTCCTGTGCGAAGCTTTTTGAGGCCAAGTCCCCCTTTTCAGGGCAAAGAAGTGGGCAGGCGGAATCTAGTGGGTTCCAGCCAACAAATAGTCATTCTCGAGGTGGGACAGCTGAATCCTCTTTGTCTCAGGACAGGAGATATCCCGGGTCTGGGGCCATGGGCAGTTTTGTTCTAGGGCCCAAGGTGGTGAAGGATAAAGGTCCTTGGGGCCAGGGATGTGGCTCATCCATAAAGTGCGTGTCTCGGATCTGCAAGGTTCTGGGTTCCGTTCCTAGCGCTGCAAACAAAGGCCCAGGATGAGCGTAAGAAGCTGTTTCTGTGGGGATATTGCACAGCACAGATCTCAGCGGGGACTTCACTGCCCAGCTCCAGAGACTGCGTCCTCATTCCCAGTCCCTGTCCCCAAAGGGAACTTGAAGAGAGAGTGAGGAGTGGGGCCCCTGCACTCAAGGTGGGGGCCGGCAGGGTTAAGGGTGCTGAGGGTGGTTGGGGGAAGGGCGGGAGAGTTTCCTGAGGAGGAAGTTTCCCACCTTCTGACTGTGAAGCAGACTCACCAGATTAGACCTGTGCCGCCCACGTCTCTGCCTGGGGTTCGAATTCTCAACTGGACGGTTGGTCACAGGCCGGGGCTCATGGACCCAGTGTAGAAGAGGCCTAGTGATATTGGGTTACCACTGGGTGGTTACTCTCCCTCCTCTTCCCTGCTCTCCACTTCCTTTCCCTCCCCTCTCTTCCCCTCCTCTCCCCTCCTACCCTCTCTTCCCCTATTCACCTCTCCTCCCCTCCCCTCTCTCCCCCTCCTCTCCCCTCCCCTCTCTCCCCCTCCTCTCCCCTTCCCTCCCCTCCCCTCTTCTTTCACCCCTGAGAATCTTCAGTTCCTAAAGGTTGTCCCTATTTCTTTCTCTTTTGGGGACCACACCTGGCAGTACTCAGGGCTCAGTCCTTGTGGCGTTCAAGGACTCAGGTGGGGTGTCAGGGGTTGGGGCCTGGTCAACCACAAGCACGGCAAGCACCTTCCCCGCTGTACTATCTTTCTGGCGCATCCCTGTGTCTGTGTCCAGCCCGCTGTGTCCACTGTGCTCTGTGTCAGAGCCCCGGCTGCCTCTCCCCCAGCTTCTGAACCTGGCACAGTGATTCCAATTTTGAAATAGAACGTAACGCGTCTGTGGCCTCTGGGCGTATGGCCTTCAGCGTCTGTACAGAACACTGACAGTGGCTGTGCTGTTGGTCCAGGAGAATCCTGAGTCTGAGGTCCTTGTTCTCGTGCACACAAGGATGAAATGTCCAGGCACACAGGAGAAGACTTGCAGCTGAGGGTTTAGGGTTGAAGACAGAGCGGACAGAGTAGGAGAGCAGGCGAGAGAGGCATTTGTGAAGCTCCAGGGCCTCTTGGCTCTTTTACTACTGTCTGTAGTTTACAAGAAAATCCTTAGCAATGAACTTAAAGGTGAATCCGGCTGGTGTTTGGAATTCAAGGCATTATTTTCTCAGTCGCTGGGCAGGGTGAGGCTTTGTTTTAGCTTCTCTCTGAAAATGGACTTGTCTTCCTCTCTCTTGGCTTCTCTGGCGAGGTTTGCAGAAAGGATCATTTTGACCCTCAGCCACCTGCGCCCAGCAGTGTTCATGGCTGGGAGAGGAGCTGGACCCTCCTCCAGGGGTGTGAGCGACGGAGCTTCTTAGGAAGTGAAAAGGCCTAATCCAGATCCACGAAACAGTCACAAAGCTCAGGTGCAAGAAATCCAAGGACCCCATCACAAAATGGAAAGAAGGGATGAACAGATACCTCCTCAACGAAAAAATTGACAGGAAATCAAGTGTTCACTGTCCCTTATTATCAGGGAAATGCAAATCAAAACGACAAAGAGATCGCACCTCACACCGCTGAGAATGGCCCATATGGAGACTTGGAAGTAACTAACATAGGGTCAGTGGCCCCTTTCCCAGGACGCACGGAAACTGCACTGCCAGATGGCCCAAGTCTGTGCGTCAGCCCACCTGCTCAGCGGCCTGGGCCGGATAAGATAAGCAAAAGTCTGTCTTGTCAATCAAAGCTTCAAAGCTGCACGGAGGACTGGCGCGTAATTGCATCCAGTAAGGAGCCAGCGAGATAACAAGTTCATTGCAGGCTGTGAGCAGGGGCTTGTCTCCTGCCTCGGAGCTATGGGAACTACCAGAGAATGGAAAGGCCTGACCGTGTACAAAAGAAATGTTCCATCTTATCTAGGTGTCACTCCTGTGATGTTAGAATCCCCAGAGCAGCCACAACGGCAGCAAAACCTCATGGTTTAGGCGAAGCGTAGTTCTTGAGCCATTTTGTTCAAGCCCTCGCCTGCTCTCCTGCTCTGTCTGCTCTCTGTCTTCAACCCTAAACCCTCAGCTGCAAGTCTTCTCCTGTGTCCCTGGACATTTCATCCTTGTGTGCACGAGAACACGGACTTCAGACTCAGGATTCTCCTGGACCAACAGCACAGCCACTGCCAGTGGGGAGGAGGTGTGAAAGGACCCCAGCGTCTCGGGGGTTTTATCCGGTTCAGCCTCTATGGGAAAATAGAACAGAAATTCTTCCTAAAAGTGAGAAGAGAAATTCCGTCTGACCCAGTGATTCCACTTCTTGGCATCTCTCCCTCAACACCCCAAAGCATCCACTTGGAATGACAGATGACCACTCAAGTGCATTGCTGTGCTGAATACAATGGCCATGCATTTGAAAGATTTAGACAGTAATGTATAGAGAGGGGGAAATTTGTGTATGTAGGGTTCAGTACTTGCCACGATTTGAGGCAACCACTTGGGGTTTGAGAACATGTCCCCCACAGAGGAAAAAAAGTTACTTTTCTCTTTCTTCATTTCTCTAACGACATCTCAGTCACTTTGAATTTTTTTTTAATTCACTTGGATTCTCCTCAAAGCCATCCATCATGGCAGAGCCTGGCAAGCTCCCCGTGGTGTATTTGATATGCCAAAAACAGTCACAACAAGCCTCACAACGGACACGTTACTGGTGCCCACTCGAGCAAATCAATGAACAATGGGATGACAGTGCTATAGTGCTATTCATTTGGATTACTGTGAATCATGCCTTAGAATGTCGTTCACTTTTTTGGTTTGTTTTATTTGGGGGCTTACACATGGCAGTGCTCGGAAGTTACTCCTGGTGGGCTCAGGGGACCATATGGCGTGCTGGGACAGAGCCTCAGCTGGTCACAAAGAAAGCAATCACCTTACCTGCTGTCCTACCGCTCCACGCCTAGATGGCATTGACTTTTGTTTTTGTCATTTCCCTGAATTGTGTGTGTGTCCGTAAATCGTGTGTGTGTGTGTGTGTGTCCCTAAATTGTGTGTGTGTGTGTGTGTGTGTGTACATGCACATGCACATTCAGTGCCAAGGATCAAACCCAGGGCCTCCGACGTGTAAGGCACGTGTTCCCAGGCTGAGCCACACCCACTTCGGGTCCCCTTACATTTGCACCCGAGGGCTGAGTCTCGCTCTCCTGGCCCTGATCAGGGTCTCCCCAGCCGGGAAACTCCAGGGGATCTTTTCAGGTGCTGGGGCACGGCACCAGCATCCCAAGCCCACCTGTCCCTGGGTGAGAAAGTTTTTTCCCTTTGCCCATTTATCTCCAGAGGTTCTGACCAAGTTGAGGAGAATGAACACTTGCTACCTCTCTCAGATGGGCTGGCCTTTGCTGTCATTATATATATAAAAAAATTTGCAGTGATCTGCAATTTTATTATATATTGTTTTTATCATATTTATTATATTTTTATATTTATTATATTTAGCCATGATCACTCCCACTTATCTTAATTCTTCTTTTTAGAAGATCAGTACAGTGTATCTGTTATTGGAATCTCATAAGACTTAGCAGGGGTCCCCGTCTTACAAGGACATTGAGTCATTGTGAACTGGAAATGCATTTGAGCTCACACTTAGCTAAAATCCCTCTTTCCAACGTTTCGGTGTGAAAGTGGCCTTCCCACCTAGGCCCCTGAACCTGGACAGCATAGAGGTGGGCAGACAGCCCCCAGGCCAGCAGCAATGGCAGAGTGAGACCTGGGCTTACGGCTGCTGCTGTGGCCTTGACCTTGGCTGTCTCCTCCCTCTGGCCCTTTAGCGGGTGGCCTTCCCCTTCCACACACGGGCGATGCTCTGATCCACTCGCAGCTGTTTGCACTGGCCTCTCCAGAGCTTCCGTGTCGCGAATGATCTTTGCTTCTGTTGTGCTTCTGGCATTTGGGGCCACACCTGGGGGTGCTCAGGACTGCATCCTCGCTCAGCCCTCAGGGATCACTGCTGGCGGGGCTTGGAAGACCACCTGGGGTGCCGGGCATGGGACCTGGGTCAGGCCAGAGCTGGGCCAGCCTCTACCTGCCAAACTATCTCTCTGACTCCCTGTGCTTTTAGGGGGTCGGGAGGAGCGTTCGGGCCAGAACTCTGCAGGGGTGTGGGGTGGCTTCCGTTTGCCCTCTGGGGCCCTCACTGCTCCTGTCCCCTCCTCCTCTGAGCTTGGCAGGCTCATCTCCATGGAAACCATTGGAAGGCATCAACAGCGTTGCTGGCCCACTGGTTTCTGGATTGTTCGAACCATGGGAAATGCCAGGGGGCGGCTGGACACTTGGAGGCAGAGAACTGGCCCAGACGCTTCCTTCCCTGTCCCTTCCTGTCCCCATGCTCAGGCTCCGCCTTCTCCACCTTCTCACTGCTCCTTCCGTCCCCTCCTCAGCAGCCTGTCAGAAACCGGGGCAGAAACAGCGAATCCGCCAGTATAAGGGGGAGCCAGATACTGCCCTGGGCAGAATTACACTAGTAAAAACCAAAGAAACAACACCAGAAGGACTCGTTGCTTGCTGAAACGCAAACCAGACACCAGCTTTGTTTGCTGGCTGCGCCCGCGGCCTCCCAGCGGGCGATCTCGGGTCCCGTGGCCAGAGTGTCGTTCATTCCCCTTCCTCCTGCCTGCGTCCTGCGCCCAGCTCCGCTGCTGTAGCCCCCACGGTGCCCCCACATCCCCATGAGAGTGTCATCTGAGTTCTGACGACGCCCAGGCCCGCAGGCACTTGTTCCTGGCTGGGAATCTGGGCGCCTCGCCTTGTTCCTCGCCGTCATTTCCTTTGCTCTCATGACGGGGTGACGGGTTGGCCTTCTGTGGTGGGGACGTCAGGCTCCGCGTGAGATAAGGGTCTGTAAGCTGGAGGCGAGGCCTGCAGGGGCTGTGGCCATGGCGAGGCTGGTGGCAGAGACGGGCGCAGAAGAGTCTGCTGAGCACTCGGGGTCCCAGCTACACAGGCTGGTGTGCAGGTTAAGTGAGATGGGGGTGCTGGCAGCGGGAGGGAGGGGCCGTTTAGTACCGGAGCCCGTTTATACACAGACCAACATGCAGGCACACCACCCGCCTTCTGTACAGAGGTGAAGTGACCCCCCCCACCCCGGTGACCACTGCAAGTGTGGGAACTATCTAGAAGGACCCAGAAGGACCCATTGGAGGAGGGATCTGGCCTTGTCCTGGGCCTGTCCATGGGACTCGGCCCCGTTGCTTTAGACACCGAGGAATGTCCGTATCAGCTCTCTCCCGGGGCATGGGGTGTGGGTACGGTCACTCCTCACGCGTCTGGGCTTGGGGGAAGCCAGTGTGACGGTCACTGAGTCTGGCCGAGGTGACATTCAGAGGGCAGTGCTGAGAACAACGCTTCCCTTTGGGTTTGGTCCAGGCCCCATCTGTGGTGACGGTGGGACCCAGGGATGGAAGAACGGCCTGGACACAGGGAGAGGTGAGGTGGCCTCCGGCCTGAACACCCCTCACTTCCTGGGGGATCTGTGCCCTCCTCACACCCTGCTTGAAGATTGGGGTCTGCGCTGGACTCTCCCTGCGGTGGAGTCTGGGTCTCTGTTCTGCCCTGCAGAGATGCTAACCACGTCTCGCCGTGTGCAGGTGTGTGAGGGCAGGAAGCCAGGCACCGAGGCCATCCTGTCAGTCCTCACAACACTCCCAAGTTGGGGAAACTGAGTCTTGGAGCGCGGCAGTGTTACCCCAGGGTGTACCTGACCCTCACTGCCTCTGCCCTCTGCTCAGTTGGCAGAGGGGGGCGCTGATGGGCCTCTCCAAAGCCCGTGCGGGGTGGACTGCCATGTGCTGACCAGGATGTGACCTGGCCCAGGGGCCTCGCACCCCACTTTTGCCCCCTTAGGGGCCGTGTAGAAGGGTGGTAAGAGGTTTGTTTACACTGTCACGGAGGCGAGGTAGATTTGAATCCACGCTCTTATGCACTCAGGAATTACTCCTAGCGGTGCTTGGAGGACCATATGGGATGCCAGGGATCGAACCCGGGTCAGACGCTTGCAAGGCAAACACCCCACCTGCTGTAGCTGTATGTCACACCAGCCCCTCCTTTATATATTTATGCATCCTAAGGAATTCATCCTGGAACCTGTTTCTGATCAATCGAGCTCAAAAATCATACAAGTTTTATGGGAAGGAGAGACAGAGGCAGAAACACACATATGGAAACAGGGAGAAAGGGAGAGACAGACAGACAGACAGACAGAGGCACGTACAGAGAGAAGGAGGTACAGAATGAACTGTCAGGGGCTAACGGTGGCCGAGGCTAGACGTGCCCCTTTGCATGGAGCAGACACACGAGGACGGAGGAGGGCAGACGGAGGCTGGAGACGAGAGGACAGAGCTGGGCGCAGTGGGAGCACGGTTTTGTTGGGCGGACCTTGGTTGTGCTTTCTGTCTGGTGTGGCCAGCGTTTCTGGTGTACACTCATGCGCACGCGTCTCTTGGCATGCCGCAGAGGGCCTCTTCTGGTCTTGGGCTGGGCTTCTCCCTCCATGCCGTGCGCATCTGCTGCCCCCTTTTCCTTCTAGTTTTTATGAGCCAGAGGCCTGTGGGGGGAGCAAAGAGCAGATGCAGGTGGTATCAAGGGGGAGACAGGCCTGCCCACCCCGCAAGGTCCTGTGAGATACTGTCCTCTACTTCCTGGGGGCAGGCTGTGCGATGGGGCTATCTCAAGCAGCCGGGCGGGCCTAACCCTCACCTGCAGGGTGCATGCCAGCCAGAGGAGCAGGGAGCCACAGCACCTTTGCCAGGAAGAGCAAGATTTGCTGGCAAAAAAAAAATCCTTATTGTGTCAGGCCCTTTGAGTCAGACACAATGAGCATCATGGCTCTTATATTTGCCTTCCTTGGTGAAAGGACAAAGCCAAGGGTTTTTCTTTCCCCCCACCCCCAGCCTCTTTGCACAGTGAGCCTCTCCGCAATGATAAACGAGCCAGGGGCTGACATTTGTACAGTGTACAAATAGCATTAGCACCCTTCATCCTTAATATAACGAATAGGAGTGACAGATGTTCACGGGCATCAAAATGAGCCATTGATCTCCACATCTGACTGAGTGAGCCGAGGCTGGAACTGGCTGGTAGGACTCAGGGCAGAGAGCTGAGCCAACGCAAGACTTCCAAGGCTCAATTTAGCACATGGCCCACCGCGTGGCGGCACCCGGTGAGCGCCATTTCTCCATCATCTCAACCAATCAATCAAGGTACACGTTACTCTTCCACTTAGCACGATGGCTGCCGTGGCTTGGGGGCTTAACAGATGTCAGCTATCATTAGACTCTTCAGGGTACTGCTCTGTCGGTTGGAATCGCCTCTCGTGGCACAGAGGCCTTTGTCCCGGCTGCAGAGGGAGGCTCTGAGACTTGGCACGTGGGACCACCTGATAAGAAGGGCTCTGGGTCTGCTACACTGAGACTCACGCTGCCTCAGACAGGACCCTTCGCCCATCCCCTCCTCGATTGCTTTCCTAGGACTATGTCGACAAGCATCCCCCACCTTTCACTCTCTCCCTGCACTGCATGAAGTCAGGTGAGCATCTGATGGCTTCGATTTAAAAAAAATTAGAAAGACACAAAGTTGGGCAAGAAGTGAAATAGAAAGTGCCTCGCACATTCCACAGTGTGTTCAGTGCAGCCTCTCCCCGTGTCTGCGTGTATGCGGCATCGCGGTATGGGATGAACGCCTTCCCCTGGGTGACCTCTCTAAGTGAGTACTGCGGTAAAAATGGGATGCAACGCAGGTCGAGTGCAGTTACCGTCTAGTGCTGGCTACGGTCCTTACCATCTTCACCTTTGGCCTCTCCCGCTGCTGCTTCTCTTTCCGCGTCAAGTTCAGTTGTCCACGGATGGGAGACAACAGAAGACAGTGACATGGCCAGGCCTGTGCTTCTCAGCCATCAGCATTTCCTGGAGAGGACAAAGAGATAGTGCAGGGGTTAAGGTGCTTGAGTTCCAGGAAGCTGACTCAGTTCCATCCATCCTTGGCACCACATGGTCCCCTCAGCATGGATGGGTGCTTCCCTGGTTGACCCCAAACACTGCCAGGGATGACTCTGCAGGACCCTGGAGCATCACCGGGGTGGCCCAGGTCATCCTTGGCACTGCCCTGTTAGTAGAGAGTCCTAGTAAAGGTCCCTGGGCCTACTGACCACTGCTTGGGAGGTTTACAAAACACACCAGAATCAACTGTCTGGAGATACCCCCTTTCAAAAACAAATGATAGGCTGGAGAGATAGCTACAGAGGTTAGGCGCTTGCCTTGCACAGAGCTGATTGCTATTTGGTCCCTGGCTCTGCATGATCCCCTGAGCATCACTGGGACCAACCCCTTTGAACACAGAGCTAGAAGTAGCCCTTGAGAACCACTGGGTGTGTCCCAACCCACACAGATTCCAGCAAAAAGGAACCGGAGCAATAATACAGCAGCTAGGGCATTTTCCTTGCACACAGTTGACCTGGATTCGATCCCTGACATCCCATAGGATCCCCCGAGCACTGCCAGGAGTAATTCCTGAGTGCAGAGTCAGGAGTCACCCCTGAGCATCACCAGGTGTGATCCAAAAAGCAAAACACAAAAACAAATTTCAACAACAATCCCAAATGCAAGTGACTCAGACTGGCACAAAGCACACAGCGGCGAGAAGCTTGAGGCAGAAGCACCGGGAACTGGTTTGACGGAGCCAGGGTGCCTTCCAGGTGCCTTCCAAGAGCTGTGCCAGGAGCTCTTTGCCGTTTGGTATCTGGCATCCCCCTGGCTAGTTAAGAAGGATCAAAACAGCTCCTGGCATGTCGCTCACCACTCAACAGCTGTGCCCCCTGCTAGGATCAGAGTGGCATCTGCTTGGCACAGAACAGCTTGGAACTCTGGGTCTCTCTCTCTCTCTCTCTCTCTCTCTCTCTCTCTCTCTCTCTCTCTCTCTCTCTCTCTCTCTCTCTCTCTCTCTCTCCCCGGCAGTTCAAGCGTGATGGTGCCGATGAGAGACATGGAGCAGATATTTATTCAAACGTCTCTCATGCACCGAGAGTTAATTGAATTGTGCTCAGATTTTGCAAAATCACCTTCCCACTGTCAGCAGAATGACCTCCTTTCACGGATGCTCTGATCTCCTTGAGTTCCCATTCGGAATCCTTCAACCCATCCTGCTGCTGACAGGATCAACACCTCCTCCTGAGTGACGTGCCTGAAGCCCTTTCAGCCACCACCCCGAGGAGCCGCTGGGCTTGGTCTCCAGATTTCCCTGGCTTCCCACTCACCACTCTCGGCACCGTGGACAGGCCCTACTGCCCCCTGCCTCCGTGCTGGTCTAAACCACTTTACCTGCTCGCCGTGGTTCTTCCACTCTGTCCCCTGCTGGGTCACTGTTCATTTCTCAGAACCAAATGCAGCTCTTTGATGGGGCCCACAAGAACAGGGACTTCTTGAGAACACGAGGGATAAGTTCATTGATATGCAAGTGATGATGAGTTTTCATTAATAGATTGAATTGCCTGTTTCTATAAAGGGAGGGGGCTGGGAGAGTTGAGGGAGAGGAGGCAATTAGTCATCATAACCCACTAAATGAATGAAAAGTGTCAAGTTTATCAAGGGCCAAATTTAGACCCAGTTTTTCTAGGTTCTGTGAATGCCCCCGGCAAAATATTCCTGTCTTTACCTCTGGAAAAGGAATGAAAAGTAGTCATTTGCACATGAGGTTAAATTAAAATGATTCAGATAGATTATTCTGGATTCGCTGGTCCAGTCCTAAATGTCCTTCTATAAGGCAACAGGGAGACATCTAGGCAATGTGAAGACTGAAGGTAATTAGATGCTGGCTTTGCGGGTGTATACAGGAGCCAGCAGCCAAGGACCGTCCTCCTAGTAGCTGGAGAGGACACAGAATGAATCCACAAGGGCCTCTGGGGAAGACTTGGGCCTGTTAGCACTCTGGTTTCATTCCAGGGAACTCCTTTCACATCTCTGGCCTTTGGAGTCTCGAGAAAGAAATGTGTGTTGCTTCAAGCCGTGAAATCTGTGGTTATTTGTTCCAGCAGCAATAGACATCTGATACACCAAACATTGTAGGACCAATATCGAAGAGGGTAATTACGGGGGCTGGGAATGAGTTAGACCTGTGGTGCTCAAACTTGGGTGGGACTGCTGGACACTTGGATTTGTTTTAACGATTCTGCCAGGTCAGGGTGTTGCCTAGGCAGGACTCTGCTGGCACAGAGACGGGGGCAGGGGAGGGAGAGACACTTGGTTTCCTATCAGTAACAGCGAGTGGTTGAAGACGACGCTTATAAGCAGACAGAAGGAAGGCGTGAACAGAGCGCCCTGGCTATGTGCGAGGCCCCAGCTAAATGAAAACGACGTCTTTGGAGTCCTCGTTGAGCCAGATTTAAGACACCTTCTGGACTCCACACACATCCTAAAACTCCTGGCTCTACACTCAGGGATCACTCCTGGTGGTGCTCAGGGGATCACATGGGATACCCGGGATCAAACCCAGGTCAGCCACCTGCAAAGAAAATTCCCTACCTCTGTACTATTGACTCCCCCCGCCCCCAATATTTTGAGAAATCTCCAAATTGCTCTCAACAGAGTCTGGCAGAGCAACTGCCACCAACAGTGAATGGGGCTTCCTTTCTCAACACATCGTCGTCGACAACACTGATTGGCTCTAATCTTTTAATATCTGCCCCTCCTGCTGGTGTGACATGATAGTTCATTGGTGTTTCGACTTAATTTCCCTAGTAATAAGCGACAATGAACACTTTTTAATATGCCTACTGGCTGCACATATGTCCCATTCATGGGGTGTCTGTTTATCTCTCTCTTTCATCTTTGAATGGGGTATTAGATTTTTGTTGCTAAGCTTCATGAATGTTTCCAGAATCTTGGATGTTAGTTCTTTATCTGATAGATGATGGGCAGGTTATTTTCTCCCTTCAGTAGGGTTTTTTTTTAAATAGTAACTAGATTACTTTTGCCACGTATGAACCTTATCATTTGATGTAGTCCCATTGGTTTATTTTTGTTGCTGTTTTCTTTGCCAATGGAACAAAATCATTAAAAACACTGGTAAGGACCATATCTTGGAAGGTTCTGCCTATATTTTCCTTGATGTATTATGTATTCTGGTCTAATATCAAGCTGCTTCATAAACTTTGGAGGGGCTCTAGGTTTGGTCACACCTGCCTGTGCTCAGATACTTCTCCTGGTTCTGTGCTGAGAGCTCACTGCTGGCAAGGCTCAGGGGACTGAACCCGAAATAATTGTGTGCAAGGCAAGCATGTTACCCGCTGGACTCTCTCCAGCCCCTCTAATCCACTTTGACTTTTGTGTGTGGTGTGAGATATATATCCAGTTTCCTTCCTCCCTCCCTCCCTTCCTCCCTCCCTCCCTTCCTCCCTCCCTCCCTCCCTCCCTCCCTCCCTCCCTCCCTCCCTCCCTTCCTCCCTCCCTCCCTCCCTTCCTTCCTTCCTTCCTTCCTTCCTTCCTTCCTTCCTTCCTTCCTTCCTTCCTTCCTTCCTTCCTTCCTTTCTTCCTCCTTCTTCCCTCCCTCCCTCCCTCCCTCCCTCCCTTCCTTCCTCCCTTCCTTCCTCCCTCCCTCCCTCCCTCCCTCCCTCCCTTCCTTCCTTCCTTCCTTCCTTCCTTCCTTCCTTCCTTCCTTCCTTTCTTCCTCCTTCTTCCCTCCCTCCCTCCCTCCCTCCCTCCCTTCCTTCCTCCCTCCCTCCCTCCCTCCCTCCCTCCCTCCCTCCCTCCCTCCCTCCCTCCCTCCCTCCCTTCCCTCCTTCCTTCCTTCCTTCCTTCCTTCCTTCCTTCCTTCCTTCCTTCCTTCCTTCCTTCCTTCCTTCCTTCCTTCCTTCCTTCCTTCCTACCTTCCCACTGTACTATTGCTGCAGCCCCTCTTTCTCTCTTTCTTTCTCTCTCTCTTTCTCCCTTTTTTTTTTTGTATGTGGCTATCTAGTTTTCCCAATACTATCTACAAAGCTTTCCATGGTCCATAACGCATACTAGTTCCCTTGTCACAGATTAACTCTCCACAGAGCTCAGAGTTTATCTCTAGGCTTGATCTAATCATCATTCTTTAGGCTACCAAGTTCTCAAAATTTGGAGTCAGTATCATTCATTGCTATTCTCTTTGGAGTTATTATTTTCATGGAGGTACTGGAAGGGATAAGGGAGAATATTTTCCTGTATTTGAACTTCACATCTGCCAACATAATTCCATAATTCAAGTAGTTTTGTTATTGCTTTATAAATGTCTGCCCCCTCATGACCTATTTTTATTGATAAAATCTGAGAGTAACTGAGGGTAATTTGAGACATAAATGATAGACAGGACGGTTCATTTCTCATTAACATCGCCAAGACCCAACTACAGAACTGGAAAAGGAAATTTTATATGGGAACAATAAACTGCAAATTGTGAATAGATCAAGATAATCTAATTGTTTTCTTTCAGTGTCCCTGAGGCCTGAGCGCTGATGGCCAAGAGAATTTGCTTGATGAGTTTAGTCCAAGAAACACAACTTTATTTCCCCCTTCTTCTGCAGAAAAGAAGTGTTCGTTTTACTGTGCTGCGTGCCCTGCAAATGTCCATGACCTTATGCTCCAAATGAAAAAGTGCCGCCCTGAGCTTGTCTACTGATATGGAATTAGCTGGAAGCCAACGTGCATGGATTTTGTCAGGTCCCCTTGAGTCGAAATCGGAGAGGGGGCGAGTCCTGTGGAAGTCAATTTCCATCCTGTCATCGGCTTAGTGTCTTAATGTTACTCCTCAGGGTGTCCCGCATTAAAAACGAATAATCTTCTCTTTCTCCAACTCCATAATGTCCTTCAAAAGCGTCTGTGAATTTGCTGACTGGGGGTCTCCAGCGGGGGAAGTCCAAGATGTCGCTAGTGAATGAATTGGGTGTGAGGGTTCCTTGGGTTGCCAATGAGGGACCCAACTCAGATGAGCTTGTGTGGACCCACCATCGCTCACAGTTGGTGACCGGGAGAGAGAGGGAAGCCCGTAAGGGTAGAACGGTGTGGGCCGGGATGCTTGCTGGGGCGAGTCTGTGTCTCAGTCTCTCGGGGGACTTGACAAGGTGGGACAGGAAGTTGGGCTCCATGGCCCCGACCCTCCCTGGCCCGGCAAGAGCCCAGAGAAGCATTGCACATCTCCACATCTTCATTCTACAAACGTCCGCTCACATTGTGCCACGGAGCTCACTGTTCCAGCCTCTCGAGGAGGATTATAAATAGAGCGACTTTTAAATAGCAGCAGAGGGAAAGCGCTCTCTGAATGCACACGGCGGTTCAGCCCGTTTGTTGTTTGGGTCCTTGGAAACCCAACGGTTTCCAGTAAAACCGGGTGGAAAACAAGACCGCGCACAAAGAGTTGGCTGACGGTCGTGGGCAAGACGGGGAGATTTCTGGAGTCTACAAATTCCTTCGAAGCACCTGCTTTCTGTTTTCTCTCAAAAATCTGCGAAATGAAAAGCTCCTGCCAAGAACAACCAATTAATATTTTTTTAAATAAATAATTACCCTCCTCTGGCTTGCATTTAAATCCATTGCAGGGTTGGCGAGATAAGAATATTGGGGTTAGAGTGCTTGCCTGGCGTGTGACTGAGCCAGTTCAATCCCCCTCAGTGCTATGGTCCCCTGAGCATTGCCAGGAGTGACCTCTAAGCACAAAGTCAGCAGTAATCCCTGAGCCCCCCCTTTCCCTCCTGCAAAATAAATAACCCCACTGGACACTCCTGGTTGCTCAGGGTCTTGGTATCTTACTTGGTGACCGAGGATCGCTCTCCTTTCTGCTGGATGGCCCCAGGGAATGAGACCAGTTGTTCTCATTGCTGACCACAGATGAGTGGCCAGGGCCGCAGGACCCTGCAGAGACCTCGCTGTTCTGTCTCCCTGGGGCTGCAAAGAGCAGTGGAGACGCCGGACCCGACTAACTGCCTCTCTGGCACCCAGATTTCCTGGTCCAAAAATTCTAAATGACTCCCAGGTTCTTTCGCCCCATCTCAGCCGGTGCTTGCCACTGTCTTCCTGTCCCGGCCAGGTGTTCTCCTGGGGGCCTGTGGTTCTGCAGGAGCTAGTTTGCCCCGGGCCCCACCCTCCCCAGCTCTGACACGCCTGTTCATTGGTGGATCCCCCCTGCACCTTGCTGGTAAGCTGCCATGCATGCCCCCTCCCCCGGATGTGTGTCAGCCCCGCTGTGAGTGAGTTGATGAAGAGAGAGGGGGAGTGTTTGCAGTCACAAGCATACGCATCGCATTTAGAAAACCCTGGAGAGCTTTTATTGTTTTACATCGGAGTAATTTGCTCAGTTCTGTACATAAAGTTGCGGGTCTGGAGTGTGGTGGGGGGAATGGGGAAACCGAGGCTGTAGGTCTCGGAGCCATCAACACTCCCGGTCTGGGCGTGGCCTTGTCAGTGTGGCCAGCACCTCATGGACCCGGACTCTTGGTTTCAGTGTTTGAATTCTCACTTCCTGTCTTTTATGTCCCCACTGAGAAATTCTGTTGTTTTGTAAGCTAAAGTCAAAAACTCTCCCTTTCTACTGAATACTCCAGATCCTTCCATCTTCAAGCCTTGGGGGCTGGTTGCTGGGGATTAGGGAACACAGCAGGAGATGTTCGTGTGGGGGACACGGGGACATTCATAATCTCAGTCCCCTTCCTAAGAACTTGCCATTTTCTTTTGCAGTGTGCACTGGGGAGGAAGGGGGTCCCAAGCAGTGCTCAGGAGGCCACTTGGAATTCTCAGCCAACTGGCACGACAGTTCAATGCCACCGAGAACGTGGTGCTCTGCAGAGCCAGGGGTTAGCCAGACCATTCTGGTATTACTTCAGAACCTCCAGGGCTGCACCCAGAGATGCTGTGAGCGGGGTGAGGGGGTGTCATATGGCACTGGAGCAAAACTCTGTACTATCTACATGAACAGATGATTTTAAACACCTCTGTGAAGAGGCAGGAGAGTTAACACAGTGGGGAGGGCACTTGCCTCGCATGCAGCTGACCCGGTTCAATTCCTGGAGCCACATGAGGATTCCCGGAGCCCGCCAGGAGTGGTCCCTGAGCACAGAGCTAGGAGTAAGGCCTGAGCACCACAGGATTTGCCCCCCAAACAAACAAAATACCTAAACACCCTGATTAAAAATACAGAGAGGAATTCATAGAATTATTTGACGAAAATAGAGTCCTGTACACTTGTCTGTAATTCCCCATGGCTCACAGGTCACTGGCAGTGGGGGGGCCTAGGTTGTCCTACTTTTTTTTTCCCTGAGATAATAAATATAGATCTGGGCTAATTAGCTGAAGTGAATTAGACATATTTCTAAATAGGAAAAAAATGTAACAATGTAAAGCATATGAAAGATGCATAAATGATCACAAAGTTGTCCCATTCTGAAATACGTGATCAACATTTGCACCAGTAATGGAGATAACAATCAGAGACTTGGCTGTGGATTGGCACGGTCTTGTTCTGACGTTGACCCCCTTCTTTGCAGCCAAATGATTTGGCCTCTACTCTAGTTTTCTAACTTAATTTATTCACCCATCCATTTAAGACATGTTTGCTGAGTTCTTGGCAGAAAATGAAATAAAATAAAAGGTCTCCGCACTCCTGGAGCTTGTGTTCTGCGTGGAAGAGAGAGGAACCGCGCAGAAATCAATACACCAAAATAACAGATAATGGCAGTGGTGCGCAGAAGACGAAACGCTGGGAGTGTGGAAGGGAACGGCTGCAGGGCTGGGCTCTCCCAGGGGAGGGCATGGAGAAACCCTCCCAGAACTGGCTCCAGCTACGCCAAGGCCAGGGTGGAGAGGGGATGGCTAGCGGGAGACATCACGCAGATGTCGGTGTCGGGAGAGACGGAAGGTGATATTGGAAGAAGTGATCTTCAATGTTATGGGCAGGGAGGCTGCATAGGGTGCCAGTTTTGAGAGCCAACAATGAAGTTTGTGCTTTCTTACAGACACCTGGAGAAGGTGCTAGAAGGTTTGAAGCTGAGAAAAGGCATGATGTTGCTTGTGTTTTCAGAAGATCACTGTAGGTCTTTGCTCTTCAGCCTTTTTACAACTCTAACTCCCTTCTGACCTTGCTTGCTCCCTGTGGCCCCCATTTCTCTAGTTGGGCCCCTAGTCTTGTACCATGCCCCACCCCCCACTTTATGAGATTTTCACCTATGGGCCCGTGGAATATTTGTGGCCCACAGTGAATCACATGGCTCCCTGGTGAGAAGTGTCACTCTTGATGTTGCATGGCGCAAAACAGACCTACATGGGACCTACTGGCAGGTGACCCTGTCTCAGGGGCTGGTAGCTGGTGTCTGGGAGCAAAGCCCCAGGGGGTCAGGAGCACTGGGCATGTGGACTGCACAGGGATGCAGGATGTCCAAGGCTCACTTGATGGAACGCAGCTGAGGGATGCTGGGAGTGGGCAAACAGAATCAAGAAGTAGCCAATGGCATTGGTGAGAGGAACACGTTAGCCAGGTCATTGCTTCTGAAAAAACAACCTTCTCTTTTACCATAAGCATAGTATGGACTGTGAATATTTCTCCTTTTTTTAAAAAAATTGAATCACCGTGAGATACAGTTACAAGCTTTCATGTTTGAGTTCCAGTCCTACCATGACTGGAACCCATCCCTCCACCAGTGCACATTCTCTACCACCAATGTCCCCACTATCCGGCCCCCATCCCACCCCTCCCCCTGGCTCTATGGCAAATAATTTCCCCCATACTCTCTCTCTACTTTTTAGCATCATGGTTTGCAATACAGATACTGAGAGGCTATCACGTTTGGTCCTTTATCTATTTTCGGCGCACATCTCCCATCCCTAACGCCCCCTCCAACCATCATTGACCTAGTGATCCCTTCTCTGTCCCAGCTGCCTTCTCCCCCAGCTCATGAGGCAGGCTTCCAACCATGGGGCAATCTTCCCGGTCCTTGTGTCTACTGCCCTTGGGTGTCAGTCTCATATTATGTCATTTTATATTCCACAAATGAGTGCAGTCCTTCCATATCTGTCGTGCATGTTTCTCCTGATGATGGTAACAGCACCTTTCATGTCCTGCGTCCTCTGGGTGCTGGTTGGCCCTTCTTCATTCCATATGCCACGTGAGGGGGAACGAAGGCAAACGTCCAATTCAATTCCGTGTCTTTCCCCTCACTCACCGTGTTACCAAGTGACCCTGCTTTCCGGATGGCCTTTGGCCCTCTGCGGATTGCATCGCCAAGGAAACAGAGCGTGGCACAGTGACGTTGTAGCTAAATCCTATTAAGTATGCCGTGATTCAGACACACCACACGGAGCCAACCCGCGCTGGGGTTTAGGAGACTGGCTTCCAAATGTCCCTTTCTTAATGCGTCACTACACCCCTAATAAGGTTAAATGTGCAGCTGCCCGTCTAATTCCACCCAGAGAGCTGGACTTGTACGTGCCTGCCCCAAATCCCAGCTCTGAATGTCAGAATTGTTCATTAATCTCCCCAAGTGGTATTTTTTCAGAGTGAGCTCTCTGCGTGTTATAAGCCTCAAATAGTAGACCCTCCCCACCCCCCCAAAAAATACCACATTCTTTTCCTTGGTTAGATGTTGCAAAATGACTTAAACGCCTGTATATGTTCGAATATTCTGGAGAGCATCCAGAACGAGAGATTTCAGAAGCAGAGGTTGTTTCAGACCAACCAGTCAAATCTGTGTTGCACACAGGACGAGCAGGCCGGAGAGATTGGTTTCTGCCCCAGGTCACACAATGCTTAGTAATTAGGGGGCAGTTCAGTGCGTCCCCCCATCCCACCCCGCCCCAGCGCCCCTGGCTGGAGACCTAACATCTTCCTGCTGTGTTTCAAGGTTGTTCCTCTCCGCAGCCCCTCCTAACATCTGTCCTTCTGGGTAGCTTCCTCCCTTCCTACCTCTTTCACCACATCCTCTTCATCCCGCACGAGTCCTTATAGCTCATTCCTGTCTTTCCTCTGCTCGTTCCTCAAATACGGCTTCTCAACCAAGGCCAGTCTTGTGGTGGTTGTTGTTGTTGGGGGGGTATTCAATATGCCAAACACAGTAACAATCATGAGCCTCATTCCCCTGACCCTGAACGCGACAGGGACGAGTGGAGACGTGACTGGCGCCTGCTTGAGCAAATCGAGGAGCATCGGGATGACAGTGATCACAATCAGCAGTGCTTGAGGTCTCTCTTGGCAGTGCTCAGGGGACCCTGCAGTGCGAGGGACCAAATCCTGCCTCCCACACGCAAAGCACATGCCCCAGTCTCTAAACCACCTCCGGCCTCCACGCCTCCTCTCCATCCCACTATTCAGCCTCTTCCTGTTTCTCAGATGTGTGTGTTACAAGACAAATGCGCTAACCCACCAAATGTGTTTTGCACTAAGGTGTTTTTTTTATTTCTTCCCTTCAGTAGAACATCCTGAAGTGTTGCTACAGGACTGTTCTCACTCGACCCTGTCATCTCATTAGAACAGCAAAGCTGGAGGCGAGAGGGGAGAAGGTGTTATCCAAATGAATGTGGAAAATGAATAGATAAGTTCATGCTTAAGAACACCCAGGATCGAGCTGATTGCATGTGGAAAGTGGCCCCGGGATAGCCCTTCTGCCAAAGGGAAGAGTCCCACTTTGGTGTTTGGGGGAGATGCCCTGACTTTCTGGCACGTCTGCTCTACCTGCTATGGATTTAGAACGTCACTGAGAAGAGAGATGTAAGACTCGTCTCTTAAAGGTGATCGAAAGCTCAGATCAGTGAATGGTGAGAAGCACAGACCTAGGAGCTGGACTCTTTCTGCATTTGCTCTGGGGCCTAATTCACATGTTAGTTTGCACTAATTAAAGGGGGCGGGGCCAGAGAGACAATACAGGAATAAGGCGCTGGCCTTGCACATGGCTGACCTTGCTTTGATCCCAGGCACTGCATATGGTCCCCTGACCACTGCCAGGGCTCATACTTGAATACAGAACCGTTGTATACCCTGATAACTGCTTGGTATACCCCCCACCACCTAAAAAAGGAAAAATAAATGGGAAAGCACTGTAGCACTGTGTCACTGTCATCCCGTTTGTTCATTGATTTGCTCGAGTGGGCACCAGTTATGTCTCCATTGTGAAACTTGTTGTTACTGTTTTTGGCATATTTAATATGCCACAGGTAGCTTGCCGGGCTCTCCAAGAGGGGTGGAGGGATCGAACCTGGGTCGGCTGCATGCAAGGCAACTGCCCTATCTGCTGTACTATTGCTCCAGCCCAATGGGGAAGTATTATGTATCAAATACATAATGTCACCCCCTAGGAATGTCTATTAGGCATTGCCCCAACCTTCTCAGCATTTATTACCTAGCAGTCAAGCTTTTCAGAAACTCAAGTGTGGATCAACAGAAGGGAGAGCCAGCACAGGAACTGGGAAGGTACAAAGAATTGATTTATAGTGTTTGTGTGTGCGAGGGCAGTAATTGCCATCCTGAGAGAGGAAATGCTTACCGTGCTAATGTTTGTGCCCTCGTAATCTACAGCATCAATGCCCAATAGTAGATCACAAACCGTATGTGTCGTGTAAGGCATTCTTACACTTAATCTTTTTTAAAAACTCAAAGAAAGAGGAGGAGGAGGAGGAACGTTTTTTTGTTTTGTTTTGTTTTGTTTGCAGGGTTCGGGGGAGTTGAGGGTCACTCCCAGAGATACTCAGGTCTTATTACTGTGTCTACACTCAGGAATCACTCCTGGTGGTGTTTGGGGGATCATATAGGATGCTGGGGATGGAACCTGGGTGAAGCCACATGCCAGGCAAGTGTAACTACCCGCCGTTCTATCATGCCAGCCCCACAAATTGTTTTCATAACATGGTCTCATCGAGTCCAGTTATCTCTGAAATGGTACCGTTTCAAGAGTCCCTACTAAGGTCTAGAAGCCCAGGTGTAACTCAGCATGGACTGGCCATGCTGCAGTGGTCACCAACTGCTCCAGACCAGAAAGGATGGTCCAGGTTTGAGGCGTAGCAGGGATGTAGATTCAGAATTGGATGAGTTTGCTTTACTTGCTGCTTCCTGAACCAGTGTGTGAGTTCTTGTGTGTCAACTTGGTCCTCGGTGTCACAGGTGTGCATCGCCCTCAAACTCTCACCCCCTAGAGCAGCTGGGGTTTCCCATCACCCCCCTTTCCCACAGGACCTGTCTCTCACCATAGAGGTGGAAAATGCCAGATGCCCATTTCTCAAATTTTTCTTAAAACTAATGTACGGACATGTGGCTCCTCTGTCCAGTGGGTCATACAGCTGGGAATGAGGGTGGAATTCTCACCTTGGTGTCTAGCTGCTAAGTCTTTGCAACCATTCCACATTACTTCCAGAATATTCTTTCTGTGGGAAGGTCCATTCTAAGAACTGATTTCTGGGGCTGGAGAGATAGAACAGTGAGCATGGCGCTTACCTTGCCTGCGATCAACCTGTGTTCGATCCCCAGCACCACCTATGGCACTTGAATACTGTCAGGAGCTCGGGGCCGAAAGCCCTGAGCACCACTGGGTATGTCTCAAAAACTGAAAAGAAAAAATATAGAATCAAAAGTCTCTCTAATATAAAGGGAACTGCAAGATGAAAATGAGATGAAATGAAAAGCAAAGCTGGTACTTGATGCATTAGTAGAAGTTGATTGAAACTCTTCTGAGCTTCCTCAAGCATGCCAAAGGGGATTTCATTAGGAAGGTAGGAGTGTTTCCTGGGGACTGATGGATGTTGATATCCTGGGGTACTAATTTCCAGGGAATTACTGCGGGGTGGGGGGGGGCAGAAATCTGATGAACTGAGTTTGGGTTGGTTGTAAGTCCCAGGACTATCAACAATAGACAGTTCCCAGTTCCCATGTTCATACTGAGAAAGAAAAGAAAGGTATTGATCAAAAAGGGTTGGGAGGGAAAGTGTGTTTACAGTGAACTTGGTGGCTTACAAAAAAAAGGAACAGATTCTCTCATAACTTGGTGGCCAGCAGTTCAAAATACAGGCACCATATTTAGAACATAATCATCTTCTCTAAGGCACTTGGGTTGGATACTTCCAGCTTATAGCAACTTCTGGAAGTTTCCCTTGGCTTATGACCCTCCAATCTCTGCCCATTTTCACACGATCTTCTCTTCATCTCCGTTTCCTTTCATGGATCAAGGCACCCTTGGATTTAAGCATCATACCAGATCCAGGCTGACTTCATCTTAAGATATTTGACTTAATTCCATCTTCCAAGGTCACAGTTCCAGTCATGGTTTCTTGGGGCTGAAACTCAGACAGATCCCTTTTGGGGGCACTGTCTGTTTGGACACAGGTCATTCAGAGAGATGGGGGTCTGTTTACACCAGATTAGGAGTTCTAACAAAGTGATTTCCAGCTTATTACTTGGTCTGATGTTAGACCATATTGATTTATAGTCAGAAAAGCAGTGTGGGCAACTTCCGGAATTCTTTGGGGGTTCCATGAGATATAGCAGATCTAGAGAGAAATCTCCAGACTGGTGGGAGAAGATTAAATGAACCCAGAGCAGAGTATGTCCGTGAATTAATAAAGAAACAAAAATAAATCAAGAAGGTAGAACAAAATAACCATAATTAAAACTCCAAGTTTCACAGGGGAAATAAATGGAGAGAGAAAGAAAGTGTGTGTGTGTGTGTGTGTGTGTGTGTGTGTGTGTGTGTGTGTGTGTGTGTGTGGTGTGGTGTGGTGTGTGAGGGGAGAGAGAGAGATTGAGAGAGAGGCACAATATAGAAATATGATTGACAATCATGATGAAATAAAGAATAAAGGCTGGAAGAAATAAAATGAAAAATGGGGAATGTTATAGCCAAAGAAATATCAAACCAAGGCTATATCTGTAAAATAAGAATTTATGGGTTTGAGTAGGAGACCTTAAAAAACAAGAATTTTAAAAATTGCTTTAGAAACTATTTCTGTTTTTTTCCACTTCTTTCTGGAGGAGTCTCTGACATGGCAAGAATCCTCCAGATCAAAGACACATTCCCACCAATTATTGGCCAACTGACCTTTCATCCTTGACTTCTTGGGCTCAGTCATCAGCTTGCACAGGGCCAATGCAGTGGCCGAGCATATATTATCTATGGGCATAGTTCAAATTCTTTGGAAGAGCGAATAGTCATAGCTCAGTTATTTACACAGACTGCACAGGTCATGGATTACTGATCATCAAATTAGACCTGCCTCTGGTGAGCCATCGCTTCCTGCACCACTCACTACGGCCAAGCAGGGTGCGGGGGGAGGGGTGGGGGCGTCAGGCTGAGGGTCTCGTGGAGGAGAGCCTGTTTCTTCCACTGAAGTAAGCTCTAAGATGCACACGATGAAATAGTGACATAAAGCCGCATCTGTGCTTTAAAATGTGGTGGTGGTGGTGTGTGTGTGTGTGTGTGTGTGAGAGAGAGAGAGAGAGAGAGAGACAGACAGACAGACAGACAGAGAAAGAGAGAGAGAATCCGAGTAGTGCTTTGTAGTGAGATGACATGACACAATGTGGTGGCTTATGGGTGAAGGACAGCAAGCAAAGAATGCCCACACAGACAGGGGCGAGGGACCCCTAATTTGGACACTTACACGACAACTGAGCTGGTGAGGGAGAGATCCATGATGTTTTCTAAATCTTGCGTGGTTTCTGTTGGTTATTTTGGGGGTAAGGAGCACACCTGAGTGTGATCAAGGTTACTCCTGGCTCTGTGCTCAGGGGTTACTCTTGGTAGGGCTCAGGGAACTACATGTGGTACCGAGAATCAAACCAGGTCATATGCAAGTGCCCTACTCTCTGTGCTATCTCTCTAGCCCCAGCTTTACGTCTTATTCTTTGGAAAGAAACGAGCTGGAGACAAGAGAAGGACTTGACTGGGCATCGGTCATTCGTCTAACGGTGGAGGAATGTTTCCCATCTCTATTCTTTAACTGCAGAGCTGGCAGGGGAACTGCACTTCTCATTGAGGAAGTACACCAGCTCTTGGGTTTACTAATTGACCTGCTCTGTCATAGTGGGAACCTTCTCAGCTCATTGCTCATTTCCCTTGAGTGATGCCAGTGAAATATGCTAAAGAGCAGGATAAAGTCAGAAATCAGTTCCAGTTGGTCCGATGCATGGATGCATGGGGTTGGTATTGCTTCCCCTTACATGCAGGCCTGCAGGAGAAACATCCCTAGCCTTCTCTTCTTGTCTGTCCCACACTGATTCTCATCTTGCAGAAAGTAGGTGCAGGAGTCAAAGGTCTTGACTTTGGGTTTAAGGGGTAGTTCCAGAAGTGATGGCACTTGCCTTGGATGTGGACAACCCTGGTTCAAAGCCCTGGCAACAGATATAGTCCCCCTGAGCACTGTCAGGGGTCGGGGGTCAGCCTGGAGCAGAGCCAGGATTAGTGCCTAAGCACTGCAAAGAGTGTCCCCCAAATAAAAAATCTAAAACCAAAAGAAATTCTCAGCTTTAGAATTTTTAAATTGGATGTTGAATATTGGATATTGGATGGTTGGACGCTGGATATTTGATGACTGCTTGCTGGACATTAGAAGGCTGGATTTTGAATATTGGATGCCTGGATATTGGATGTTGGAATGGTTAGATGATGGAATGTTGGATGTTGGATGGCGCGATGTTGGATACTGGATGGTTGATGTTGTACATTAAATATTGGAAGCATGGATATTGGACATTGGATGGTTAGATGGCTGGATGTTGAATATTGGATGTTGGATATTAGAAGGCTGGATGTTGGATATTGGATGGCTGGATGTAGATGTTGTATATTGGATGCATGGATAATGTATGTTGGATGACTGGGTGTTGGATGGTGGGATGGTGGATGTCGGGTGGTGGATGCCGGGTGGCAGGAAGTTGGCCACACTGTCTTTGTGTGACCAGAGGCAAATGCATAACTTCTCTGATCTCCAATAAATAGGAATCCTACAAGAATTCTCTTTAAAAAAAGGGAATGTGGGAGAAATGAAAGAAAGTGAAGGGCCAGGGGGATAAACATCAGCCCCCACCAGCCCCCCTTGGGTCCGTCTCTTCACCACCCTGTACTCTGCAGCAGCCCCCCGGGTCTCTGCTGACTCAGAGCTCCTCCTGTCCATGTGCTCCACGTGGCTGCATCTCAACATTCCTTCCACACCAGTGCCCAGCAGGCACCCGCATCCCTTTGGCTAGCGACCGCACTTAGGTGTGATTGCCATAAAAGCTGTCGAAAATATAGGATGTGCTCAATAGCTTCCCGGCGAGGAGGACATCCACGGCGTTGGATTGTCTGAATAGAAAAACAACATAACAGAGAACGTCTGCTGTTTCTTTGGGCCTTCATGTGCCATGGGTAAAAATTACCCGGGTGTGTGTTGGGAAAATGTTCAAGAATCTCCAGCACAGGAAAACGCTCTGGGTTAGAGAAATAACGGTGCTTGCTCTGCTCGACTGTCACGGTCACAATAACGCCCTGACTACCACCAGGTCATCAAGCCCTTGCAATTCCCTAGGCACTACTCAGGCGTCGAGGTCTGTTTTAAGATAAGAGTTCCATGTCTGGACTCCTTAAAAATGTTTAAGGTGTATTGTGAGGAGAGGGCACAGGGGAGGCTGAGCCACACCAGGTGTTCAGGGGTGTTCTTGGTTGGCTCTGTGCTGGGGAGCAGCCAGATGGGGTGCCCAGAGGGATGGTGTGGAGCTGGGGATGGAGCTGGGGTCAGCTGCCTGCACGGCAAGTGCCTGACCTTCTGTACTGTCTCTGGCACCTTTGCCCTTTCCATCCCGGCATCCGCTCTGCAACAGGAGCTGCTGTCTCCCGTGTTACACAGAAGCAGGCCCGGAGAGGATGAGGGATTGTTCCGTGCAAGCAAATGCACCGGTGCTGGGAGTCCCAGCGAGGAATCCTGCCTGGAGGCTCGGGCCCTTGAGCCCTCTGCTCACCCGACAGGACTGCCCAGAGAAAGTGCAGCTGTTGGGGTGCCCAGAGCCGTGGACGTTGGATTTGAGGAGATAGCAAGCCATGCAAACTCAGCAAATATATGCACACATGCAGTGACCCGGGCTACACACACACACACACACACACAGAGTAACCTAGGCTAGACCACACACACTCACGGAGTGACCCAAGCATTTGTGGAAGCGCTAATAACACTCAGTAAGACAGAAACTCTTCCTCTGCACCATGATCCGGCCTTGCTTCCGGCCCCTCTTCCATGCAGGGTGGTTAATACAACCATGCAAAAAAATCCCTGCTAACTGTAACTGTAATGGACTGGAGCGATAGCACAGCAGGTAGGGTGTTTGCCTTGCACACGGCTGACCGGGTTCAATTCTTCTGTCCTTCTCGGAGAGCCCAGCAAGCTACCGAGAGTATCCCTTCCACAAGGCAGAGCCTGACGAGCTCCCCATGGCATATTCGATATGCCAAAAACAGTAACAACAAGTCTCACAATGGAGACATTACTGGTGCCCGCTCGAGCACATCGTTGAGCAACGGGATGACAGTGCTACAGGGGGACAGTGCTATACTAACTGTAATTTTGGATGGCTGGAGATGCCCCCAAACAGAGTCCTTGCTCCCAAGGCACGTGCCTCAGGATTCTCGTCGTTTTGACTTTAGATCTGAAGCTCATCCTTGAAATCGGTGCTATTTCAGCTCTCCCTGCCGGGCTCTCTCTCCTGACGGCTAGGCATTGGGGCTCCTGTAGCCCTTCCTTTGACTTACTCTGGCCGGTGGCAGCCCAGCCTCACCAACAGCCCAGGTTCACTGCCTGTCTCAGAACCCGTGGGGTAAGTGTCAGCGCGCCACCAATGCTGGCTGCTGGTGGCACCTCTGGTTGGGGTAAATATCCACCCAACTCAGCCATCATCAAATCTCGGGGTCTATCTCTTAAGGTTAGTGCTCAGCTCGCGGGGGGCAGAGAATTGACAATGCATTCTCCCCGCTGCGGCAGTCGCAGGAGCAGTGCCGCCCGGCAGCTTGCCCTGGCCTCCAGAGCATCACTCGGGCGTCTGTTCTGTTAGCCACGGGGACCGTTTCCATCTCGGTGGCCAGGGCCGGGGTGCAGAGAAATCCTTAAGGCTGGGGAGCATCCCGGGAAGTAGCTGATCTCTCAGCCCCCAGGTCAACGGCGCTGGATCTGAGCCACGTACCAGAGCCTCACGCAGCTGCAGAGGGTGCTGGGAAGATGCGTGCCTGACGGGACGGCACGAGACGCAGCCTTGGCCACGGAAGAGAGGATTTTCAGAAACATCATTTTCACTTTATTCTTTCTTCCCCCCTCTGCTTCCCTCCATTCGACCACAGGAACTGTTGGTCACACCCGGCACTGGGAGCCTCGCTGGAGGGAAGCAGGGCTACTCCCGAAGGACGTGCTCATCCTTATTTGCTTAGCTTGGGGGCTGCACTTGGCGATGCCCAGGAGCCACGCCCAGCCCTGAGGATGAGTCCTGGGCCTCCCGCATGCACACACGCCCACAGAGCCACCTGTCACGCATCTTTTTAGTCCCAGGACTTGTAGCTGTGGAGCTGACACACGCCAGGCTGAGGTGCGTCCAGAAGTCACTCCTAGAGCTGAGGGTCACACACGGCAGGGCGTCTGGAATCCCACGCGGCACACGTGGGAGGCACTGGGGATCGAACTTGGGGCCGTGCGCCTGCAAGGTCAGTGCTTCAGCCAGACTCCCCTAGGATGACAGGCTCCGAGGGCCCACGGGTGTCAGTCACAGGGATTAACAGTCAAGGAAATGCTATTATTGGGGCCGGGGGTGCTGAGCGGTGGGTAGGGCGCTTGCCTGTTTGCAGCTGACCTGCATGCAATCCCCATCACCCCGTAGGGCCCTCTGAGTGACCCCTGGCTGCAGGGCCACGAGCAAGCCCTGAACACCGCTAGTCGTGGCCCCCAAACTCTTACAAACAGGGTCAGTGCATCGCACGGTCATATATTCAATAAATATTTATTAAGTGCCTATTTTGTTTTTCATTTATTTAGTGCCACTTTGTTTTTTATCTTACATGTGTAAGGAAAATAGTAACCATATTGTGGGTGACACTATGCCACACTTTAAACACCTCTTCCCCACTTGTGAAAGACTTTTACTCTTTCAGATAACAGGGGTCAACTGGGGATGGGGAAGCGGGTATAAAAGCAAGATCTGTCAACCTTCAAATAGCAGGGAAATATCACACCTGTCAAATTTCTGTTCATTCGTTCGTTCGTTGGTTCGTTCGTTCGTTCCTTCCTTCCCTTTTTGGGGGGAGGTCACGAGGACCATATGGGATACTGGGGATCAAACCCGTGTTGGCCCCGTGCAAGGCAAAAGCCCTACCTGCTAGACTACATTACTCCCAGCCCTTCACACCTGTCAAATTTCAACAGCTGGTATGGCAGTTCTATGCATGAGCAGACACAAAACCCTATTTCCGAGACAGTACCTGGGTGCTGGTCTCAAGAATCATAACTTGCTTATAGCATGTTTGTAGTACATCAGGAAGAGCTCTTCGGAGGATGACCTGAGGTTGTTGAGATTAAACTCAACCTCAAAGGTGGGTTTCCCGCCCAAAATAATCAAAGCAACGAGCAGGGCGGCTCTTGCGGTGATTCCCCGGATGCGGTAGGTGGTACCGTTTTCAGGGCTGGTGTACTCGAAGCAGTGGATGATGGCAGGAACGCCGAGCTTGAGGAAGTGCTCCTGGTGGTAGACCACGGGCTGCAGGAAATACTCCAGAGGCGCCAGGAACACTTCCTGGACTTCCTCGGGGTTGGGCTGTGCTTGGAAGTTGGGATCTATGAATCCCACGACCGGGATGATCATCGCATCTCTCTGAAAGCAGAAGACAAAACCCAGTCACGTGTGAAGAGATGCGCAAGTCGGAGGTGGGAGATGGGGGAGGGGAGCGGGAGCCTGTTGGGGAAATCAGCTTGGGGGCTCCCCTCTCCCGAACGTGCCTAGGCTCTGCCCTTGGGGAGGGAGCACAGTGAGAAGACCCCCGAAAGCAGCTCTCCCGTGCACATGCCCCGGGACACTCCCGGAGAGCGCCAGTTTGGCCCGGTCACTACAGCGCGGTCCCCGTGGCCTCGGCAGCGCCTTTGTGTAGTAAGTCCATTTTCATGGTGAATCCTATGTGTGGGAGCATTGTTTGCAGTGGCCCCCTAAGTCAGGGCCGGCACTTATGGGACCCCCAGTGAGAGGACACCCCTACGATGGGATGCTCTGCAGCCTCTGAGACCAAGTGGTGAGACAGTACAGGTAAGGATGGTCACCTTACCTGTGGCAAATAGCCTTCGCCACGGAACAGACTCCCGAAGGGTAAGTTGGATGTGAATGATCTGAGATCACGTGACTCATTCTGTGTGTGTGTGTGTGTAGGGGTGGGGGGAGGTGCTGTTTACAACACAGCTGCTTGCGTGGATCTCAGTGCTGCCAGGGGCAGGCTTCTCCCGGGAACCTGGAGGAGGAGGTCGGGGTGCATGGGAGGGGCAGAGCTGATTACTGCTGATCCCCCGAGTTAGGAAATGGGACGATCGGGAGTTCCCGGGGTGTCCTGAGAGAAGGGGGGTGGGGACATCCGGGGAGCGAGGCCTAGAAGAGTAACCAAGACTTTGGGAACTTGTGGGTGAAAGAGCATCGCTGGACTCATGGTCCCTAAAAACACAGGCATCGTGGGCAGAAAAAGGTGGCGTGTGGCAGATCTCCCAGGACCAGTGCCAGGCGCTTGTTATCGGTGACAGAGTTAAGTGACAAAGATCTTCTATAGAACAGGGGGAAATGGTCACGGGGCGGCAGAACTCCAGCCGACTTGCACATTTTCTCTAAGTCTATGACGACTCCTAAATTCAAGCTTAGGGCTAAGCCCTGGACACCCTGGGGCTGGGAGGTGCTGGGCCTGGTTCTTGTGCGCTTTAAGTGTGCGGGCAGGGCCAACCGCACAGCAGGCGGGGCATGTGCCTGGCATGAGGTCAAGGTGGACTTGACGCCTGGCATCCCTGAAGGCCCCATGAGCCCAGCGAGGAGTCAGCCCTGAGAGCAGCCAGTTGTGGCGACAAAACCACACACACACACACACACACACACACACATACACACAGAAAAGTAAACATGGGGGTAACTTTGGACTTCAAGCCACATGCTATTGCAGTTGTCCCTCGGGGTCCGGCAGGGATTGGAATCAGGGGTCCTGCTCCCCCACCTCGAACACCAAAATGCAAAGATGTTCAAGTCACTCCTGGTTATCCCCTCTCTCCCCGCCGCCTCCCCATATTTGCAGGTTCCTCATCTGCATATCTGACCCCTGCAATACCTACTTTGGTTGAGCCCGTAAACACAGACTCTGCATGGAGGAAAACAGCTCGGGTGGATATGTGGACGTGTTCCCTGCTGAACTACTGCTCCTGGCCAAGCCCCAGTTAGACTCGGTCACTGTCACTGTCATCCCATTGCTCATCGATTTGTTCAAGCAGGCACCAGTAACGTCCTCATTGAGAGACTTATTGTTACTGTTTTTGGCATATCCAATACACACGGGTAGCTTGCCGGGCTCTCCGAGAGGGGCGGAGGAATCAAACTCGGGTTGGCCGCATGAAAGGCGAAAGCCCAACCGCTGCACTATCGCTCCTGTAATATATATTATATATGTAAGTCTTTTCGGCTCACACCCAGCGATGTTCAGGGGTTACTCCTGGCTCTGCATTCAGGAATTACTCCTGACGGTGCTTGGGGGACCATATGGGATGCTGTGGATCAAAGCCAAGTTGGCCGTGTGCAAGGCAAATGCCCTGCCTGCTATACTATTGCTCTGCTATGTAGCAATAGTACAGTAATGACATAACAATATTTCAACATTTACATAAGGTGTATGTAAATTAAAATAGCCTAAAGTATTTAAGGAGGACTTGATCAATATGAAATGCCATTATTATTATATTTTCAAGTATTACTTAATAGCTGAGAAGCTAAAATCTCAGGGCTGGGATGAATGGAGACGTTACTCGAGCAAATCGATGAACAACGGGATGACAGTGACCCAGTGACAGTGACAGCTGAGAAGGTTTAGTGTACTGGCGATTGAGGTTATGTTCTAGGTTACGCAAAGTCAGAATAAATTTAACAACTATTAATCCTTGACCTCAAAAAGAAAGTCAAGGATGCCGAAGTGAGGCGTTATAGATAGGGGACTTTTGGAAAAAAGGTGTCATCTTTGGAAGATTAGCCAGCTGCACCCCCCCTTCATTGCCTGCACCCCACCCCCCGCCCCCACCCCCACCCCCACCCCCAAACAACACACAGTTCTCGTTGAGAGATGATGAACTCACAGGCAGTAACACTGGCCTGCATCAGACACAAATTCTTCTTTTAAAAACAGGAGCCACACCTTGCGGTGCCTGGGGGTGCCACAGAGCATTGGGGATGGAACTCTGGGTCTGTTACGTGGGAGGCAGATCACCCACCACTCCCACCCTCTCCCCAGTTCTTCATTTCGGCTTTGGTGGCACCTGTGTGTGGATGTGCGTCCTTGCCAAGAAATCCCGGCGCAAGCAGTGAAGCAGTTACAAACTGCTCGGAAACCACGTGCCCGGTGCTCGCAGGGAAGTGCTCAGTGAAAACAAGAGTTGTTTCCCTGGAATCCACAGGAGTGGGGAGGGAACGTGCTCAGTGCATAGGTGGCCTCTTGGGGGTAGCATTCGCATACAGTATGCTCCAGCGTTTTCCCCACCAACTTTCCAAAAATAACACTTGCTGGAGAAAACAAATGCGAAATGAAATCATTTGACAGCCTCTACATTCAGGCTGAAGACCACCCAGAGACCCCGTTTATTTCAGATGGGAAACGAGAGGCCCAGATAGAAACTGAGGCTTGCCCTAGGCCACTGGGTTTGAGAGGCAAAATCTACAAAAGAATTTGGACTGGAAGGCCCCTGGGTCTCTGGCTCGGGGCCAGGCCAGCGCGGGGCCCTAAGCCGGCGTCTCCGAGGGCCCGGGGCTGCGCGGGGCTTACGTCCAGCAGATGAGGCACCAGGCGGCACACGACGTCCACTCGCTCAGGCTGCAGGCCCACCTCCTCCTGGGCCTCCCGGAGTGCCGTGGCCACATCGTCCACGTCGGCGGGCTCGTGTTTGCCTCCAGGGAAACACACTTCTCCCGGTGACCGTCTCAGCTGCAGAGGGACAGAGCAGAGCCGCCTGCATAAATACCAACCTGGAGCCTCCCGTCCCTCCACAGAGGCTCCCTCACACCTCAGCCTCCGACTGTCCTCAGGCTGGTGACGGCAGGGGAGGAATAAGGACACCCTCCCCGGCCTGAAATTTTTTTTTTTAATTTTTGGGTCACACCCAGCAATGCACAGGGGTTACTCCTGGCTCTGCACTCAGGAATTACCCCTGGCGGTGCTCAGGGGACCATATGGGATGCTGGAAATCGAACCCGGGTCGGCTGCGTGCAAGGCAAACGCCCTACCTGCTGTGCTATCGCTCCAGCCCCAATTTTTTTTTTTAACTTGAACCCTTTAAAGACAAACTTTGAGAACTTCTCTCATTTCAGATTCTTCTCAACTGGCCCCCCCAAGGACGCACACATGTGCCTTGCAGGTAGCAGGGCCTCCTCACAAGGGCAAAGCACGTACCCTGCCACTCTGAGGCACCCCAGGGCTATTTATTTTTACCCAAGGCAAAAATTCATGGTCTCAAAGGCACCATTTTCGAGTGTCCAGCAGCCGCCTCCACGCACATCCTTAAACCCTCTAACTGCAGGAGCGCCGGCCGTGTCTTCACCTGCAGCATCCAATAGTTCGTCCTTTCTTATCCGGCTTACACGTAATCTCTCCGGACAGAAAGCTGCTTTGACAGAACCAGCGCTTTGCAGACAGAAGGCCTGGCTTTAACCCCGGCACCCAGGGTCCCGCAGGAGCATGGCCCGAGCACCCCTGAGCACCATGGGTGTGACCAGCGACCAAACCAGTCAGACCACGGGAATGGTAATCTCCTGGCCGGGGCGGAGTGCAAACGCTCCACTTTTCCTTCCCCCACAGACAGAACCAAACTCCTCGGGAAACAGGAAGCTCATCAGCTTCTTTCAGGCTCCTCCTGCCCTGCCATCATCCGATCTGTTCTTTTTTTTTGCTTTTTAATTTTTTTTTTTTGGCTTTTTGGGTCACACCCAGCAATGCTCAGGGGTCACTCCTGGCTCTGCATTCAGGAATTACCCCTACCCGTGCTCAGGGGACCAATATGGGATGCTGGGAATCGAACCCGGGTCGGCCGCGTGCAAGGCAAACACCCTACCCGCTGTGCCATCACTCCAGCCCCTTCTTTTTAATTTTTAATTGAATATCCGTGAGATCGACCATCACAAACCTATTCATAATTGGGCTTCAGCCCTACAGTGATCCAGCACCCATCCCTCCACACATTTCCCACCAGCAATGTCCCCTGTTTCCCCCGCTCCGCCCCCGGCCCCCAGCCTCCCTCTGTGGGAGGCACTTTCCTTCTTGCTCTCTCTCTCCCTTTCCTTTTTCTGCAGGTGCTGAGTGGCCATGGTGTTTGTTCAGGGCATTTGGTATCTTCATCGGGACGGTGAGGCTGGAGTAGCTCTTCAACTGACATCCAGCCTGTTCGAACTGCCCACGGCCCTGGCCCACAGCGGCTTGGCTCAGCCCTGCTCTTCCCGCACGTGGTGATGGTGCTGCTGCTGCTGCTGCTGGTAGGATGACGTTGGCACAGTGTGGTGTGATGGTCTTGATCAGTGGTGGTCGGTGGTGACCAGTGTTAGTGGCGATGGGCTTGATGGTTGTGCTGATGACTGTCGGGGAAGTGGGTCGGGCAATACTGATGGTGACCATGGTGCCCGGGGTGATGACTGAGGTGGGAATGCTGTGAGTGATCACTGTGCTGGTGGTGATGGTGTTGGGGGAGACAGCCAATGTGCTGACGGCCACTGAGGACCACTGATGTTCTGATGAAAGGACCATCGGCGTCTCTGGTCCAGGCCGCAGTGGCTCACCTGAGCTGCCGCCTAAAGAGTCCGCCGTGCCCCGCCCAGGCCAAACATTGGATGTGACCCGATGTGGTGAGGTAGTTCTTGATGTTCAGAAGCGACATCAAGGCTCAGGATGGTATTTGGGGCACAGGGACCTATACATGGATCAACTAGACGCCACTGCAAACGTGGCCGAGGTCTCCAGTTGGAAGTTCCACTGGGCCAAGCACTCTTTTTTTTTTTTTTTTTTTTTTTTTGCTTTTTTGGGTCACACCTGGCAGTGCACAAGGGTTACTCCTGGCTCTGCACTCAGGAATTGCCCCTGGCGGTGCTCAGGGGACCATATGGGATGCTGGGAATTGAACTCAGTTTGGCCTCGTGCAAGGCAAACGCCTTACCCGCTGTGCTATCACTCCAGCCCAGGGGCCAAGCACTCTTGAGAAACGAAAGACATCGTTGAAACGTTTCTCTGGGCTGGTGAGTCTGCCGGAATTGTGACTATAACAGAAACCTCAGGCGTCTTCATGTCATTTCTTATTAGCAGAGGAGGGGGGCACAAAACAGATGGACAGGCTTCTGCTGGACCGAACACTTGGCACCCAAATGCCTAGGGAAGAGAGAGGCTCTGACAGCCTCTGACAAAGCCACCCACTGCGTTGGCACTCGGGTTTCAAAGCGTCACTAACAGACTGATGGGGACACAGCAGGCTCGACAGGAATACGGACCTGATTTGACGGTCATCTTGCAGTGGATTCTGAAAGCTTTTCAGAAAGATTTCTCAGCAGGCCAGTTCAACTCCGTTGCCTTCTACACCTTGTCCCATTAATGATGACCACAGGCCATTCTTGGACCAGTGAGAATTTCTATTCTTAAGAAAATGGGGGGCTGTTCTGAAGACACTATAAAACATTCATAAAAATAGTTGCTCACATCTGTCAGTCCTGAGAAGCTAAATAGAGAAGGTCTGACAGTGATAATTTGGATGAAATAAAAGTTTACGGAATTCTCCTGCTCAGAGGACAAATAAGGCTGCAGCTATAATTTCCATGACTCCAATCTGTGTCTTGCGTTTTCTCTGACCTATTTCAAGTCCCAGACTGCTGGGAGCAGAGAAGAGGGGGAGGGGGCGGAGGGGCAAGGGGAAGGGAAGGAATCAATGTTGATCTTGCCTGACATAGACCAAAGCGACTGACAGGCGTCTGATCGTCAATCTGCCAAACCGTGGCTGATCCCTCAAGCTTTATTTGCTTGTTTCGATTTTGTCTTGTTTTCTCTTGCCTGCTAAGGGGACGCTTCCTTATCACGCTTCGAAGCCCCCTTGCCATGGCTCCTTTTTCCTTTGTACTCGGAAAACGCAGAAGTCACCGTGTCCCCAACTTTTCCTGGGAAGAAGTCCCACTAGCAGGGCTGAGCTCTGCCCAGATGTCTCTGTCCCCAGCCCAACATTCACATGGAATGCTTTGTCTCCAGACCACAGCCATGGTGGTGAACGCGATGCCTCTTGGCCCTTTGCCAACCCTCGCCTCCTCTGGCCTTGCTTCCTTCCTGGGGTCCTCTTCGCCTGCCAGTTCACCCCCTGAGTCTCACGCCATAGCCCAGTGACGCAATTTTTACCTGTGGCCCCCTTCGAAGGTCCTGGGGCACACAGGGGCCACATGGTTGAGAAATGCAGAGCTAAGAGGCACACAATGACATGCTAACCACAGGCTTCACCTTGTACCTTGTGAAGCCACTGCCAGCAAGCCTAGGCAGTGGACACGAACAGTGTGTCCTCAGCTTTCCAGTGAAGGCAGCAGGGCACAGAGAGGGCAAGGAAGTAGGAGAATGACACACAGCTAACCAGAAGGAAGCACATACAAGCACAGGCAGCCAGCTTCCGGGACCAGGCTGTTCCCTTCTACACAGCACCCAGCCCAGATGCCAATGGCACCAAGGTTAAAAAACTGAACAGCATCTTCTCTCGCTAGCTACATCACTTATTATTCTTCCTCGAGCTCGCCCACCCCCCAATATGCTGTGTTTATTGTCCAGTGGTTTTTTTAAACTTCCAACATCACACATTGGGGACGTCTACTTCAGAATCTGGGGCCCCACAGTGTGTGCCAGTGACATGGTGTTGGTTTCCGAACCTTTTTTGTCACCTACCTTCTTTGACCGGAGGGTGAATAAGAGGTGGAGCCTCCCTTCCTTAACCAACAGTGGCAACAGGATGGAGTATTTGTTAGGGACCCAGTGAGAATACTTGGCCCCCATGTCATGCTCCCTCAAGCGGGCCTTGGCGTCCTCCACCACACTCTCTCTAAAACGGAAACAGACCAGACCAACGTGTCAGCCTACAGCCTTCCGGTGAAGGGCGTCCCCTCCCGCCCGAGTTTCTGTTCCGGCGGGTGAGCTCTGGGCTCATCGTGTCTGCCTCCCATTTTGCATCTCACTAACAAGGCAGAAATGGGGATGCCCAAATCACACCATCGTTGGCGATGTAAATAAAATGAAATCAAGGGGCTGGAGTGATAGCACAGCGGGTAGGGCATTTGCCTTGCATGCGGCCGACCCGGGTTCGAATCCCAGCATCCCATATGGTCCCCTGAGTACCGCCAGGGGTAATTCCTGTGTGCATGAGCCAGGAATGACCCCTGTGCATTGCCGGGTGTGACCTAAAAAGCAAAAAAAAAAAAAAAAAAAGCAAAAAAAAATCAAATCAGTGTGCACACCCTGTGTGCCATGAGTTCACTTTGAAAGTAAAATTAAAGTTCGGGGGAGGGGATTCTTTTCCCATAGCAATGCAAGGATTATGGTTCAGATCCTACCTCCATTCAGATCAGACAGATCTGCTGGGCAAGTCCTCAGAAGCTGAGGCCGGAGGGAGGCTGATGGTCCCAGCTCCTGTGATTGCGCCCCGACGGATGCCATCAGTTTCCTTCCAACTGAGGCTTCCAAACCTTACCAGTCACAGAGTCACCAGAAGGCTTGTTACAAAACACATGACTGGGACTGCCCCACACGGTGACTGAGTCACCTTATAGTTTGGAGCAGGGCCTGGCCTGAAAGTCAGCATTTCTACTGAAACTCCCAAGCGGAGCTAGAGAGATGACCCAGTAGGTAAGGCACTTGCCTTGTACGCAGCTGACCAGGATTTGCTCCCCAGCACTGCTTACGGTCCTGTGCCCTGAGCCAGAAGCAAGCCCTGAGTAGGGCCAGATGTGGCCTAAACACAAAAGCAAAAATAAAAACTTTCCAAGTGAAGCCGCGAGGCGATCCCTCCCAGTGACCGTGTGTTGGCTGTGGTCCTGATCACCAGGTGCATTTTACTGCTGGTCTATGCAAAGCTGACTGACTTGAAGATAGGATCCCGGGGGCCGTAGAGATAGCACAGCAGGTAAGGCGCTTGCTTTGCATGCGGCTGATCTAGGTTTCATCCCAGCACCACATCTGATTCGTTGAAACTCACCAGAAGTGATCCCTGAGCACAGAGCCAGGAGTAAGCCCTGAGCACTGCCCGATGTGGCCCCCAAATAAAAACAAAATAGCAGGATCTTTGCAGGTTTGCTCAGGTGAGCTTGAGGTGAAACGGAAGTCCTCCCAGACCCCGGGGACTCCTCAATCCAGGGCTATGGTCCGTACAAGACAGGGCAGAGAATTCTGGAGGGAAGAAAGCTGTGCAGATACAGGCGTGGGAGGATGTTGCCATAAGCCAAGGACACCTGACACAGCCAGGAACGGAAGCAGGGAGGCTCCCTCTTCCCCTCCTCCTTCAGCTGCACCTTTCGTCTCTCTCCCAGCCGGCAGACAATACATTCCTGTCATTTCAGGCCACTGGCTTGGCGCGTACTTGGCTAGGGGAGCTCTAGAATGGTTTGAACTTTTCCAAGGCAAACACCATTTTGCAGCGCGGGCAGAATTGGGTGCTGAAGTCCACCAAAGTTGGTTTACACCCTGTGCCTGGAGTTATTATGCTTCGTTCCAACTGTGGCCGGGACGAAGCAGAATAGTGGGTCCCAGGGAAAGCTGTTTCTGGGGTGGCCACCCATGGGCGTGCACAAGAGCGGCACAGCGGCTGGGGCGGAGGAGGGACGACAGGCGTCCTGATCCACAGAGGAGCATTGTTTGCAGGAGGAATTTGAGGATTATTCAACACCCCCCCCTTTTTTTTTTTGCTGTTTTCTAAGATTCAAGAGCTCCACTGAGTAGCAGGGTAGCAGCATTGGCGCGGATTTCAAGGACTAATGAAGGGTCTGAGATGAATCGCTGCATTGGGGCCCGAGAAAGGGCTCTAGGTCACCTTTCCTGGGCTCGGGGTCGTCACCGGGAACAAACACTGGGGCACCGGGGTGACATCTCGAGCCCTCCAGAGCTTCTGTCCGGGGGCGCCAAGGTCACGGGTGCAAGAAGCAGCGGGCGGGCAGTGCTGGCGCCCGCTCGGGGCGCAGAAGTCAGCCTGGCGGCCTGCGGGGCGCGCGGGCATCCCTGACCTTGGGGAAGGGCGTGAGCCCACCGGGAGCCCCGCTGGTGCCAGGACGCCGCAGGGTGCTGGGTGCGTGCCCAGGCTGCTCTGCAAACAGTCCCGGCCCCGGGGCCCCGGCCGGCCTCGATCCCCGTCCGTTCTCCCCGTCACGAGCCAGGCCGACCGGGGGCTCACGGCCCAGCGAGGTTTTTACCTGGCTGCGCGCGGGGACCGGCAGGGTGGAACCATGGTCCGGAGGAAACTTTGTTTCGGGACCTGACACCCATGGGCATGCGCAGAGCGGCAGAGGGCCGGGGCGGGGCCGGGGCGGGGAAAGGGGCGGGTCGAGAGGGTGGGGCAGGGCCTGATGCAGGAAGCGATGTGTGGGCTGGGCCAATGGGAGGGAGAAGCGGGGAGGCGTCCCCGGCGTAGGGCGGGGCCTGCGGACGTGGGGGCGGGGCCTGAGGGCGTCGGGGCGGGGCCTTCCGCATCTGGCCACCCGCGCGCTTCCCGAGAAACTTTCGGAGGCGGAGGAGGACTCCCTGCCTGGCTCTAGTCTGCATGTGCAGGCGGGAAAGTTTAAAGAAAGGGGACATGCGGTGCTGGATACATGAGGCGATCCCCCCACTCGCGCCCACTGTCGCCGGGCGGTTCCGTGGGCTCGGACACTTGCTACCTGCAGCCAGCACGTGGACTGAGCACCCCCGGGTGTGGGAGCGGCTCCCTGGAGCTCGCGTTGCCATGGCATGGGTACCCCAAACAGGTCACCGTGTGCATAAAGCAGAGGCCTTTCGTCCTGGGAGAGCGCTGGGGGAGAGGCATGCCCCGGCACATGCCAGGCTGACCCCAGAGGGCACAGAGCTGACCCGACGGTGGCCTCTGGGCCCAGCGGGCATCTACAGCACCTGGGGGTTGTGAAACGTGCACATTGCAGGCCCCGGCCCAGAACTGCTGAATCAGAAACTGGGGCCCAGACCCGGCTCTAGGAGCCACTGCTCTAAGGGAGCGGACCCTTGGGCTGAAGTAGGACCAGCTTCTCTGTAATCCTGGCAGTGCACCGCTCCCAGGACACGTGAACATGTTTTAATCTCTTCTAAAGAAAAAGAAGAGGACTCGAATAATAAGCACCGTGAATCTAGCCTGGTCATCTTTTTTTTTTTTTTTTTTTTTTTTTGGTTTTTTGGGTCACACCTGGCTATGCACAGGGGTTACTCCTGGCTCTGCACTCAGGAATCACTCCTGGCGGTGCTCAGGGGACCATATGGGATGCTGAGAATCGAACCCGGGTCGGCCGCGTGCAAGGCAAACGCCCTACCCGCTGTGCTATTGCTCCAGCCCCTAGCCTGGTCATCTTGATACCGATGCTGTGCTAAGACAGAATTGATGATCCTGTTACCCGAAGCATGAACCCAAACCACACTTTTTTGCCCACAACACTAGGATTGCCCAGGGTCCATGAAAGAATGGGCGAAGCCCTGGGTGCTGGGATTGGCTCCCCACACCCCGAGATCTTTGGAACCGTGCAGCTCAGAGACTTGCTGGGCCAGTTTGTGCAGAGGCCTGAGGCGCAGTCATGCTGGCCACATAGGCTGCTGTGGATGACACTTCACCCACACTGGCCCTTGTCTCCCTGGGGCCACCCCAGGAGGTAAGGACATTTACCTAGAGGTGTCACTTTCCTGGTTTTTCAGAGTTGGAGTGTGTGTGTGTGTGTGTGTGTGTGTGTGTGTGTGTGTGAGAATCTTAATTAAACCTATGAAGGTGGGCACGGACCACCACCAGCGACTCCCACTTGACTTAATTAACACAAATTTCAGCAATGCCATCCGTGTGTCTATGTCATGCAGCCCAGATTCAAGATTAGACCTTTGTGCCCCGGGCTGATTGATCTCACCGCCACCTCTCGGAGGCCACTGACCTATGAATTATGTAGGCCTGCCTAGAAATAAGAAGAGGCTAAATGAGCTCCCGGCCCCCATCTCCGCTCCCTAACTGCTCTGTGTCGGGGTGGTGAGAATTGGAGGGTGGGAAGAAGAGGCTTCTTCGTGCTGGTGGTGGAGTGTCAGCCCCATTCGAGACGGGCACTGGGAGTTGTTCAGAGGGTTGAGTTGGGGATGAAAGCTGGGGGGTTTATTTCTCCCCCTTTTAGATATTCTTTGTGTTGGGGCCACACTTGCCTTGCTCGGGGCTTACATCAGGCTTTGTGCCCAGGAATCACCCCTGGTGGTGGGTTCCGGTCATTTGTGGTGCCAGGATCATACCAGGGCCAGCCATTTGCAAGGCAAGGCAAGCTCCTCAGCCCCTGTATTATCTCTATGGCCCTGGGGAGCTTTTTTGCTCAAATCCTAGTTTTGGAGAGGAGCAAATAAGAGATCAGAGTGGTTGAGTGCCTTGAGGATGGTCACGCAGCAGATGAAAGGTAGAGAGCCAGGAGCTTCAGCACAGAGCGGGGGCTGGCAATAGAGTACTGTTTGGAGGGGGGGGGGCAGCCAGAATGGGGAAGACGGTGTTGTGAGGGCAGGAGCAAGAGCAGAACTGGTGTGATGGAGTGTCCTAACCTAAGGAATAGGCAGGCAGTCTGGCTCTAAGTGGAAGGGCACGGTTTCCAGTGGAACCCTGGGAAAGGGATACAAAGGCGTTGGACACCACTGCAAATCAGAGTTTCTTTCTAAGGGGAGAGGGGTGACAGGTCTGGGTGTGTGGGCACACCCCTGCAGAGCTAAGTGGGGGATGGTGAAGAGGTGGGGAGAGACTAGAGCGATCTGGGAACGCTTCCCAAAGTGTGGGTTCACAAAGCTGCCCTCACCTTCGAAGTCACTCAAGTCTGAGTGTGCTGGGGGAGAGGGGCTGGCGTGCCCCGATAGGGAAAGCGGCCCAGAGGCATTTCTCACGTCTCCGGCTGGGTGCACAGTGTCTGTCCAGATCAGAAGAGCCTCTTCGTTATGACTCTCCTTATGCTGGAAGCCAGAACCCGGACAGCATCCCAAGGCGAAATGCACCATAATAAGATGCTGTTTTTTTTTTTGTTTTTTTTTTTTTGCTTTTTGGGTCACACCCAGCGATGCTCAGGGGTTATTCCTGGCTTTGCACTCAGGAATTACTCCTGGCAGTGCTTGGGGGACCATATGGGATGCCGGGGATCGAACCGGGTCGGCCACGTGCAAGGCAAACGCCCTACCCACTGTGCTATCGCTCCGGCCCCAATAAGATGCTGTTTTATTGTTACAATGTTCTCTAAAGGAACTTGTGTGTGCATGTACATGTGTACCTACCTACCTATGTTTGCATATACACGTGTGTATAATGTGTGTACATCTCCGCAGGACAACAGAGACTTCAAGGTTGAAGGTCTTCTAGAGGGGCAATGGCTCCGTCTGTCGCTGGTGCAGATTTATTGGCAGTGACATAATTCTAGAAAATGCCTGGGAAAGAAGTGATGCCCCGAGGAGGCTCAGGCCACGGGCAAAGCTCAGGGAGTGTTTGGAGGAGAAGCAGGTCCCGGGGGCCCAAGCAGACCTTGCCTGTAGCCCACCTGCAGCCTCGTTCAAGCGCCACACGGGGGCTGGGGACCTGGGGGTGGAGAGAGCCAGCCTGGAACACACCTGGGCTTTGGAGCAAAAGCACCTGGGGGAAAGGCCTCCAACAGTTAGCCTGAAGGGGGGAAAGCTCTAATCCTGCAGAGGCACTGAGTGCCCAGGGGGCGAGGAGATCCTCGGAAACAATTAATTCTGCTTTGAGCGCCCAGCAGGGGCTAGCGAAGGCGAGAAGATGGTGAACTGAGCATTCAGCTGTGTTTTTCTAAGGCAATCTAAGGCGGTTCCTCCCAGCCCCCCTCCTCGGCAGGGGGCTCTCTCTGAGGGGAGAGGGGAAGGGAGGGTCCTGGTGGCTCACAGACCCTTCACAGTGCGGTGGTTGCTCTGCAGAGCAGACACTCCCATTCCTGGAGGGCAGTTTGGGGACTAGGTTTCTGCAGTTCTGCTCTGACTGCTGGGTCCGCTGTGCTGGGCAGCCGGGTTGTTTGGGGAACGGAGGGAAGGTGCCGTGTGCCCGTGTGCAGGCAATTCCATGCCCCCCCCCATCCCACCCTGCGGATAGTAGGGAAATGCGCCCAAGGTTTTCTGAGTGGTCTTCTAGGCAGTCCTGCTCCCAAGGGTGGAAACCCGTGCCAGTGTTCTAAGGGGATGCTCTGGGCGTTGAGAGGGCGCCTCCTGCTGGCACCGGGCAGCGTAGCAGTCCCGGGGGGAAGGGAGGGACGGGCGGCCCCTTCTCCAGTGGAAGGTGTAGACTTGGATGTTGCGGGTGGGAGACACAGGACAGGAGGTGGGTGGCAGCGTGGTGGGGAGCTGAGACTAGATCGCCCAGGGGCTGCAGCCGCAGGGATTTCAACTCAGGTGGGGCCGAGCCTCTGCTCTGTGCCTTGATCTTGGGGGGTGATTCTGCTGCTGAGTTATTTATATGTAAATAACGGGGAGGAGGAGGCTGGAGCCCCCCAGGGGGTAAGGCGCTTGCCTGGCACGTGGTCGACCCGGGCTAGATCCCCAGCACTGCCAGGAGGGATTCCTGAGTGCAGAGCCAGGAGGAACCCCTGAGCACCACGCGTGCTCCCCCAAACCAAATAACTACATAAAAGGTGGGAGTGGGTGGGGTGCAGGGGGGCGGCATAAGCACATTAGCCAAGACCACGTGACCAGAGCCGGCCCCTGCTGTGACGTCCTGCCGCAGCTGTGGCCCGGGAATGGAAGGTTAGAGAAGAGTGGAAGGGAAAATGTTTCTGGGAACCGCCCAGGACCGACCCACATGTAAACGGCCGGGAATTGATTTCTGGGGCTGCAGTTGTGATTCCTTTTTTTGTTCAGCATAATCCATGGCAGTACCATCCCCATTTAATTTTCAGTGTGCCATCGTAGAGCAGATCGGGGCTTGTGTGCGGAGAGGTCCTCAATCTCCGAGTGTCCCGGAGCCAGGGGACAAAGGCTGGTGGGCGCGCATCCTTCCGAGTTTCCGGGCAGTTGGCGCTCACTTCTGTGTGCCTTTACAAATGAGATAAAGATTAGTTATGTTTTCTTCCTTTATTGTCATGTAATCTTTGTGTAATGGAACAATCAGGAAGGTTTAATTACCAGCAACAACTGTGAGGGGGAAGTTTGTAATCTAAATGAAGGCTGGACCATTCCGCACCAGGAGGAACAGTCTGATCTCAATTAGCATGTGAATTAGCGGGGAAATTGGTTTAAGATTTTCCGGTGCACGCGCCGCCGAGCTCAGCGTCTGCGGGAGAGAACAGCAGCTCTGGACAACAGCCTTGGACACGCAGCCCTGGTGGGCAAAGGCCTTTGTGCTTTCACAGGTGGGGGAGGACGGAGGAACTTCCTCCTTTCCCCAGCAAGGTGCCCCAGCCGGTGCATTCTTCACACCTCAGCGAGGAGACCGTCGGGTCCCATCTGTGCTCTGCTCAGAAATCGCACTCTGGGGTGCCTCTGGGATGATGGAAGCTGCCAGATGCGCAGAGCCCCGACCTTGAGGGCAGCCCCGGTCAGGGGCTCCCTGTCTCTCGCTTCCCTCTTTGTCCTGTGGTGGCCTGGACACAGGACAGCCCTGGAGGAGAGGAGGCCCCTGGCTCCTGCTTGGGGTCAGAGAGGGAGCTTGGGGGGAGCAGTCTCAGGGGGCTGATCTTGGACGACGGGCCTCTGGGCTGTGCTGGTCGGCAGAGTGGCCGCAGTGGGTGGGAATTCTCACCCTCTGCCCTCTCACCCTCTACTTCCGCGGCCACAGGCAGGGGGCCTGACTTCTGGGTTTCATTCTGGGTAGTTCAGTAGCCGACTGTGGTAGTGTTACCGTAGACAGCAGCCCTGGAGGGCTGAGAGAGTGTAGGATTTATCTGCCTCGATTCTCTGCCTCCCTGTCGCCAAATCCAAGCTCCAGGTGACTGACGGGGAATGGCGTATCTTTTTCTCACTGCCAGAGTTGAAGCTCCCATAGAATCAAGATGTATTATTTTTTATTATTTATTTATTTATTTATTTATTTATTTATTTATTTATTTATTTATTTATTTTGCTTTTGGGGGTCACACGTAGCGATGCCCAGGGGCTACTCCAGGCTCTGCACTCAGGAGTTACTCCTGGCGGCGGTGCTCAGGGGACCCTATGGGGTGCTGGGAATCGAACCCGGGTTGGCCACGTGCAAGGCAAACGCCCTACGTGTGTGTGTGTGTGTGTGTGTGTGTGTGTGTGTGTGGCATTCTAACTAGGCTCTGGAGGAGAGGAGTGATTCGCCAGGCAAGAGTGAAGGTGGTCTGTCTAGAAGGAAGGCCGGGCAGAGTGAGAGGAGGGACCCCAAGACGCGGGCCCTGCCGGGAAGGTGGGGGCGGCAGAGGGAGATGGCCCGGGAGTTGGGGCCAGTGCCTGCAGGGTGAGGAGGAGGCGAGCTCGGGTCTGAGCCAGCGTGGCGGCGGCAGCTCCTGGTCTGGCCGGAGTGTCGGGCACAGCCGAGGAAGGGGCAGGGCGGGGATGTCCGGGCGGGCGCGGGCGCTCAGTTCCCATGCCTTACGCCGTGCGCATTTTGACAACACGGTGCCTGCAAAATGAGCTTCTTCCAGGCTGTCTGTACGGAAGCAAAACACGCCTGGTGAGGCGGCCTCCAGGGCTGTCCTGACAGGCACCCGCGCAGGAGGCCTCCCGGGTGGGGGGCTGCATCCTCCCTGACAGGCACCCTCGCAGGAGGCCTCCCGGGTGGGGGGCTGCATCCTTCCAGGATGCGGGCAGGGCCTTTCCCGACCGCTGTGTCACCCTGGTCACAGCTGTGTTCCAGAGGAGGGCAGAGAACGCAGAGCGCGCGGCCTCCCATGTTGCGTATCTCTCTTCAGAGCACAAAGCAGCTTCTCGTTCCCCCAGTGAAGGGTGGGCAGCAAATGGCCTTAGTCTGAAGAGCTTCACGGGGCACCTGCATTTTTATGGGGGGGGGGCAGGATTTGGCCACACCTGGTGGTGCTCAGGGGGCATTCCTGTCCTGGGGACCGTGTGTGGGCCGGGGTCAGCAGCCCGCAAGGCACGTGTCCCTCGGGCTCTCTCCCCAGCTCGGAAGCACAGCCTGGGTGACTTGGACCCCGGTGCTCCCCTCACTGTGTCCAGGTGAAGACTCTGGTCTTGTCACAGTTCCCTGCCGCCTCCACCTCCACCTGAGGGCCGCAGGGGTGCTGGTTCCTCCTCCCCTCACCCCATCCCCCACCTGGTCATGTGCATTGGATGCCCCTTCCTCCAGCGGCACCTGGAGGGTGCTGTTCCCTGGGGCTCGGTCCCACCTCTGATGCCGGACAAGGGAGAAAACTGTGTCCAAGTCATTCCACGGAAGCCCGACTTCCACATGCCCCCTTACAGTGGGGTCCCCTTTGCAGCTGACCTGCTGATCCAGGGAGAGAGAGAGTGCTAGACCATGCAGGCCTAGAGGGGCAGCTAGAGAAGGCGGGTCGAGAGAGAGAGAGAGAGAGAGAGAGAGAGAGAGAGAGAGAGAGAGAGAGAGAGAGAGAGAGAGAGAAGAGAAAGAGAGAAGAGAGAGAGAGGGGGAGGAGAGAGCAGGAGAGAGAAAGAGAGAGAGAGAGAGAGGGAGGGAGGGAGGAGAGAGCAGGAGAGAGAAAGAGAGAGAGAGAGAGAGGGAGGGAGGGAGGAGAGAGCGGGAGAGAGAAAGAGAGGGAGAGAGCGAGCGAGCAAGCTAGAGAATGTGGTCCAGAGAGAGAGAGAGCAAGAGAGTGAGAGCGAGAGAGTGAGTGAGTGAGAGAGAGAGCAAGAGAGAGAGAGAGAGAGAGAGAGAGAGAGTGTGCTAGAGATGTGGGTCTAGAGGAACTCAGGGTTACCTCATACCTGGGACGGTCCCACCAGGAGTGACCCCGAGTGCAGAGACAGGAGGAAGCCCCGAGCACTGCTCAGTGTGGCTCCAAGACAGAAGCCTGGAACCGCCCCACAAACCCCTGGTTCTCCCTCCGCTGGAAGAGAGATAGAGTTCATTTCTGCATCTAGGAGACCCCACTCGAAGGCCCCTCTCCTGCCGCACATTCCAGAAGCTGTTCGAGCTGGTGTTTCCGGAAGGAGCGGTTACCTGGCTGTGAACCCTCCCCCGTGTGTGTGTGTGTGTGTGTGTGTGTGTGTGTCTCTGTGCGTGTGTGTGTGTGTCTGTGTGTGTGTGGACTGCTGTGGGTTTCCGTGCTGACCCGCTGCTAAAATTCTGGAGCGTGACCCCCCACAGCCCGAGCACCCTGCAGGGCCAGCCCGTCCCCAAGGGCATCGGCTCCCCCTTCCGGCTGCTCCCAGAACTTCCTGCGGGCCTGTCCTTGGAGCCCCGCTCTTCCTTCCCCGTTCTCAGAACCTCCCCGGCACCGAGGCCAGGATGGTGCCAGGTACCAGGAGAACCAGGGGTTTGTGGGGCGGTTCCCGGCTTCTGTCTTGGGGCCACACCGAGCGGTGCTAGGGGCTTCCTCCTGTCTCTGCACTCGGGATCACTCCTGGTGGGACGGGGGGGGGGCCCTAGGTGGTAATCCCAGAGTATCGGGAATGTGGAGGGAGAGAACCAAGCCCCCGGAAGCCCCCGAAGCCCCGGGAGGACTTTCTTCCTGCTCCCTGGGGTGGAGGCTCGGCCAGGCCCTGTCCCTTCTCTCCCAGGCTGACTGAGACGAGCCTCACTCATGCCCACATGTGCTGGACCCCCAGGGCCCAGTTCCTGCTCCTTTGCCTCATCGTTCCGCCGTCACAGTCAATGCCATTCATTGATCCCCAAGCCCATGCCGCGCTCCTGCCAGCCAGCCCGAGGAGACGGTTCAGTTACAACGGTCATCCAAGTCGAAATGACATGGCCGGGGGGACTTCCCCGTCCCCATCATCCCCGTGCCGACGCCCTGAGAGGGGAGGGCGGGGGCAGTGTGTGGTGGCCACGGGGCTCCACACTCTTTGGTGGCAGTAAGAGTATTGGTCTCTGGGCAGGATGCCAGGCAAGAGGGTACCCACCTGCCCCTGCTTTTGCAGCCTCGTGGCCAGCAGGTGTCGCCCACCCGAATCCCAGCAGCCACGCCACCATGGCGCTTTACACCGTCTGTCTGTGAACGTAAGACGTGGCCTGCCACGTGGACGGAACAGCACTCTTAGCACCGTGCTCTAACCCGCGGAGTGACCGGCCACTTCAGAGCGGAACTCTCAGTTGCGGTGATAGTCCCACAACCCCATTTCCTGTTGCTCCTTTTGGGGGTGTGTTTGGGGGCCACACCCCGTGGTGCTCAGAGCTCACTCCTGTCTCTGCATCGGGGATCACTTCTGGAGGTGCCGGGGGAACCATCTAGGGTGCTGGGGATTCAGCCCGGGTTGGCACGTGCACGGCAAATGTCCTGCCTGCTGTCCTGTCTCTCTGGCCCCACACATCATGCGTTTAAGAATTCAGACCTTCCCGGCTCGTGAAATGGTTCTCTTCACACTGGGCCAGGGGGTGAGCGGGTGGAAAGCCACCAGACGGTCGCTCGAGCTTCTTATTTTATTTATTTATTTATTTATTTTTTATTTTATCACCATATGAAAAGTTACAAAGTTCTCAGGTTTATGTCTCAGTTATACCATATTCAAACACCATCCCTTCACCAGTGCCCATATTCCACCACCAAAATCCCCAGTATACCCCCCGCCCTCGCCCCCCACCCAAACTGTATAACTGATGAATTTCACTTCATTTTCTCTTTACCTTCATTACGTTCCATATTTCAACACAAAACTCACTATTGTTGTGGGAGTTATACCCCCAAACAAGATAGCCCTACTAAGGAAGCATTTGATAATTAGTTTTCCATTAAAAGATTGTATGTTTTCAGGTTTTAGAAAAGGTCGCACGGCCGCGTTAGCGGCCGCACGGCTCGAATGTGTCCCAGTCCCGAATCCCGGAGCCGTGTTAGTTGCTGCTCAGTGTCACCAGGGCTCCATCTGGAGAAGGTGTGCTGGCTGCACCTCCTCCGTCCGACTCCCCGGTGTTGCTGGCCCCAAACGCTCGCGCTTCTTAAACGTCTTCACCCCCGGCTTCCTTTTCCTGCCTGAGAAATTCTGATGTTCCTTGGCACATCGGCGTCCGGGCAGGCACACAGGTCAAGCTCCCCCGGCAATACACCAGGAGGGCAGCGATGGTAAAACGTGTTTCAGAAGTTCCGTGACCCCAGGGGCTGCAAAGGTAGCACGGTGCTGGCCTCGCATGCAGACGGCCCAGAGTGGACCCCCCCAGCGTCACACAGGGCTGCCTGCGTGCGGAGCCAGGAGCGATGCCTGAGGGTGGCCCTGAGGGTGGCCTGAGGAGCCCCCCTCCCCTCCCCTCCCCTCCCCCCAGATAGTAAACGAGAAGCTCAGTTTCCGGGAGCACAATCCTGGCGTGTGTGCGGTTCGTGGACAGCCGATGAGAAGCGTCCGGGTCTGTCCCGCACACCAGGACTCCGTGGGTCTTAGCTGGCCACATGTTCCCACCCTGGACTTCAGGATTCTCCTGACCACCCCCGGGGCTTACAGTGGAGTCCATGTCCCACGAGGAATTGTCACAGGAGCCTAAACTGGCCTTTGCCCCCAGGGGCTCCACGCTGTGTAGCGGGGGCTCTCGGTGGCCTGCAGCCAGGGCCCGGCTGTCCCCTATCAGTGCCCAGATGGAGGGGGGCACGGGGCTGCTTCCCCCCGGGGCCCTGGGCTTGGGGTGCTGGGGCGTGTGGCCGCATGGACCCGTCTCAGTCCTCATGGCTCTCTCTGTGCACCTGGCCAGCCCCGCCCGCCCCAGTCCCAGGACCCCCACCTCAGTGGGACCTTTCCTCACCTCATTGCACTGCCAACCACCTTCTCCCCGATCCGGTGGCGCTCGGGGGTCCTGCATGTTGGGACATCTGTGAATGGGGGGTCGTGGGGCTGTGGGCACAGAACTCAGTCACGGGGTGAGGCCAAGCCGAGGAACGGGCCTGTGTCCAGACAAGCCTCCCCTTCGCGGCCCTTTCGCCCGGGGCATGCAGGGGGGAAGAGCAGAAAGCCCTCCGCTGGCCTGGTCACTGCTGTGATGGGGAGAGAAGTTCTCTTCTTTTAATTAAAAAATTAATTATTCATTAATCTGGGAGGGCTGGGCTGGAGCAATAGCACAGCGGGTAGGGCATTTGCCGTGCACACAGCTGACCCAGGTTTGATTCCTCTGCCCCTCTCAGAGAGCCTGGCAAACTACCGAGCGTATCCCGCCTGCACGGCAGAGCCTGGCAAGCTACCTGTGGCATATTCGAGATGCCAAAAACAGTAACAAGTCTCACAATGGAGACGTGACTGGTGCCCACTCAAGCAAATTGATGAGCAACTGGATGACAGTGCTACAGTGAATCTGTATCACTGTATACACTGCATACAATGTATCTGTATTCACTGTATCTGTATACACTATATCTGTATACACTGTATCTGTATAGTGATACAGTGATACAGGGAGCCCTAGGGATTCTTGAGCCCATGCTGCCTTGGGCCCGCAGTGTGTCTGGGGGTCCACGCAGAACTGGGGGTTTGGCCCCAGTCGCCTCATGTGAACATGCACTCAGCCCTTTGAACCATCTCCCGAGCAGCAGCTCTCCCAGGTGGTACTGGGAAGCCTGGTGATTCTGTGTGGTTTGCTGAGACGTGACCGATTGTGAGCCCCGAGCCCCAGCCCCCGCGCCTTCTCACCCAGTTTCTGGGCATGGGAGAGGAAGGCTACAGCCTCATTGCTACCCCCCTCCCACCCCGCGCTGTGTCTGCGTCTGAGCACAGGCAGGTAAAGGTTGTTCATCTCAGGGAAAGTCTATTTCACACTCTGCAGCCAGGGAAACAGCCATCACCTTATTAATTGAGATATAGGTTAGACTTAAGGACTCAAGAAGAGAGATCCCCTAGCTGCTTCTAGATTCTTCTTCAGTATATCAAGTGGACTTTGATAAACTTAGAAAAAAAATCTGGGAGTAACATTAGTATCGTTCCTACTTGGGTTTCAGCCATATGCATCTGTGGGGGGGTGGCAAGGGGGGGTGTGGAAACTTTTCCTGTGAAGGAATTAGTTGCTCTGAAGATGTTGGCAAATAGAAGCTAATTCAAGGGGAAAACAGAAATGACCTCATCCCGGAGCAGGACTGGGAACAGTCCTCAAGTGCTGATGGGTGTGGCCCCCTCCCACACTCCCCCTCCCCCCAGAGAAATAGCCCCAGATACCATGACAGAGCAATCACGATGGCACTTATGTCAAATACTCCAGACTTCTCTCTGGATCATTCTTTCCAAAACTGTGATTTTTTTAATGATAGGGCTATACTATTTGCATGGGGGAGGGTACGGAATGGGGCTATACCCGGCAGTGCTCAGGGCTTACTCCTGGCACAGTGCTCAGAGATCACTCCTTGTAGGCTCAGAACCACCTGGGTGCTGGGGACCGAACCCAGATCAGCCGCGTGCCAGGCAATTGCCCTGCCTGTTGCACTATCTCTCTGGCCTCCGAGTCTGTTTTTTTTGATGAATTGAAATTTGAGTTGGGTCTGGTCTTCCGGGGGGCTGTCATGGGGAGGTGTCGCCCGTCACAGCCTCAGAAGGGAGAGTTTGGAGGAGGCTTTCTGCTCCACATGGCGGGGTGAATGCTGAATTTTTCTGTATGCGATGGTGGCGAGACTGAAGGGGACACTCACTGGGGTTTTCTCTGAGGGTCAGGTGCTGCTGGACAGCGGAGAGTGTGCCCCAGGGGGCCTCCACTCCGTTCTTTGCAGGTGGTATGACTTTATCTACCTATATATTTATTTATATATATTTTTTTGCCTTTTTGGGGTCACACCCGGCGATACTCGGGGATTACTCCTGGCTCTGCACTCAGGAATCACTCCTGGCGGTGCTCGGGGGACCCTATGTGATGCCGGGGATTGAACCCGGGTTGGCTGCGTGCAAGGCAAACGCCCTCCCCACTGTGGTATCACTCCGGCCCCAGCGGCGTGACTTTAGACAAGTTACTTGCCCTCTCTGTTCCATTGCCTGCCCATCCTGAAAGTGTATTAAGACCAATGATTTCCTCAGAGAGCTGTTGTGAGGATTTAATGGGGAGATAAGTATAAAAACGATCGAAATGGATTCTAAAGGAATAGCGAGATTTCAACACATTGTGGACATTCTCTCTTCTTTCTGAGGAACCGTTATCGCCAAGATTCTCATGGCTTCATGGTCTTTCTTTTCCATGTGGGGGGCTACTCCAGCAGTGCGGGGGGGGGTCACTTCCGGTGACACTTGGCCAGCCGCTCTGGCAGTCAGCATTAGGCCCAAGGATGTGGTACTTTGAGGGGCCACTTGCGTGACCCTGTGGGGCGGGGGCGCTCCAGGGACATACCCAGTCATGTGCCAGAGGCCTTGCGGTACCTGGGACCCCCTGGGCTGGGCGCGGTGAGACATGCACCCTGCCCTCTGTGCTAGCGCCCTGCCCTTCTTGGTTTTTCTCTTTTCTGTGTTTGGGGGGAGCACGCCCAATAATGCTCATGGCTTACGCCTGCTCTGTGCTCAGTGCTGGGTGCAGGGGATTGAGCCCAGGGCCACTGCATGCGAGGCAAACACCTGAACCCCCTATTACCTCTCCAGCCCCTCCTCCCTCCGTTCCCGTCCCTCCAAAACCGTGAGTTCTGCTGTGATGCGTTTTGCCTTTGTCCGGCGGGCAGCCCCGTGCCGCTGCTGAGCTCAGGATAATGGCTTGTGGCATCTCTTTCCTCCGCTCTATAAATAGACCGCAAGCATTTCCACTCCTGCCTGCTTCCTGGGCATGGTGGCTCCAGACGGGCAGCTCTGCGCCTGCGGGCCGGACAGCAGTACCCCCGAGCGGCTCGTGTCCACTCGAAGGGCCATTTGGTCTCCGTGTCTGGCCCGAGTGAGCCCCGCCCACCCCAGCTCACACTCAGTCCTGCCCCGTTGGCACGGGGCTCGTACCCCGCACATACAAACACATGTCATCATTTTTGTACATTTCCTGTTTGGGGAGCCATCATTTTCAGGTCCCAGAATAAAACATGAAATCCTACTTGGGGGATGTGGTTTGGGGATTTCAATATCCCCCCCACCCAGATTACAGAGTCTGGGCACATGTGGGAAGGTCGTTTTGAGCGAGCCTGGGTCCCTTCTCTGCCTTTCCGTTGAGGTGTCATCTCTGCTGAGATCTCTGCTGCGCCCTCTCTGGTCAGAGAAGAGGGAGTTAAGCATGCAGAGAGCATTGCAGGTGGCACGGGTTCGAGCCCTGGCACCACCCAGCTCCCCATCCCTGCCCAGAGTGACTCAGAAACTCCCCCCCAATTTTTTTTTTTTAATCTCTGCATTCAGGGATCACGCCTGACCGGGCTCTGGGGACCACATAGGGCGCTGGGGATCAGATTGGGGTTGGCTACGGGTCAGGCAAGTGTCTTAACCCCTGGACTGTCTCTCTGGCTCTGCTGTCACTGTTCTCAGATGCCACTTTTCACTCCGTCTGCCTCCTCCGGTCCCCTGGACTGTAACAGATGCGTTTGCAGGGCCTGGGCAGGAGAAGGTGGACGTGTCCAGCGAGTCCCAAGTCCTCTGTGGGCGCTTCGTGACTCACCGACTGGCTGCCGAGAATTCTCCCGGAATTATTAGTGTTTAAAGAGGACGTGGAGACTCCCTGGGCATGGGGCGGGGCTGGGGATCTAATTAGACATCTCCTCTCCTTGGGAGGAGTAAGATTGATAGTTGGGGCCGCTGTCATTGGCCCCGTCTCTCCCCGAGTGACAAATCGAGGCGGGATACAGCATTTGCACAAAAGGGGGTTCCAACTAATCACAAAAGGTGATTCCGATCATCTCCGGGAGACTGGGGGCGGGCAGCTGCAGGCCTGCCATCAGGCTGGGGTACACGGACCTCCACTTGGCTCAGGGGTCGCCCGGCATGCAAACCGGGATGGAGTAAGCTGTCCCCAGCACTGTGCCCACCCCAGGGGCTGAGGGCGTGGGTGGCGGTGGGGAAACAGCTGCGGGGGTGTGTGTGTGTGGGGACGACCGTGCTCCCACCCTGCACGGCAGGTGCTTTGCTTGAGGACAGCTCTGCTAAGACATCCCGTGGGGGACTGGGTTGCTCTGGGAGGGTCCTCGCGCGTGGCTGTCGTGCCTGGGGAGGCTTAAGGGAAGGCGCCGAGGCTACCTGGGAGGGCTTAAGCATAAGTACAGGGTTGCCAGGCAACAGGCCGGGCGCGGGGCGGGTTCCCACTTCCTGGAGGCTCAGTGCACCCGGTCCAGGCGCAGAGCAGCCCACGGAGGGGGGGGGCGGGCTCAGGCCTTTGGGAGCTGCGCCCTCAGAGCACCGCTGTGTGGCCCCCCAGCTGAGTCCGCCTGGTGTGAAGCCCAGATGTTCTCAGCATCTGGGGCGGAAGCCATCGAGAGTGTCCAGTGGGATCCCAGGCCCAGCGAGCTGTGGTCAGCCACCTCGCGCCCCACCGAGACGCAGGGGTAGAGCTTCTCGGCCACCCGGCCCATCCGGCCCAGCTTCCACCACCCACTGTTCGGGCGCCGGGAAACCCGTGTGTGGGTGTGTCAGGGGATCAAGGCCACGGCTCCCAACTGTCCCTGTATCCCCCTCCTCCCCGCCCGTGCCATTAGGTCAACAGAGACCAATTTCAGCCCCTCCAGTCATTCTGGTTTTGAGTCGAGGGCACGTGGCATCCTTGATTTTATTTTAATTAATTAATTAATTAATTAATTAATTTTGTTTTTGGGTCACACCCGGCGATGCACAGGGGTCACTCCTGGCTCATGCACTCAGGAATTACTCCTGGCAGTGCTCGGGGGACCATATGGGATGCTGGGAATCAAACCTGGGTCTGGCCTGTGCAAGGCAAACGCCCTACCCGCTGTGTTATCGCTCCAGCCCCAGCATCCTTGATTGTAAACCGTTGGCGTGGAAGTAGAAATGCCAGAGACATATTTAGAAAGGGGCTAAGATCCCAGGATTGGTGACCTGGTGGTCACGCTCTTCCTGCGGTCACACTCTCGCAGCCACACACCGCGCCTTCTCGGCAGATGCCGCGTCTCGGAGGGCACTGCGCGGGGAGAGTCGGGCCAGACACCGGCTCCTCTCTGGAGCGCGTCCGCTGGTTTTTCTCGAGTAGAAAAGTCTCCCTGGTGGGAACAGGAAGCAGGCGCGCTCTCCGGCGGGAACTGTGAATGACGGTGCTGTGGCCGGGTCCCGTTCGTGGGGATGGGCCAGCACTGGTCAGCCCGGCAGTGTCAGGCCTGACTGTGGTCCAGGGAGTAGCAGAGCCTTAATCCCGAGGGGAGGCAGAGGCCGGGATGCTGGGCCTCAGGAGAAACCCAGACAGACAGAGAGAGCGGGAAGATGCTTCCCAGGGCCAGAGGGGGAGGGGACGCAGGCCAGAGTTAGGCAAAGGGGGAAGCCCGGAGCCTGTTCACAGGAGATGATGCTGGGTGTGGCGTGAGACTCGGCTGCAGGAAACTAGAGGCACATCATCCCGGTGGGGTCTCTGATGGTGGGCGGGCGTGTCCCTGGGCCACCGAAGTTGCTGGACAAGCCCAGACTTTGTCACCGATGCATTTGCACGGCTTAGCATCAGACCTGGTTCTTAGGGCTCAGTATCCACTCAAGGGCTCCTTCTGTTTGACCTGGTGGGTGCTTCTGTGTCCAGCACTGTGCTGAGAAACACACACACACACACACATATACACACACTCACATACACACGTGTACACACATGTACACACACACACATGTGTACACACATGCTTGCACACATAAACACACATACATGCACACACATGTGCACACACATATGCAAGCACATCCATAAACACACACTTGTCTTGTACACATAAATACACATACACACATGCACACACATATACACGCATACACACACATACACACATATACACACATGCACACACACACACACATACACTACACGCGTACATACACCTACACCTGAGTGTAGGCCCGGTGAACTCCTTCCTGGGTGTCGCCCCTCCAGGGCCCGTCCCCGTCCGGGTGGCAGTGGAGGCGGGGCTGGAGGCCGGAGCCTCTTGTCCACCACGTGGCCCTCGCCATTCTGCCTCGACTGTGCTCCTGCCTCCTCTCCTGAAGCCCGCAGAGACGCGCCGGCCTTGGGTGACAGAGCCCCGGGCAGGGGCGGAGGCTGCAGGCTGACAGCGGGCGCTAGCACTGGGCGTTAGACTCGCGTGGGTGAGCACGGGGTTTCTCTGAGCCTCGGTTTCCCACCCCGGAACAGAGGCGAAGGTCAGAGGTGGTGCTTTCAGGCGCTTTGCGGGGGCGGTGGGAGGGGGCAAGGAGGAAGCCGGAGAGACAGAGAGAGACGGGAGTCGAGGGTCCCCTGGGGACAGGCGCACCCTCTGTCGGGGCATTCCCAGGTCTGCGCCTCGCCTCCTCCCAGGAGGCCGGCAGGAAGGTGCAGTGGGCAGTCCGGACTGTTCTGTAGCCGCCACCCCCGGCAGAAGCTCCCCTGGGGACCTGCAGGCCGGGGAGCGAAGCTCTCGCGAAGAGGTGGCACGGAGCGGAGGAGGGGGCCGGGGAACAGCAGCCTAATTCACCTATTAGAGGCGTTTCCTGTAATTAGCTGGAAATTGATGGATGTTCTATTAGATTAGAACGAGATGAAAAAATTGACAGAAATCCCAAAGTGAGTGAAAGAAACACAGGCTACGTGCTCTCATTAAGGAGGAAATGATCTCCCTGCGCCCGGGGGCTGGGCTGTGGGGACCGTCTCCCCCCTACCCCCAGCCCCAACTCCCCAGCGCTCCAGGCCAGAACCCCAGCCAAAGGCTTCCAGCCCCTGCCTCTCCCTGGTGCTCCTGCCCCCGCCAGTACCTGCGGCCCCCTGGCCCCCTGGGTGTCTTATCCCACCTGGGCACAGCTCCCAGACCTCCTCAGAGCTGGGACTCTCCCAGGCAGTGACGCCAGGAATGTTCTGGAAGGATGCCTGCTGGTGACCGTGCCCAGCTCACACAGGAGCCCGAGAGGAAGTGTATGGGAGGGAGGGAGGGAGGGAGTGAGGGAGGAAGGGAGGAAGGGAGGCGTCCATGCGGGGAGAGGGCAGGAGATGGCACTGGAATAAAGAAAGGGAGGGGCGGGGGCTGGAGTGATAGCACAGCGGGTAGGGCGTTTGCCTTGCACACGGCCGACCCGGGTTCGATCCCCGGCATCCCATATGGTCCCCCAAGCACCACCAGGAGTAATTCCTGAGTGCAAAGCCAGGAGTAACCCCTGAGCATCGCTGGGTGTGACCCAAAAAGCAAAAAAAAAAAAAAAAAAAAAAAAAGAAAGGGAGGGGCGGGCAGAGTGGTAGAGTGGTAGTACCAGTGGGCAGGGCATTTGCCTTGCACCAGCCAACCCGGGTTTAATCCCTGGCATCCCATAGGGTCCCCCGAGCACCATCAGGAGTAACTCCTGAGTGCAGAGCCAGGAGGAACCCCTGAGCATCACTGGGTGTGACCCAAAAGGCAAAAAAGGGAGCAGTAAACAGCCCCCAGAAAACACCACCTCCCCAAACCTCAGTTCTGCGTTGGCCATGTCCCTGCCCGTCCCCCCACGCCAGTGTCATGCTTGTCTCTGCCTTTAGAGTCACCACATCTCTGGTACAGCCCCCCATTCCCTCTTCCCCTGGGGGTGCCGCCTTAGCCACGCCCTGTCCCCTGCCCACCCCGGCTGGCCCTCCTGGCTTCTTCTTTTTTTTTTTTTTTCTTTTGCTTTTTGGGTCACACCCGGCGATGCACATGGGTTACTCCTGGCTCTGCACTCAGGAATTACTCCTGGTGGTGGTCAGGGGACCCTATGGGATGCTGGGGATTGAACCCGGGTCAGCCGCATGCAAGGCAAACGCCCTACCCGCTGTGCTATCGCTTCAGCCCCCCTCCCGTCTTCTTGACCAACCCCAGAGTGATGCTTGGGGCCCCCGAGGCTCCATCCAACGACCCAGCTGCATGAAGGTTTGACACCATTTGAGCATCCAGCCAGGTGACACCCCCCCACCCCCTCTCCTCCCCTGGCGCTGGCAGGAGGTGGACAGCGGTGGAGGCCCAGCCACCGGGCCAAAGCCCCGGGGGTCTCACACACTGGCGTGCTGTGCGGCCAGGGCGCCAGCCAGAGGACCAAGGCAGTGCGGGTTGGTTGGGTTGTGGGGGGGGGTGCACACCCGGCGGTGCTCAGGGGTCACTCCTGGCCCTGCACTCGGGGATCCCTCCTGGTCGGTCTCAAGGCTGGTCACATGTGTTGCCGGGGATCGAGCGGGAGCACGTGTGGCGCCCCGCCCCCGCGGTGCCATCTCCGCGCCCGCAGCCCGGGAGCCCGGGAGGGGGCGGGCACCGCGTTCCCCCCGCAGAGACGAGCTCTCAGAAGGCGGTGTTTGCCGGGGGCGCCTGCCCAGCTTCCGGGGTGCAGAGGGACCCGCCGCAGCGCACCTCCTCCCTCGGGATTCTGAGCGTGGGTGTGTGTGTGTGTGTGGGGGGGGGTCGCCCTCCAGGCTCCGGCCAGCTCCGCACAGGCCAGTTGCGGGGAGCGACTCGCCTGCGCGCGGCTTTGCTGTCCCCAGCCACAGGCTCCGTCCCAGCCCGGACTCGGCCCGCCCGCCCGCCCGCCCGGGGGGACTCTCCTGCAACGCCCAGGGCTGAACGCGACGCATAATTAAGTGTCGACTGAAAAAGCGGGCGAACAGGGCCCTGGGGAATGTGGCCGCGAGCCCGGCGCGTCTCCATGGCGACAGCACGGGCGGCGGGACCGCCCCGACGCACAGGGGCGCCCGCTGACCAGGCGCCGCGCCACCCCGCGTCCCGGGCACCCTCCGCGGCCGCCCTCTCCACGCGGGCACCCGCTTCCCAGGGGCTCCTGAGTGTCTGAGCAGCTCCGGTCCGCGGCCAGACCCCGGCCCCTGGGGGATTCTGTGCCCGGCCAGTAAGCAGGGGGGGCCAGGAATGACCAGGAGGTGCTTCCCGCCCCCATCCCCCCCACCCCGCGGGAGGGGACTGCTCTCCCAGCTGCGCCCCGCAGCCTCCTCTGGTCTGAGCTGGGGGTGCCCACGCGCCACACCCTGCCATCAGGTCAGCCCGCCCTGCCCCCCCCGGGGCCACTTCTGGACCCTCTTTCTCTCCGTGGCTGCATCTGCTTGTGGGTGAGCCACGTGTCGGCCGGCCAGGGCGGGCTCCTGGACCGCCTAGTGACCGTGGCTCTCGGTTGGCACCATCAGAGACCGCCACTGGGTCAGCGGAGGTCAGTGCGGGCCGCAGAGCTGGGCAGAACCCCCGGAGGGGAGCCTGGGCACCCTTGGTCCCCCCGGGCTCTGTGCTCCGGAGTTTGGACACCCCCCGCCCCGCCCCAGACTCAGAGCCACGCTGTGCACTCGGGCAGGTGTGCCCGTCCAGGGCGGCCCCCTGAAAAGGGACACCTGTGTGGTTTGCATGGCCTCTCTGGGACCGGCGCGGGCGCCCCCAGACTGGGTCCTGGTTCTGGGCGGGCCTTGGGCATCAGCGGTGCCAGCGTTGGCATCCCGAGATGGGAGGGCGCGTGTGCTGTGCAATGCTGCCCTCTGCTGGGAACAGCAGGTATTGCCACAGAGGGACCTGTCCGAGCCACACCTGAAGGGGAGATGCCCTAAGGACCGGGCTTGGAGGAGTCACATGCCGGGTTCATAAAACCCCCATAAAGACCCTGCAGGAGGGGCTCTGGGAGCCTCCTGGCTGGCAGACACGGGATGGTGCAGGGACAGTGGACCCCCATCCCCTGCCCCAAACCTGCCTCTGTCCGGCTGCCATACGGAGTCAGGCCTTTCATGTGCCTGGCAGCTCACGTGTTTCTCGGTGATGCCAGCTGCCCTGGCAAGCGACCCGGGCACTTGGGATGGCTGCCGCAAGCCTGCCCCTGGCTTCTGGGGCTGGGCTGGAGACACCTTGAAGCATCGAGCCTTTCAGCGGTGGATCCGGAAGCTGTTTCCAAATAGGTGGTTCCAGAACCGAGTTGGTGTGCAGTACCCCTAGTGGGGGGGTGCAGGGTGGCGGGGTGGGGTGGGGACAGAGCCCCCCCGCCCCCACCACCACACAGGTCAGAATGGGGGCCCAGAAGACAAAAGATGCCGCAGGAGCTACCGCTCTTGGCTGCGTCTGTCTGCTCAGCATCAGGGAGATATAAATAGTCACTCCTTCGTGCATTTTCTTTTCAGAAGAATAATGTACTTAATTTCCTTAGTGCCGTGACAGAAATATGGAAGATGCTTAGTGGGTATGAATAATGTAAAAAAATTGTATGGGAAGAAGAGAAAAAGGAGGAGAGGGCTCCTGGGGGAGGAAGAGTAACATAGTAGTGGTTGTTTCATGTACAACCCGTGCAACTTTCATCGTTCTTGCCAGGTAGCCTGTGAGGCGCTTTTCTCAAGCGTCGGTACTTAGAGGCTGGGAGGTAGTACAATGGTTAGGGCACATGCACGGAATGTGCCCGACCCTGGTTTGCTTCCTGGCACCACATAGCCCCCCACCCCCCATCATCTCCGGGTACTGCCGGGAATCCCCTGCAGGGGATTGGCCCCAGGGAATCCCTTGCACTGCAGCACCCAGTGGCCCCTCAAACACCACGTCCAGCTGAACTGACCGAGAGTCACTGGTGAGGCCTGGGACCCCCTGAGTGCCCCTTGGGAGCTCCTGAAGTCATTTAGAGAATATTGGGAAGGGGCTGGGCCACACCTGACGGTGCTCAGGGCTCACTCCTGCCTCTGTCCTGGGGGACTGTATCGGGTGCCAGGGATCGAACCCAGGTCGGCTGCAAGCAGGACACTCACCCCAACCCCCATGTTATTCTTTGGCCCTAGAATGACTTTTTTTTTCTTTTTGGGTCACACCCAGTGATGCTCAGGGGTTACTCCTGGCTCATGCACTCAGGAATTACCCCTGGCGGTGCTCAGGGGACCCTATGGGATGCTGGGAATCGAACCTGGGTCGGCCGCGTGCAAAGCAAATGCCCTACCTGCTGTGCTATCGCTCCAGCCCCTAGAATGACTTTTATATAAACCAAATATTGGGTTTTAATTTCCCAGAGGGCCACTTGGAGAAATGACTTAAGATGACTTGAGACGGCTCCAGAAGGTAGAGCCTTCTCATGGCGAGGAAATCGAGAGATACCGAGAGGGGAGAGGCACTGGCGTGGCCCTCCCGGCCTCCGAGCCTCTCCCTGTCGATACGCCTCTGACCGTCACTCTGCCTCGGCCCCGCCCCACTCACCGTCACACGTGAAGTCTCCTGCCAGCGTCACGGGCCTACTGACCCTCACTCCGCTCCCGCCACTCCTAAGCGCTCCCTAGCGACAGCACAGTCACCGCTGAGGCGTTGGCACCACGGTTGCGCGGCGTCTCCAGAGTCCAGGGTGGACTTTGCCCCTCCCCCCCGGACTCCCGGTCCCAGAAGGCTCGTCTCCGGACACGCGTCACGTGTGCTCAGAGTTGACACAGTTTGCCCAAGCAGCTGCAGCCCCGGGCTTGTCCATGCGGTTAAGCACATGTCAGCAGTGAGACGTCACCGTGTGAACATGGAGCCCAGCCACGTGCCTGCAGCTGCCGGCCTGGAGCCTGCACGGCTGGAGGGGACGCTGGGATGTGGACAAGACCCTGAGCCCAGGGCATGTCACATGGAGGGAGGGTGGAGTGGTCAGGGTCGGGCCGGCCCCTGTGGAACTGTTCTGGGGAACTCAGACTCTCCTTGGGAGGGCGGTGCTCCACTGAGATCTGGGAGGGGAGGCTCGGGAACGTTCCGGAAGCAGGATCCTGTGCAGAAGAGCCATGGCCAGAGAGCAGAGCAAAGGCCTGCGGCCGGAGGGCAGGGCCAGGCTGTGCTGGAACTGAGGGCCGGAAGCCCTTCCTGTTACTAAGAGTCATGGACAGTCAGGGAAGGTGGTGCTCAGGGCCGACTCTTGGCTCTGTACTCCGGGACTGCTCCTGGCGGAGTCGGGGACTCTATGTGGTGCCCAGGTTCCAACCTGGGATTGCCAAGTGCAAGCAAGTGTCCTGCCCCCTGGATTATTGCTCCTGCCAAAAGTTAGGGAAGGGCTTTAAGCAGAGGAGTCATGGGGCTGGGCTGGCATTTAAAATAAATCACATGACGGCACTGGGGTGAGGGAGAGAAAGAGAGAGGAGAGAAAGAGGAGAGAAAGAGAGGAGAGAGAGAGAAGAGAGAGGAGAGAGAGAGGAGAGAGAGAATGGAGAGAGAAAAAGAGAGGAAAGAACAGAAAGAGAGGAGAGAGAATGAGAGAGAGGAGAGAGGAGAGAGAAGACAGGGGGGAGAGAGGAGAGAGAGACAGAGAAGAGAGCGAGTGAGAGACAGAGGGAGAGAGACAGAGGGAGAGAGAGCAAGAGAGAGAAAGAGAGAGAGAGGGAGAGAGAAGGGGGAGAGAGAGGAAGGGGGGGGGAGAGAGAGAGAGAGAGAGAGAGAGAGAGCGCTCTGTGGGCTGGAGCGCACATTTTGCATGTAGGGGGCCCAGGATTTGATCTCTGTCATCACACGGTCCTTCGAGCAATGCCAGGAGTGACCCCCCACCTCCAGTAGAGAGTCCCTGAGCACTGCTGGGTGTGACCCCAGAACCAAACCAACCCAAATCATGCCTTTTCCTCCCTGCGTGCTCTGATTCTGGACTACAGTGAAGGTCTGAGCGGGGACCCCTGGCGTCTCCCCGCTGTGTACCGCTGCTTCCCTGGGGTGGGGGGTGGGGGGCGAGGCGTCCCCTGCGCATCCCCTAGAGAGTGCAGTTCCCTTCTCCCGCGGGCAGGGGGCGAGCCCGAGCCCGAGGGGGGCTGCAGCCTTCAGCCCGAGACCTCAGGGAGACGAGCCGCCCGTGGCCCTCCCGGCTCTCCCCTGCAAGTGAGGAACGGACCCCCAGCCTGTGAAACTGGCGAGCAGTCAGGACTTGCGCGTCGCAGCGGGTGTCAGGGTGTTTCTTTGCTCACGGTCTAAAGGGCCCAGTAAGGCCGCGGCTCTGCCCCTCGGAGGGTCTCACGGCCCCTGCCCCACGCCCGGCTCCGCGGGGAAGCGAGCGGGGGAGTGTGCAGCGCGCGGGAGGCCCACTAGGGGGCGCCAGTTTCCAGCGCTGCAAGGACTGCGCGGACAGTGGGGGTGGGGGAGGAGGGGGAGGAAGACGAGGAGGAGAAGTGGGAGAGTTCCTGGGAAGAGCCACGAAGCCGCGGCTGGGGTGGGGACAGGCGAGATGAGCCATAGGGTGGGTCGGCGGGACCCAGCATGACAGCGATTCCCCAGACTGGAGCATCCTCTGGGCATGCTCCCAGTGCAGTGCTCCAGGGAGCCCGAACCCGGGGCTCCCCAGTCCCCTGAGGCTCCCCCAGTCCCATGCGGGTCCCCCCATCCCCTGGGCCTCGTAACCCGCTCAGGCCACGAGCCTGGACTTGCTCCCTTCCCCGTGGGCTGGTCAGGCTGGAGAGAGGGGCGGAGGGAGTCCCTAGCGCCCCCCTGGGTTTCGCTGGTCTGTTTGCCCTTGACTGCAAACCGAGAGGCGGCTGGTCTGCGAATCTCTCATCCTTCACGCCCAGCACGTGTACCATCCCCAGGGCTGGGCTGGGGCGCGTGGGGAAACAGTTTTAGAAGCTCGGTGTGGTGAGCTGGGGGTGAGAAGCAGCCAGATCCCACCAGGCAGCCTCACCAGGACCAACTGCCAGAGCTGCCTGCGGTGTGGAGACAGGAGCCCCCCGCCAGGGAACCAGAGGAAAACCCTCGCCACCCCACACAGTTTCTTTCAGCGTCTCAAAACCAACGATCTAGGGATTCTGACCTTCCTTCTGGCACCCCCCCGCCCCCCCCCCACACCCAGGTTGCCGTTCGTTTGTGCAGGGTTCTGACTGTCCCATCTCCACCGCCCCCACAGCTGAGGGGGTTTGCTCCTGCCTCCCGGCCACTGGCCCCGGATTCGTCACCTGCGCAGAAACAGCCCAAAAGACAAGGCACGCGTTCTGCAGGGCCCTCCCTGGCTGAAAGACTCCTGAGTAACTTGTCCAAAGTCACAACTTCTGAGTGGCAGAGCGAGGGTCCTGTTCTCCGGTTCCAGAGATTGATTTGTTTGTTTGGGGCCACCCCTGACAGCACTCAGGGCTTACTCCTGGCTCTGTGCTCGGGGATCACTCCCTGCAGGGATGGAGCTCTGGGTTGCCCGTGTGCACAGCAAACGCCCCACCCGCTCGCTGTGCTGTCTTTCTGTCCCCCGCCTCTTTTTAACCCATTTCAGTTTTCTTTTCCCAAGTCGGAAGTTAAGCAAAAAGTATGTTGTGGTGCGCTTGAGAGCCAGTGAAGTGGGCAAGGTGTTTGCCTTGTGTGGGGCTGGCTTGGGTGCAGTGCCTGGCAACACATATGGCCCACCAGCACGACCAGGAGTGATCCCTGAGCACAGAGCCAGGAGCACTGGGCACTGCTGGGTGTGGGCCCCCCCAAACAATGTTGGCCGAAGTGCTGGTCGTCTCGTCTCCTGGACTGCGGGTGTAATGGAAATGTCTAGAAGGCAGGAAAGCCGGCTCGGGCCAAAGCTGAGTCTCTGGGACCCAGCCTTGCTGCCACCTCCTCCATTCGGGGCAGCTCTTCCCCTGGTGAAACCCCGGCTCCAGCCAACGTCACTTCATGAATTGCTCCACCCTCTGTCTAGCAAAAATTTTAGGACAGAATCTCGCTGGCTCAGAGAGGGCCAGGTGACAACCATGAACCAGTCCCAGTGACTCTGACAACGGGTTCGAGTGACTGGCCCTACCTTGCTAAGTGTCCCCAGCTGCAATCAGGGGTGGCTGGGCCAGCGTCTGGAGCTCAGGGTGGGAGGCAGGAGAAAAGTGCTCTACTGGAAAGAAGGGGACAGGGTGGGAGCTGGGGGTGGTGGGGGGGCGGGGACAGCCAGCCGGCCAGCCACAGGCTTAGCTGCACCTGCCCTTCTTGTGGCATGAAGAGGCATTCGAGGCCTGTTCTTGCTCTCAAAAGAATGAATCGCGTGGCAGATGACCAGAAGCTCAAGTGACTAAGGGAAACAGGAGGGGCATTATCTGTTTCATAGTAACCCCAGGAGGTGAGTTGGGAATTTGGAAAGGAGGGGGTCGGGGGTGGCGAGAGAGCATCACCAGGGAATGCCTGGACGCGGGCCCTGGGACAGGGTGGGCAGGCCGGGCGGGCGATTGGTCCGGGAAGGATTCTTCCAGGTTCTCCCGACCGTCCTCTGTGCCCCATCACACCCACGAATGTTCCTTTACCTGATGCAAAGGACTTGGCAGCTGCCCTGGAGAGTGTTTCTCCTCCTTCGCCGCCGGTGACCGGTGGTTGGGTAGTTCGCAGGCAGCCGCGGGACTTCCTTCTCCTCCCGGAAGTCTGTACCCATGAGAAGGAAGTTGGCACCTCGGGTCAGATAAAAGCTCTTCCTGCCGCTTCAGGCTTCGGGCATTCGTGGAAAGAATGTGTAGTTCGAGTCCAACCATTCTGAGATTCTTTTTTTTTTTTTTCCCAGATGAGAACCAGGATGGGAAGGCCTTGGAATTGTGGGTTAAGTGGCCACTGGTTTCAGCACCACTGGGGTGTTCAATAAAAATTCCAGAATCCCTTTGAAGCCAGAGGCAGTGAGGCCCCGCAAGCACCAGGCACAAGCCCCTCTCAGCCTGCGCCGCACTCACCCTGGCCCGGGGCCCGGGGCGGCTCGGGAGGTCGGTGGGACAGAATCCGAGGAATGCAGGAGTGGACGGACCTTTAGGGGTCTGAGCTCCTGCTCAATAGCCTTTCTGTTCCTCCCTCGACCCTTCCCGGACTTGCCTTTCTGCCTCTCGCCTGTTTTGATACCCATTGCACGAGGCCAGGTCTGCCCCAGGCCAGTGCAGGGGGTGTGGGGAGGGGGGTGTATGGGGGGGAAGCTGGTGTACAAGGGAGTTAAAGTGGATACATGATGGTGGTTGGTGGGGAACACACACACACACACACACACACACACACACGCACACACACCCCAATACATGATGGTGGTTGGTGGGGCACACACACACACACACACACCCCAATACATGATGGTGGTTGGTGGGGCACACACACACCACACACACACACACACACCCCAATACATGATGGTGGTTGGTGGGGAACACACACACACACACACACACACACCCCAATACATGATGGTGGTTGGTGGGGAACACACACACACACACACACACACACACACACCAATACATGATGGTGGTTGGTGGGGCACACACACACACACGCACACACGCACACACACATACCAATACATGATGGTGGTTGGTGGGGCACACACACACACACACGCACACACGCACACACACCCCAATACATGATGGTGGTTGGTGGGGCACACACACACACACACACACCCCAATACATGATGGTGGTTGGTGGGGCACACACACACCACACACACACACACACACCCCAATACATGATGGTGGTTGGTGGGGAACACACACACACACACACACACACACATACCAATACATGATGGTGGTTGGTGGGGCACACACACACACACACACACACACACACATACACATACCAATACATGATGGTGGTTGGTGGGGCACACACACACACACACACATACCAATACATGATGGTGGTTGGTGGGGCACACACACACACACACACACACACACACGCACCCAGAAACCAGCTTGAATTCTTGGCTTCCCCAGCCCCGGCCCTGCTCCCACATTTTAGACGAGGCGTCTGAGCCTGTGGTTCGAGGATAATTTCGGGGTGTTTATGGAACTCAGAGAGGCCAGCTTTCCAACTGCATATTAACACGTTTGTGGGAATTTTCAGCGGAGGGCTCGATGGCTTTGGGATGATCTCAGGGTGGCTTGGGATCCCGAGAAATAAGGCAGTGCCACCCCGCGCACCAGCCTTCTCCCCAGGGACCGGGTTTATTCACCAGCATGTCTCAGGGAGGGCTGGGGGCGGGGGACTTACTTCCGGTCTCGTGGGTTTCGCACAGAGCCTGTCACTCCAGCCCAGCACCTTGCCCGTGTCTTCGGGTCAGAGAACTATGAAAGGAATTTGTTTTGCTGAGTAATTTCAAGGAACTTGAGCTGTGTCTCTGGGGGAAAGAGGGAAAAAGTCTAACCCAGCCGTCCAGTGCCCCTTGGCACAGCCAGCCTTGTCCTACCTAGGTGCCCCCCGCCACGTGGGAACAGCTGTTACCCTGCAGACCATGGGTGGTCCGGGACGGGGGCGGCCTGCCTTGAGAAGCCAGGGCTCGTCACCAGGGCCATCTCTAATAGCGCTCTCTGTTGAACAATGGTTTGCTTGCTCTCCCCCCCATGCCTTCACAGCTGTTTTATTTTAGCTAATGCAGCATTTCAAGCAATTAAAGCCATATTCCTCTATGGCTATTTATTTCACCAAGTAGTTCTCACTGCATTGTCGGGAAAGAATTCTTTGAGACTTGCAAAGTTGAAACAGAACCTCAGCTTCCCCCCTGCTAAAATAGCCATTCCCCCCCCTCGCCCCCAGCTTCTGCCAGCTGTTGTTTCTTTGTTGCTGTCTCGTAAGGATGTCAACTTCGCATCTCAGCGAGTTCAGTTCCAAGCGGAGAAACAAGATTTATTCTGCAGCCCAGAGCGTAAGTTATGGCAGACCGTGAACCAGGAGGAGATCTTTCAGCAGCGCGGCTATCCGCCGTCTCGGGGCTGATGTTGGAATCTGACACTGTTACCAAAGCAGAGCCAACACGATTTGTCCGTGGTGGTAAAGTTGTAAATGAGCAAAACGTGGGATGGACAGACGTGGGGGTGCAGCTCCCTCGCCTTTCTTCTTGGTTCTATGCTCTGTGATTTTGCAGTCGCTCAGTAAGTGTTTATTGAGCAGCTACTATGTGTCAGGAACAGCAGACAAGATGGGTCCACTCCGTGACCTTATTCCATTTATAGCATTTCTGGAGATACCCACAAGGAGCAAGCCGAAAACCAACCAACCAGCCAACCAACAACAACAACAACAACAAAACCCCAACAACTAATAAAAGAATTTCGACTGTGGCGTGGGCTAGAAAGGATGTAAATAAGGAGCTGAAATAGAAAAGAATTGGGGGGGCCGGAGCGATAGCACAGCGGGTAGGGCGTTTGCCTTGCATGCGGCCGACCCGGGTTCGATCCCCAGCATCCCATATGGTCCCCCAAGCACCGCCAGGAGTAATTCCTGAGTGCAGAGCCAGGAGTAACCCCTGAGCATCGCTGGGTGTGACCCAAAAAGCAAAAAAAAAAAAAAAAGAAAAAAGAAAAGAATTGGGAAAGGAGGTCACGTTAGCTAAAAAATACACATGGTAAGCCAGGAAGAGAGGGATGCAGCGTTTGGATGCTTAAGGCCCTCGGTCCAATCCCCTGCACTGCGTGTCTTTAAAAGCCCAGTGACTCTGGTGTCACCCCTGTGGCTCCCAGCACCACCAGCTGGCCCAGGGGACAGGTGGGAAGGAAAGTCATCTCTTCAGGTGAGCAGGGGAGTGCACAGCTGGCCGAGGAAACTGCCCCAGTGGGAGGGAGGGATGGAGGCTCGTTGGCAGTGGACAGACACAGCTGAGAGAGGGGGTGCCTGCGATGTTCGTGCTCGGAGAACCGAGTGCTGGGCTCTGGCCTTCCTGAGTAGTGGGCGGGGTGCTTGCCAAGTCCCCTGCTCTGCTCTGTGAGAAAATAAACAGGGAATAGGGCACGTGCCTTGCACGCCACAGACCCTAGTTCAGCCCTGCAGGACCCTCTGCTTGTTGCTGGGTGCAGCCCTGGATTCCTCTGAGGGCTGCTGGGTGTTCCTGGCAATCCCGTCACCCGGAAGCGCTCACAGCCCGCATCTCCGAGCCCGGGCGTAGAACGGCTGGACCACTGGCCGAGGATCTTGGGGAAGGGCCCCTGGGTGCCAGCAGTCCTGCTTGGGAGACAAAACCCCCAAACAACCACCAAGTGTGTCCCCTTGGAAACAACCATGCAGGCTGGGCTGGAGAGGAAGACAGGCAGGGGTGGGTGGGAGGGGTAAAGGGAGTGAGCTGGAGGGTGTGGATGGGAACCGGAACTTCGATGGTAGGTGAGGTAAGATGCATACGAACGCAGAGGTGAAACATAGACTGTGTTGTAGACCATTGTTCCCACTGTGAGACAAAGATCCAGGTTGAGAGAGAGGGAGAGAGAGAGAGAGAGAGAGGGAGGGAGGGAGGGAGGGAGGGAGGGAGAGGGAGAGGGAGAGGGAGAAGGAGAATGAAGGAGGGAAGGGAGAGAGGGAGAGAAAAAGAAGGAAAGGGAGAGAGAGAGGAAGAGAGAGGGGGAGAGAGAGAGGGAGAGGGAAAAAGGAGGGAAGGGAGAGAGGAGGGAAGGGAGGAAGAGAGAGAGGAGGGAGAGGGAGAGAGAAAGAAGGAGGGAAGGGAGAGAGAGGAAGAGAGGGGAGAGAGAGGGAGGGAGGGAGGGAGAGGAAGGAGAGAGAGGGAGAAAGGAGGGAAGGGAGAGAGAGGGAGAGAGAAAGAAGGAAAGGGAGAGAGAGAGGAAGAGAGAGAGAGAGAGATGCTGGGTGGGCAGGAGGTTAGTCACCAAACATGGGTATCAATTGATCCTTCCCACCGAGTCACATATTGAAGTGATGGTATCTGATGGTACTTGGTATATCTCTTCAGGACACATGTTTTCTGCCGCCGTTGACCCTGAGGTGGCAGAGGGTTTGGCTGAGGAGAGTGTGGGAGTAGAATCAAGGGGGCACTGCGGGCAGGCCTGTGGCCAGGGCAGCTGGAATCCGCGTGCCTCTCGGGCCAGGGGCGTGACTCACCCCAAGGCGCCGACTCAGCATCCGCCGGCCCGGGCTCTCATCTGAACACGCCTGACCCCCTCGGAGTGAGGGCGCAGGCCTAGGCCCGGAGCAGAGCCTGCCTGGGGTGAAGTCACCCCGCAGGATTCTCCTCGCTCACCCAGACCGTGCGGGGAGAGGGGCCGGGGAAGCCAAGCAGGAGGCCGGACTCCCGACTGAAGGCGGGACCAGAAATCCTCCCCCCTGACAGAGCCTTCGCCCTTTGCAGAAGCCCACGGGATTCCTGACGTGGGGCGCTCTCCCCGGCTGACCCCGCTCCCCGTTTCCTCGTCCTCAGGCCTGGGACGGAGCAGCAGGTGGTTCAGAGAGTGTCTCGGCCTTTCTCTGCCTGGCTCCATGTTAGCTGCTTGTGGGCAAACCGCAGACACAGCAAGACACAGAGACGAAGCCCAGCCCAGCCTCCCCCTCCCCGCCAAGACAGCAGACCATGAAGAGGAGTTCCGAGGAGGAGGAAGAGACTGCCCCGGGAGCTGAGAGTGACACCAGGCAACACTCGCCTCTACGTGACAGGTGCTGGATGGCCGCCTTCCCGCCCGGGATCTTGCAGACCAAGAAACCCAGGCACGGGAGGGTTAAAGCTCTGCCTAAGGTCACCCCGCACTGGGCACTTCACTGCGGGCTCCAGGCTGGTCCCTGGGGCAGGGTGGGTCTTGGGAAGCAGAGGCTGCACATTCGAAAGAATGAAGGAAGGAATGAATTTGATTAGCTTTGAGGATCGTTTCCCAAGAAGCTACTACCGCCAGACGTGCTGTTAGACAGTTGGTGGGTAACAAAGACCAAACGTGATCTAGGTTATGACAGGAAGATCCTTCCAGGCTCGGGGCATTGGCAGAGGCCTCGTCGTCACGGCGTGGAACATGAAACAGGCTTTCCAGATCCCCGACGTGGGGGGAGCGCTTGGTGGCCTTGTCCAGGTGGACGCTGAGCTGGGGCAGCCGTCCTGGCCCCAGGAGCGTGTCGGAGCCAACCTTGATGGATCGCGTGGGCAGAGCTGGGGGGAGAGCAGGGGGCCTGGGGGGACTCCAGGGCGCGGTGCTGCCAGTTTCTGCCCCAGCCTCAGAACAGTTCCGGGGGCCCCTCTGATCGGGGATGGAGGGGGAGGCGAAAGAACCAAGACCAGGGCCGGAGTGATAGTACGGCGGGGAGGGCATTTGCCTTGCACGCGGCTGACCGGTTCAATCCCCGGCTTCCCATAAGGTCCTCCGGGCACCACTGTAGCACTGTCATCCTGTTGCTCATCGATTTGCTCGAGCGGGCACCAGTAACGTCTCCACTGTGAGACTTGTTGTGACTGTTTTTGGCTTATAGAATATGCCACGGGGAGCTTGCCAAGCTCTGCTGTGCGGGCGAGATACTCTCAGTATCAGTAGCTTGCCGGGATCTTCGAGAGGGGCGGAGGAATCGAACCCAGGTTGGCCTCGTGCAAGGCGAACGCCCTACCCTCTGTGCTATCGCTCCAGCCTCTCACCCCCACCCCCCAGCACCACCAGGGGTAATTCCTGAGCTCCTGAGCACAGAGCCAGGTGTAACTGCTGAGCATTGCTGGGTGTGACCCAAAAAGAAAAGAAAAGAAAGGAAGAAAGAAAGAAAGGAAGGAAGGAAGGAAGGAAGGAAGGAAGGAAGGAAGAAAGAAAGAAAGAAAGAAAGAAAGAAAGAGGAGAGGAAGGAAGGAAGAAAGAAAGAGAGAAAGAAAGAAAGAAATAAAGAAAGGAGAGAAAGAAAGAAAGAAGGAGAGAAAGAAAGAAGGAAGGAAGGAAGGAAGGAAGGAAGAAAGAAAGAAAGAAAGAAAGAAAGAAAGAAAGAAAGAAAGAAAGAAAGAAAGAGGGAGGAGGGGCTGGAGCGATAGCACAGCGGGTAGGGCGTTTGCCTTGCACGCGGCCAACCCGAGTTCAAATCCCAGCATCCCATATGGTCCCCTGAGCACTGCCAGGAGTAATTCCTGAGTGCAGAGCCAGGAGTAACCCCTGTGCATCGCCAGGTGTGACCCAAAAACCTAAAAAAAAAAAAAGAAAGAAAGAGGAGAGGAAGGAAGGAAGAAAGAAAGAAAGAAAGAAAGAAAGAAAGAAAGGAAGAAAGAGGAGAGGAAGGAAGGAAGGAAGGAAGAAAGAGAGAAAGAAAGAAAGAAAGAAAGAAAGAAAGGAGAGAAAGAAAGAAGGAAGGAAGGAAGGAAGGAAGGAAAGAAAGAAAGAAAGAGAAAGAAAGAAAGGAAGGAAGGAAGAAGGAAGGGAGGAAGGAAGGGAGGGAGGGAGGCAGGGAGGAACCATCTTGAAGCGAGGAGACTGGGCCAGGGAAGAGGCTCCGGATCAGGCTGGCTACTGGTGTAGACTAGGGGCGAGGGGTCAGGGAGGGGAGGGTCTGACCGGCGGAAGGTCTCAGAGGCGTTGTCAGTGGGTGTGAGAAAGGGCCTGGCAGGGGTTGGCACCCACCAAGTTTCACAGATTTTGAAGCTGGCGAACTGGGAGCCTGGTGGAACCCGCATGAGGGCCCTGAGGCCTTGGAGGCGCGGGAGACTGGGAAAGGAGAGAACCTGCCCGCCTCCCACCCCGGGGTCACGGACGCTCCTGCTTCCCTCCCGACTTTCCTGCCTGGCGGGTGAGATCGTGGGGCTCACCAGCCAGTATGAACGCTTCACCCGCATTCCGCACACTCCCCGCCCCCCCCAACCCCCCCCCGCCAAACTCCAGGAGGCCGGAGCCCAGGCAGAAGCAGTGGAGACCGTCCCCCCCCCCCCCCCCCACCACCACCACAGCGCTTTCCTGCTCTGGGGAGTCTCATGTGTGTGATTCTCACGTGACAGGTCTGCGTGGGAGGGGGCAGGTCTCCGTGTGGCCGAGAGCTGGCTTCTGGGATCAAGGAAGTCCAGGGGGCCCCCTGCGCTGGCCAGGGGCCCTGGCAACCGGTGCGTGACCCCGAGGGCTGTTCTCTCACGACTGTCACCAGAGGCAGCCAAGAGGCGGCGTCTCAGGCCAGTGGGGCCAGAAAGGTTCTTCTCCTTTGGACGGACTTCTCTTTGTGTTTCTGGGCTATGCCCAGCAGTGCTCAGGGCTGACTCCTGGCTCTGTGCTCAGGGCTCACTCCTGTTGGGGCTCAGGGGACCATATATGGCGCCAGGGATCTAAACCCGGGCTGGCCGCATCCAAGGCCAACACTCTACTTCCTGTTCTGTCTTTTTTTTTTTTTTTTTTTGGTTTTTGGGTCACACCCGGTGATGCACAGGGGTTACTCCTGGCTCTTCACTCAGGAATTACCTCTGGCGGTGCTCAGGGGACCATATGGGATGCTGGGATTAGAACCAGGGTCAGCCAAGTGCAAGGCAAACGCCCTACCCTCTGTGCTATCCCTCCAGCCCCACTTCCTGTTCTGTCTTTCCCGGCCTCTGCGCGGAATCCTCAAGGCACCAGGGGCGGAGGGTCACACACTCGGGCCTTCCTGGCCCATCTCTCTGCTCACCTCACCACTGCCTCCGCCTGCCCGGGGTGTTCTTCTGTCCCGGGATCCTATCCTGCTTGTCTCCTCGGAAGCGCTGGCGTGGGGGAGGCAGGCAGGGCACTGGGGCGGGAGCGGGGCTGGCGGGAGATCGCTCAGCTTGCCTACAGATCTGAAAACGCTCAGGGCGACTGGAAGGCTGGAGAGAGAGAGAGAGAGAGAGAGAGAGAGAGAGAGAGAGAGAGAGAGAGAGAGAGAGAGTTGAAATCACGATGGGGTCAGTGATGTGACCTCATCATTCACTGCTCCTCCGCCCCGAGGGGTTTAAAAACCAAACCGGTGAACCCCGCCCCCCCATGAACGCATCCTGGGCAGGTGGCTGAGAAGGGGCGGGGAGCGTCGGGGGAGGAAGACTGCAGGGAGGGAGGGCTGCCCCGCCGCCTGGAGACCCTGACCCGAGGGTGCCTTGCGGCGGGGGGGGGGGGGTGTCCCTCTGACACTTCCACTCTGTCATCTTTCCCAGGGGAAGTGGCTCCTGTGGCTCCCCTCAGCCTTGGAATCGGGCGGAGTCCTACACGCCAACGTCTCGGCCGCCTGCAGTTACCTGCTTAGATTCTGGGCCGCCTGCAGTTACCTGCGTAGATTCTCAGACACCCGAGTGGGGGGCTTGAGCTCGCATCAGCCCAGCACGCAGCAGCCCCTGCAGGAACGGGGTGAGGGAGAGGAGCGGAGCTATTCCAGACGGCCCCCTCGGTGCAGGTGGGAAGGAGCTGCATGGACCAACCCTCTGAGTGCCGCTGCTGCCCGGGGCTGTCTGGGCCAGGTGGGGGAGGGGAGGGGGCTTCTCTGCTCCCCAGACTCTGGGCCTTGCAGCGTGGACCTTGTCCCACGGGGTGGGGGGGGGAGGCTTTGTCCTTGGCCTGACTGTGCTCTCCTGGCTCCCGTACTTCAGAGAGGCGGCAAGAATTCACTCTGGAGCAAGATGTGGAGAAGGTGCCGGCGCACCCCCCCCCCCCCCGCCCCGTCACAGGTCTCCAAGCACGGGACGGCACTCAGAAATCAGCAGGAGGGTCTCGAGTGAGTGGGGTGGCAGAGAGCTCCGTGACCCAGGAGGAAGTGTCCTGCTGCGCTGGCAGGAAACTTTTATTGTTATTTTTAAATTGAATAAAAAAAATTTTTTTTTGAAGTCACAGTCATTGGTTTACCCGAGTGTCAGGGTTGGGATGACGGTTCTAATAATTTTTATTTATTTATTTTTTGCATTTTGGGTCACACCTGGCGATGCACAGGGGTTACTCCTGGTTCTCAGGAATTACTCCTGGCAGCACTTGGGGGACCATACGGGATGCTGGGAATTGAACCCACGTCTGCTGTGGAAGGCAAGTGTCCTACCCACGTACTATAGCTCCAGCCTCAGTTCTAATCCTTTTCAAGTCCCCTTAGTCCCTTCCTTTTGTTGGGGTCCCACTCCTGCTGGCTGCCAGGGGCTTCTCAGGCTCTTTGGGGGTGTTGGAGATCTCTGCCCCGGGGCCAGGGATCCTGACTGGCCTGTGTCTGTCTGGGCTGGGGCAGAAGACCAGACTCAGGGCTTCAAGCATGAGGCGAGCACTTTGCTTCTGAGTCATCCTGGACCACCTCGAGACGCAGGAGAGAGTGTGCAGAAGAGCCACCAGGAAGTGCTCGCCCGGGGCCGAGAGAGATTCCATGGCCAACCTGGCTTTGCTCTCTGGCCCCCAGGCCCCGCCAGGAGTGATTCCTGAGTGCAGACCCAGGGTTGACCCTGAGCACTGACAGGTGTGCAAATCCACCCCCCCCACACACACACATACACACGCCAAGGAAAGCAAAAGCTCAACTGCTTGCTTAGCCCCCCCATCGAGGGGAAACCAACCAACCCCCATTGACGCGTCCTTACAATTTTTGAGTCTGAAAATTAAGTGGAAGGAGGGACAGATGTTGCTGAGAAAAACACGTTCTGTTCCACCAAGCCCTAAATATCTGGTGAGCAGCGTGAGGTGGGGGCCAAGGTCAGCGCTCTGGTGAGATTTTTCAGAGCCCTGCTCTCGATGGCTAATTTATTTATTCTTTTGGCTTTTTGGGTCACACCCAGTGATGGTTAGGGGTTACTCCTGGCTCTGCACTCAGGAATTACTCCTGGCAGTGCTCAGGGGACCATATGGGATGCTGGGAATTGAACCTGGGTTGGCCGCATGCAAGGCAAACAGACGCCCTACCTGCTGTGCTATTGCTCCAGCCCCTCGATGGCTAATTTCTTGAGCAAATTTATTCGCTGTTTTTGAAACAAAACAAAACATTGGCAGCCTGGGGCCCCCCTGACGTCTGGCCGCTCAGAACACCTGGGTTCCGCTTTCATAGGTATGTCTTAGCTTGAGAATGGGCGAAAGGACATTCTAGTCATGTGACATGGCATTTGTCCGGCGCCTGTCACCAGGATCACAGAGGTGGCTGTGTCCTGCTTCCTTCTGGGGGACAAGGCAGATGCTTCCTCTCAGGGCCCCTGACGCTCCCTCTGCACTGGCCAGGGTCCGAGGGAGGAGGACGGTGCACTCGCTCCTTGCTGAGGGTTGGATGTCAGCTCTGAGGGGCTCTTCGGGCGAGCTCTGGCTTAAGTCTACTTTCATTAATGGAAACTGAGTCACGGCCACTGAGGGGTTTGGGCCAGGGAAGCTATTGCTCACGGCACCCCTCCCGCCGTTGTACCAAGACGGAGCCCTGAAGCCAGCTGTGGACTTGGGGTGGTGGGATAATAGGGAGATGGGATGTGGCCCCCGATTGTAATCAAGAACCCTTGCTGAGGCGAATGGAGTGGATAAACCTACGGGCCGGAGGGAACAGGGGCTATTTTTGACCTTCCCCTCAATTTTCCTATGAACATAAAACGACTTTAAAAGTTGAACTCTTGGGCCAGAGAGATGGTACTGGGGTGAAGGAACATCCCTGGCACACAGCTGACCTTGGTCTAGTCGAGGGCACCACGTGGTCCCTGAGCATCACCGGCAGCAGCCCAGCTGGTCCCAAGCTCCACAGGGATGCCCAGGGTAACCCCTGGCACTGCAGGGCCCACTCAGCACTGGGTCCCAGGCCCTTGCGTTGAACCACTGGTCTGGTTGGCCAGGAATTGCCGGGAGTTCCCCTGAGCACCGCTTGCGAAAGCCCTGCCCCACCAAAGAAATCATTTTAACTTCTTTTCTTTCAAAGGAAAACAAAGTCGTGTATTCAGTGCTTGAAGCAGCCTTGAAGAGCTGCAGGGTCGTGCCTGACTTGCTCTGTGAGCGAGTCTCCGTCTCCCCCACCCCGTCTGGGGGAAGAACTCTTGGGAGGGGGTCCCTGCAGGCCTGGGAGCCACTGAGAGGGACTCTCAGAGGCAGCCAGGGGGCAAGAGGGGCTCAGTCGGGTGGAGACCCCCTGCCCCACCCCCCCAGATCTACGGGGCGCATCCTTCCCTGGAGTTTCCAAGGATGGACAGTTTCACACGGGGTTGGGAGTGACCCCACTGGACAGGGTCTCCGAGTCTTTGGAACTCAAACTCTTATTTCCCCTGCCAGTCCCCTGGCGGACTAAAGTGATCCTACTGTTTGCCATGGAGACAGGGATCGAGGCTGTGGAACGACTGAGCCGGTGGTACCCCGACTGTCCCACTGGGGTCGCAGGAGGCTTTCCCTACTCGGAGGTCAGCTGATGCTTTTTTTCCTCCTGAACCTCACTTAGAGCCCAGCGTGACCTCAGGCCCACCCTCTGGGCCCCGGCGGAGAGTCGCTTACTATCTTTAGATCTCTGTGGACAGCGACTCCCAGCCACACAGAGCGTTCTCCTCGGCTCAGCACAAATCTCACCCTGATTGGGAGGCCAAGGTTACACGGCTCTTGTCTACACCCGCAAGTATGTAATTGAAGGGTCTGTTGTTGACTCTGCTGGTGAGAAGCAGACTCGGTGGACGCTGGCGAGTAACCACTGATGGGAATAAAGACCCCTCGTGGTCTTCGGCGACTCGCGGCCACGGGCTGGAATCCTGGCGACCAGACAGTGACACGCACCCTCAAATTTTGTGGAGGGTGTTTCTGTCCAGACCAGACCCCGCAGGCCAGCTGGAGAAGACCTTCGTGTCACTGTAGAGGGTCACTGGGTCTTATTCTCCATTCTGGAAGGTTCTTTCTCCCCTTCTCGGAGAGAGCACTCCTGTCATCAAGTGTTACTCGCTGGGTCTGGACCCAAGATGAGAGGAGGGAAACGGAGGGTATAAACATCTCGGGCAACGTCTTCCTGCTCTGGACACATGAAGTGGCATTTGCGTGAGAAAGTTTTCGCTAAAAGTATGTGGAAACTTGGTTCAAAATACTCACCTGAAAAGGCAAAATGGAAGCAAATCTTACTTTAGTTGAGGGCAGCTCCTGTGTGAAAATGGAAAGCCTTCTTTTTTTTAAAAAAAAGTATTTCACCTTCATCATAATAGATGTGACTCTGTGTGTGTGTGTGTGTGTGTGTGTGTGTGTGTGTGAGAGAGAGAGAGAGAGAGAGAGAGAGAGAGAGAGAGAGAGAGAGAGAGAGATCAGATTGATGGGTACTATCTGGGAAGCGGAAAGAATGCTCCCAGATGAAGGAAAATAACATTCTTCTGGAAATTCATAGAGGAGAGTTGCTCTGTCTGACAACACCCGTTTCCTGCTCGCCTGCAGGAGCCGGGCCCCCTGTGCCCTGCTCGATTCGTATTTCCACTCATCAGCCTGTTTGTGGGGGTGCCGAGTCTGTCTCTTCGGATAAGGAAGAGGTACTGAGATTTCTTAGCCGGAAGTCTCTGGCTAGGATAGGCTGCTTTAGACTGAAAGGGAGTTTTATTAACAAGGTATTGTTAGGATGGCTAAAAACCAGACTCGAGTTTTCACAGCCAGAAACAGAGATAAAATTTGTCTTGTGAAAAAAAAAATAAGCAAACCTCGAGGACTTGCGCTTGCCATCCTGCCCATGCGCCCTGGGTCTCAACTTGTAGCAGACTCGGCTGGTGCCAGAGACAGTCACCCTTCTAGGCCACGTGGGGTCTGCGTCCGAGCCCTTTGTCCTGTGGGTGACACGTTCTATGGCATGTGCTCCTACTCCAGCTGCAGGAGAGTCTGGGAGAACAAGGATCTCCGTATTCACCTCCATCTTGGAACACAGACCGACTTCTCCAGGGAAGCGGGTTCTGGCACGCGGAAGCCACAGCCCTGAGCTGTGTTTGCCATGAGCAATCTGAGGCAGAGGAACCAGGGAGTCCCCACTTGCATGGAGGGGGACTCGGGCACAGCCTGGCTGCTGAGAGTCCCCCCGGAAGGATGGGTCACACACGCTCTACCTGGTCTCCCGGCTGCCCTCGGACAATCTCAGGAGAGAAAAGCGCCGGGCGGAGCGGGGAGAGAGACAGGACAGCTTGAAAAGGTTTACCAAATTGCTAAATACAGTGCAGATGTAATTGCAGGAAGGCAGCGTTTATTACAATGGCATGCGTCTTTGAAAGGCTGTGACATGGGAGAATGGTTAGCCGTGTGGGATTGGAAAATGCCATCTTTGGGGTGGGAGAGTTGGTTTCAGAGGCATTGTGTTCCTGCTGTGAGCCGACCGAGGAGGAGAGGGGTGTAGGCAAGCTACAAAGGAGACGCGGGTGTCCATGTGGGACTTGGAGGGAAGGCGGGGAGGGAAAAAAATCTCCCTAAGAACACCTGCATGCAGAGGCAGAAGAAAAAGCTTAAAATTGTCTTCGCCAAGGCACCCCCAGTGGACCGCTAGGAGGTCATTCTTGGAAGATCAGATTGTCTGGGTTCATATTCATTATTTGGGGGGCGATTTCCCTTTTAGCCAAGTCAGATATCCCCAGTTTCATATTGGCTCGGGTTATAGGGAATGAAGCACAGCAGAGCCTGGCAAGCTACTCGTGACGTATGTGATACGCCAAAACCAGTAACAACAACGTGCTCTTCGTGTTCCTGGAGCAAGCAGACGCCGTCAGGCTACACTAGCACATGACAGGGACAAATGAAGACGTTCCTGGCGCCCATTTGAGCAAATCGATGAGCAGCGGATGACAGTGATCCAGTGTTAGGGTATGAGGAGAAGGGTCTTTTGTCTCCTGTGGGCTGATGTGTGAATAATGTCTCCTGAGCCAACACTCCCCAGTGCCCAGGGGGTGGGAACAAAAATCCCTTTTTAAGTAATACATCTCAGGGACAGTCATAATTACACCTTCAAGGTAGTCTTCTTAACCAAAGAGTGTCCTTGCAGAGGTGAACGTAACAATCATAAATATTATCCTGTGGGGGCTTGGGGGCGAAGGAGGAGAGAGAGAGAGGGAGAGAGGAGAACAAGAGAGACTGTCTCAGAGCACGGGGAACCACAGCGAGTCCGCTTCATGTCAGCTCCAAGTCCTCCATTGTACCAAGTGCTGGGGAAGAGCAGAGTTAAATGCTGTTCCCCTGCATTTCCTTAGTAAGTTTTAGTGAAACTCTTTGGGGAAAAAAGACTTCCTCCTCCTCCTCCTCCTCCTCCTCTACCTCCTCTACCTCCTCCTCCTCTTCCTCCTCCTCCTCCTCTACATCCTCCTCCTCCTCCTCTTCCTCCTCTTCCTCCTCTACGTCCTCCTCCTCCTCCTCTTCCTCCTCCTCCTCCCCTTCCTCCTCCTCCTCCCCCTCCTCCTCCTCTTCCTCCTCCTCCTCTTCCTCCTCTTCCTCCTCCTCCTCCTCTACCTCCTCTTCCTCCTCCTCCTCCTCCTCCTCTTCTTCCTCCTCCTCCTCCTCCTCCTCTTCCTCCTCCTCCTCCACCTCCTCTTCTTCCTCCTCCTCCTCCTCCTCCTCCTCTTCCTCCTCCTCCTTCTCTTCCTCCTCCTCCTCCTCCTCCACCTCCTCTTCTTCCTCCTCCTCCTCCTCCTCCTCCTCCTCTTCCTCCTCCTCCTCCTCTTCCTCCTCCTCCTCCTCTTCCTCCTCCTCCTCCTCTTCCTCCTCCTCCTCCTCTTCCTCCTCCTCCTCCTCCTCTTCCTCTTCCTCCTCCTCCTCTTCCTCCTCTTCCTCCTCCTCCTCCTCTACCTCCTCTTCCTCCTCCTCTTCTTCCTCTTCCTCTTCTTCCTCCTCCTCCTCCTCCTCTTCCTCCTCCTCCTCTTCTTCCTCCTCCTCCTCCTCCTCTTCCTCTTCCTCCTCCTCCTCTTCCTCCTTCTCCTCCTCCTCCACCTCCTCCTTCTCCTCCTCCTCCCCAAATCACCACCACCATGGCTTCTAATTGATGGTGGTGGCACTTGGCAAATCTTCTGGTGTGGCCACTTTTGCCGGATTTACTTGATTTCAGTTGTGGTTTTTTTGCACAGGACAACAGTATTCGATCTAGTAATTTTCATGCAAATGAAAGGGTGGAAGGATGTGCTTCCTCGAGAGATACCAATGGCCTCCATTTCATGTGGAAATCAATTTCAAGGAGGGCTAAAACCCCAGCGGAGAAGACTGTTGACTAGACATTCCTGAAAATAAATATAGTCGGGAGAGCAGCAGGGGAGACCGGCAGTTGAGCGCTGACCACAACCCAGACGCTTTACATATTTTTCCCATAAAGTCCTCACTACGGCTTTGGGGGGAAGGAGCTGCCACGGGAAGGTTATGGATGGCGTAGACCTGGGGGAGCCCTTGGGAGAAATCCTGTTAGAGGTCAAGACTTCCTTCCCCCAGCCCGCCTCTCTGCGTTGCCTACTCTCCCCGTCCTCCAGCCTCACCGCTGTCCCTACAGGTCCCGGTTTTCCCCTGTCCCCTTCGTCCACACGAGGCTGGCACACTCTGACTGTCGGAAATCTCTCGCCATTCCCAAGCGCTCAGTTCTCCCTGGCACCCACTGCCGGAGCAGCACCCCTCTGCCAGCCTCGGACTCGGCTCGGCTCCTACGTTATTAGCTGTGAGAGGGCCACGTGCTTTCTGAGCACTTGATTTATGAGTTGACCTCAGCGAAACCACCCCCCTGAGCATCCTCCCAGAGGAGCTCCGCCACCAGACCCCAACCTCCCAGAAGGCAACCCCCTCCTGCAGCCCTAGCTCTGCCCCCGCTGCTAAGACATCATGCCAGTCCTCAGGAAAAAAATATATATATATATATATATTTAAATTTTGGGCGGGGCCGGAGCGATAGCACAGCGGGTAGGGCATTTGCCTTGCACGCGGCAGACCCGGGTTCAATCCCCGGCATCCCATATGGTCCCCCAAGCACCGCCAGGAGTAATTCCTGAGTGCAGAGCCAGGAGTAACCCCTGAGCATCGCTGGGTGTGACCCAAAAAGCAAAAAAAAAATAATAATTTTGGGCATCAGGCAGTGCTCAGAGCTTGCTCCTGGCTCTGTTCTCAGGAGTCACCCCTGGTGCTGGGGGGACCATACGCAGAGCCTGGGATCCTGGAGTCTGGGTCCGTCTCGTGTAAGACAAGTGCCTTACCTGCTGTGCTGTCTCTCCAGCCCAGAAATAGTACGCGTGTCTACACATCTCTAGAGAGAGCCTGCAACAAAGGGTCAGATTTATAAGGAGAAGAGGACAAGTATGAAAATACAGCAGAGGGGCTGGAGCAATAGCACAGCGGGTGAGGTGTTTGCCTTGCACGCGACCTGGGTTCGATTCCCAGAATCCCATATGGTCCCCTGAGCACCGCCAGGGGTAATTCCTGAGTGCAGAGCCAGGAGTGGCCCCTGTGCATCACTGAGTGTGACCCAAAAAGCAAAAAAAAAAAAAAATAGAGTAGAATGTGTCTGGAGGCACATTGCCTGGCCATGCCAGTAGACTGAAGATTTTGTGTCAGTGAAGATACGGAAGATTTGGGCGACACAGTTGCCCAACCCGCTCACTCAGCCCTTGTCCTGGACTCAGGGAGTTCGTGTTGTTGTTTTCCGGCACACACTGAACGTCTGTAAAACTGGCGGCGGGGGCAGAGTGATTTTCAGTAACCCCCCCCTTCAAGTAAGTATTATACACACCACATTCCTTATCCACAGTGCAAGACGCGTAGACGTTAATTACAAGTCCTCAAAGGCCAGATGTTCGGTAATTTAATAATTCGCTTCAAACAAAGCATTGCTCCATCAAATAAACATAATCACGCTCCATCCAATAAACGTCATGGTAGCAGCTCGAAAATATCTGGAGCTCAGTAACAACACAAAAGCACTGTGTGGGACACTGGAGTGAGGGCCGGGCGGCGTGTCGCACGGAGCCCTGAGCTTGTACATGCACAGGAGGCGAGGCCGGCTCCACGCGCCCGGCAGAGGCCAGGGGACGCCTCAGAGACGCGCCATCTGCTGCCTGGCCTTTTCTCCCCTTCCAGTGCTCCTCTCCCTTCCCTGCCGCTGTCCTGTTGCAGTGGCTGGGGTGGCGCACATTGGCTGCGGTACACCGGAGACCGTTCACTTTGTTGGGGCACTGGCTCTCCTCAAGGCCAGGATCGCCCTCCACGCATGGAGGGTGCCAGGGCTCAGACTTCCGGCCCCACGCCTGTCGGGCTGCCATGGAATCCTGACTCTGGTGCTCTGTCTTTGGCCCTGCTTCCGTTGCTGTCTTCCTCTGCTCCACCTCTACCATCTTCCCCGTCTTAGACCTGCCATCTTTTGGCTTATTTTGTCTGGGGGGGCCACACAAGCGAACATGTTGCTCAGGGCCCCCTCCTGGGTGGGTGCTTGTGGAGGGTCGACACCATACATACCAGGATCAAACTTAGGCCTCCTAATTGCAGAGCCCCCACCAATCCTCTCTCGCCCCAGCATGCGTCTTTAGTCTTCCATGTGTGTTTCTACCCCAGGACCTTTGTGTCTATCCTCTCTTCCGTTAGGGGTTTTCTCCTTTGCCCACTGGGGATTCTTCCCACATGTGTCTTCTCAGAGGAGTCTTCCTTGGTTCTCGTATCTCAGCAATACCTCTCCCCGTCTGTCCCTATCCCTTCTAGAGCGTACACCGTGGAAGTCCTTAGGGACCTAGCCTCTGCATCTGTCATCCATCTCTCTCGGTCCTCTGTCACCTGTCAATGATCCTCTATACCCATCACCTAGCAACGGTGTCTCTGTCCTCTCGCCTCCTCCTCCACTGACCATCTTTCTCTCTGTGTATCGTCCACCGTCTCTTTACCTACCACATACCGTTTCTGTTTCTTATCGTCCCTGAGACACTCTGATCGTTTTAGCCACTGTGGTAGCTTTACCTTCTAAAACTAAACTTGATAGGTGATAAGTACTTGTCAGTATTTTTCGATGAAATAAATAGACAAATAGAGTAGATGTACTCCATTCAGCACTGTATCACTGTCATCCTGCTGATCATTGATTTGCTCGAGGGGGCACCAGTAATGTCTCCATTCATCCTAGCCCTGAGATTTTAGCAGTCTCTCTTTACTCGTTCTTCCCAGTGGTGCCACATTGGAGGCTCTTTCAGGGTAAGGGGAATGAGACCCATCATTGTTACTGTTTTTGGCATATGAATACGTCACGGGGAGCTTGCCAGGCTCTGTCGTGTGGGCAGGATACTCTCGGTAGCTTGCCGGGTTCTCTGAGAGGGACAACTAAAAATATTTAGACCCATATATACTAAACTGCTAATAGCTATGCAGGTAACAGTAATGGATAGACATTTGGATAAGAAACTGTTGAAGACACATTAAATTTTCTTTGTATAATTCTGTGTGCTTGAATTTTTATAATGAATATAGACCTCTTTGAACAATTACAACACTTTAATCTACATGATTGTGCAAAATAGTTTTATTTGTTAAGTAATATTGTTCATGTAGAAACTGTTTAAAAATACTATTCAACTTTATGGATACTGAGTAATTAACATTAAGGCCACACTTTTTTGTTCTATATTATATCTAGGGGCATGAAGGAGACAGGCATTAAACAAACCCTCCAAATAAGTAATTACAAATTGTGATTAAAAACTATGAAGGAAGAGAGCAGATTATTAGATAAATAATGGGGGCAAGCAAGTTAGATAGTAGGGGTTATGGAAGGCTGTTTTGAAATAACATTGTTCCAGTTGCTCTCTAGAAGGATAAGTGGTAGTTATCCAGAAGAAAAAAGTAGGCATGTTTGATACTCAAGTATTTATTGTATTATTCTAAATTATGTGTAAATAACATATTTTCTCTTATATAGTAAAATGTGAAGATGAGAGAGATGGAAGAATGGTGGGAAAGAGAAAGAAATTGATGGAAAGAGGCAAGGAAATAGCAAATACAAAGTTTTTATGCAGGAAATAACTTTCCCTTCCAAAACCAGAAAGACCGGAGTAAATGGACTGCAATGAATGAAATAGAATCACATGAAAGAAAAGAGGCAGGCAGTGGACAGGACATTCAGTGTATCGTGGGCAGTATTTCTCAGGGTTCTGTCAAATTATTGTAGTAATTATTGTAGGTTTCTGTATATGGTTATCCTGGAGGAAAATAGGCATGGAGCATTAGAGGTGGGGGGAGAGTAAGGAACTGGCTCATGAATTGTGGGTGCTGGCAGATTCAAACTCAGGCTGAGTATCTGTGTTGCAGTCTAGAGGCAAAATTCCTCTCCCTTAGAAAACTTTGGTCTTTATTATGAAAACCCGTATACATTAAGGGATAATTTGCTCTCTTTGCATCAACTGATTATAAATTTTAATCACATCCAAAGAACATTTTCACAGCAATACATAGACTAGTGTTTGGCCAAACAACTAGACAATATAGCCCCAGCTAATTTGACAAAATTAACCATCACACCGCCCTTGTTAGCTCTTTTGTACAATAAGTGCAAAGGGATGTCCCTGCATGGGATCGATGATTCATTGAGAGTTTGTAAAGTTTCATTCTGGTTATGTGAGGAAGAAAGAAGAAAATTGGGAAATGATTGACAAATCATAGTTGCGGTAACACAAATGAGGAAGGGTTATACCTGATACCCCAGGGTTGGAGCGAAATAGGAACAATCAAAACCATAATATGTTTAGGAAGTAAAATTAAGACCTGTAGGACAGAGGTAGTAAAGAGAGAACAGCATCACGGGTAACTCTGAAATTTTTACCTTTGGCAATGGAGTCAATAAAAAGGCTGTTGAAAAGTGAAAGCAGGAGGAAGGACCAGATTTAAGAGAGAAGGGGTATGATAAGAAAAAGATGAAAACTTTAGGAAAAGTGAAATTTAAGCTGCTACCACACAGCAAGATGGAGGTACCTAATAGAGGACTGGATTTGGGAATTTTGTCTAAGAACAATGCATTTGAGAATTTGCACAGAATTATTAGATAATTAAGATCACCTCAAAATAATGGGAAGTAAGAGGAGAAATGCTGATGAAAGAAGAGACTTCGGGCCTACGTACTAAAGAATGCCATTCTTCTGAAGCCAAATAAGAGAGAAAAAGCCAATTCTACTAAGGAGTGCCCAGGAGAAACATCAGAGGTTGGGATATCATGGAAACCAAGAAAAGAGAGAAAAGCGTTTCTGGAAGGTTAGGCCTTCAGGCCTTCAGGGCCGAAATAATTGAAACATTCACTAGATTTGCCAAAATCACTGTATCACTGTCACTGTTATCCCGTTGCTCATCAATTTGCTGGAGCAGGCACCAGTAATGTCTCCATTGTGAGACTTGTCGTTACTGTTTTTGGCATATTGAATACACCACAGGTAGCTTGCCAGGCTCTGCTGTGCGGGCGAGATACTATCGGTAGCTTGCCGGACTCTCCGAGAGGGGCGGAGGAATTGAACCTGAGTCATCTGCATGCAAGGCAAACGCCCTGCCCGCTGTGCTATCGCTCCAGATTTGCCAAAATGGATCTGGTAATCTTAAGCAAGAAGAAATTGCACACTCAATGAGAAGGAAGGAGTTGGAGAAGGAGTGATTCCCGTGGTTTCAAACCCTTGCTGCAAAAAGAAACATAAAGGGGGTATGGGTCAAGGCAGGGTATTTTTTTTAAATTTCATGCTAAGTTTTCAAATACCCACAAAAGTAGATGCAGTGTTGGGGCCGAGCGAAAATACAGTGGGAGGGCGTTTGCCTTGCACGCGGCCGACTTGGGTTCAATCCCCTGCACCCCATATGGTCCCCCAAGCACCGCCAGGAGTAATTCCTGAGCATCACTGGGTGTGACCTAAAAAAAAAGTAACCCATTCATAAAAATATTAAATATTTAACTGAAGGAGGAGAATGTTGATAGTCTGTCCCATAATTGTGTTTCTTCTTTGGAATGTTCTATAAAAAATACATCTTAAGTGCAACAGTTATAAAACTTCCCAGGACTTGATAACTTTGAAAAATCATAACTGAATATATAGTTTCGATGAAATTTTACTGTGAAGGGACAAGATTTTTATGCAATTTGACACATCATTTTCAACTGTTCTTCCAAAATATGTCTTTAAAAACAGAATATCAGTTAGAGGCAGTGAGAAGTGCCTCCAGTATAATATGATTAGAAATTAATCATCCCCAATATTATTAAAATATCATCAGTCTATTTTACCCAAGCAAACATGTTTTCTATTACATGTAAAAAATATGTTACTTGACATTGGGTGAACCCCTAGCACTTGGATTTGTAGTTTATGGTTTTTGGATGGCACTGCTTAAAATCTGAAAAATATTTTATAACCTAAAAATACTGTGTTTTGCAAAAACAAGACAGAAACAAATCTTTTTCTATACCAGACCCTGCTAAAATCAGTTATTTGAATTTTTTTTTCTCTCTTGTGGAAGAGACATATAAGCAACAAAAATTTAAATATTTGCTTGGAAAATAATGGCTGGTGACATTTAACCATTACTGTTCCCGTCTTTCTGTGGATTGTCCTCGGGCCTAACGCGTTCACTGTGGCTCGGCGTATTTTATTCCAGTTCAGATTGGCTTGGCCCCGCCCAGTCTTCCTGGAGAAATTCAAAGTCAGGCATCAGCAAGTCCTCACCAATCTCTTCTCCGTGCATTTCGCCTTCATTTCCTTCTCTACTCTTCTCCTGTTTCTGGTCAGATCCATTTTTTAGGCCATCTTAAGATCTCGTCTAAAGACCCAACAATAAATATTAAGAGGGCTTATTTTTGTCTGCTATCTGTTTAAAGTTTGTCTCAATGAAAGGGACCTTAGCATTGTAGCACTGTCGTCCCGGTGTTCAACGATTTGCTTGAGTGGACACCAGTAACATCTCCATTGTGAGACTTGTTACTGTTTTTGGCATATCAAATACACCACGGTTAGCTTGCCAGGCTCTGCCATGCGGATGGGATACTCTCGATAGCTTGCTGGGCTCTCCAAGAGGGATGGAGGAATCCAACCCGGGTTGACTGTGTGCAAGGCAAGCGCCCTACCTGCTTAGACAAAAAAAAAATTTTTTTTTGGTTTTGCTATTAAAAGTTTTCAGAAAGAGTCTGCAAGGATTGTAAAACCAAGTTTGTACTCTAACAGTCAGAGAAGTCTGGGTTATTCTAAAGGGCCAAGCTGTCCCTGCATCTTGGTAGCTGACCAGAATAAAATTTTATTTCTTGCTCATACTGCCTTTCTATATTAGTTAGATTTTTCCAAAGAAATAGATTATATAATCAGTAGTAGATATAAATATATATTTATAAAAATGATTTTTAATCCCTAAGGAGATTTCTATAAATACAGATGCTCAAGTCTTATCTCGAGTCTTTCCTCTGAAGTTTAACATTATTCTCTGTCTCTGTCTCTGTCTCTGTCTCCCTCCCTGACCTCTCATTTTATCGGTCATGGATGCTTCACCAGAATGAAAGAATAATTGGGCAATACTTTTATGGTCCCTGCAGTGAGAGAGGGATATTGAACCTGCTGCACATATAAGGGCTCATAACTAGTAAAGAATTCTGTTTTATGGCTAAAGCAGGAGATCCATGATGTGGACTAATGACCCTCCAAGGCCAGCCCTGGCTCCGCTGTCCTCTCCTGTGCTGACTGACTGATTGGACTGTGTGGTTTGGCCGCAGAGGCAGCTTCTGAGCTCATCATCACACGTGCAGTGATTGATTACCAGTGTCTGCTGGGGGTGCAGGAGGGGGAATGAAGGGGCCCTGGAAGACTGTCTTTCTCACTCACTTTCTGCCTATCTCCCCACTCAAGCCACTGGGTATGGATCTAACAAGACGGTGATTGGTTGTGTTCCTGATAGGTTTTCCCAGGAGGGTTGGCTTGGGGGCAGGGGTGTTATCTGAGTGATAGGTACCTGTGATTTCGTCACTCGATAGATACCTTAAACAAGAACGAAAAAACACATCCAAGAAAATCTGAAGTTTGGCAGGGTTACTGATCGAGTCGGATTTGGATGAAGCTGGGTTTGTCCTAGAATCATGATCAATAGACAGTGTAAATTCCTAATTGTGAAAACCAAGGTTGCCAGGAAGGTACTACAGGAGTGAAGACATTTGCCTTGCATGTGGCTGTCCCTGGTTCAAATTTCTGGCTCCACATATGGTCCCCTGAGCACCGCCAGAATTAACTCCCGAGTTCGGAGGAGGAATAGCCCCTGACGCCACCAGCTGTGCCCCAGACCCCTCCCCCAGCCAGAATGTGAAAATCTCAGGCACCATCTCCCCAGAGAGAAATGCTGGGAAATGGGTCGGCCGTCTCCATCAAAGCACTCTTTCCTTTCCTCTCTGACTCCAGTAATCGTCAACTGGATGACCACAGAGATGGCACACGGGGGATGGAACTCAGGATCTGACCCGAGTGGAAGATGAAGTTCAGAGGATAGATTTGAGTCCCAGTGAAGGATACGTTCTCCTCCCCTCATCTGTCAAGATGGAGCGGAAGACCTCTAAGGCCATAAAGAACAAGAGGCTGGTGTACTCCAAAGAGCTGCGTGGGTCTGAATTTTTACCCTAAGCGTGTGATTTAGGGACTGAGAAAATACATCTTGGCTCCCTGATAGACGTGTAGTATGAGGCTGCTTTCTGCGCTTTCGAAGGCAGGGTGAGGCTGGGCTGTCTTCTTCACGAGATCGTTGATCATTAGGAATGAGTCTCTGACAGTTTCTACACTTAGGTTCCCTTCTAAACTAATGAGAGATGGGCTGGATGTCAAGAGAAATTAGGAGAACATTTCAATCTGTCTAGTTCCTTGAGTAGAAGACAGATATTCTTTTTTTCCATATTCCTCACGACGAAAAAATTTCTTTATAATCTCATAAATCTTCAAACCCAGAGTGTATACCAGTAACTTAGACAGAAATATATTTCTCGGATGTAATGATATTTATCTAATCGGACTAAGTCTCTGGCCAACTGCCTGCCAGCACTACTTAGGGAGTCTCTCCCAAATCCTGCGATTTAACCCCCTGTGATCCCCAGCGTGGCATCGTTTAACAGTAAACACACAACCCCCTCCCCCCCGACCCCCGGCAGTGTCAGCTCACATTTAACATGTCACATAAAAATAGCTATAAGGGCCCTCGAATACCATCTATACACATTTAGAGTTGTGAAATGTTTAGAGTTTGACCCAATTCTGTATCGTGTGCATTTTCAACAGGGCTACAATTTCTCCCAAGAGGAAGAGAATGGATTCTTAAATATCACAGTTGTGTCTGGCCGTCCAAACGGCCATGGCGCGCACACCACTGCACAGATATACAGCCCATCTGGGGCACCCAACTTTAGCGAGCTGGGGGTGGGATTCGAAAGGCAATGTCAAAACAAAGTGTTTCAGGAAGACAGTCATAAAAAGACTATGAAATGGCTCTGTCTTCCATGGTTTCAGAAATAATAAGTTTGAACAAGAGCCAATGCTGTGTATTTGCCACATGCAGGTACTGTTTGACGCACCGAGATGCTGTCTGCTTCCCCAGCACCCCCGGGGGTATCTGTGTGCCCTTGTGCATATGATGCAGGAATTCTGGGCAGGGCTGGAGCGGGGAGAAGCTGGGAAGGAGGAAGTCAAGACTTTGAAAAATATACCATTTGTCTAACTGATTAGAGGTAGAAATGAGACTTTATCCTGAACCCTTAGTTTTCAGTTGTGTGTGTGTATGTGTGTGTGTGTGTGTGTGTGTGTGTGTATTTATGTTTATGGTGGGAACTTATGTCCTACCATGTGGTAACCCTGGAGTGGCCTCTGGTGGTACTCAGGGGACCATGTGCTATACTAGGGATCAAACCAGTGCTGGCCACAGGCTGGACAAGCTCATCGGCTCCTACGTTTAGTGCTCAGTCTTCACCTTTTTATTTTTGTCCCTGTTCTGTGCATACAGTCTGAATCCCAGACAATCTCCAACACTATCGTTTTGCCTTTTCCAGAGCATTACCTTGGGGACATCCTCTCCTAGACAATCTCTCTCAACTGTCTTTCCCTGAACTCAAGTGCTGGCATGCGGGAATAACTGGTTCCTTTTTGCTGCCCGGTGCTATTCTACTGTGTAAGTACAGGTAAATCTCTAGGTCAGCTGCTGTGAGCAATTGTGCATAGGTCTCGGTGAGAATTTCAGCATTCCATTTTTTCCGGTGAACATACAAAGTGAGATGGCTGGACCACATGGTCCGCAACAGGTCTCGGTTCCCAAGCAGTTATTCACAAGCCATGGCCTCCTTTTGTGTCCAAACACTCATGTCTACACTTCTAGTCACTCCACATTCCTTCTCAGAACTCAGTATGATCAGTTAAAGATAACTGTCGAGGTGATGGAGAGATCGTGCAAGGGTTAAGCTACTTGGTGACATGCAGCTGACCCTGGTTTGACCCTGGTACCTCCAGATCCCCCAGCCCCACCCAGGGACAGCCTCAAAGATCCCAGAGTACCACCCGGTGCCCCGGGCAGACTCAGCTTAGCAGGACCCAAACAGCACCTCATTCTTCCGCCCCCCCCCCCCCCCGATGGAACTGAAAGAGGAGTCCAGGTCTCCTGAGCAGTGTTTGAGGGACCACACCCCCTCCACTAGCCATTTCAGGCACAGGGATGTGGCTTAGTGGTAGATGCATCTCTGAGAGCCTGGGTTTGATCCCCGAGACACACACACACACACACACACACACACACACACACACACACACCATAAAACCAAATAGCAAAAAATAAATGCACATTCCTTTTACTCCTGTCCCTGGTAATGAGAGAGAGAGAGAGAGAGAGAGAGAGAGAGAGAGACAGACAGACAGACAGACAGACAGACAGACAGAGAAACAGAGAGGCAGAGAGAGACGGCGGGGGGGAGGAAGAAGGGAGGGAGAGCGAGAGCAGCTACCTTGAACTGTGCGTGTTTAGCTTGGATGGAACAGCCACCCCATAAATACTAATTTAGGAGAAACTGGGGTGCTGCAAAGAGAAGTGAGTTGACCTCCAGCGTGTCCCCAGCCCAGGAGCCGGCTGGACACGTGGCTTTGCCGTGGGGGAGCCCTGGACCCACCTTCCTCGTGGCCTGAGACAGGGCCCTGGTGGAAGCTCTGTGTGTTCTTTGGCCAAAGGCCATTTCTGCGGCCCCCACCAAGTCTGCTGGGGTGGGTGGGGGGGCTGGGCAGAGGGGGGAGTGGTCAGAAGAGCCCCGAGCTCTGGGGCAGCCTCCCTTGGGAGCAGCCCCTGCAGATCCAGGAAGAGATAACAGGGAGGGTAGCGGGTCAGACGGCGACTGTGAGCTTTCAAAGGCTACAGCAGACATGACTGAAGGCCGAGGGGGCCCAGGGGTCTCCAGACTCCCTCTGTCTGGGGGACTGCTCGTCTCTGCCTGTTCTGGGGGAGGGGAGGGACAATTCTGGCCTCAAGGACCCAGCCCCGGGGACTCCTCGTTGCTGTGTTATGTAAACATGTGCAGGTCTGGGAGGTCAGAGCCTGGGCTCCGCACAGACGCTCATTAATCATAACGGAGAAAGTGGGAAACACCAGCTGAGCGCCCCCCGCGCCCCCCCCCCCCGCCATCCTGGAGTTTGACAATGATGAGGGAGCGAGACATGCCCTGCAGAGAAGTTAGGTAAAACGTGTGTGGAAGCTGTGCTCTTTGAAACTTCTTCTATAACTCTAAAGTCATAGACAGTCGTGTGGATGGGTGATGATGATGATGGGTAGATAAAAGGAGAGGTAGAGAGATGGTAGGTGGGGTGATGGATAGATCCATGGATGGACAGATGGACAATTGGCAGGTGGATACCACTATAGCCACGCCAAAGGCTCAACTGTAACACGTCTGCGAATGATTTCAGGTGCCCAGTGCCAAGGCAGAGAACTCTGTTTTCTCAAAGTCGGGGTGGGTGGCATCCCCCAACCCCCATCCTTTGGAAAGCCCCAGTAGCCACACCCACCTCCCACGGCTGCCGCCATGTCCACTCATTGGCCCAGACCAAAGACCCTGAGGCCTCTGGACTACGTGGTCACATACACAGCCTCCAACACCTCCCAAAGCAACAGACGCCTCTAAATTCTTAGACAAGGACTTAACAATGGGTTGGATATGACATTTTTTGCATAGATTGATTTTTTATATCTGTTGATTTTAATATTGCAGCTTTGTAATCTAACTAATTTAAATTCTAGAATTATATCAACTGTGATGGCTTTTTTCTACATTTAAATAAATAAAAATATTTAAAATTTGGTAGTTGGATAGGTAGATGTAGAGAGAGAGGGATGATAGGAGGGCAGATGGGTAGGAAAATCAGATGCCTAGAGAAATAGCTTTTTGAATAAGATAAATGAAGAAGGAATATAAGATCTGGATGGAGTGGATGAGGTTGACCTGGGAAATTCTGACAGGAAGGAGATTGGGAAAGCATCGTGCAAAGCCGAAGGACATGGAACCCGGGGATAAGACTTTCAGGGTAAGAGGCCAAAGAAACGACCCAAAGGGCTAGAGCACAGAATGGTCTGGCTTGCCTCAAGTTCTATCACTGATAGTACTTGGTCCCTTGAGCACCTCCAGAAATGCTCCCTGGACTATTCGCTGGGAGTAGCCTTGAGCACTATGGGTGACAATCCTGCCATCACAAGCCCCAAAAGAAGAAGAAATAATTATTTTGGGGTGTGATTCCTAGGCTTATATGTGACTTAGATGTGACATCTCCTCTCGATGTGACTCATCTTCATTATCTTTCATACCCCTACTTTACAGGTGAGAATACCGAGGCTCCGTGAGTTTAGCTGCTGACATCTACCCCACAGCGGTTAGAGAAGGTGTCGCGTGAGATAATTAAAAGGAAAGTGCCCGGTACTTGCAGAGAGTGAGTTGTCACGATGACCGGATCATACTTGTTGTCACCGTGGAGAGAGGGACTCTCAGGGAGGGCCACATGGGCTCCAGCAGACTCAGCCGACTGGCCTTCTTGAGTGCAGCGTGCTTCGGGGACTGGCGCTATCGGGCGCTGCGTGGTCAGAGGGTCAGGCGAACCAAGAGTTCATGAATACGGGTCGGAAGGCAAGTACAGGGCCATCCTGGGAAACTTCTGAATTTCAGCAACAGGGTAGAGGACAGGCCTCCAATCATGGGGCTCTCATTAGCATAACCAACGCTGACATCGCCCAAGTCTGATTTGTCAGGATCGTCACCTCCAATGGGGTTTTAATTCATAGTCACTTTTTTGTTTGGGTCACCCCTGGCGATGCATAGGGGTTACTCCTGGCTCTGCACTCAGGAATCACCCCTGGCAGTGCTCAGGGGACCATATGGGATGCTGGGAATCGAACCCGGGTCGACCGCGTGCAAGGCAAATGCCCTACCCGCTGTGCTATCGCTCCAGCCCCTCCTAGTCACTTTTGAGCATGATTGTTTCTGGGTTTATTTTGAGGGTGTTGAGGGCTTTCTGGAAGAGGGGTCTGACTTGTTAATGAATCGTTAAAGGCTCTGAGAAAACGTGCCTGCACCCTCTCTCGCCCCCACCCCCCCCTGCACACAGTGACCTTTGAATGTTTCAGAGCAGCTTTCAGACTTCCACTTCATCTGTCCACCCGAATGTGACAGTGAGAAGCAAGTCCAAATATTATGAAAATGCCGCTGTGATCTACAAGCTCCCCCCCCACCACCCTGACTCCCCATTCTTGCTGTTCAGAGGGCATGGGGTTCCCCTTGAACTTCACCATGATTTCAACATGATATGTTATCATTTTACTGTCTGTGGTCTTACTCAAGAATTCGGCGCTGAAAAACCAAGACGTATGAAAAATGGTCCCTGGTAAAAAGCCTATATTAAGAACACGTTCGGCAAGAGATTAAGCTAATTGCATCCAGGGGAACGTGGGTTATGGGGGTCTGGACCTGTGTTCTGACTTAGAATTACAGTCTCAGGAGGCATTTTTTTTAATGTGATAGAAAATTATAGTACAAAGGAGTTGGCCTGAGTAATGATGTAGTGATAACGGAAAGGGAAAATGAGGTGCGGCCAGAGAACTTGGGTTCAGGAAGGCTGATGACACGGACTCTAGGGGCTGTATGTAACCACTACCTCAAGCTCACTATTTTCCTGATCTCTGTTTTATATGGCCCGCAGACTCGTTCGGTCATTCCCAGTAGAAAATTGGTTTTTGAAGCAACGTAGGGGAGAAACGAGATCCCCGAGGCCTTGTGGAGTTGTATGAGGGAAGAGTTAGGAGGAGAGCTGTCTTGGAGGCTCTAAAGGAAATGCCTGATTTGATGTTTTAGATTCTAGAAACCGGAGGTCATGAGGGAACAAAACCATCAATCATTCATCAAGATCCTCATAATCTTCATGATATGGGTCCTCAGAGTACTTTTTCTCATTATGGCTGGGCCGGGGATGGAACCCAGGGTGTCATTTGTGTGTGAGGTATGCAAGCTAATACCAAGCCACGTTCCCAGATCCTTCCTAATTTTTAAAAAATAAATACCTGGTGAGAGATAGTATAGCTTGCAGGGTGCTTGCCTTGCATGCAACTGACCCAGGTTTGACCCACATATGGTCTCTTCAGCCACCTAGGAGTGACCCCTGAGCCAGGAGTAAACCCTGAGCACTGCCAGGTATGGCCCCAAAACAAATAAACAAAGCAAATAGAAAACCAGACACCTAACTTTTGCTTCCTCTAAAAGTCATAATCATGGAGAATACCTAGGCAACAGAAAGATAGTGAAATGCTTTTGTATGGACTCTATGGAGACAAGCACTGTAAATAACTGTAGTTTTCAGTCAAATAAAAATGTTTATTGCTGCCTTGCATGGCTTTCCTGAATGAACAATTAAGTCTCATGCTTCGTTGCTGATAAAAATAACCCTTCCCAAGATTGTTGAGACTTGTATCTTAAAAGAGTATTTGGGGTTTTGTTTAGTTTTGGTTTGATTGGGGGGTGGGTCACACCCTGCTCAAGACTTACTCCTGGGTCTTTGCTCAGGGATCAGCCCTGGCGGGGCTTGGGGACTATATGGGGTGCTGGGGTACAGACCTGGGTTGGCCACGTGCAAGGCAAGCACCCTCCCCACTCGTGTTTTACTGGAACATTCACTGGACCAGGCCCTTTGCAACTTGTTAGAATATCTCCGGGGAAGTGCATGGCCACGTTTGCGGCTGTGCTACGTGTCCTGATTTTACAGCACTGGATGGGATGTAACGCAAAAGCTAATCAATGTCGACTAACAAAAACATGAACACAGAAGGCTTAACAAGCTTAGTAAAACCTCAGACAAGGCTTTAATGTCCCCGTGGTGAGATACAGCAGTGTTCACAATTTTTTTCTATGGAATAATTTTTATACCATTCCTTTAGCCATTTAATGGTAACAAGCAATATAAAATAAATTATTGTGGGCCTGATTTGGGGACAGGCTGTGGCGGGGGGAGGTTGGGAAAATGGAGACAGTGGTGGAGGGAAGGTGACAATGGTGATGGGGTTGGTGGTGGAATATTAAATGCCTGTCACAAATCATCATGAACAAGTTTGTAAGCCACAGTGCTTAAATTAAGTGAGAGAAAGAAAGAAAGAAAGAAAGCAAGAAAGAAAGGAAGGACAAAAGAAGTAAGGAAGAAAGAAGAAAGAAAGAAAAAAAGAAAGGACAAAAGAAGAAATGAAGGAATAAGAAAGAAAGAAAGAAAGAAAGAAGAAAGAAAGAAAGAAGAAAGAAAGAAAGAAAGAAAGAAAGAAAGAATGATCATTTCCAGGAGATGTTTTTAAGCATTTCTAAATTCATCAGCATTATTTAGGTGTGAATTTTAGAAGGACTTTTTTTAAAGTCCTTTTTAAATTTATATATATATATATATATATATATATATATATATATATAAATGGGCATTACACTGGCCTTTGAGGCAAGGGAAATAAAAAGACAATGGAAATGCACGTTGTTTGCTTCAAGAGGATGGAAATAGAAATTCATTTCTCCCCAAGAAAACATCACTCAAAGAAACAAAAAGCCCCAAGAACAATAGTGGTTAATGCACGAATAGACCCAATCCCAGCCTTAAATCATTTCTCTGATGCTTAAACAAAAGGACCAAAATAATTCTGTTTGGTAAGGAATCCCTGGGAGTTGTGCCTGGAATTATTTTTTTCCCCTAGCAATATTCGGATTTTCATGTTCTGTGTTTGGAGTGAATGTGCAGTCACATCTGCTGGGCCCGAGTACTGTGTATCTCAGACCCAGAATAGAATGTGGCAGCCCCAAGAACCACAGGGCCACTGTGTTAAGGATTCTTTCATTTATCGACTATATTCATAGTTCTTTCTGCTTCCTGGAGGAACAAAATTCAATAACATAAAAATAATAATCTGGGGTTAGGAAAGAAGGAAGGAGTTCATACAAGAGCTCTGTGGTTTGGCATATATATATATATATATATATATATATATAATTTCTGTATTTTGTTTTATTTTGTTTAGGGGGAGGTCACACCCAGCAGTGCTCAGGGCTTGCTCCTGGCACTGTGCTCAGGGATTGCTCCTGGTGAGGACTGGGGGACCATGTGTGTTGCTGGATTGAATCTGGGTCAGCCGCATGCAAGGCACGTGCCCTGCCCATGGTACTGTCACCCTGACTAGTGATAGTATAGGTATCATTTTTTGATCTTCCAATGTGGCTCTGGGTTTCCTAGAAGATGAAAACAGAGGCAAACAAATGGAGAGGTAATATGCTCATACAAGTTTCCCAGTGGTTATAATAAAATAAAACCAATTTTATAAGGGATTTCCTCCATCACAACGTATTACTGGGGGAGCTGCAGGCAGACCCACAGTGCTCAGGAGTCATCAGGGTTGTATCTGGTGGTACTCAGGCCCTGCAGGGTTCGGGTTCGAACCCAGAACCCTGCATGCACCTTGTTCTACCTCTTGAGTCACATTTCTGGCCCCACATTTTCCCCTTTTAAGTCACTGTCACTGTTATCTCACTGCTCATCGATTTGCTCGAGAGGACACCAGTAATGACTCCATTGTAAGCCTTGTTGTTACTGTTTTTGGCATACCGAATACACCACAGGTAGCTTGCCAGGCTCTGCCGTGAGGGCGAGTACTCTCAGTATCTTGCTAGGCTCTCCCTCTTAAATAATTTTAAAAAATTCATTCCTGGGACTAGAGCAATAGCACAGTGGGTAGAGCATTAGCCTTGCACACGGCTGACCTGGGTTCGATTCCCAGCATCCCATATGGTCTCCTGAGCACCCCAGGGGTAATTTCAAGTGGAGAGCCAGGAGTAACCCCTGTGCATTGCCAGGTGTGACCCAGAACGCAAAAAAAAAAAAAATTCCTTCCCTTCTCAAAGCAATCCAATGGTTGAAAAACCTACCCTCATATCCTCGAACCCTAGTGCTTCCCAGGAGCCTTATTAGAGAAAATCCCTGGGTCTAGAATTTCTGCATCAGTAATTCTTGGGAATTTATATTTCCAACAAACTTCTGCATGATATGGAGGCTGCTGGCCTGGGGATGGCCCTTGGGGTCCTAAAGAAATGGAAGTCTTGAGGAATTAAATGAAGTGGTAGCTTAGAGGAGCGCTTGGCTCACGGATGAGAAAGCGCCTTTGACAACACACACACAGCTCACTTGAGGCGACTATTCCTTGGCACAGAAAGTCCAGTTGTGCCACATTTGATGAGAAATTTCCCATGTGCTCAGTGGACATGATATAGAAGATCCGACGCCTCTTCCTGGGCTGCCTCGTTGCAAGGACGGAGTTGAGAATTCCGGAGGGAACGAATGAAGAATGCATGTGTTCCTAAGTGGAGGTTGTTTTCTTTAAACCTTGTGCTTTTGAAAGATGGGATCTTGACTGAAAGCCTTGCTTTGGGTGCTCTTGCATTCTTTGGAATTCAAACACAATCTCTGCTTTGTTTCCAACCTCGGGTCGTTGCCCCTGTGCATGTGAAGAAGAGTTTCCTCTACCTCTCCAAATTACCCTGGCATAATTTTAGAAGCAGGAAATGCTGTTTGTTTCAAGGAAGAGAGAGCCTGTGTCAAAGGTAATGAATTCGGGAAGTAGAAACAAAGGTATACTTTGTTTCTTAGGTATACTCTCATTGTATTTATTGCAGTGTTGTTCTCCTTATCCCTCTTCCCGTCCTGGCGTTTGTGCGCACTTATAGCCATATGCTGGGATGCACAGGCTATCTTGTACCACTGGGGTGAGACCAGCATGTGGGATGGTGCAGCCTCAGGCCCACGATGCAGGTGCTCTGTGACTGAGCCATGCTCCTAGACTCAAGACTGTATTGAAAAACATTTCATAGCTCAGAGCTGACTGCAGACAGGATGCTCAGGTCTGAACCCCAACACAGCCTGGTCCTTGGAGCACCAAGCCAGGAGTGTCCCCTGAGCACCACTGGGTGTGAGCCCCAAAACAAAACAAAAAATCAAAGAAAGAAGTGCTTGAGTGGCCTTCTGTAAGGAATGGAGCCCCTCCTTCGTGAGGCCACAGAAGAGACCCCTGGAGCTGTAAAGGAAACGGGGAAAGAGAAGGATCCAGGGGCTGGAGAGATAGCACAGCGTGTAGGGCGTTTGCCTTGCACGCGGCCGACCCAGGTTCAATTCCCAGCATCCCATATGGTCACCCAAGCACTGCCAGGGGTAATTCCTGAGTATATGAGCCAGGAGTAACCCCTGTGCATCGCTGGGTGTGACCCAAAAAGCAAAAACAAACAAACAAACAAAAAACAAATAAAAGGGAAGGATCCAGATGGTAAAGTAGAACACTTATATCTGGACCACAAATAAATCATCCAGACCAGAACATTCCAAAAGTCTGTCTGAAGGACTGATAGTGGCCATGGACTTGTGCAGGCTGCTCCCAAGAGAAGACACTGGAAAACTAGAAACAGTTCTTCCAGACCAGGGGTCCCCAGTTCTGATGATTTTGTACCAACCCTCCTCATCGTGCCCAGGGATGGTGACAGTGTCTCGAGATAAGATTGGTTGTGGTGATGTGAGTTGGGGAAACTCTTAATGTCCAGGGGTGTCAAGATCAGTGATATTCCTCATCATCCCCTGCAGAAAACAATTCTCAATTCTCCATTTTCTATTCCAGTATCAAGTTCAAGAACCCTTGCTCTGAATTAAACCTACGATTGCCACAATAAGACAAAGGCTAACACTGGGAGGGACTGTTTTTCTCACTCAGAATGTCAAGCAGACATTAGAGACAAAACATGGGAAAATATTTGAGGACACTGAGGGTGAAGATTTAAGAGTCCAATTCTCTAAGACTAGGAGTTACATCAAAGAGAAGCTGGAGACAATGGGAATGAAGAAATAAATAATGGGAAACTTTTCAATGCTGAGACAACAGACCCACAGAAACAGGAGTAGCAAAGATCAGAACCAGGCACAGTGCTTAAAGCTTCAAGAAGACACTCAAAATGCTTAGAAAAGCTAGGTGAGTGGCAAGAACTCCTCCAATAATGGAGTTTTCTCAATAGTGGAGTTTTTTCATCACCTTAATAAGAAAAACAAAATGCTTTGGTGGAGATGCAACAGAACAGGATTTCTGAGGACCTGTTTTCATTGATTTGCTTAAAAGTCATACTTTCTAGAACCTGTAGACAGTGGTTGAGTGAGGCTGAGTGATCTGTGGATGAAAATTCATCAGTTTTTGCATTTTTTTTCCTAAATAACAAATGTTAAGAGTTTTCCATGTTTTCTTTATTAGGAAACTCATCAGTTTTTGCAGTTTCTCTTTAGAGTTGAAATTTGTTCAAAATAAATAAATCTTAAGAGTTTTCCTTCTTAGGAAACTCATCAACTCTTGCAGTTTTTCTTTAGATTTGAAATTTGTTCAAAATCCATAAATCTTAAGAGTTTTCCATGTTTTCTTTATTATCTTCGTGGAATGTGCCCTACTTGAAGGCAAGGAATTGGGACTTTTAACCTTTCTTAGGCAAATGCCATCTCATTACTCATGACTTCAGCTTTGGGGAATATGGTGCCCACCTTCCTCTCTCTTCCATAGTTCTTCTATAAATATAAACATAAGACTTGTCATGGACTCAGGATGTACACTGGGCTTTCCAAATGGTCCCACGTCAGAGAAAGCCCATGTGGGTGCTGAGTTTTGTGTGCATCCCATATTCACTAAGTCTAACGGATGGTGCATGATTCTGAACATCAGAGCTCTCTCCAGTGCTCCAGTGCTTTGCTTCTTTTGATTTATTTATCTATTATTTTTTTAATTGAATCACCATGTGAAAAGTTGCAAAACTTTCAGTCATAGAGGCATTTCTGCAGAAGCCGCTGGGTGCCGAAAGTAGTTAGTGGGCCTCCGGGATGATGGGCATTCAGAATGGAGGAGCGGTTCGTGTGTGTGTGTGGCCACTTGGGGTCACCTCTGGGCAGAGAGTGTCCAGTGCTTTGCTTCTATCTCTAAATGCCCTTGTAGTTTCTGTGCATTCAGCGCTCATTCTGTCCATTGTCATTGTGGCTTCCTTCTCCTCTGCACGGCGTCATAGAGCAAAAGCTCTAGTGGCTCATCCTTAATCAGAATTAAATTGACGCTGATGCAATGAAATCATCCACTCAACAGATAAGCAATGAGCACCTTTTCTGTACCACGTACCACTTAAGGTGATATTACAATAAACCAGGTTAAGATTCTTGCCTTCACTGAGTTTGCTAGCGTCGAGTAGACCTTCTCTCAGGCAGTTGGAAATGGACAGAGTATTAAATCCGAGTGAAGGGTGACAAACTGGCTGTTTTCAACAGGGTAGTCAGAAAAGGTATCAAGAAAGGCCATTTTCAGGAAGAAAAAATCTACGGTCCTCTTATCACTTCTGGCTTCATTTGCAATGAAGATTCAGAGAGATGCCGTCATTTTTCATCACTGTATCCCCTCCCGTCCTCCCTTTGGGAAAGGTAATTGCCCTTCAAGAATTCCAAGCCTCTTTTGCCAGGGCTGGAGACGATGACAGGAGACATACTGCAGAACAGCAGCAATTCTTATCAGAAACGTCTGAGCCTCCCAGGGAACTCAGATTTTCAGATGGAAAATGATGCTCCTGGTAAAACGCGTCTCTGTAACGTGCTCCTCTTGCTCTCGTGGTGGGGTGGGGTGTGTGTACACGCGTGTGCATGTAGTTGCACGCTCAGTGTGTGCGTGTGTCTGCATGTTGGCTCCTTTTCTGGCCCCGACGGCTGAGAAGGTCCGACAAGGCGGATGCAGAAGGCAGAGCCGAGCTCCGTATCTCCATCCTGACTCCCTGCCAGGTGCTTGTCTGGCTTCCGTGGTCTGTGTGCATGTCGCATCTCTTCCTCTTGTCTTCTTATCCCGGATATCTTTCTCTTCCTGCGAGGACGTGACTCCGCTCCGGGAGATTTTCTTTCCTCCATGGGCTTCTTCTGAAGTTCCGGGAACTTCTCTTTCCCAGGATGACATACCCTGGAGTCCACTGCCTGGAACGGTTCCTCCCATGGGTCAGCTGCAGTGTCCCAGCTTGAGTCAGCTACATCAGCACTTCTCCATCTTTCTCTAATGACGACCCCCTTCTGACCTTGTTTCTTTCCTTCACCCCCTGCCCCTATACTGATGGCTCCCTAGTCTCGCCCCTAGTCATATTCCCTCCTTGATGTGATTCGCACCTATGACCCCCTGGGAATGTCTTGGGGCCCCACATGGAGCCATATGGCCTCTGGTTGAGAAATGCTAGTCCGAAGGTACCAAAGGCCAAACCAGCTTTCTACCCTCTTCTTGTCAGCTGGAAGCCTGTTTTGAGCTCCTTCCGGCCCTCCATACCCAAAGGAGCCCACGGCTGATCTGTCCATGTAGAGCTGTGGCCAGCTTCTCTGGGCCCCAGCCTGAGGGCACTGAGTGTAGATCTACATTTTTTGCAGGCAGAGAGCCAGGGTCCTTTCTGAGGAGCGCCTCCAACCCTCCTTTGCCAACTTGGTTTCTTCTCACTCCCAGAGATTCATTTTAGAGTGTATATTGCTCATTCCTTCCTTCCTTCATTCATTCGCCACATCCATTTCTAGGATGGCCAAAGCCAAGTGCCATGGTGAGCTGGGTGGCTTCCGGCAACACACTCTCCTGCCATTCAGGACTCGCCGGGTTTTAAACCAAGATGGCACTGCAGTGATCCTTCCGGAAGTTGGGAGGGAGCATCTTCCATCACTCCTCCTCAGCACCTGGGACTCCTGAGCTTGCTGATTCAATTTCTGGCCACCTCTTCACAAGGCCTCCTTCTTCACTGTGAATCTCAGTGCCACAAATCGGCCGCTGGCTCTAGCCTGTCAGGATCCCAGTCCCTGGCCTTGACCCCACCCTAATCCCAGGAAGATCTCATCTTGAGACCCTTCTACTCCCAGAGCCTTTTCCCCAAGAAATTCCCGCTCATCAGCTCTGGGCTGAGAGCACAAGGGTCTCTGGGCAAGCGCAGCTCTACTGATTTCGTTTCTTCTTCTTTTTTTTTTTTTTTTTTTTTTTTTGCTTTTTGGGTCACACCCAACGATGCTTAGGGGTTACTCCTGGCTTTGCACTCAGGAATCACTCCTGGCAGTGCTCAGGGGACCATATGGGATGCTGGGAATCGAACCCGGGTCGGCTGCGTGCAAGGCAAACGCCCTACCCGCTGTGCTATCACTCCAGCCCCCCACTCCATTTCTTAGTCAGGACTCATTACTGAGGCGCCATTCAATGTCCGCGAACAGGACCACGGCCCTGCCACCACAGAGAGGCTGAGCTTGTACTTGGAGCCCTTTGTTTTGTGTGAAATCCCAAGGGAAAGGTTGAAAGGGACACAGCTCACTGACCCTTGTGAGAAATGGGCATCGCCCTCCTGGAGAGGCCGAGAAAACCACACTCTGGAGCATGTGCTGAGGCTTTCCAGAGAGTTCTTAGACACCCGGCAGCTTTGACCTCTGTGCTCCCGTCCCTGAAGAGGCCCCTCGCTTCTCTTTTGTTCCGTGAGTGGGGGACAGAGGCGCTGGGGGGGGGGGTCCATCCTTCCCTCACTCAGATCTGAGCCGGATTGTGACGGCTTTGACCATAGACTGTGCGGGGCAGGAAGAGACGGGATGTTAGGAATCCACGACCCTTCCCCCTTGCTCACTCCCTCCCTCTCGCCATGCTCACGTCAGGGTCTTTGCCTCACCTACGAGAAGTCCCCCAGCCCTGAGGGAGCAGCCCCACGACCTGGACAGGCCTCAAGGTTCCGGCCCAAGTGCCACCGTCATGGCTCTAAGCACTTCAGGAAAGAACCATCCCCCAGCACCCTGAGCACTGGGACGATGGCTGTGTGAAGACACTAAGCTTTGGAATGACCTCCCCGCCCCCGCCCGCTCCCCGTCTCCCCTCTCCCCCACCCCCGCCATGTGCAGTGGAGACGGAGTTGGGCGGCACCTTGTTGTTTGAGAGCCACCACCCAAAAATGCTGCCGCTATTTTGTGACGTCAGAAGGCCACGGAGCTGCCTGGTGAGGCAGCTTGGCTACCCTTGGCTACAAGGAAAACCACTTTGATCGCTGTTGAAATGAAAGCCAGTTCCAGAGCCGCATCTCTCGAACTGCTCGAGAACCCTCTCTGGCAGGGGAGGGAGAGAGTCCACGGCTGGTGCAGAGCTGTGCTTAGGGCGGGAGAAGGGCCGGGGCACCCCTAAAAGGAAGACACTGATGGTTCCCGGGATGAGTGTGCCTCAACAGCAGCCGCCCATGGAGACTCCCCCGCTGTGTGAACCCAACTGCTACCAGGACATTTGGCTTCTGGCCGGGGGCATCCTCTAACCCTCATTTTCTTTTATTTTTTAATTTATTTTTATTTTATCACCATGTGTAAAGTTATAAAGTTCTCAGGTTTATGTCTCAGTTATACAATATTCAAACACCATCCCTTCACCAGTGCCCATATTCCACCACCAAAATCCCCAGTATACCCCCCCGCCCCCACCCCCTACCCCCTACTGTATAACTAATGAGTTTCACTTCATTTTCTCTTTACCTTGATTACGTTCCATATTTTAACACAAAACTCACTATTGTTGTTGGAGTTTCCCCCCAAGAAAGACAGCCCTACTAAGGAAGCATTTGATAATTAGTTTTCCATTAAAAGAGTGTATGTTTTCAGTTTTTAGAAAAGGTCGCGGTTCGGATGTGTCCCAGTCCCGCATCCCGGAGCCGTGTTAGTTGCTGCTCAGTGTCGCCAGGGCTCCATCTGGAGAAGGTGTGGTGGCTGCACCTCCTCTGTCTGGATCCCCGGTGTTGCTGGCCCGGTTTCATATCCCCCTGCGTCTTTGGGATATTAGATTGCTTCAATGCGAAATCAGTGTGCATTTCTTGTTTTCTTCCCATCCAAATCTATTTCTTCCTCGGTTCTGGTAGAGTCCTGAGGTCTCAGAGTATTAAAGGTTCTGTTTAACCCGGAGATGCTAGGAACGTTCTCTTGCAGGCCCACAGGCAGGCAGGAACATGGGGCTACGGCTCTGCAGAGCGCGCCTGTTTCATAGACACGGGAGAAGGCTCGCGGAAGTGGGGAGTTGGGAACAGAAGCCACATACTTGGTCTACGCTGGGTGCCACACGCTGTCCCGCGGGTTCCAGTACGAGGAAGAAAGAGCAAAGAGAGGGCTGCCCAGAGGGTGGCGCTGCCTCCTGCGGCGGCCTCGGCAGCCCCTTGCACGTCGCAGACCTGCTGGGTTGTGGGTGGGCAGGGGCAGACAAGGACTGAGAAAAGGGAACAGTGGAGTCAGCCCAGCTTCTCAGGGGTCGGAAAATGCAAGACGTGAGAGTTTTCAGGATTCCCTCTAGACCTGTCGTGTCGGTCTTGTGACCGCTCGACAGGCAGATAAGGCAAGTGCAAGTCAGTCTTCTGATCGTCTCCCTCGTATGTACTCACGTGTGTGCACGCCTTCGTTCCCATAGATGCTGTTACCTATATGTTACATATATGGACGGCAGCTAGGTTGGTGGCAGGTCACCTTTATTGTCCAGCGGGTCCATAAACTCTGTCCCCAGCTCTGTCAGTGTGGGCTGCTCAGGGCCTCGGGCGGAGTAGCTGCTCCACAGAATGAACCACCCCCTCAAGTCACCTCTTGGCTCAGGAGAAATTATTCCTCCCCCCGTCGGGGCACTCCCTCACCATCTTGTCTCCTGGACGCAGCTATTCTGAGGTGGAAACGTGTCTTTTTCTGGGTGGGGATGGCCACCCTTGCGGTGCTCAGGGTTCATTCTCTGTTCTGCGCTCAGAGATCACTCTGGGCACCTGTGGGGTGCTGGGGATTGGACAGTGTCAGCCAGGGCCTTACCTGCTGTCCCGTCTCTCCAGAAAATGGATGTCTGCTGCTTCTGGGCCATTCATTCCTCTCTCCCTAGCCTTGACCTTCCCTGAGGCCACATCCCTGGCCAGCAGTGGGCCTTTTCTCTGTGCCTGGCCTTCCTTACAGGTTGGGGAAGGGAGCACTCTCCTCAGAGTCTGCATCTAGAGAGCCTGACGCGTGTTTCATCCACACATATGTTTTTGGACACTCCTGTGCAGGCAGGTGTGTGTTGTGTGCCTCTTTATTTTGTGGTGATTGAAATAGATCCTGAAAGTAAAAGGATTTGGTCCAATTCACATGGTTGGTTCACATCAAAGCAATGACCACAAGCCCTTTGGTTCTCACTGCACGTTGTACCCCCTTTCCAGGCTGGAAACACAGGTCCCGCAGTACTTCCTGGATTTGGGATGTTGATTGGAAATAGGGGAAACCCTGTGTCCAGCCCGCACCCCTCACCCCCGATCCTGTGAGGTCTGTCGTAAATAAAGCTATCCCCCTCCGGGTTGATTTTGAGCAGTGGAGCGGGAAAGGTGAGTGCTGGTAACTTCGCTGGGAGCCAGAGGGGTGAGGGGCCCTAGCTTGGAAGGAGAGCGGGTTGGGCTCCAGGAGGCAGCGTCTCCCCAAGGTCAAACATCCCTCAACCTGCGACGCATGGAAATTGTGGAATGGACTTGTCGGAAATTTTACACATTCATAAATATTGATAGGCTGACAAAGAATTTTAATTTTGAGATGTCTGACTCCGATTATTTCTGAAACATAAACACCTTTTAATTCTGCCCTTCGGGCAGAGATCAAGCTTCGGCTGTCGTCTTTCAGATAAGGGATCTGGCTTCGATGTAATCCAGATTTGTACACATTTCTGCCCAGGGAAGCCGACCATTCAGCTGTCAAAGAAGTGAAAAGGCTGGCTTTTGCCTGGGACCGCCTTGTCTATTTTGCCTTGTTATCCCCAGCCAACGCCCCAGGGGTGTGTTTGGGTGTGTTTTCCAGAAATCTCCCACCTTGGAGGAAGGCCAGGAAGGGTTCCCCAGTAAGCCTTTCCTTTTCTTTTCCAGGTGAATCCTGATCATTCTTTAAAAAAGATTGTTTGTGCTATGGGGCCAGAGAGTTGGTCCAGCGGGTGGGGTGCTTGCCTTGCACGCAGCCAACCCGCGTTGTATCCCGACATCCCACTGGTCCCTGGAAAACTTCCAGGAGTAAATAGTGGGAGCAGAACCAGGAGTGGCCCCTGAGCATTGCCGGGTGTGCCCCCCCATCTCATAAAAAACCCAAAACCAAACCAAGCCCAAAGGAAAGAAAATTGTGCTCAGAGCACTGCATGGATTTTTTTGTTTTTGTTTTTGCTTTTTGGGTCACACCCAGCGATGCTCAGAGGTTACTTCTGGCTCTGCACGCAGGAATCACTCCTGGCGGTGCTCGGGGGACCATATGGGATGCTGGGAATCGAACCCCGGTCGGCCACATGCAAAGCAAACGCCCTACCTGCTGTGCTATGGCTCCAGTCCCTGCATGATGTTTTTAAGAGTATGGAATCTCTGTAACTAGGCACCATGGCAGGGTGTCCAGAGGGACTCAGTTTATATCACTGAAGCTTTAAACCTATTGATTATTGACCCCTGAATTTGATCCATCTTGCATTCCCCAAACTTTCAAAGCCATTCCACTTTGGGCTCCGATGGGCTAGGCTGTGTTACTAGATACCTCCTATTTATGGATTTATGCTGTTCTAAAGGACTGGAATGATAGCACAGCAGGTAGGGCATTAGCCTTGCATGCAGCCGACCCAGGTTCGATTCCTCCATCCCTCTCGGAGAGCCCAGCAAGCTACCGAGAGTATCCCGCCTGCACGGCAGTGCCTGGCAAGCTCCCCGTGGTATATTCAAGATGCCAAAAACAGTAACAACAAGTCTCACAATGGACACATGACTGGTGCCCGCTCGATCAATGAACAATGGGACGACAGTGCTACAGTGTTACATACAGTGCTGTTCTAAAACACAAGCAAGGCTAGTGGTGGAGGAAGTGGGGAAACTGAGCCTCGGACAGGGTGGGTGGGAATGCCGGAGGCTGCCCTGGGCAAGTCTCCCTCGGGAAGCAGGTTGCATGCAGTCGGGAGGTGTCCCCAAGGGTGGGAGGGAAGAGTCCTCTGCGAGCCAGTGCAGGGCACCCCCACAGCTCCTCTTGCCGGGGGGAAACACAGACCCGCTGCGGTGGCGGCAGCCCCCTCACGCCCCACTCTCTCACCCTGCCTTCTTCGGGCTTGGCCACAGATGCAGAGACTCGGCTGCCTTTCAGCGTCGTCCGGAGAGCAAAGACAATCTGCCTTCTTCCCATCTCGCCCTCTGCTTGCTTCTGGGGTGCACGAAGCATTCTTTTTAGCTTTTAGATTAGCATTGATCTGGCTTGTCTTTGTAAAGTTTTTTGAGTGTGATTTTCGGGGTTTTCGTGTATATATAAGTATAGATATGTGGTGTAATGTGTAATTTATGTACACTTAGTTTTCTGATATTGCCTGGGAAAAAAAATCACCATTCAATCATGTACAACGGAATGTAAACATGTGCATCTCTTTCCTGCTCCCCCTTATGTTATGATTTTATTATGTAGTAGATTGACATTTACTATATTGAATCAATATTTGGCTATTTTGCTATAATACCCCCCACAGCAATGTTTCAATTCTTTTTTTTTTTTAAATGCCTATCCTTCTAGCTGTCCTATTGCTCCCCTTCCTTCTCCCTGATATTCTCATATATATATATATATATATTTTGGCTTTTTGGGTCATCCCTGGCAATGCTCAGGGGTTACTCCTGGTTCTGCACTCAGGAATCACTCCTGGTGATGCTTGGGGGACCATATGGGATGCTGGGAATCAAACCCGGTTGGCTGCGTGTAAGGTAAATGCTCTACCTGCTGTGCTATCACTCCAGCCCCCGAGGCAATGTTTTAATTCTTAATATTTCAGTTTTTGAGATGAGTATTTTGACACTTGGGAGAAGAGTGGTCTATTCGCCTCTCTGCTTTCTCCTTTAACTGATAATTCAGATTTCCATCTGGTACCCTTTCCCTTCTTTCTAAAGAGCTCCTGTAAGAATTTGGTTAGACCAGGGGCTGGAGGGATAGCACCAGCGGGGAGGGCATTTGCTTTGCATGTGGCTGACCAGGGTTCGATCCTTGGCATCCCAGATGGTCCCCCAGCACCGCCAGGAGTAATTCCTGAGTTCAGAGCCAGGAGTCAACCCTGAGCATCACTGGGTGTGACCCAAAAAGCAAAGAATTTGGTTAGAGCAGATCTATTCTCAGTCATTTTTTATTCTCTTTCTTTGCCTGTGAATGTCTTCATTTCAACTTTATTTCCCGGGCATAGACTCTGCACGGACAGTTCTCTGATTTCCACACATGTACAAGAGTGTGTTACTTCTTAGAGTTTGAGTGAGAAATTCACATGCATTTCCAAGGCATCCCTCCATAGATATAGGATATAGATATCCTCCTAGAGCTTATTTTCTGGGAACTCACTGTTGGATCGCGCGTGAGCATTCACTTGGGTGAATCCTTTTTGGAGATGACCCAGCTTTTTGAATCTGCAAGGTTGTGTCTTCCATTCAGTTGGGATGTTTCCGACCATCATTGTCCCCATATTTGTCAGTACTAATTTTTCTCTTCCGTCTGGGATTCTGGCCCTGTAAACGAGGGTCATTTTCAGACAGGATCCTGAGGCTCTTGCCCTTTTCTTCCCCCGGACTTCCTTTCTTGGTGCTCAGTTCGGATCATCTCTCTTGACCCTTCTTCAAGTTCACCTTCTCTTCCATCATCGTCTTTCTGCTCTGAGGTTCTTCTGGTGAATTTTTACCTCGGTTGTGGTTTTTAGCTCTAAAATTCGATTCTCTGGATCTTCTGTTTCTTTGCCAAGCCTTTGTACTTTCCCCTTGGTTTCGAAGTATGTAGAGTTGCTTGCTCACCCACTTTTATGCTCGCTTTTTCAAAGTCCTTGTCAAATAATTTCAACATCCGTATTTTCTCAGGGTTGAAGTCTGTTGATTGTCTTTTCCCGTGTGAGTTTAGAATTTCCTGACCTTTCCCAAACTGAGTAGTTTTGGATTGTTATCCCAGGCCCTTTCTATTATGAGACTCCGGTCTCCTTAAAGTCCCGTGGAAAGTGTGGATCTTTTTCTTTTTGCTGTGAGTTGACCTGCTTGTGGTTCGGCCCGTTTTATTCATACTCTGGGCTGTGATTCCAATGTCCTAGTGTTTTCCACCCCGTGGGGTGCGCTTTGGAAGTTGGATTCATGTGTTTGTTGTGTTGAATAGGATCAGATTGTGGAAGGGGACACACCCACTGGATTCTAAAGGCATTTGAGGGTCTTTTTTTTTCTTGGTTTCTTCCTTCTTTCTTGTGTCTTCAGTTAGTTTTCTCTGGATTCCTTCTCTAGATCCTCTCTTGGTCTTTTGATCAAAAACCAAAGGCTAGGGGCTGGAGCAATAGCACAGAGGTTAGGGCGTTTGCCTTGCACACGGCTGACATATGTTCGATTCCCAGCATCCCATATGGTCCCCCTAAGCACCGCCAGGAGTAATTTCTGAGTGCAAAGCCAGGAGTAACCCCTGAGCATCACCAGGTGTGACCTCAAAAGCCAAGAAAAAAAAAAACAAAACAAAGGCTAGCAGTCACTCCAGTCAAGAGTCGGGGTGAATAGAAGAAGTAAAGAAAGATAAATTTAAGAAGTCCTGGGGCTGGAGTGATAGCACAGCGGGTAGGGAGTTTACCTTGACATGGCCGACCCAGGTTCGATTCCCAGCATCCCATATGGTCTCCTGAGCACCGCCAGGGGTAATTCCTGAGTGCAGAGCCAGGAGTAACCTCTGTGCATCATTGAGTGTGACCCAAAAAACAAAACAAAATAAAATAAAATAAAATAAAAAATTTCTTTCACTCGTGTGGGGTTGCAACCCTACCAAAGCGCCAGAAGACCTTCTCAGAGCTCTGGCTCCTGTGGGCTCTTGACGGGCGGTTATGTTGCCCTTACAGAATTGACTGGGGGCGTGCAAGGAAACAGAGGAAGGAAAATGGGGCTTTCCATACAGATTTGGGAGTTTAGAAGCCTCCTTTTTCAGATCCTTGGGCCAGACTGAGAGGCTCCTCTTGGTGGAAACCACCTCGGGGTCCCCAGGCTCCACCTGCTCATTCCCCACCCCCCAACTGTGCTCGATGTCCTCCAACAGCTGCCCCGTCCCCTGGGCCTGGGGAGCCCTGGTCATTCATGTCCACAGACACTGGTTCAGGTCTTCTTGCTCATCCATCCATCCAAACAGCTGCCCGCCCTGTTCTCGGGGAGCAGAAGGAATGGGGTTTTCAAGGAGGATCTCTGGGCCAGACGCTCTGGGACTTGAGTTCGGTGCCTTGTGTTGCTGTAGTGTAGTCAGTTGCGTCAGACACGTGAGTCCCTCCAGATCGGTGTGGAAATGGTGGGTACTGGGGCATCTGCCCCTCTTTCCCTTTGCCTCAGTCCCTGAAGTTTGAAGTTTGGGACTGATTGGTGGCACCTTTCCCCCTTTTTAAGAATATTTGCATAACCTGAAGATTTGTTGATGATCCCTCTTCGACATCCCTCTCAAGGGATCTTCTTCGACACTGAGTAATATCACACGGTTAAAAAAAACTCCACGGGGTGTTATCAGCTGTTCATTAGATCATGTATGGAGTCAGCAGAGAACCTGTGATGTTTTTGCATTTAGGTTTAGAAAATGGTTGCTGGGAAACTAGAAGGAACCCCTTGTGTTTTTGCAAAAGAGTGTTCTGCCCCTTGCTTGTTCCTGAGAAACAGGGAGCCAGGCAAACACAGGCTGTGCGGCGTGCCCTGCTCGGCCCCCCAACGCCAGGACGCTAAGCGAGGCCGCCCCGCCCACCCTCCTGGGGCTCTGCTGGCTCCGCCGTGGTGAAAGCCCAGGACAGGGCCGTTCTCTGCGCAGTGGCCGCCTCTGCGTGCACATGCGTTGTGGAAGTGACCCTGACCGACTCTGCAGAGAGCGGCGGCAATAGCCACTGTCCTCATTGGTCGCTCCAGGCACGCCAAGCACAGGCCCCCTCGCCGTTGACAGAGCCGCTCAAGGAACGGCCTTGGCGTTGCCTCGGAATAACGTGATTCTCCCTCGGACATTCCTGACCGCTCTGAGACCTCTGAGAGGTGTGCGGGCTGGGGCTTTGGGTTCCTGGCGGAAAGCAGCGTTCCATTTTCATGGCCAGCGGAAGTTTCCGATGAGTAGGCAAGAGCAGGGCTGGGGAGACGAGCATGCGGGAGACCAGGGGAGGGGGGCCCGCTCCTGGGCACCGTATGTGCCCCCGAGAACTGCCAGCACACCCCTGAGCACTGAGTTGGGAGTAGCACTGCCAGGTGTGCCACCCAAAACAGAGATGAAAGAATAATGATGTGTGTGTGTGTGCGTTAGTGTATGTGTGTTTGCGTGTGTGCATGTATGTGTGTTTATGTGTTTGTGTGTGTGCATGTGTGTTTGCATGTGTGTGTGTTTGTGTGTGTATATGTGTGTATATGTATTTGTGTGAGTGTGTATGTGTTTGCGTGTCTGTGTGTTTGCATATGTTTGTTTGCATATTTGTGTGTTTGCGTGTTTTTGCTTGCATTTTTGTGTGTTTGCATGTGTGAGTGTGTATGTGTGTATGTGTTTGCATGTTTGTGTTTGCATATGTGTGTGTTTGCGTGTATGTGTGTGTTTGTGTGTGTTTGCATGTGTGTGTTTGCGTGTTTGTGTTTGTATGTGACTGTGTATGTGCCTATGTGTTTGCATATGTGTGTGTGTGTATGTGTTTGTGTGTGTGTTTGCATATGTGTGTGCAGTGTGTGTGTGTCCAGGACTCTCCTGTGTCTATCCTACGGCCCAGACACAGCGGTGAACACAGCGCTCACCTTTCCCCCCCACCTGCCGCTGAGCCCAATAATGACCTTGGGCCCCTGGTCACCGGGGAGCGCCCGGGCCCAGCCGTGGGCAGGGATCCCCGCAGAGACAAGCACGTCCCGTCCGCCCAGTGTCCGCCGGAGGAGGCGAGCAGAGTCACTATCTCGCACCTGTGGACAGCCCGGGAAGACCCGGATGTCCTCTCAGGCCCGGCAGAGCCAGCGCCTGGAGTTCTGGTCCCCCCACCCGCCTCTCCCCCAGGAGGTCGCAGTTGCCTCCGCACTGAGGTTCACAGAGGGGTGATTTGGTCTCCTGGCGCCTCGTTCCTGCTGTGCCGTGAGTCCCAGGAGCTGGGGCTCTCTCCAGCCTCCGCCATGGCAGAGAGAGGATCAGAGAAACCGTCCAGGGGACGACGCTCCCACGGGGCTGAGCCTGGACATGCTGTCCACGTCCGAGGAGTGCAGGACTGGCGCTGTCAGGCAGCTGGAAGCCAGCCTTGGCCCTGGGTGCGAGGTGCCACCCGTGGCTTTGTTGCTTGGGTTTTGATTAGGGGCGAGGGTGTGTCTTTGGACTCTGAGATCTGAAAAGGGCCCCGGGTTAACCTCTGCTTCCCCTCCACTCTTGGCCGAGTCCCCCGGTTGGATCAGCCGTCGGTGGACCGAGTTTCCTTGCATTGTTTTGGGGAGGGACAGGCCGGCTGCACGGCAGGGGCGAGCGCGGTGGGGGTGCCGGACACCCTCCGTCTCTGCCTCCGCTCCCGGGGCCCCAGGTGATTTCCTTAGGAAACGGCGTCCTCGGCACTTGGCCTTGGCATAGACGCCTCCGTCTGCAGGAACTCGTCAGCCTCAGGTTTTTCTGGGAAACATTCTCCGTACGAGTAAGCACGGCACTGAGTGCTCTCGGAGTCTCCAGCACCGAGCTCTTGTCCAGAGCCCCGTCACCCCCCAGCCCCTTCCCCGAGCTGGGCTCATGGAACAGACGAGCAGACACAGCTCGGCGATCTGCCCCCAGCCCCCTGCTCCCCGCTCGTCACTATTCCCCTTCTCACTGTCCCCTAAACCGGACTCGCCCCGGCCCAGGGATGGTGCCCAGGGCAGAGCATCGGCCAGCAGGCCCGAGGGCCAGCTCTGACACTGCCCCACCCCGCCCGCCCAGTGCCAGCCCGCGGCTGGGCTTTTAGAGACTGGCAGTGCCAACCAAGGGTTTGACCCTGGGATTTAAAATTAACCAACAACAAATGAAGGGAAGGAGAAAATAAAAGTGTTTTAAATACTTCAGGGGGCCAGAGACATAGCACCGGGGGTAAGGCCCTCGCCTTGGCTGGTAGGTGGCCGACCCAGGTTCGATCCCATGTTGGGTGCTCTGAGCACCCCCAGGAGTGATCCCTGAGCACAGAGCCAGGAATGAGCCCTGAGCAGCACCAGGTGTGGCCTGAAAACCCCAACAAAACCAAAATAAAATATAACATGCTTCCCGAAGGCCCCGTAGTCTGCTCATTTCTGACTCTGAGCTTTGGCTCTGGTTTAATCTCCGAATGTGCTTCTGGGATGCCATTTTCAAGGCCATGCTGGAATCTTTCTTTCTAATCCAGGCTCAAGGTATCTTGCATCTGTGCAGATCAGGTGGGAACGGGGTGACCTCTCTTGCCTCTAAAGTGTTTTATTAGTCACCGTCTGTCCCGTAGATTTGGAACGTGGGGCCAAATGCTCCATTGAGAGAAATCCAGCTTCCACCTTCACTGCGTAAGTCGATCTCATGGCATGTGTCTGGTGAAAAGGTAACGGACGCTGGTGGGCACGCTAAGCCAATCTATCAAAATAGTAAAAGATTGTTTCACGTGCGCTGTGTTTGCTGGAAAGAACACTTGGAATCAGGTGGACCTATGCCAGATTTAATACCAAAGTAGGTATTAGTGAGCCAGCAAAATGTTAGCATACATACTTAAAGAAACCATCGATTGCCAATGTCTAAATATTGGGGCACTTACCAGCAATTCAGATGTCTGGCTTCACATGAAAAGCCCCGAGTTCTGGCCCTACTTGGTCTCTTTTTCCGCCTCTGGCAAGGTGCCCATGGGCTGTGCCCTCCTGCCTCTCCGCCCCCCCCCCCCCCCATTGTCCATCACCTCAAACAGGGCTGCCCCGATTTCTTAGAGCCGTGTCCAACATAAAGGGGGAGTATTTCTGGTGACTCTGATTCTGTCTAGAGGGAGAAGTACCGTCTGAAAGGACCATGTGTTTGGGGGAAAATGAGAAGGGGTATTAGTATTATTATTGGCACAAGTGGGAACTCTACTTTGGGATTAATATGCCTGTGTGAAAACAAACCAAATTGCTGTTATGGGATCAGCTTGACCCCTCCAGCTCTGCCAGCTGGACTTTGGCATTTGCCACTGACCCTTGGTCTAGGGGAAGGGAGGGGCTGGCGGCGGCTGGGCCTGAGTCCTGAGGCCACGCACGTTCCTGGGTTGTGATCTGGCATTTGGGGGTGTCTCAGCCTGCCTGTCTGTGGAACCGAGGAGGATCTGGCAGAGTGGAACCAGATGGACGTGCCGTGCGAAGCACAGAGGTGTCCGAGTTTTGGTGCAGTGGCACCGTGGTGACCAGAGGAGTGTCCGGGATGCACCTAGGATGGACTTAGGGAATGGGCTTAGGGAATGGGCTGGGCCAGGGGGCGAGCCCCAAGAGAAGGAGCATGCGGCATGCATACGGCCCTGAGTCTGACCCGGGGCTCACCGGGGACCCCTGGAGCGTCTCCAGGTGTGGTCCCAAGCACCACTGGGCAGCCTCTGTTTTTCTCTTTTATGAATGGAGCAATGGGCCATGGCTGTGAAGGGCCAATCCAAGGTGTAGCTCTCAGAAGGTCATTATTGAATGATAGGGACCAAAGGTCATGACCAGCTCGCTCCTAAGGAACCCATCCTACTCGTTGATGGCTGTCCCCCCCTCAACCCCCCCCCCGCCCCACCATAAGGCAGGTGCTTCGAACTCATTGTTGTCATAATTCCGATAGTCCCTCCCTCTGCCGTTCTTCTCTCTCAGCTGCCCCGGCTGTCCTCTCTGCCTAGTTTCATTTCCTCTCTGCCTAGTTTCACTTTCCTCCTTCTCAGACATGGCTCAGTGGAGGGGAGACCTTCTTTAGAACATTCCCTCCACTTCCTGTTGGGATTTTCCTTTTCTAGCTTCCCCCCCACCTCCCCCAGTAGCACCGGATCACCCAAAATTGGCCTGTGAGCTCCAGAGAACGGGGCATCCTCACCCTTGTCTTTAGCCCTGAAACTCCACGGGGCAGTTCAGTGCATGGCGCTGAGGGTCCCCATAGTCTCGTTCACCAGAGTCAGGTGGGGTCAGACGAACCGTTATTTTCGTTTGTTTTTATCGGGGTGAGGGGTTCCCTAGTGGTCCTGGGGGCCGCTAGGGGGTGGGGGCTGTGATGTCTACATCCTGCTGGGCTTGGAGACCCCGTGGTGCCAGGAATCGAACCTGGGCCCTGCTCAGACCAGTCAGTGCACCCGCCCCGTGACCCATCTCCCGAGCCCCCAGACCCACAAATGTTGCGATTTCACTGAGCATTTGTTTGTAGCGTCTTTCCTTACACGGTGAATAAGAAGTCGTTACAGTCATGACCCTTTTAATCAGGATTATGCCAGGGAAACAGAGCGAATCAAGATCTCCTCCAGGCCCCAGGCTGAAGATGGAAATGGTTCTCACTCCAGGAACTCTGAGGCCTCGGCAGCCCTCTCAGCCTCCCCGGGTGCCTCGGCTCTGCTTCCCGGGGGCCCCCCCGGAGGCCGGTGGGACGTGGAGGCCGCCTGTGGCATGTTGAGGCAAGCACAGAGGCTGCCGGGGGCGCCCACTGCTGCGCCAAGCTTCTCCCCACGGGCTAGGGCTCTTCCCTGGGCCTCCTGCGCCTGTCGGTTCCTTTCCTCCCAGGAAAAGCATTCCAGGTCCCCCCTGGGAAGGTGGCGCTGAGCTCTCGGGGACAGGTCATCTCCTCGGGAGGAGGATTGAGCAACCTCCATCTCAGACCCGGTGGTCACTGCGCTAGGGTCGCCTGTGTGGTTCCTGTGACCAGAGACCCTCGCCAAGGATTCGATGCTGCCTGTAGGCTGCGATCTCGCACGGGCGGGCACAGCGGATCTCGGGTCAGTCGGTGCTCTGATGTCACTGGGACAGTGTGACGCCAAGGGCCCGTTCCGGGGGTCCTCTGGCCCCTATGAGAATCTCAGCGTTTATTCTCTCACTGTGTTCCAGACACGGGGAGGGGAGGGGGCGTCTCTGGCCGTGTTTATGGGGAGACACAGAACGAGGCTGAGTTCCTGTGCTTGCCCCGCCCCTGTGCCGTGCAGGAAGAGCAAATAACCCAACGCAAATCCTCGAGCGAGAGACGGGGGAGCCACTCGGTTCCTCAGATCGCCTGGTCCTCCTGAGTTGCATTCCTACCCTGGCTCTGGGTTTCAAGTGAGCTAAGGGGCAGGGGCGGGCGGGGGCGGGGGATGAGGGCGGAGGGTGCGCAAACATCTGGATTTGGTTTCATTCCATTTTATTTCAATTAATGACCCGTATTAGGTTGTGGAACAAGGTGGATGTGTGAACGCCAGCCCATATGTTCATGCTTCTCTAGATTAACAGGAGGCGGGGGTGGGGGAGAGCAAGTCAGCATCCGCCTCCTTCCTTGCCCCCGCCCGCAACCCCTGCTTCTTTCATCTCTCGAGCCCAGGGTCCCAGAGAGAGGCTGGCGGGGGCCCAGTGCACCTGGGTGCGGCTACCTGGGGCCCAGTGGGCGGGGCCTTCTGTGGCCTTCTGTGTCTGTCCGGGAGCATGCGCGGTGTGGGGGGGGTGTTGCTGCCACGGGAGGCCCGCACGCCCTGGAGCTGCTTTCTGCGTCCCGAGAACACACCAGGCTTTCTCCCGGGCCACCCGCTTCCGGGCCCGTCGTGGGGAGTGGCTGGCAGTGTGCAACACTCCCTTGGGTGCTGCCACGCACCCGTCGGACGAGGGGGCACCCCCAGAACAGCAGACATGGACTCCTGCAAGGTCCTGGCGTGCAGCTGCGCGCACCAGGGGGTCCCCGTCGGGACCCCTCGGAGCCAGGGACCTTGCGTGGCCGTGAGTGAGGACCAGCACGTCTGTGCGCCGTGAAGCTTCGTTCACAGGAATGGATGGTGTGCGGGTTCCACCCTCGGCAGGTGGTCGCCGACTCCGAGCCAAGGGGTCTGGGAGCCCACCCACAGGGCTGGGCATGGGGACTCCAGCGTCCCCACCTGGGAAATGCGACCAAGGAGATGCAGGGCTCACGGTGGCCCCCGGCAGCCCTGCCAGCCCCGTCTCCTTCCACCCTGCCCGTCCGAGTGGGCCTTTCCCCCAGAACCCACCCAGTTTCCCTCCGCGCCGCGCCTCTGGCTCTGGCTCAGGTGAAAGGCCCCGGGGTCTCGCTCGGGCCTTCTCGCTCTCTCCCTTGCCGCACACTCGGGCTTGTGCTTGTGTTAATAATCATTATTATATATTATACACTACGTTATACGTACTATTTATGTATATGATGTATAAATATTATTACTCTTCAGCGCTTGCACGTGCCAGCCATTTATCACTCCACTGCACAGCCCCCGTCGTCCCCAACCTAGTGCTCCTCTTCAGGTCAAACTCATTCATTCATTCATTCATTCATTCCTTAGGCACATCAGGGCCTCTCCATCACCACCCAGCTCCCTGCTGTGTCAGCATGCCATGGGGGCTTCATCTGCAGGGTGGGGGCTTCAGCTGCACTTTTTTTGGGGGGGCTCAAGGTCTAGGCCACACCCTGCAGTGCTCAGTGGCCCTTCCTGGTTCTCTGAGCAGAAGTGCCCCCCGGGCAGTGTTCAGAGTCGGGTGCCAGGCAGGCTCCTTCCCCGCTGTGCCGCCCCCGGGCCTGTGCGCTTCCAGTGAAGACTCCGGCTGGGGACCCGCTGTTCGCCCTGGTCCCCCGGAACCTGGCCCAGAGTGGGCGCAGCAGGTCCCTCCTGGAGGGGCTCCGGGGACCAACTGTGGTGACAGGGATTGAGACGCCCCCTCCCCAAATCGGATCTGCCTTTGAAGGTAGGGAAGCCGCGTGCCCCCCAGCCCAGGCTCCGAGGCCTGGACACCCTCGTTCAGGTCAGCAACCAGCGACCTCATCTCTGTCCCCTGGGGGGAGGCTGGGCTCAGGCTGGGGCTCCCCCACACCCCTTCTCCTCCCTCCATCACAGACCCCAGCCCCGGCCCTTCTCCCGCCTGCATGTCCCGAGCAGAGCCTGTTCACTAGGACACCAGGGACGCCAGGACCTCCCCCCCGCCCCCCCTCCCAGAGAGACCAGGCTGGCTGTAGAAGATGCTTCCAGAAAGCAGACTCAGCACGGCCGGGATGCAAGGGGTTCCTGCGGGTGTTCTCACCTGGCCACGAGGAGGAGAGTGGCCCCAGGCCCGCGAGAGCAGCCGTCCTGCCGCCCCTCCCCCTCCCGGCCCACCTCTACCTCATGCCACCCACGCAGGAACCAGGAGCCCGAGGCTCTGGGTCACGGTCACGGTCCGCGCCGGTCCAGGGCCGAGTGCCCTGCGAGGACCCTCCTCATCCCGGGGGGATTCTGCTCACAATCGCGCCGGGCTCCTGCAGGAAGCAGAGGCGCCAGTGAATTGATGGAAGTGGGCAGCGCTTCCCTTCCACCCCTGGCGAGTGCTCGAAACCCCCGGCAGGAAATTGCGGGCGCGACTTAACGAGTGGCGCGCTGACCCCAGACTTCCAAGGACTCGGGGAGAACAAGGCCCGGTGGCAGCGAAAGGGGCGGGGGCGAGGGCGGCGGGGCACGTGGGTGCCGAGCTGAGGGGATGCTGGGAGCGGAGGACGTGCTTTGAGGTTCGGGGTTTCCAGGTGGTGAATTGCCCCTGGGGATATTTAGGGGCGCTCAGTGGGCCGGGGTGGGGGGCGGGGGCCCGGCGCTGAGCCATGCATTGATTCCCGGAGGAGCTTCTGGGGGTGCTTATTTCCCCGGAAGCCCCCCTTTCTGCTGCTCTGCCTGGGTGCTGGCCGCCAGGCTCGGGGAGGGGGGGGGATGGTAGCAGATGGGACCCCCGCGTCCACAGGGCCCTACGAACTCACGGGCTCCTGACGCGTTTCCGTCATTGTCCACCAGGTGGCGACCGCCCCATGGAGACGGAGACAGAGGCGGTTCTTGAGCGCGCGCCCCTCCTTTAATTGCGGGTTTGAGCTTTGGACTGTGCCAGCAGGCTCCGGACCCTGCAGAAGACTTGAACTGCCTCGTCTCTGCCCTCAAGGAGGTCACCGAAGAACTGGCCGCGGGGTTCGAGCACTGACCGGCCGGCCCTGTTGGGTGCTTCTGTTCCTTAGGTCTGAGTCCCCGAGTCAGGGAGTAAAGAATTAACACCTGCCAGCCCGGGTGCAGTGGCTACACCGCGGGGAAAGGTGGGGAGGTTGCCTGAGATGTGTTGGGTTGTATCTGTCCCTCAGTGAGGCGGGCGGGGCAGTAAGCCACGGTGGGACTCTTGAAATCCCTCCTGTTCTTCTGGTCCTCCAGCCCTGGTAACTACTCTTCCAATCTGCTTATTTTATTTTTATTTATTTATTAAAATTTTATTTTTATTAGAGAATCACCGTGAGGTACAGTTACAGACTTACAAACTTTCGTGCTTGCGTTTCATACAGTGGTCAAGTACCCATCCCTCCACCAGTGCCCATTTTCCACCACCAATGGTCCCAGCATCCCTCCCCCTCCCCCACCCAGCCCTCCCACCCTACCCCACCCAGCCTCTGTGGCTGGGCATTCCCTTTTGCTCTCTCTCTCCTTTTGGGTATTGTGGTTTACAACATAGGTATTCAGTGGCCATCATGTTCAGTCTATAGTCTACTTTCAGCCCGCATCTCCCATCTCGAGCGGGCCCTCCTAGCACCCTTTACTTGGTGGTCTCTGCTCTATCTGAGCCGCCTTTTCCCCCAGCATGTGAGGCCGGCTTCTAAGCTGTGGAGTAATCCTCCTGGTACTTATCTCTTCTGTTCTTGGGTGTTAGTCTCCCATTCTGTTACTTTATATTCCACAAATGAGTGCAATCTTTCTATGTCTTGCTTTATTTATTTATTTTATTTTATTTTTTTTAAAGACAAACTACCAAATAAACTATCAAGAGTTTACTGCCCGCACAGGAGAGCCTGGCAAGCTCCCAGTGGCATATTCATTTGCCAAATACGGTAACAATGATGATGGGTCTCATTCCCCTGACCCTGAAGAGCCTCTAATGCGGCACCATTGAGAAGGACGAGTAGAGAGAGGCTGCTAGAATCTCAGGGCTAGGATGAGTGGAGACGTTACTGGGCCCGCTCAAGCAAATAGTTGATCAACGGGATGACAGTGAAACAGTGATACAGTGACAGCCCAAGGCACCGAAGCTGGGCGGGGGGGTGGGGGTGGGGTACAGGCGTCTCCCTGCAGGAATCTTGTGGCTCTGGGCCCCCCTGCTGCCCCCAGCAAAAGTGACCACAAAGCTTATGGCCGCTTCTGTCTGTGGCTATGAGGGAGGACACGTGCAGCTGCCCTGGTGCCCAGGTGCCTGGACCCGTCTCCTCTAGCGCCCCCTGGGGAGAGAAGGGGGTCTCAGAGTGTGTTGTCTTGTATTGTTTCGTCTGGGGCCTATCCGTGGAGATGCTCAGGGCTGACTCCTGGCCCTGTGCTCAGGGATCACTCCTGGCCAGGCTCGGGGACCGTATGGGGCGCCAGGGATGGAGGAGGCTTGGCCGTGTGCATGGCAGGTGTCTCCCTGGCCCCCTGACAGTCCTTAGCTGTGCCGTGGAGCGGTGATTCTTCCCGGCGAGTGCAGCATCCGTGGCGCATGTGCGGTGCAGCCTAGAGGTTTGTGATGGGATGGTTATAAACGCTGGGCACGTTGGCATGTGCAGTGCAGCCTAGTGGTTTGTGATGGGATGGTTATAAACGCTGGGCACGTTGGCATGTGCAGTGCAGCCTAGTGGTTTGTGATGGGATGGTTATAAACGCTGGGCACGTTGGCATGTGCAGTGCAGCCTAGTGGTTTGTGATGGGATGGTTATAAACGCTGGGCACGTTGGCACAGGTGTGGCCTGGCTACCTCTGCCCAACAGGCGTCCAGGTCTTGGATTCCGGAACCGAATATCCATTTGGGTCTCTCTGTTCCGATGGTCACTCTCTGAATGGTCCATTGTGCGGAGATGTTTCCCGTTCCCGAGGGCGCGGGGAGACCACTGGGGCAAGAACGTCTGAGGCAGAGCCGACCTCAGGCCCCACGCGCCGTGGCCCCGGGTGAGACTCCTAAGGAGAAAACATAGGGGAGAAGCGTCCAGAGACCCTCAGGTAGGTGACCAGAGTGACAGGGGGCTGGGGGCTGCCTCCGAAGGGAGCACGTGCGCAGTGAAGAACGGAGGGGAGGGGTCATCGCCGGGCCGGGGCCTCCTGCCCGCCCTCCTGGAGGTGCTGCTACGGCAGCAGTGTGCAGCCAGCTGTCAGCTGGTGTGACGCCTGCCCAGCTGACCACTGAGGACTCGGGCAGAGGTGGAGTCCCGGCAGGCTGGCAGGTGCCAAGGAGGAGGCAAGTGCTGGCAAAGTCATGCTCTAATCCCTACAGAATGTCCACGGTCTCTCCCTCCCTCCCTCCCTCCCTCCTTTCTTTCTTTCTTTCTTTCTTTCTTTCTTTCTTTCTTTCTTTCTTTCTTTCTTTCTTTCTTTCTTTCTTTCTTTCTTTCTTTCTTTCTTTCTTTCTTCTTTTCTTCCTCCCCCTTCCTTCCCCTTCCTCCCCCTTCCTCCTTCCTTCCTTCCTTCCTTCCTTTCTTTCTTCCTTCCTTCTTTCTTTCTCTTCCTTTCTCTTCCTTCCTCTTTCTTTCTTTCTTTCTTTCTTTCTTTCTTTCTTTCTTTCTTTCTTTCTTTCTTTCTTTCTTTCTTTCTTTCTTTCTTTCTTTCTTTCTTTCTTTCTTTCTTTTCTTCCCCTTCCTTCCCCTTCCTCCTCCCTTCCTCCTTCCCTTCCTTCCCTCTGCCAACATCAGGGCTTACTCCTGACTGTGCTCAGAGATCCCTCCCAGTGATGCTCAGGGAACTGCATTCAGTGCTGGAGGGTCAAACCCAATCCCCCACCCGCAGGCCGTCAGCCCTGTGCTGTCTCTCCTGGCCCCAGGGGAGTGTGCGTGTGTGGGGGGCAACGGGGAGCCTAGAAGCGAGCCCGCCTCCCTCAGCCTCTTGGGTGGCTCTGCCCCTGCCCGACCCCGCCTCTGAGGTGGGCTTTGGGCGCCCTCTGCCCGGCCTGCTGTGCCAGGGCCCCTTCTTCCAAGCCCCCGCACCCTGGTCCCAGCTCTGTGCGGTCAATCCCTCCCCGAGGGCGGAGGCCTGTCCCGGGTGCACCTGATGCTCTGTCACTGCTGCTGTCCCCTGCGGTGTGTCTGCGCCTCCTTCTTAGCCCTGTTGGCCTCGGGCGGGCGGCACTGAGTGCCCTCCCCGAGCCTCCGATCCTCATTCTCAGCGCAGAGGCGCCTGTGAGGGCTGAGGTCAGCACCGACGTGGGTGGCCTAGTTCTCCCCGTGGCCGGAAGTCTGGTTGTTCCCCTGTCCAGAGCAAACCACTGGACTCACACCCGGGCTAGATCCTGCACTCGGGCTCTTGGCTACGGGGGTCAGAGCCCTTCCCAGCTCCACACCCGCCACACCCCTCAGCCTCCTTGTTCCCTGGGTCCCCAGCCCCGAGCCCCGTGACCCTCGCGGCCCCGCCTGTGACGCCCCACGTGTTCCCGTCCAGAGCAGCCAGAATCTGAGTCCTCGAAGCCCGTGAGCTCCTAGGCTGGAACCACTCCCTCGTTTTCTCGGGGGTTTTATTTTCGGGGGGGTGGGGGGTGGGGGCGCAGTAAGTGATAATCTGTGGGGTCGAGAGCGCAAAGAAGGGGGGACGTAGGTGGAATTAGCACATCGGTGCCTCAGCTCCAAGGACACCGTGCGGAAGGCCGCCGCCGTGGGAAGCGCCGACGTCACCCAGATCGCGTTACCGAGCGGGGCCTGGCCCGCGTTTATTTGCACAGATGCGGCCGGCCGGGAAAAACACATTTCTGCAGGCTCCCGCCAGCCCCCGAGATGGGCTGATAAGGGAGACAGCGCCACCTGCCACCGCAGGGCCCCCGCGGGCTCCGGAGCCTCCGGGAACCCCAGGGGGACGAGAGGAGAGGAAATGGATCCTGCTGGCCCAGCCCCGTATTTATACAGACCCCGACCCCCACACGCCTCCCCTCTCTCCGCCCCAGCTGCCCGCTCGGCCCCTGCCTCCCGTGCTGACTTCCAGGAACACTCGGCGGCTGGGGGTGTTCATATCTCAAAGGCTGCACTGGGCTGAGTTCAGGGTCTCTGAGGGCCCCTCCGAGGCGGGAGGCTCGTGACGGAGCGAGGGGGAAGCCTCGGCCGGTGGGTGCCAGAGCTGGGACGCCCTTAGCCCACAGGCTACCAAGGACCGTTCAGACCCTCCGTCCCCACTTGCTTTACAAACAGGACAAGGAACCCACAGCCCCCACCCATCACCCCCCCGAACTGCCGGCCCCCCCAGTCCTGAGCTCCCAGACCTTCCCGAGCTGACTCTGGGCAGTGGAGGGCGGGGTGGAGGGGGGCGAGGAGGTGACAGAGGGCTGAGGGGTCCCCAGCCCAGCTGCATGTGGCCAGACACAGGGTCTGGCTCAGGCTTCAGGTGGGCACTTACAATGGCCGCGGGTCACTGGGCCCACACAGGAAGCAGCCCGAAGCCTGCTCAGGGGAGGCAGGGGGGTGAAAGGGGAAGGACGGGTGAGTGTGTGTGTGTGTGGGGGGGGGTGGTAGGGAACCTTCCAGAAGTCTAATGTGTTCCTTCGTGGGGGCCGGTGCTCTCAGTGCCCACCTGGAGTGTTTGCGCTCATGTTCAAGAGCAGGAAGCCCCCTCCCTCCGTTCTGCCCCTGACCCTCCGGGCCAGAGGCCAGCGGGCGTGAGAACAATGCAGAGGAGGCTGGTGGCAGAGAGGAAGAGGGTGCACTCGGCCAGACCCCGCCCCCGCCGGCCCCTGGCCCGGCTGCTGAGTGGGGGGGGGGCACCGCTAGCCCCCCGCCGCGCTCTCCTCTCCTCTCCTCTCAGCCCGCCCCTGGCGCGTGGTCCTCCTCTTGGAAAGAATGGGGGGAAGCTGCCAGCTCCCAGATAAGTTGGCACGGCCGCGGCCCCCGGGCCAGGCCCCCATCCTGCAGGATTTCCCTGGGCTGGCCAGCCGCGTGGGGACAGGAGGGGTCACTGCTGCCGCCGCCGGCCTGGTGACCGGAGCGAGCGGCCAGGAAGGAAGCGCCGAGGCACGGACGCAGCAGCGGCTCCTGCGGGGGCCTTCCGGGCGGGGAGGCTGCAGGCGGGGGTCTCGGGGCGGTGCTGCTGGTCCAGTGCCAGGGGCCAGGGGCCAGGGACGGGTGCTGCTCGGGCCCCGCAGTGCTGGAGGGACCCAGGCCACCTGGGCCGCGTCGGGGACCACTAGGGCTGGACTCACACGGGCTTGGGGGACCTGGGTCGATGCTAGGCTTGTCCTTAAGTGCCGTCTTCCCGGGCCCGGCTGTTTGCTGTTAGTGTCTCCGGTGACTGCACACCTCCGCCCCTCCCCCGTGAAGCGCCCAGGGCCGCCGTCCTCCCGTCACCACTCTCCCCTCCTCACCTGCCACCCCACACGCCCCCGCTGCTCCGTACCAGCTTTGCCACCCAGGCCAAGGCTCTGCCACCCCCCAGCTCTGACCTTCACTCGCTTCCGTTCCCTCAGCCACAGGTGAGTGGGATCACCTGGCAGGCACTTGTCCTTCTCTTTCTGACTGACTTCACTCAGCGTGACGCCTCCCAGCTCCACCCACGTGGTCGCAAACGGCAAGGTTCCATCTTTTCTTGTGGTGACATGGGATCCCGTGCGTCCGCCGGGGCGGTGGTGCCCTGCCGTGTGGCTGGGGCTGATGTCGTGTATCCTGGGGAGTGGGGTCCAGCGAGGAAGCTTCTGTCTTGCATGCGGCCAACTCAGGCTGGACCCCCAGCGTCCCCAAAGAGTCCCCCACTCCTGCTGGGAGTCATCCCCGAGCACAGAGCCCAGAGAACGCCCCAAGCACAACCGGGGATGGCCCTGCCTTCAGAGAGAGAGAGAGAGAGAGAGAGAGAGAGAGAGAGAGAGAGAGAGAGAGAGAGAGAGAGAGAGAATCCCACCATGTGTATTCTTTGTCTACTCCTCTGCCCCTGAAAATTGGGGTTGCTTCCAGGTCCGTGCTGTTGTACTTGGTGCTGCAGTGCACACAGGGGGCGTTTGGCTTTTCAAGTGTGTGTGTGTGAGTATGTGTGTGTGTGAGTGTGTGTGTGTGTTTGGCTTTTCAAGTGTGTGTGTGTGAGTGTGTGTGTGCGTGAGTGTGTGTGTGTGAGTGTGTGTGTGCGTGAGTGTGTGCGTGCATGTGTGTGAGTGTGTGTGCGCGAGCTCGCGCGTGTGTGTGTGTGTGTGTGTGTGAGTATGTGTGTGTGTATGACGGGTGTTGGAACACTGTATGACTGAAACCCCGACCATGAACAACTTTGTATCTGTGTGTCTTACCGTGATTCAATTTAAAAACATAAATAGAAATTAAAAAAGAAAAGAACGCTGCCGTTGGTCGAGGTGTCTGTTCTTGGGAACGCTGGTAAATGCCGTCTACACGGACCCCGTTAGCGCTCAAGGCACATTTCAGGCCGAGGTGCCCGTCGGGGGCCCATCCCCCATAAACGGACACTTCCTGCCACCTTGGCTCCAACCTGGAGGAACTTCTCTCCTATTCTGGTTGCCACCCCCTAGGAGGGCAGCAGCTTCCCCCGCAGGCATCTGCCCAGTGGTCAGTGATGATGCCTCCCTCCCCCACCTGCGGGGTCATGGTCGCGGCTCAAGCCAGCGGCTCCTGTTTTCAGGGGGTGGGGGACACCACCGTGGCTCTTGGCGGGGTGGCCAAGGCTGCTCTAGAAGGCCCCTGGCCAGAGGGCCTGCAGGGGTAGAACTCAGATCCTGGCCTGCAGGGTCCTTGGTCAAGAACAGGCCGGATCTGACGCCGCAGCCTAACAGGCTGTTTGCAGAAGGGAAACTGAGGCACAGAGAGGGCACGCGAGCTGACGCCAGCGCCCATACCGCAGGCTGCACACTCAGAGGAAGACCACCTTAGTGCCAGGCTCTGCCCGTCAGGGGTCGGAGAGATCTAGAGAAACGTTTCCGGGCCCCGGGCTCCCCGCCCCACCCCACAAAACGCCTGAAACAGAAGCATTTTCCCCATCACTGACTCCTCGCAGCCCCTCCCCACCTGCCTGCGTCTTGCGCATTTTAGCTGTCGTTGGGGGAACGTTTCTGAGTTCACAGTTTATCATGTGAAGTGTCATTCTGCCCCTCTCCCCCTCCACCCCCGCATTGAAAACACTGCGTTTCTATTGCCACTCCGGGAGAATGTTTATTTTCAGTCCTTTCGAGATCTCTCAGATTCCTGAGGCTAATTAGAATACAAGAAAAATAAGGAACGTTTCTTGTTTGCCTTCTACATGTCAGGAAATGTGCTTTGCTACTTATGGAGACAATTTTCTCATCTGTGCAAAAGAGAGAGAGAAAAAAAGAAAAAAATCCAACCTCCCAGAACACCCATTAAAAGAAAAAAAGCAACAACACCCTTGCAAGGTGGGTTTCGTGAACTGAAGGCCTGCAGGCGAGAATCACTCGCCCCAGGTGCCCGGGCAGCAGGTGATGTGAGGATGAACTTTGGCCCTGAGGGTGGAGGTGTGTGATGGCCCCACCTTGGTGCGCGGCGACACCCCAAATCAGAGGGTTCCGGCCATCGCCTTGATCCCCCCAGTCTGCCACAGTCCCCAGGTGTGGGGGCTTCCTGGAAATCACCCAGCCTGCTAAGGGGATATTTGTGCTGTCGTGCCGGGGGGTCACTGCCAGCATTGCGGGGGACGGAGAGCGGGGCTCACCCCCATACAGCTCCCACACACTCTAGCATTCCAGCTGGGGGTGCCAGCCCCGTGCGTGCTGGGCGTCTTTCTGAAAGGGGAGGTCTGGACAGGCAGAGAGAAGGGCGTGAGCTATTCCCAGCGGGGACTGCAGCTCCCTGAGGAGGGACAGGGAGTGACGTCACTGGAGCTGGAAGCCGAGGGCAGACGGTCACTGCTGGGTGGCCTTTTATTTATTTATTTATTTATTTATTATTTTATTTTTTATTTTTTGGTTTTTGGGTCACACCTGGCAATGCTCAGGGGTTACTCCTGGCTCTGCACTCAGGAATTACTCCTGGCGGTGCTCAGGGGACCATATGGGATGCTGGGAATCGAACCTGGGTCGGCCGCGTGCAAGGCAAACGCCCTACCCGCTGTGCTATCACTCCAGCCCCTGGCTGTTTATTTTAAGGATGCTCCGAAGCAGTGCTCAGGGGACCCAGGGACCAGTGATACTCTGCCAGCGGACCGGATGCTGCGACTCTGGGGCCGTGCGTGCTTGGTGCTCTCTCCGTACATTGCTCTTTTGACGGGCTGCAAGAGATTGGTGCCACGCAGCCATCCCAGGGCAAGGGGACGTGGAAAGTGGATCCCTAAGATGCAGCGGCGAGTGGTGGCGGGTGGAGAGGCGAGGCGAGGAGCCCAGCAGGAGGGCGGTGGAGCTGCCGGGGTCCTCAGCTGGGCTCAGCCTTGCAGGCGCCCCCCAAGCCTCGGGTCCCTCCCCTGGGCTTCATGATAACAGAGCCAGAGCACTTTCCCTGAGCAGCCTCGTGCCACTGTGAGAAAGATGTGGAGGGAGAAACTCAGCTCCCCGCAAAGCCTCCGGCGAACAGCATGTGTTCCAAAGCGTCTTGAAGCTAAGGCCGAGTGTGTCCCCCGTGGTTTGGGACAGGTCAGAGGTCACATAAGTAGCAGCGCCCGCCACAGCCACGCCCAGACATCCTTTCACCGAGAGTCAAGTGTCATTGAGGGAAGACATCCCAGCCTCCCCACGCCCCTGCTGCCTCCCCTTCACACACACACACACACACACACACACACACACACGGATACACTCACACACAGATGTATGCATGCACACAGGCATATACACTCACACACAGACACACATGCATATACACTCAGACACTCACACACAGGCATATACACACATCTGCATGCATGTGTGAGGCATATACACATGCATGCAGCTCTGACTATACATTCACATGCATATACACACATGCCTACATATATGCTACACATGCATCTACTCTCACACGCGTGTACACACATATGCACAGCTCACTCTCACACAGGCAGATGTGCACATGCATATATACTCATGCAGACCACAGTCGCGGGCACTCACACACAGGAACACACACACACACACACACACACGCATGCACACTCACGCGCATGCACAGCCCCATATGCGCGCTCACACTCGCGCCCTCTCTTCCATGGAAACCCTGTGGCTGCCCCGCCCGTCTCTCCTGCACACCTGTGCCCGGCTCTGCCGCAGGCCCTGGAGGGGGGGGTGACTGCAGCTGGCCCCGAGCAGGGCAGGAAGGCCCCGAGGCTGCGGGGCAGACCCCCCGCGCCCCCCAGCCCGTCCCAGAAGCACACACAGTCTGACCTCCGCTGAGCTTCCCGACTCGGCTGGGGGAGGATGCCAGCTCCTGTCCAAGAACAATACGTCTCGGGGGGCGGGGGGGAAAGCTGGAGGTGGGCTCCCACTGCGGGCCCTGGCCCCGCTGCCTTCTCAGGCCCCTCACAGGGCCATCCGCTGGCTGGAGAAGCCCTTCCCGTCCCGGGAGCCGGCCTGGCTCCTGCCGCTGGAAGGTGGAGACCGGACAGCGGGAGGCAGTGGGGAGCAAAGGTGTTTCTTGCGGTCTGCCAGCGGGAAGGCAGAGCTGGGCCCGGGTGGGACTGCCGGGGCCGGGGCCGGCGTGGCTGCAAGGGTGCAAGTTGGAAGGGCCCCCGGGCCCCCTCCTTCACTGCTTCCTCACGCAGAGGGCCCACCTGCAGCGTGGGGGACACAGTGGGGAGCCCCCCTCTGTGGCATGCAGGGGCCGAAGGAAGTCAGACCCCCGCTGACGGAGTTTGATGATGCCCAGGGCACAGGAAGCCACCCCGCAGAGCAGGAGTTGGGGGGCGCTGCCACAGTTCCCAGTCGGGGTTGGGGGCGGGGGATAGGACCCCCTGAGTCTGTGAATGGAGGGCATTTGGAGGAGGCGTCACAATGTCCAGGAAATACAAGTCAATTGCAGAAAAACTACTAACGCTAGAATAAAGTGTGTGTGTGTGTGTGTGTGTGTGTGTGTGTGTGATGATATGGTTTCTCTGTGTAATTGTGTGAGTGGGTAGTGTGTGACTGCATGTGTGTGTATCTGTGTGGTGTATGTCTGTGGTGTGTGTGTGTGTGTGTGTGATGATATGGTTTCTCTGTGTAATTGTGTGAGTGGGTAGTGTGTGACTGCATGTGTGTGTATCTGTGTGGTGTATGTCTGTGGTGTGTGTGTGTGTGTGTGTGTGTGTGTGTGATGATATGGTTTCTCTGTGTAATTGTGTGAGTGGGTAGTGTGTGACTGCATGTGTGTGTATCTGTGTGGTGTATGTCTGTGGTGCGTGTGTGTGTGTGTGTTGTGTGTCCGTGCATCTGTGTGTTTGGGAATGTCTGCGTGTCTAAGTTCATCAGGATCAGCACCCAGTGGTGGGAGTTTCCGGCTCGCAGGCGGAGGGTGGAGGGCTGGCAGGACTCACGGGGTCCCCGGGCAAAGCCCTTGGGCCACTCGGCGTGCTCCTCTCTACTCTTTTACTTCCTCTGGGGCAGAAGTGAGACTCGGCCCTCCTGAGCCCGGGGAACCCTAACCTGGCCCTCTGGGGGGAGGCCGGGGCGAACTGAGGGACAGAGGTGGCTCCGCGCGGGCAGCCGGCTGCAGGTGGGGAGCAGAAGGGACTCAGAGCCCCTGGACAGCTCTCGGACCCTGGCCTGCCCAGAGCACCCTCTGCCCGGGCTTCAGGGGCCTGTCCTGGAACTCTCCTTCCCTCTCGCAGGAAGTCAGCCCACGAGCCACAGCCTGTAGCCGGGGCTGCCGGGGGCAGCCAGTCCCCAGCTGGTCCCCTGGCTCCGAGGGACACAGGCCTCCCACAGCGCTGAGTCAGGTCTAGGGCCCAGGTCAGGCCAGGCGAAAGGCGCTGGGGGTGTCCGGCGTGGGCTGCTGCTCTGTGGGTTCCCGTCTTTGCTCAGACACCCACAGCCCAAGGAGCAGGCGGGAGGCTCCGTCTGTTTGGACTACGCTGCCAAAACTCTCGGTTTGACTTGGGGCTACACCAGCAGTGCTCAGGGGTAACTCCTGGCTCTGCATTCAGGGACCACCACTGGCAGGGCTCAGGGGACCATATAGTGTGCTGTGCTGGGGATCGAACCTGGGTCGGCCGCAGCTAACGCCTGGTAGGTGCCACCTCCCCAGCCCGAGTCATCCCAACCCCAGACCTTGTCTGATAATGGTGTGTAGGCTGGGTAAGCCAGCTGCAGCCGCCTACCCCCCCCCAGCCCCCCCAGCCCACCTCCTGCAGGCTGCTGCATTCCAGAACATTCCTTGTGGGCAGTAGTCAGGGACTGGGGGAAGAAGTCCCGTGGGACTGTGAAGGAGAAGTCCTGGGCCAGGAGCTGTGTTTCTGGTTTTGATACTTGGCCAACGTGCAGATAGGGAGGAATGCCATTAATTAGTTGCGAAAGAGAAGCAGCCCGTTTTCTGTTGCTTTATCATTTTCTCCCCTTTCAGGAATCGAGGGGAAAGGTGGTAAGAAAGTCATACGAGGAATCGGGGGGCGAGGGGGCGTGGGGGGCTGCAGGAGTGGGGAAGGGGTCTCCAGCCTCGTTGCGTGGCACACAGTAGGGATTTGCAGCACGCACAGCCTGGGTGCTTCCCACTCGTGGGTTCCTGGACTCCCCTCCCCCTTCCCTCGGAGAGGAAGATGGGGCGCTCATGTCTGGCCTCCCAGGCAGTGCCATGGGGTGGGGTGGGGGTTGGGCACAGCCCGGCCTTCTACGTAGTTCCTTTGCCCCTCTGAGGAGACCCTCTCCCAGGAAGCTGCTTCTTCAGCGAGCACCCCGTTTCCACGTTGCTTTATCCCTTATCCTGAGCCCCGTGTGGATTCAGGGAGGGTCTGTCTGTGCCAGCCGGCTCAGGCCATGGCGTGGGGGTCAGTGTGGCCTTCCTGAGGGTGGGGGCTTAGGGTGGGCCAGTGGGAGGGTGCAGGGCCCTTCCCGGCGAGTGGCACAGGGTAGTGGGGTGGGGAGGAGGGCTGGGAGCACGGAGGAGGTCGCCGTGGCTTTCGGGAGTGAGTGATGAGTGAGGACCGAGGGTGTGGTCCGCATCCAGATGGAAACGGGAAGCGAGTGGTGGGGTGGGCCTCGGAGGGCTCCAGGGAGGGCAAAGGCTCGCGTTGCTCCAGGAGGGGTGTCTGGGGGCGGGGGACACACGCGGTGGCTGGCTCCTCGGAGGGCTTGGCTGTCCCTTCGGATCCGGCTGTCAGCCCAAGGGCCACCAGCAGAATGACCCGATTCTGTTGCCAGACCTTGGGTGACTGGGTGGGGGGCGGCGTCAGCTCCCGGGGTCCCACGTCACTCCCCGAGTCTCAGTGTCTCCCCCGCTCTCTCTCTCTCAGACCCCCGCTGTGCCGAGTGAGGGACGGGAAGGCACGGGGAGGCAGCCGCAGAGCTGTCGACACGGGCATGCACGGAGCATGACTCCCGGGCGGAGGGCGTCCCCTCGTGTGTGCAGACGGCCGGGAAGTGCTGAGCTCACACCCTCGCACTCCCGCGCCCCGGGAGAGTTGCTTCACTCGGAGTGCTGGCCCTGGTTATTGCCACGCCACAGACGGGCTAGCCCAGCGCACGGGCCTCCGAGGAAGCGTGTGAGGGGGATGCTCGGGTGGACGGAGAGCATGGAAGCGATGGAAACGTGCACGCGCCCCGACAGGGACCACGCGTGTCTTCCAGAGGACCTGCCTGGTCGAAGGGGAAATCCCCCGTCCCTGAGAACAAAGGCCACTGCGCACTGACCCGGCAAGGGGCAGTAATCCAGCTCATGAAATGAAAAGAGGCGGGGACCGGGGGTCTTCTCTAGGTTGTGTTTGGCACCAGAGCAGATGAGTCAAGGCCTGCCCTTGTTCCTTCTTCCAGTAACACACACACATTCTGACACACGTGTAGAGATATATCCATATACACACATTTGCACACTAAGACACACAAACACCCATACACATATGCACACACTCTAACCAACACTCACACACTTATATATGTATATATATATATATATATATACATATATGTATGTATGTATTTGAGGCTCTTCCTGTTCCTGGAGCAAGCAGACATCATTGGGCTGCACTAGCATGCGACAGGGACAAATGGAGACATTACTGGTGCCCGCTCGAGCAAATCAAAGATCAACGGGACTACAAGTGATACAAGTGATATACATATACACACACAGAGTTACACACCACTCACATAGACATACATGTATACAGACACATTTTCTTTGTCTCTGTCTCTGTGTCTCTGGCTCTGTCTCTGTGTCTCTGTGTCTGTCTCTCTCTGTCTCTTTGTCTCGGTCTTCTCTGCCTTCTCTGTCTCTCCCTCCCCCTCTCCCTCTTTGGTCCGGTGAGGCTGGGGCTTCAGGTGCCCGGGTAGTTTTCTCAGACCCAGGCAGGCCCCGGCCTGCATTGCGGCTCCTTTCATCTTCGGCAGCTTTGGCTCAGTGGAATTGTTTCAGGCAGCGACGAGATAAACTCTGAGGTCTGCGACCTAAGTGGGCCTTCATGAAAGAGTTCGCACATTCGTGAAGCGTTTTCCAAGGTTTCCTGGGACCCAGGAAACTGCTGGTAATCTTGGAGCTTCTTCCTGTGGTTGCTCGGGATTTTCCACCGAATTACACAATTTGGCACACACACACTCACACACACGCTAAAATAGATGATTTTCATTTTCTTGGACTAGATAAGGCCAGAACACAGGAGATTAATGAAAAACAATAGGCTGGAGCAATCCCTCTTCCCACGTTTAGCTCCAGGAACAGTTGGCATGTGTGGTCCGGACTCATGACTAATCTGGAAGACCAAGACGGCTCTCCGTCTCAGGGTCAAGACTGAAGGGCCTCCTTCCTAGAGAGGAAGGTGGAGGGAACGGGTGCTCTAGTACTCCCTCCTAAGTGCCCAAGGGTGACCAGGGTCCCTGGAAACAATGATGAGGTCCCTGAACCCACTGGTGAGCTCCCCGTCAGAAGGGCCGTCTTGCCCCCACAGGAGGTTTCCACGGGATTGGGGCCCTTCTGTTGGGTACCCAGCGTAATTTCAGAGTTGGCTTCTTCTGGTCTTGAGTAGGAGGCTCGGGGGACCTGGGGGTGGAAACGCTGGTGGAGGGAAGTGGATGTTTTCGGGTGCCGTAGAGCTGATTGTGTTATACATGGAACCCTGTTATTAACAGTCTTGCAAGCCACGTTGCCTAAAATTAAATTAAATTGAAATATAAAGAGTTGGCTTCTCTAAAGAGCACCTTCTAGGCTCTTCGCGGCCTCTGTAAAGCCGGCCCTGACACTGAGAGCGACTGAGTCCCTGTCTACATCAGGTGGATTTGCAGCGTTGGTGCCCTAGCGGCCCTTGAGGTTGGGTAGGAAAGAGGGCACTGGTGAGTTTGGGCGGGGAGAGGAGTGGGGCGTGACAAAGGCAGACTTGTAGATGCTTTCAGATTCGAGAGCAGGTGGCCCACTGGGCCCTTCTGCTCTGGTCTCCAAGCCAGGAAGGCTGTCGGGAAGGCCCAGGCCAGCTCCCCTTAGCCCCCAGCGTCCCTCCAGGCCCCTGATTGGACGTGACTGGCCCTGCACTTCGAGGGCAGAGTTTAGTTGCTTTCCCTCTCCCACTGAGCTTGCTTGCTGATAGCCAGGGATCTCGGTGACCTTTAAGACTGCACCAAGTTGGGGCTGGAGCGATAGGACAGCGGATAAGGCACTTGCCTTGCACACAGCCGGCCTGGGTTCAGTCTCCACATCCCACATTGTTTCCCCTGCCACCCCCCCACCAAGCACCCCCAGGAGTAATTCCTGAATGTAGAGCCAGGAGTAACTCTTGAGCATTGTTGGGGGTCGGCCCGCAGGAACAGAGAGAGCTGTGACGGGCTGGAGAACGTGGACGAGGTGAGACCAGCCGCCGAAAACAAAGAGGAGGTAAGTCAACCATGAGATTGCGCATCTCAGTTGGCATGGAATGTTCTTTTCCTTCTATGAACTCACCCGGGTCGGCCCGAGTCACATCGCATGACCACATCCAGACATCATCACAGGCACTGATGAGTCAGGCACTGCAGGCTTGGTGACCTCGCCGAGGTACTGTGTGGGGCGGGGAGATGCCCCTTTCTATTAATGAGGTTTTGATTCAACTAGAAAGACAACGGGAAAAAGTGATCGGGTTGCTATTTGGGGGCCGCGCCCAGGGGTGCTAAGGGACTTGCGGTCTGCAAGACAAGCACCTTCACCTCCCACTATGTATCTCTCCAGCCCCGGGGGAACAGTGATTTAAATCACCCACCAATAAGGGATGATTGAGTGACTATTAATAGATCAGAGCTCTCCGTGTGCCTAAATGATATCTGTAAAGAGTTTAACTAACACAACAAAGTGATGGGGGAAATATTAAGTGGAAAACGTCAAAGAAAAATGCAATTTAAAATGCACACTCTGGTGCCCAGAGGAAGCAGGCCTCTCCTGCACCCTCTCCCCCATCCCCCCCTGCACCTTCCCCCCCTCAACCCTTCCCCCACCCACCCCCGCCTTCAGTGCTCCTCGCTCCTCGGTGTATAATCATTGAAAGAAAAAGGGTGGCCGTGAGCCAGGAGTTTAAGTGGCTGGTGATTCCGGTGGGAGGAAAGAGCGATCTGCTGGATTTTATTTAGAATTATTCATGATAATTCCATCTACTACCAGGGCCTGTTTCAAGATTTTTATAGGGTAAGTCATCACTGACGTTCCAACGGTGCCCAGCTAGCTGCCCGGCTGGTCTTGATCAATTGGTGAGAAGCTCCTCGGATATGGCGCTGAGCTGCCCGGCCGTGTGTCCATGTCTGGGCTCTGGGAAGATCGGGGTGGAGAAAGCCCGGCCCGAGAACCCCACAGCTCCTCGGATGCGCTTGCTTCCCTGCTCACAACTGCCGCCTCACGGGACTGCGTCTGTGCAGGGGAGGAATTTCCCTTGGTTTGAAAGCAACGGAAGCCCAAGGCGGCAGGACACGGTCTTCCCTCCCTAGCTCTCTCCTTCCTTCCTAATTGGGCTGGACAGTGAGAGTTCCTGACCCAGGCTGGGCCTGTCATTCGCTCCCTGTGTGGCCTGGGCCAAGGGCGCCCCCGCCCCCCACCCTCATCGCCACCCCCCACCCCCCCCGCCCCAGCTCTGGGCCTCAGCTTTCCTGTCTATAAAATGTGTTGGCGGCAGCTCTGAGCAGCTGATGATGGGACTCGGGCCAGCTGGAGAACAAACTTTGTGAAGGATAAGCAAGAGACCACAAAATAGCCGTGCGTGTTTGTGTTTATTCGGCCCGAACATAACAACCTCCCGGGAAAATGTGCGCAGCTGGAGGAGGCCCTGGCGGGGACACACAGGCAGCCACTACTGTCAGGAATTGTCAGGAGACTCCTCCGACCTTCACGGGCACTGCTGGCTCCTGCCCAGGCCTTCTGGGGTCTGGGGTCCCCCTGCAGCCCAGTGAACCCTGCACCTTCTGAGGAAAGCTCTTACAGTCACTCTTCTTCTGTACGTCAAGGTTCTGGACAAGTGGCTGCGTATATTAGACAAGTCAGCCGGCGTCTCCTCAACAGCCAAGAAAGAGACCTGTAATTAAAATTGTCGCCCTTAGTTATGGGTGCCATTTCATTCTTTCATTGGCACCCCCTCTCCCCAACCGAGCACCCTGCTAAGACTTTTCCTTCTAAGAGAGATGTTATCACTGAGGTGACTGATAATCATAACAGGCCACCGCTAGATTACTCCGTCTTGGGGATATTAACACTAAGAACGCTGTGAACTGAACAGATAACAGCTTTTCGGTGTGAGCTATTGCAACGTCTCTAGGGAACTAGCAAACGGAATTTGCTCGAAAGCCATGCAGGCTTGCCTATTGGATGATCAGATCAAGCAGGGACAGAAACCAGGACTTTAGAATGAGAGAATTCAGTTACACATCACGATTGTCATATCCAACCCCATTCGCTCCCGGGAAACCGTCAGCAGAGAGGGCGGATGGGATTGGCTGGGTGTTAGACAGGGCTCAGCAGAAGAAACACTCAGACCTATCCTTTTTGTCTGCTGTGTGACCACCTACAAGATTACCTTTATCAGCCCTTGAGAGGCACCTTCCTAACCACCAGCACAATCTTTAAAGGAGCCCTTTGCTTTTTTTTTTTTTTTTAATGTACGAGTACTGCTATTTACTCAGCCATTGATTAAGCTGAGTTGACCATGAACTCTATATTAATTTCTTTTAATGTAGGAGTACTGATATTTATTCAGCCATTGATTAAGCTGGTTGAATTGGCCATGAACTCCACATTACTTTTTTTTTTTTTTTGTGGAATCACTGTGAGGTATGGTTACAAAGCTTTCATGTTCGAGATGCAGCTTTCGTCATCGAGATACAATGATCGAACACCCATCCCTCCACCAGTGCACGCTTTCCACCACCAGTGCCCCCAGTATATCCCCCACCCCCCATCCCAGTCCTCACCTTGCTTCCATGGCAGGCAATTTCCCCAATACTCTCTCTCTACTTTGGGGCATTATGTTTTGCTTGGATTTTCCCACAGCGCCTTTGCTTTCCCACGTGGTCCAGCGAGGCTGAGTTGCCTGCCCAGGGTCACATAGTTGAATTGCTGAGACCCAAACCTGAGTCCTTTTGGTTCCAGTGACTCGTCCAGGCTGTTGCCTCTCTCCCTAACTCTTCACAAAATTCCCCGTGGTGCCGATGCTTCTTGGTTCACTCAAGCCTGTGTCCTGAATCACGAATTCTTTATTTCTCCGGCGTTGCCAAGCTGAATAGCCTAAACTCGAGGGGAAACGCAGAGTGTCAGCAAATCTCCGCGCGCCCCCCAGTCTCCTTTGCTACCACCCAGCATTCATTCACGTTCTTTCTAGAACCAACCTGGTTGTCTGTAAGCTATTCCTTTCTTTGGCTTCTGGGCACGTCTCCTCTTGACCGGGTGCCCTAGGAGAGCAGGGATTTTGTGTCTCCTCTGTCTAAAGGGGGCAAAGAGAAGTGATTTTTGGAGAGGCAGAAGCCTGAGTCCTCTTCCTGTCCAGTCACGGATCCCAAGGCTGCTCCCCCTTCCAGCTCTTCCTCCCTCTTCCCTACTTTTGGCAAAGTTCTCCTCCATTCTCCAGACAGACTTGGAGCTTCTGGTGTGTGCGGCTTCACCACCACGGGCTAGAGCCTGGGGGCCTCATCTACTAGGAGGAGGAGACAGAACATCAGCCTCAGTCGGGCGGCTGCTGGGCTTAGGGTTTGTTGTTCTGCCTGAGAAAAGAGGGACCATTGATTGCCAATAGCAGCTGGACGGGTGGGCGAGGGGACTGTCTTTTCATCAGAAATGCCCCAATTGTGAGCCACCTCCCTTGAAATTTCATTTTGCAATCGCTTGAGATTTGTAGGAAAGTTGTGAGGTGCGCGTCACTCCCCCAGTGAGGAAGCCAGGAGGAGCCCCGGGTGTGCTCCTGCTCTCGCCCGAGGCGGGTTTGCAGACTGGAAATATTTCAGATGCTTTGGCCTTTCTGCTGCTGCTTCTGCTTCGGTGGGCACGGGGAATGCGTTCCCGGCCACCGAGTTTCGTCTCGGGAAGCCACTGTTGGGTTTACAGTGCACGTGCCTGGCGGGAGGGGACGCTCCCAGGTGCAGGGGTGGGGTGGGGGTGCTGCTCCCCGCGGAGCTGGGCAGACTCAGGGCCTCCTGGGAAACCCAGCAACATCCCACCTGGTCTCCCGTCCAGGGCTGCGGCACACAGAAACGGCTCCATGGAGCCGGTGAGGGCCAGGGCCAGCCTCCTGGACAAGAAAGGATGTGCCGAGCTGGGGGAGGCACGCGCCCGGCCCACCCGTCTCCCCCGCGCTACTTTCACCAGTAGAACAAGGCTGGTATCTTTGTCCCTATTATTTGTTGCTTCTACGGCACGCACGCCAAAGCCTACTCCCGAGGGAACGCTGCCCTCGGTTCACGCGGGCCCAGTTTCACAGCCTGGCGGGAAGCTTGGCGGGTCCTGCGGCCCAGACCTGCTGAATCTAAGGGGGATTGGGGGTGTGTGCAGTCTCCCCCCGTGGCTCTGCTGTAGGGAGCGTGCCAGTGGGGGTGTGTGGCTTTGAAGCTCCTTCTTCCAGAGCTCCCCTAGAAATGGAGGGGTGGGCGTCCCCCTTGGCATGATTGAGGTTGGGCTTGAGCCTGAGCCTGTGCTCCCCAGTTCAGCCCGAGGTCCCAGCCCTTAACCCACCAGGGATGTCATGTGGGCAGGGAAAGCGGAGAGGAAGAGCCAGGTGAGAGCAGGGGACACATGAGCCATGTCCTGGGAGGTCTCGGCATCAGTGATCCCCTTGTCTAGCCGGGATGATTCTGGTGGTCAGGGGGGCTGTCCCGAGCAGCCAGACGGAGGCTGTACAGGTCTCCCAGTCTCACCCCCGACCCTACTAGGGACCACAGAAATGTCTCCAAGTGTCCCTGGGGGGTGGAATCGGCCTGGTGGAGATCCGCTGGGTCCTGGGAAGGTGTGGGGTGACCCTCTTGCCCTCTGAGTGGACCTGGGCATCATGCTCAATCTCTCAGCGCCTCCATCTCGGCCATTCCCTGTGGCGGCATGTTGCTGAGGGCACGGTTCCCGCCGGCTCCTGTCAGGAGAAAACACAACCAAGAGTCTGGCAGAATTATTTGCACTGTGTGTGTGTGTGTGCGTGTGTGTGTGTGTGTGTGTATGTGTGTGTGTGTGTGTGTATGTGTGTGAGTGTGTGTGCATGTGTGTGTGCGTGTGTGTGCGTGTGTGCGTGTGTGTGCATGTGTGCACGTGTGTGCGTATGTGTGTGCGTGTGTGCGCATGTGTGCGTGTGTGCATGTGTGTATGTGTGAGTGTGTGCATATGTGTGTGTGCGTGTGTGCATGTATGTGCATGTGTGTATGTGTGTGTGCGCATGTGTGTGCGCGTGTGTGCGTGTGTGTGCGTCTGTGTGCATGTGTGTGCATGTGTGTGCATGTGTATGCATGTGTGTGCGTGTGCGGGTGGGGGGCAGGATCCTGGGATCGAACCGATATATTTTTAAATGTATGCTCCTCTTTTCATCCTTTCCTCTTTTCCCCAAAGAAAGGGATCTTAAAGCACTCGGGATTCCTCATTTCCGATCAGAAACTGTGATCTGAGTTTAGCAGGTCGGGCTCTCCTCAGCCCCAGCCGTGATCCACCCTGGAACCAAAGGCGCGTCCAGCTTCTCATTCTAGGGCTTTCTGCCCCCTCGCAGCCTGCTCACGTGGAACTTCACCAGAGGCTGCGCGTGAGGGGCCATTACCTGGCCTGGCCGCGCCTGGCTGGCTGGCTGTCCCCGCCGGGCCGGCTCGGCGATGCTCCCGGCCTGGCTGTTTGCACAGTGGTTCAGCCGACGGCTGGTCTTTCAAGAGCACGAGAGGGCTTTCACATTTGGGACAAATTAACCAGTTTGACAAAAGCAAAACAGTCCCCCCTTTTAAGATGAAGTGCCCCTTAAGGGCCTCGACTGCTTCCAGCCCATACCGGACACTGTAGCTCGCCCGTCGGTGCTGACGGGCCGGGCAGCCCACCGCGCTGAGGGCCCTGCCTGGCTGAGGTGAGTGATTAGCCCGATAACAGTCTCAGCAGAGCCTGAACTCGGCCTGAACCCCCGAGCTCTCCGCCCTCGCTGCCGAGTCTACCCCTGCCCCTTCCCCGCCGCCCCTGCTGGCCCTGCTGCTTCTCCCTCAGTGCTAACCGGTCCGGACTGTGAGAGGCTCTCGCCACGGGGGCCCAGTTCTCAGGAACCCTCGTGGATCACCTCCGCCCTCCCTCCCAGAGTCCTCCTCATGTCCTGGAACCACCTAGAGCTCCCCCACTCCCAGTCAGCTTCCCAGGGGAGCCCGATGGTGTGCAGGTGTATGTGGGGGTCTCCCGACCTTGGGCTAAGTTCTCTCAGTCACAGGAAGCTGACAGAAGGAGGTGCCCGGGTGAGGGCCTCGGTCCCTGGTCATTAGCTGCAGCTCCACGAAGACAGGAAGCTTCTGGGCCCGGTGCCCAGTCTGATCTGTGGCAGTTTTCCTCCTAGATGGGTTGACTCCCAGGATGGAGGTGGCGTGAGTTCAATCACTCACGGTGGGGGCCGGCGTTCAGAGCCTCTGGTCCTATTCCTCTCCCCACCCCTGCACCCCCAGAACTGAATCACTGGGGCTGAAGTCTCAGAACATGGCGGAAAGACCACAGACTCAGGTGTCAGGGAAGCCGGTGTTAAAGACCCACTAAATACCCACTTTCCCGCCCGCCAGAGGCCCTGGCAGGGAGCATCTCTGAGCTGTGAGGGCATCCAGCAGACACGTTCAGCTCCATGAGAGTGTCCAACTCAGATGGCTCTGAATTCCTGTGCTACGCCGGCGGGAAGGTGGTGTTGGGTAGATACAGTCTGAACTGCATAGACAGGACCAGATGGCTGTTACCAGCAAGGCAGGAGAGAAGGGGCTTGTCTGGACAGCTGGCCTCTCTGCGCTGGACTCTCGGGCTTTCCAGAGGTTTTGACCTCTTACGTGATTTCTGTTTCTGCTTGAGAGCCACTTTGGGGAGCCCGGCACCCCTTGAAGAGCACTCACAGATGTGTCGCTGCCAATGGGGCCTCCTGTGCAGTGCCCCTCCCCCAACCCTTGTTTCCCAGGAAGGCACCTTCAGATGTGCATGATTTCCCTTCCCTCCAACGTGTGGCTCTTAGACCTTTAAACTGCTGATTCCCGCAATGTGCCTGGATCCTGAATGCCAGACAAGCACAACACACACACATACACAACACACACACAACACAATACATTCACAATACACACACACCATACAACACACCAGGCTTTGGAGTGTCACTGCCTTAAATTAAGAACAAATCACAGTTGATTTCCATCTCCCAATTTAATAAACACCAGATTCCCCCAAATGTCAGGGCATCCAGTCTTCTGCGGAGTCTTTAACTTGTGGCTCATATTCGAGACTAAGGAAAAAAGTGGTAAATGGCATGAGCTACGGAAGGGGGGCCTAGGAGCAGATGGTTACTCACCAGGCCAAGCATGTGAGGACAAGTGGTTTGGGCCCGTCTGCACCAGGCAGCTGGGCCAGGCACACGCCTTCTGGGCCCCAGAGATCCCGCCAGCGTCTTCAGTTCCCGTCAGGAGCGCCGATTCCGTCCTGTGTCGAGGGGGCCGTGTCTCGGAACAGGGACTCTTGACCGAGATGATTGCAGAGAGAAAGCCCTTCTAATCCCTAGGAGGAGTTTCACGGGATGACTAACGGCAGGATGTCAGTTTTCCAGAGCCCCGGGAAACCTTATCTCTGGCTTTCTTCTGAAAGCGACGTGGCCGTCCTGGCCGTGACTTGCACGGGGCCAACCTTATCCTGCTTCTTGTTGCTCTTGCTCCCGGGATGGCTGCGGTGGGGTGGGGGGAGGTTGGGGCAAGGGCACGGGGCGAGGAGTCCGTGCTAGACCAGATCTGCAGAGCTTTCATAGACCTGCAAAGGAGTTTCTTCTTGCCTCTTGTTTCCTTGCCCAGGATCTGATCTCTGAAGTCTTGGGGTGGGGTCCGACCCGGGATCTGGACGGGGTCAGTTTGGTAGTGTGAATATCACCCCCCTCCTCCCTGAACCTCTATTCCTTCGGAGAAGGGGTGATCACATCCAGCAGTGCTCGGGGCCTACTTCTGGCTCTGTGCTCTTGAGTCACTCATGGGGGTGCCAGGGATCAAACAAAGGTCAACCACATGGCGAAGCACGTGTTTTACCCCAGAACTGTGTCTCTGGGACCTAGAATAAATATGCCTCTTTACATGGCTTTGCAGATTTGATTCGGGAGAGATGATCCTGTCTCCACTGTAGAACGCCAAGGGCCAAGGTGAGGCAGACCTGCACTGGGGCTAATAGCGATGTGCCCATCCTTCCAATCACTGACTCTCTGGTGGCCAGTGTCGCCCTGGAGGAGACCCGAGGGCCCTGGGGAGGTCGGGGGCGAGGGCAGGGGCCATGTGGGAACTCTGCTTTCTTCTCAGCTTTGCTGTGAATCCCAAACCACTCTGGGAACACAAGTCTTTTCTTTCCAAGGCTAAATAGTAACCCCCGAGGACCACTTCCTCGACGGACAGCACTGTAAATACCTTGGAGCCTTGTCACACTGTCACCCTGCCAGGAAGTTCCTTCCTCCAGCCTCTTCCCCTCCAGACACAGTTCCTCCTGCCCACCCAAGATCTTCCAACGTGTTCAGACTCACTCCCAGCTCCCCCCCACCATTTTGAGCTTTGCACTTTTTCTTTTGTCCCCAGTAGTCTCTGATCTAATCTCCATAGCATCAGTACTTACTCACAAGACAGACTGGGTTGGGGGTTCTTGAGGGGTCACAGAAATCCCACTCGCTACTCTCTGCTTCCAGCAGACCCGGTCAGGGCTTGACCAAGGATCTGTTGATGAGTGCCCAAAGTTGAAAGACAGGAAGTCCCTCACACTATCTGCCCCAGCTTTGCAAAGCTTCCTTCTCTTTGCTTCCATATTCCCAACTGTCTTCTGAATTGCTTCCTGTCTTTCCATTGTTCCAGCTCTGATCATGTCAATTTGTCTTCTGTATTCATGGTGAAGTGAAAAAGGACTGATTTCTTTTTTTTTTTCCTTCTTTTCGGGTCACACCCAGTGATGCTCAGGGGTCATTCCTGGCTCTGCACTCAGGAATTACCCCTGGCCGTGCTCAGGGGACCATATGGGATGCTGGGAATCGAACCCGGGTCGGCCACGTGCAAGGCAAATGCCCTACCCGCTGTGCTATCACTCCAGCCCCGAAAAAGGACTGATTTCTAAACCAAGACATTCCCATTTTCTGAAGCTTGGAAACAATGATTCAGTTTGTCCCTAGGGTATGTGTGTGTGTGTGTGTGTGTGTGTGTGTGTGTGTGTGTGTTCAATGTGTTGGGTCCGGTATTAAAATGAAAGTCTCCCCTTTGTGTGTGTGTGTGTGTGTGTGTGTGTGTTCAGTGTGCCAGGTTTGGTACTAAAATGAAGAGCCTTCCTTTTCCAGACTCACCCTTGTGTGTGTGTGTGTGTGTGTGTGTGTGTGTGTGTGTGTTCAATGTGTCGGGTCCAATATTAAAATGAAGGTCTCCATTTTCCTGACTACCCATGTGTGTGTGTGTGTTCAATGTGTCGGGTCGAATATTAAAACGAAGGTCTCCATTTTCCTGACTACTCTTGTGTGTGTGTGTGTGTGTGTTTTCTCAATGTGTCAGGTTCGGTATTAAAATGAAGAGTACCCCTTTTCCTGACCACCCTTGAGTGTCCTCCTTTTCTTGCTATCTTCTTGAATTTTATGTGATGATGAGAAGGATCCTACCGGAACTAGTGTACATACATGCCTGGTATCCCAAACCCCTTTAGGGATGAATGACTGGACAGAGGACAAGAACACAATGACAAGAAAAACTCAAGTCATAGGCAGGCTCTGATCAGGGGGTCCCCCACATTTTGAAAGTCACAGGAAGTTACAGGAAGTATTGCTTTTCACAGAGGGGGACCTCCCTGTAGGGTGATGTCATGGCACCCTCCCACCCCGATGCTCAGTCTCCTTGGGGCTCTTGGTCTTGGGCCTTTCCCCATGAACATGAAACTCTCGCAGGAAGCGGGCCTGTCCTCATGGCCGGGTATGCTTTCAGCCTCAGACCTGCCTAGCGCATCAGCTGCTTTCTGGCAGAATGTGAATGTTCATACCCAGGGAGGAGAAATAATTCTCCTCTTGGAGGGAGGATGTGGGGGAGAAGGTCTCCAAGAGGGAGGAGGACTCCAGGGGAAATTGAGGAAGCAGAGATTAGGGCGCACGATTTCCATGACTCTAGACCCTCAACTTTGTAGGTTGGCATTCCTGCTCCTTGGTGACTGTACAGAATGTGGGAGCTGGAGCCCAGGGGGAAGAGGCTGGGCGCAGGGCACTACAGCAGCGCTTCTTAGACAGGAAGTAGCTTCCACCCCCCTCCCCCCTCTGTGCTAATCATGAAGGAACGTGGGTGGAAAGCTTGGAGCTGACCTAGTGGGTGATGGCCCACGTGAGCCATCATCTCTAGATGACCTGTTGCTAATCTTGGGAGGGAATCAGAGGGGTGGGGTATTTAAAATAAATTTTCAGTCAAACAAAGACGGAAAGAAAAATAATGTTTTCTGGTAAATGGACTGAGATCCTTTTTTAAGCAAAAGCTTCCTTACCTGTCTCTCTAGCCATAGATTCCTGTACCTGTCTGTCTGTCTGTCCCATACCTTAATCCAGAAGTAACAGAAGGCTCATCACTTGCATTTCTTTGGGAAATGTACCCTCTCTGCAGGACTCGGGTCATTACATAGAAGAAGCTGTAAATTCTCCAAGAGGCTAAGGCAGCTAGCACAGTTTTGGACAATTCGACCATGTATGGCTCGTTACACATACTTATGTGTGACTTAGCTTAGTTACAAAATACTCTTTTCTAGACATTTCAACACTTTTTAATTCTCTCGTGCAAATATGCAAAATGAGTGCCACATTGATTTCTGATTTCTTCCGGGACAATTCGACATGTTTTGTGCTTCTTCTCTCCCCCTTGCTCTCTTCCACAGCGGGCATTGCTCTCCACTCTGTAACCCGTGGGTGTGCACGGCTCTTACCTGCCATGGAGGCAGTCGCTAAAATCATGCCGAATGTCTCAATGTTCAGCAATTTTTCAGTTATTTAAAGGAAACTTGGAAAAGGAAGTCATGGCAATGCAGAGTCAATAGAATCAGTCACATCGAATTAACTTTGCCATCCTTGTTTCTGAAGAGGGCTCCTAGAGAGACAAATGCAAAGTGTCTAATATCTCTGCTTGGCAGAGAGGCATACGATTGATACTCATTGAGAAAATCAGAAAAATGTGGCTGGATTATATCACACTGGGCAGCCCAGTTGGAGTCCAAGATGATCAGCCACCAGTACCTGGAGATGTTTGATCCCTAGAAACATGAAGTCATTCCCTTAGAGTTCCACATCAAGGACTAGATGGGAAATTGAACATGTAGGTGTCTCATCTGAGTCTACGATCCTATAAAAATATATATTCAATCCAGGTATCGGAATTCTCAGCAAGGGAAAGTACTTGACTCTCACGACAACAGTCCTTTAGTCTTTTCGAACTTTATTAGCTTAATTCCGGCCAGTATTTTTTATAGCTTTCATGAATCTAATTCAAAACACATTGAGAAGCCAGCCCTTCGCTGGGCTTGAGAATGTAACTAATAAAAAGGCAAATATATCAAGGTTGCCAAAGACTGCAAAAGAGAAGTATATGACACCAGCTCTAATGTGAGAAATTGTAGAGCCTTATTTTTCTTCTCCTTTTGATAGGAAACATAAGGCTTGTTTCACACTCTTGGAGAAAGGCCCTTGCAATACTTAGCCATGACTTTAAAAATATCATTATTATCCAATGAGGAGACCCATCATGGCAAGGAGCTAGGTAGAATCCAGGCACTGCCCTTCCCTCGGGGAGCCCCGAGCAAGGCTGTGCCTCTCAAATTGAGTCTCCTTTGGCAGCCAGAGAGGCCATTTGAAAAAACAGAACCTCATGTCCCAGTCTTTCGGGTCGTGATGGGGTCATGCAGGTGGCTACAGGAGGACAGTCTTGAGGACCAGCATGGACGCAGGGAACAGGACCTTCTCTTCACCTTCCCTCCCTCCCTTCTTTCTTGTCTCCTATCCCTGTCGATGCACAGTTTGGTAAGAGGAGCCGAACCAGTGGCCCCTTCTCAGGAGCTTCATAGAAGCCTGCCAGGTAAAGGAACCATTCGCCCAGTTCTTTTGCCAGTGATCATTGGCTTTGCCAGTTTATGGTGTTGGAACAGATTTCCTATCGTGTTTCATGGCAGTTTGAAAGCAACCCTGGAGAACAACTGTGTATGACTGTTGGCACAAAGTCAAAGTCAATATGGTGGCCGAGTGGTCATCCTTGACTCACACCCTGTCTCCGTCCTCTCCAGGCGGGCCTCCCACACATGCGGCTCCTCTCTCTGACCCCACTTCCCTTCCTTCTCACCTGCTCGCCCACAGCCCATTCTGGGGGGTTCAGTTCAGCCATCAGTCCTACAGAGCATCTCTCCTCTGAGCCACGTCACCCAGAGGTGCCGGAAGCAGCATGCCTTTCTCCTTTTCAGGCACGGACACTCTCCATTCCCCTGGGTCACTGCTGGCCAGTGTCCACAACTCACGCTGTGCTGCCATTGGCCCAGGCGCCTGTCTTTTTTCTGTGACTCTCACTTGTTAGTTCATGTTTTACATACGCTGAAAACTCAATCAACCAGTGTGGAGTGAAGGAATGAACAAATGAATGAGTTCATTCCAGTCACCTCCATCCTGCTTTGTGTACGCACCTCTCTGGACTTCAGTGTTCTTCTTAGCACTGGGATAAGAATGTCTGCACCTCATTCCTGACAGGGTTTGGATTAGAATCAGATAACGTTGGACAGCATTTGGAATCTTGTAGGAACTCAAATATTTGCTGAGCTCAATGTCTGAATTGAAAACATTTGGCAGTGGCTCCCATTTGTGATATACCTTACAGTTTCTATTTTCTCTTCGCCCCGGAAACATCTTTTCTTGAGTATTCTCATGTCTTTTCCGCGCCAGTTTCACACTGCTCGATATTTTCCTTCCAAAGTCTCCATATCTGCTAGGATATCAGCCTGGCAGTATTGGCTGCAATGTCTTTCTCTTGTCTATTTTTCATCAGTCTGTGAATTGCTAGCAGAAAAATTGTGGTACATTCCCATTGACAGGGGCAGAATGTGGGGGTGGAAAAGCCAGGTATGTTCACCTAAGAGAATATCATGCAATGACGAGAACAAATGACTGAAATGGCTCATCGCCACCTGGGGTAAATACTGAGGGTCATTCATAGACATGACAAAAATTGGGTCCACTTAACTTCCGGTGTCGGTATCTGGGTGAGGTGCCTCTAATGAGAGAAGGTCTGAAGGAAGGGCAACAGCTGCTTCCGGGGCAAAGGTTCTGTTTCTCAGTCTGGGGACTGATCATGCCAGGCATGTTGGGTGTGAAAAAAATCTCCTGACTCCTTACGCTTCTGAACGACAAGTGTGTCGATTTTCCACAGTAAGTTCTTTTCTACATGGCTGCATGAGTAGACAGGGCAAGGATATTTCATTTCCATGGAGAGCAGCCGGGGATGACGTGTAGAGATGACTTTCTCAAAATGCAAAGAAGTGTGTGAGTGTAGAGATGGAAACCTGGGTGTTGCAGTCTAGAAGAATTCTTTCTGCTGGAGCTTCTTACCCTTCAGCTGAAATACAGCGCGGTGGGTATAACCGCTCGTGTCTCCCTGTGGCGAGGAAGAGGCGAGGGTAAAGACAGAGCATCTTGCTTTGACCTGGGGAGCTGTTCTGATATAGCCAAGGCCTCTCATATTGGGGGTCATCGACTTTGCCTGTACCCCCACATCTTACTGAAATCAAGCAGAGGGAACTGCATACCGGAGGTCGTCTTCTTGCATGTCCACCCAGCTGCTGATGGCCAGAGAGGGGGCGGGAAGAGTCCCAAAGGCTGAGGCAGTGACATGGAGGACATACACAGGATCCGACACGGTCGAGCAGATGTTCCGCAGCTGGGACTCTCTCTGGCAATCCAGGCAGGCCCCCGATGAACTCATGCTTTGTTTGTGCTCTTCTGTTCGGCACCCCGTGTGCTAATCCTTGCAATGGGAAGGCAGAGCTCTGGCTCACACCTCCTTGCAGAGGTCTTAATGGAGGAGAAGAAACTTTGCAGAGCTCTTTAGAGACACAAGGGGCTTGGTGGCTGACAGGAGGAAAGAGGTTCCAGATGTTAAGGACACAGGGAAAGTGACTCAAGTTCAAGTGAGTTGTGGCTGCAGAGGACAGGCCCGTGTGGGGAGGGGGGCACGCAGAGAGAGAGAGAGAGAGAGAGAGAGAGAGAGAGAGAGAGAGAGAGAGAGAGAGAGAGAGAGAGAGAGAGAGGAGCTTGCCGTGAAGACAGACAGAGCTCGCATCACATCTTGTGAGACTTGAAGTTGCTGAATGTGGACCTGTCAGCTCCAGACCAGACCCCCAGACCCTGAACTTTGAGAAACGTGCTCCCTGCCTCTCGCCGGCTGCGGGACCCCAAGCGAGTCACCCCATCTCTGTGGGCAGGACTGCGGGCCTTGCTCCTGCAACTTGCGGTTATGGCCCTGCTCACGTTCATTGATGCTTCCTAGCAACTGGAGCCTGTTTGTGACTAAGCAGCAGAAAAGCAAGTTTGAGGGATCTTAAAAATATGTTCCATTGGTGCAAAAATGAACATTCCATGCTTAGCTTTGCAAAAACAACGGACACATACCTCAAAAATCCTTGATAGATCACAGCTAAAAGGAGCCTTATTAAAGAAATGCAGCACATCCTTTCAACTCCCTCTCTTTAGGAACTGGGATGCTTCTTTATTTGCTTTTGTGTTGTTTGATTTTCTTGGCTGTTTTCTAGAGTTGCATCGTGGCGTGGGACGCGACTTGGACCCCATCTCTGTGCTGGCAGAGCTGGGAGAGCAGTATTTCTTTTGAAAATTGAGGTTTCCTGAAATCTGGTTTTATTTTCTCAATAAAAGCACAAAAATCCATATTTTGATTTTTCTAATAGGCCTTTTGCTTCTCCATGGATGTGAGAAAAAGTCACCTATGTGATAATATTGGTAATGATGATAATGAAGTCGCCTATGTAATGATATTAATAATGCCACTATGTAATAATATTAGCAATGATGATAAAGTTGCCTGTGTAATAATATTAATAATGTCATTATGTAATAATATTAGCAACGATGATAATGAAGTCTCCTATGTAATGGTAATAATAATGTCACTATATAATATGTAATGATAATAAAGTTCCAGTCCATCGCCTTAACAATTTGGCCACGATAGCAGTGGGTAAGGCATTTGCCTTGCACGCAGCTGACCTGGATTCGATTCTTCCATCCCTCTCGGAGAGCCTGGTAAGCTACCGAGAGTATCTCACCCGCATGGCAGACCCTGGCAAGCTACCCATGGACTATTTGACATGCCAAAAACAGTAACAACGAGTCTCACAATGTAGACGTTACTGGTGCCCACTCGAACAAATCGATGAGCAACGGGATGACAGTGATACGGTGACAGTGACAATGAAGTTGCCTATATCATAATAATGATATTGATGATAATACTAATCAATGTACTTGTGCTTCATGCACAAGTTCAGTCACTGGTCCTTGTATTCCTTCTGCACAGTCTGCCAGTGTTTTTGCATGTACTGGGGGGTAAAGCACACATTGGTGGGCAATCGTCTTGCTTTTGCACAGGCCCCATCGTGGTCTTTCCCAAGTCTCAAATACTGCAAACTTCCTCCTTTCAGAAGGCGTCCGTCACAGGAGAGATGCGCAGCCTGGCCGCCGAGCGTGGGTTCCCTGCCCGCAGGCTTCTGCTCAGGCCGGCTTTGGATCTCCCTCGCAATCTCCTTGCAGTATTTCATCCTGTGCCTGATTTCCCGGCAGCTCCAGACCCCAGAATCACCAGCTGACTAAAAGTGGGGGGGGCTGCCTTTGACAGTGTTAAATCTAATGGTGCTTTTTCAAAAAAGAAAACTCAAGCCCAGCAACTGGCCCCCGAGACTGTCACTGGGAGGAAGACTTATCTGAGAGTTCGCCCTTCACGGCCCGAGATTTCAACATGACGTGAATAATGGGGAAGGGAAGTACTTTGGGATAGAAGATGAGGATAATTTGTACTGGGGAATTATTTGCCCTTGTGATGAATAATCCCTGGCACACCATAACAGAAAATCTCAACCCCGGCCCTGAATTATATACGTTGGTGTCTCATAAACAAGGTAGAAAATACATTTTTTAAGCTGCTGTGTTTGCAGAGCCCTTCACATCTAAGCCACCCTCGTTAATAATCATAAAGAAGCACAGTTGCAAGCTCAGAGCCACATTAATCTCCCCGATTAATGTGAAATGCACGTGAGCCAGCCTTGCACTCTGAGGGCAAGGGATGGGGGTGTCCTTGCCGTTGTGAGTTTTTTTCCCCCCTGGTTTCCCCGGGTGGATAGCTTGGAAATGCAGCATGGGGGAGGCTGGTTGGGAAAATCGTAAGATAAAAAATGATGTTTCCAGAAAAGGGGACATTCTGCGGTTAATCACCAAAGCCCAGTGCCCTCAGGCCATGAGTAGTTGGTTTTCTTTTTCTTTCTTTCTTTCTTTCTTTCTTTCTTTCTTTCTTTCTTTCTTTCTTTCTTTCTTTCTTTCTTTCTTTCTTTCTTTCTTTCTTTCTTTCTTTCTTTCTTTCTTTCTTTCTTTCTTTCTTTCTTTCTTTCTTTCTTTTTCTTTTTCTTCTTCTTTTTTAAATTTTCTTCCTCCCCTTGGAGAAGGTGAGAAGAGAATAATATTTCTGTTCTTCTTCTTGATCCTCACCCTCCTATCTGGAAAAGTGGATGGGGAAACTTAGCAGACCTTTTCTTTAGAAAGTCTGTGTTTAGAAATGGCACAGTTGTGTTTTTCCAGAGGGGGAGGTTATCCAAGGGTTGGGGGCCAGGGGAATGGCCTTATACCAAAAGGAATTCGAGGATTTCTCCAGAAGGGGTGAGACATGGCAGTGGGGAAAGGCCACGGCGGGGGGGAGGGCCTTGTGGCAGGGGAAAGATGGAGCCCACCAGCAAGCCTGGCCCATCCCTGCCTGGGGGCCGCTGCCTTGGGCCGATGGTGCATGGTGGCTACGGGGTCCCCGTGGGGGTGGAGCACTAGGTGTGAGAGTCCTTGAGGTCTGACACGACCAACAGAGGGGTCTGCCCATCCTGCGGACACACAGTGAGCTTCCTCCCAAGTCAGTTCCCAGAGACCGACTCATTGTTCTGTCGGGAAATGTGCAGTGAAATACATTCGCGTTAAATCCTGACATCCGAGGGCTAAAGAAGAAAAACCCAAAGCTCGGTGTCCCAGAGAACACGGTGGGGCTTCCCAGAAAGAGCCAAGTGGGGTTTCAAGGCGAGGAAATCGAGGGGGACCACGTAGGGGCGAAGTTCCAGGTTGAGTCCGGGATGGCTCGGAGCGGGAGTCTAAGAAGGCAGGGACCCCCGTGCAGCTTCTCCCCAACGCCAGGCAATTCTGGGGTGTCTCTCCCCAGGGGGACGGCGGGTGCCTGCCAGCCAGATCTCTCATGGAGCTCTCCCTTCTCTTCTCATCTCACTGTAGAAACTCCTGGTAAGCTCCATCTGAACCAGACACAGGTGGAGGCCAGGCCGGACCCTGTCCTAAAGGGTGCACGGGCTCCGCCTCCAGGGTCCCCTGGCCATGGGCAGATGGGGTGCGGGGACCTCCACACAGGGAAAGTCACGTGAGGACTGAGATACAGGCCAGAAGAGCCCCCCTCCCCTCCCTCCCTATCTCTCTCCCTCCTTCCCCCTCCCTATCTCTCTCCCTCCTTCCCCCTCCCTATCTCTCTCCCTCCTTCCCCCTCCCTCTCTATCTCTCTGCTCCTTTCCTCCCTCCCTCCCTCCCTCCCTCCCTCCCTCTCCTTCTCTCCTTTTCTTTCTCCTTCCCTCTATCCCTCCCTCTTCCTCTCCCTCCCTATCTTTTTCTCTCTCTCCCTCCCTCTCTCTCCCTCCTCTCTCTCTCTCCCTCACTCTCTCCCTCCCTCCTTTTCTTTCTCTGTCCCCCTATCCCTCCCTGTCTCTCTCTCTCCCTCCCTCTCTCTCTCTCTCCCTCACTCTCTCCCTCCCTCCTTTTCTTTCTCTGTCCCCCCTATCCCTCCCTGTCTCTCTCTCTCCCTCCCTCTCTCTCTCCCTCTCTCTCTCCCTCCCTCTCTCTCTCTCTCCCTCCCTCCCTTTTTACCCCCCCTCCTCGGGAGACCCCACCTAGCAGTTCCCAGCACTTACTCCTGACTCTGCACTCAGGGCTCACTCCTGGGGCGCTCAGGGGATCATATTGGGTGCCAGGGATCGGACCTGGGTCAGCCATGAGGAAGGCGAACGCCCGACTTGCCATCCTATCGCTCTGGGCAGCCCTCCCTGTCTCCCCCTGTTCCGTGGCTTGTCTCCAGTTTCAGCCAAGGCTTCTCTGCCTTCATGGCCTGAGTTCCTCTCTCCCGTAGCCACAGCTTCTGAGAGTCTCTGAGTTCCAAAAGAGCAGTGCCCCTTGCCTCCCACCCCCAAACTTGGTCCCTTTGCCAACTGGGGACCCCCTCACCTTGCTCGCTCCGCCCCCTGCCTTCTGCTCCCCGCACTCGGCTCTGAGCTGAGGTTCCGCAGATGATTCCAACTTGAGTCTTTCTTGGGGCCCGGGGCCGGGCCAAGAAGTGCAGGCTGGAGCTGCCTTTGCCCTTTCTTCGCTTCCAAACGAGCACACAGACTTCTGGGTTTTACGACGGGGAACGTTGGGCCACAGAGACGTTCCTTCTCCCAGGCCAACAGGAGGAGACAGGGTCCGACCCAGAAACGGTTCCAGCTTATTTTTATGTCACCGAGAAACATTTCCATGGGGGCAGATCGTTTTCCAGGCCCTGTTCTAAGCAGCTGCCACATTTTAATCCATTTAATCCCCATCAGAAGGCCGGTTCTTTTATGGCCTCCACTTCGGGGATGCGGAAGGAAACGGGCGTGAGGGGCTGGCTGGCCGCGGCCACACAGCGCGCCGCCCGTGTCCCCGCCGCCGCCGCCGCGGGTTGGGGCTGGCCATGGAACCAGATCCATCCGTTTATGACCCGACGTAAAACGGGATTTCACTGCTTATTGGAGAAGGTAAGCGTGCATGAAATTGAGATCCGACGGCGTTTCTCCAGGTCTCCCCCGGACGCACTTCTCCGGGTGCTGAGCCGGCTCTGAGAGAGCCACCAGGGGACCCCTCGGACACACAGGCCCCTCTGACTCTGCACAGCACTGTGGACCTGGCAGCCTCACGGGGTGGGGGGGACCCTGCCTCGTCGCGTCCCGGCACCCTGCCCCGGGACACTGTCAGGAGCAGCCCACGGCCTCTCCGTCTCCTTGCTCTGTTCTCCCTTTTCCACTCAGCCTACACAGACCTGCAAAACACAACCGTGTGTGTATGTGTGTGTGGTGTGTGGTGTGTGTGTGGTGTGTGTGGTGTGTGTGTGTGGTGTGTGTGTGTGTGGTGTGTGTATGTGTGGTGTGTGTGTGTGGTGTGTGTGTGGTGTGTGTGTGGTGTGTGTGTGGTGTGTGTGTGTGGTGTGTGTGGTGTGTGTGTGTGTGGTGTGTGTGGTGTGTGTGTGTGTGGTGTGTGTGTGTGGTGTGTGTGGTGTGTGTGTGGTGTGTGTGTGTGGTGTGTGTGTGGTGTGTGTGTGTGGTGTGTGTGGTGTGTGTGTGTGGTGTGTGTGTGTGGTGTGTGTGTGGTGTGTGTGTGGTGTGTGTGTGTGGTGTGTGTGTGGTGTGTGTGGTGTGTGTGTGTGGTGTGTGTGTGGTGTGTGTGTGTGTGTGGTGTGTGTGTGTGTGGTGTGTGTGTGGTGTGTGTGTAGTGTGTGTGTATGTGTGTGGTGTGTGTGTGGTGTGTGTGTATGTGTGTGTGGTGTGTGTGTGCACGCACGCGCTTGTGTGTATGTGGTGGGTGAGGGGTTGTCTGTGCACTCATGGGTGGTCCCTTAGCAAATGTCAAAGTCAAAGCCCCAGTTCCTCGGGAATCGAAGTTGTCTACTCACGATTCCGTAGCTCTCGTGTGTAGCGTGGTTTGTGGCGGTGGCGGCAACTCAGGGGGTGCGCGGGCACACACCGGTCACGGGGTGAGGGTGCAGCCTGGTTGGTGGGGCCCATGCACTTTACGCCCCCTCCAGGGACCCCACTGGGTGCAGGGGGGGTAGGGCAGGGAGGGGTGCGAGGCGCTGCCCACCTGTGAGCGAGGGAGGCGCTCCTCCACCCAGCCGCACCCCGGGCCCAGACCACTCTCCTTCTCCTTCCACCAAGCCGCACCCCGGGCCCAGACCACTCTCCTTTTCCTCTGGACGCATCCGCTTGCTGTGAGCAGTGAGGGGAAAGGCAACAACGAGTCCAAAAGCAAACAGAAAAGAGTGTGTGTCGACTGTGATCGTACCCGATGTGGAGTGTTCTCTCCACAGTTGTGAGTTCCCCGCTCCCATCCCGTTTCTCTCTCCCCTTTCCCGCTGCACTTCATCCCCGTGGATCCTGGGGCCCTAAGGTTTCAGGAGTGCCCTGTTGTGTAAACTAGTTTGCTTCCTGCTTCCCCCTCCCACCCAAGCTTTTTATCAGTGAGTTTCCCATTCTATTCGCAGGTGGCAGCTTGGATGAATGAGGCCCAATTTTTATTTATTTCCTTTTTGGTTTGGAGGCCACACCTGATGATGCTCAGGGGTTACCCCTGGCTCTGCACTCTGGAATTCCTTCTGGTGGTACTCAGGGGACCCTATGGGATGCCAAGTAGCAAAAACGGGTTGGTTGTGTGCAAGACAAACGCTCTACCCATTGTACTATCTCTCTGGCCCCAAGACCCTATTTTTTTCTTTTTTAAAAAATTTATTTATTTTTAATTAGTGAATCACCTTGAGGGTACAGTACAGATTCATACATTTTTGTGCTCATATTTTCCCCATACAAAGTTCGAGAACCCATCCCTTCACCAGTGCCCATTCTTCACCACCAGTAAACCCAGCATCCCTCCCACCCTCCCCAGTCCCGTCTCCCTCCACCCCACACTGCCACTATGGCAGGGTATTCCCTTTTGTTCTCTCTCTCTGATTAGGTGTTGTGGTTTGCAATAAAGGTGTTGAGTGGCCATTGTGTTCAGTCTCTAGTCTGTATTCCGCCCGTCTCACCCTTCCCCTACATGACCTCCGACCACATTTTACTTGGTGTTCCCTTCTCTGAGTTGCCCAGAATGAGAGACCAGCCTCCAAGCCATGGAGACAGCCTCCTGGTACTTATTTCTACTATTCTTGGGTGTTAGTCTTATAGTCTATTATTCTATATTCCACAGATGAGTGCAATCTTTCTATGCCAAGACCCTATTTTTTGAACATGTTTGGTGTTCAGGTTATTACCCATGTTTATGCCAAATTAATACGTTTCTCTAATATCTCTGTGGTAAGGTTTCTGCCCCTCATCTGAGTTCTTAGTTTTCTTACCAAGGAATTGGGAGATGTGTTTCCTTTTGCTTGAGGGAGATTTGGAGAAAATCCCTAGAGAAAGCAGGGGGCGTGTTTTACTTTTTAAAGGATTTTACGCTTATTATAAAATTATTTTCCAGATAATTGGTCCCAATTTTCTCTCCCAGCAGAAGGGAATGAGAATGTCTGTTGCAAGTTTCCTGCCACCAAGCGTGTGTTTGTGTTTGACTTTGGAAGGCTTTTATTTGATAAGTAGGAAAGAAGATCTCATTTTGGTTTGTTTTTTTTTAAACCTTCCTGATGAGGCTGCTATTTACTCATGTCATTAGTCACATTGTATCTATGTCTTTAGCTGCTCTCTAAAGATTTGTTTCTTGGGCCAGAGAGGTAATACAGGGGTTAAGGTGGTTCGCTTGTAGCCCGTCCTGACTTGATTCTCAGCACCCCGTATGGTTTCTTGTGCACGTCTAGGAGTGATCCCTGAACACAGAACCAGGAGTAAAACCCTGAGCACTGCTGGTGTGACACCCTTACTCCCCCCTGCAAGAAAAGCAGAAGAAATAACGGTAAGAAGAAATTTGTTTCTTATTAGCCACTTATGTGTATTATGTGAAATGTCTACATTTTTAATCAAAAATTTCCATTGGGATTTTTGAGGCTTTTCTTAAGTATTTTTATGAGGATATGGCCTCATCCACTTAGCTTTCATTTCATCAATTAATCTTTAATGTATTTTCAGCGAGGGCAGTCCATCAGCGGTGTACGTAGAGTTGAAAAATACTTTGTCCAGCCACATTTTGGAAAAATGTGCACACGGGTTGTTTCTCTATCCTGTGGGGGGTGGGTGGGGGGGAGAGGGGAGGCAGGGCTTGGGGGTAGAGTGGGGGGAACTGGTTTGGGTTGGATTAGGTTGGGTTGGGTTGGGGGCTTGTCCAGCAGAGCTCAGGGGCTGTTCTCAGCTCTGTGCTTGGGGGTCGCCCCTAGGTGAGCGTGCAGGCCAGGGACAGCACCCAGACCTCCCGGCACAGCCTGTGCTCGGCTGACATGAGCTGCGCTTTTGAAACAAAGCTGCCCGCTGGGTGTTGGCACACCCCGAGCATGGCCACGACAGCCACTACACCTGCCACTTCCAGCCTCTTCTTCCTGCAGCTTGTCTTCACGGAGACGTCCTCAGCCCTTTAGCGAATGTCCCCGGGTGCTGCTTTTTGAGCATATTGTACAGAGGTGGGACGTTTTCAAGTTTCTCTGAAACATGAAACTTGCTTTTTGCCTTCTTTCGTTCTTTGCACGGTGTCTGTTTCCTCCGAGACATTCTCTCTCTGCCCTCCCGTCTTCGGTGACTTTGATATCATGCACGTTTTCCATCTCACTCCAGACCAAGCCTGGACATTGCATGAGGCTCCTGCTAGGGTTCCTGGACAGGTGGGCTTCCCTTTGGGGTGATTAGACTCGGCGAGCAGGTGTGTGGGCTCGGGGTGGGGGTACTGGAGGCTCTGGGGCAAACCAGGGGCGCCTCGTCCCCCTGATGGACAGGTCTGAGTGTCTGACCTCACCGTCTGCTCATGCATCGCCACCCCTAATTTCTTCCCAGTCCCCAGCGACACCTCGTGTTTCTAAGCAACAAGAACACACGCCCTTCTCCGGCTTCCTCTTTCTCCCTCTCTCCGGAGGAACCGCTCCCACCCCCAGGCTGTCCTCTGTCCCTGGAGCCTGTCTTCACTGCCCTGCTGTGTCCCTACTGGTAACCACCCTGGCGGTAGTGGGCAGCTTCTCCGGCTTTCAACTTGCTTCATACATGGCCAGTGCACGTGGGATCAGCCTCACTTGCCTGCCCTGAGGTTCCTCAGTCCTTGCAGTTGCAGGAAAGATTCTCATCTCGTTTATGGACAGAGCCTTCGGGATGAAGGGGGGTTTTTGACCTTTGCTCCGGAAGTAGAAGGATGGATCCTTGCCATTCTGTACCCATGTCAGAGCTCCTGGACAGATGGAGTTGCTGCTGAACAGCAGTTTGCTTGGGCCCTTCCCTCAAGACCCCACGCCTCTAGCACTGGAGAGATGGTACTATAGTGAGTTAGGCACTTGCCTTGCAGGCAGCTGACCCAGGTTCAAATCCCTGCACCACCCCTGAGCACCACCAGGGGACACTCCTGAGCACAGGACCAGTAATAACCCTGGAGCAGGGCTGGCTGTAGCCCCCATCAAGAAACAAAAAAACCCTAACACACTTCTGGCCTTAGTATCACTGAGTTAAATTTAGAGGCAGATGTTGGTGTACGTTTGGTGTGGACACAATAAGGGAGCTGTTGACGATGCTATTAAACCTACTAACATTTCCTCTGCGGTTAATAAAAAAAATGCTTCTGAGTTTCCAAGGCAGGGTTAGGTTTATTTCTGGGAGGGAAGCAAAGACACCACTCATGGTGCTCATCCACAGAGCTTGTTGATGAAATGAGCACAGTCTTAAGAGTCTGCTATGGGGGCTGGAGCCATAGCACAGTGGGTAGGGCATTTGCCTTGCATGCGGCCAGCCCGGGTTTGATTCCCAGCATCCCATAGGGTCTCCTGAGCACCGCCAGGAGTAATTCCTGAGTGCAGAGCCAGGAGTGACCTCTGTGCATTGCCGGGTATGACCCAAAAAGCCAAATAAATAAATAAATAAAAGAGTCTGCTATGGTGGCCACCAGAAATAGACCCATGACGGAACCAAACAAGATTCGTTCGCTTGCTGGCGGGAGGAAGGGAAGAGTGCACACACGCCCCGGGGAATGGTGGAGTTTCTGGGCTGGGGGCATGTCTCGTTAGAGGCTGGGCTTAGGGGGCTGGGGGGAGTTGGGCTTTCCCACAGCCTGGATGCTCTTGGAACGTAAAGGCAAGTCTCTGACTCGCTGTTCGCGTCGTTCCTCTCTGCAGGCCAGTCGCGTCCAGCGCTGCTCGTGCCATCATTGACAGGAGACTCAGAGAGAGACGGGGCCGCTGCCTGACTTTGGCAGGGCCGGGCGGTGTTTGGGACTCTTCTGGACAGGGTGGACAGTGCGCCCGTGCTTGCTCAGCGCTTCTGTGGGGCAGGACTGTCATCACTGCTGTCGCCTGGGCTGGAGTCTGTGAAATTACTCAACACGAATATCTCACCTCCCGGCTGCCAGAGCTGGGAGGTTCCAATCCCAAGCTGTCCCGGGGGGTCAAGAGCTGCCTTTGTCCGCCTCAGCCCTCCTGGGCATTCTTGACACCCGGTGATGCCAGGAGCTTTCCGTGTAAGTGTCCTGGGCAGTGGCACATCACTGTTCCTACCAGGGGTTCGTGACTAACTGCTAGGAGCAGGGCTTAGAGCCTTTTACATCATCATCATCATCATCATCAACATCATTATTATTGTTATTATTATTTTGACTTCACCGACGGTGCACGGGGCTCACTCCTGGCTGTGTGCAGGAGCCAGTCCTGGCGTTGCCTGGAAGGCCGTGTGAATGTTGGGCGTCTGTCCAAGGTCGGCTACACAGAGAACACCTTAGCCTCCGCGCTGTCTCGCTGGCCCCTTGTTTGCTTGCTTGTTTTGAGGCTGTTTCCCTTGAAACAGTGCCAGGGACTGAATCAGGGGCCCAAGCCTGCAAGGAAGTTTTGAGAAGAACATTCTCATGCAAAACCATTGCTCACCGGGGTCCAGCCTGTGCCTGATGGGCTGGGAATATCCCTCTTCTAGTAGACATACCCTGCTGTGCCTTCCCACTGGCACACCCTCCCCCTCATCCTCCCTCCTGTGTGTGTGCTGCCCACTCCCCAACACGTGCAGCACGCGCGCACACACACACACACACACACACACACACACACACACACACACACACACACACCATTCAAAACATGCTTCCTGTCTGTCCCAGTCTTGCTTATCTGTTAATTTATTGGCAAGCTGGGACCTTATTTTCCCTAACTCAAATCTGTATTACTTATGAAATATTTTGGATTGATTTCCCTCTACCCCTTTTCTCTAGAAAGCTGGGAATAATTAATCCTGCCATAATTGTAGCAAAGGGAAAAACAAACAAAAACAGCCATTTGAGAAGCTGCAAAACTCCTTAAATGCAATTCCCTGTGCTCGCCCTGTATCATGTGCCTGTGGTCATAGTGTCCCTTATTAACTGGAAGCATCACCTCCTCAGGCAGAAGTTTCGCTAATTAGAAAAAGAAATAGAGTGATAGTTCAGTGGGTAGGGCGTTTGCCCTTCACATGGCTGACCTAAGTTCGATCCCTGGCATCCCCTCTGGTCCCTCAAGCACTGCCAGGAGTGATTCCTGAATCAGAGCCAGGGGTAACCCCCGAGCATCACTCAGTGTGACCCCAAAACAAAACCAAAAAAGAAATAGAGAAGGTCTTAGGGAAACGTGTGGGATCCTATGGTGAGGTGTTGGAATTTAGGAACAGAATTTGTACCGAACAGTAAATTGTCTCCGACGTTTCCAGTTGCCTTGCCGGGAACTCTGAGCCGGGTTTTGAGGATGAGTAGTTTCCACGGGAGAGGGCGCAGAGGGCCGGGAAGGGAAGCCCTAATAAAGCACATAGTCTAATAAAGTCTACAGGTCTATGCCTTCGGGGCCCTGGACACCTAACCTTCCTGGAGCCAGTATAGAAATGCCTCCAGAAGCTTCTGGACATGGGGTGTCTTCACTGACCCCCTTTACTCACTGTCAGTGTGTCCCCAAAGGAGCCAGCACTAACGGGCAGGCAGTTAAAGTGGGGTTCTCAAAAGACAGGGGCCAGGGAGCCCCTCCGTGGCAGAGCTGGGGAGGTGGTAGGGGTGGTCCCAGTATCTACACCCCCTGGACCCAGATTTCACCTGAAGCTAGTCCCCTCGAAGCTATAGTATTGCAACCAGGGGAAAATCGGCAGAATTCACTTAAAGGTTAAAACTAACTTATAAGACATTACCTGAAATGTCTTATAGTCATTGAAGGGCAGCAACACCTAAGCAGTGCTCAGGGGCCTGGGGCCATCCCTGGTCCTCTTGGCCAGCCAACATGCCAGTGCCGTGTTCGGCTTGAGGGGCCTGGGGCCACCAGTGCTCAGGTGGACTGTGGGGTCAGGAACGAGCTCAGCCTGTCCCGGCACCGCGAGCTCTCACCCCAGCCTCAAAATACCCGATTTCCAAAGGCAGCCTGCTCCAGAAGCCCTATTCTCAGGGTGCAGAGGGAAGGCAGGGGTCATGGCGGGACGGGCCCAGGCAGGCCCCCCGGCACCTGCCGGTGCGCTGCCGTCATCACCTCTAAGGCCTCTATATTGCAACTGTTCCTACCGTCCTGCTCTCATACTGTATTATTTTTCTGTTTGTTGGATTTTGGCCACACCTAGCGGTGCTCAGGGCTTCCTCCTGGCTCTGCACTCAGGGATCTCTCCGGGCAGAGGTCGGGGGACACTTCGTGGTGCTGGGATAGAACTTGGGTCAGCTGCGTGCATGGCAAACACCCTCCCCACTCTACCAATACTCCAGCTCCATATTCGTGGCCATTTCGTTTATTGGGGTTTATATTTTTGGCGAGGCCGGTGAGGTACCACCCGTGATCCTGAGCCAACTGGTCCAAGAACTCAATGCAATGGCCCCAAGATTCATGGCTGCTCATGGCCTGGGGTGTTGGGGATCCCTTGGGTCACCCTGGCAGCACCCAGGGTCCTCCAGGGTGCAGCTGGCAATCCTCGGGGTGCTGAGTGGTACCAGGGATCAAATCCAGATGAGGCACACGCCTGGCCACTGCGCCATCTCCCAGCCCCACTGTAGCATTTTAATATTACTGCTATTTTCGTGTGCTTGCTTGTTTTGAGGTCACACCCGGCAGTGCTCTGGGCTTACTCCCGACTCTGGGCTCAGGGACCCTATGGGGACCCGGGGATCAAACCCAGGTGGGCCGCGTGCAAGGCAAGTGCCCTGCCTAATGTACCATAGGTCCAACCCCAGAGTTACTACTATTATTCCTCTTCCTCCCACTGTCATTTGCTCCAATGTTACTGCATTCGTGCTGCTTCTGGGAGCATGGTCTTTTGAGCTTACTAGCACCGTGCCGTCAGAGAGGTAAAAGTAAGACCCTGCTTACTTCTCCATTTTCGTAACACTGTGGAGCCAGCACTGATTGTAGCCCCTTCCACAGATGTGGGTTTTAAGGTGCAGAGAAGCACGTGCCACGGCTTTATTGGGACATGTGTGCTCACATCTTCTGTCCGCCACGGGCCGTGGGCACGCCTGGGGACTGTGCCGGCCCACATGCTCGTGGGTGAAGGGACACGAACATGAGAGAACCACGTGGTTTGCCTGTTTGGTGAGGGCTGTCCGTCCTGTATCTCAGGAACAGATGCTCGTGTCTTTCAGAACCTGGAGCTTCCACGTCTCCTGTCTGCAAGAGAGCACTGACCGTCCGCAGCCTTGAGAGGTCAAGGGTGAGGGGTCGCTGCCTGGAAGGTTTTTGCAAGTAAGAGAGCATTTTCACCCCCGAGCTGGTACCTTGGGCGGCGATAGTCAGATAATGAATGATAAACAAAGCTCAGCCATGAGGCAGTTCGGGGTCGTGTTAAGCCCCTGACTTCATTTCCTGACTCTCCTCAGGGCCGGGGTCACATGAGATCCTTGAGGCCTGGAGGGGGGTGAACAGAGGTTCCCGGATCTACCCCCTGCTCTGCTCAGCCCCATCAGTGCCTGGGAAATTCTGGGTTTGGAAGACGTAGATGAACCTCACAGCGGGGGTTAGTGTATCAAGGCCTGGAAACGCATCTCTTGAGGTTTCTCGTCTCTGCCTGTTCCACAGAGGAACAGCCTCAATTTGGTCTGGGGCCCAGAAGATTCCATTTGTGGCATTACAGCTTGCAGGTAAAGTTGACCATCCTCGTGAACGCCATCCTGGTCAGGTTGTCTCCGTTTCCTCGTGTTCAATGGGTTCCTTTTTTTTTCTCTTCTTAGCTTCTGCTTTGGGCAAACTAAATAGTCCAATGGATCTAACAGGTGCAGCTTCTCGGAGATGCGTCTTCCTTCTCCACATCAACCCACCCTGCTGCCTCGCCCCTGAATTACCGCCTCACCTGTGGGGAGCTGTGAATCACAGGTGGCCCTGCTCAAGGAGCCTGAAGTGGAACCAAAACACGTCTCCCCCCTCAGCTCTCAATTTGCCTTGTGCTTTTTTAGCAAGTTCCGCTGTGGGAAAGCCTCAAAGATGTGGCAGAGGTCTGGGAAGCAGCTCATGAGCTGGACGGGCCTGTCTGCCAAGAAGAATACGGAGCCCCGAGTGCCGTTTTATGACTTGGCGCTGCAGAGAGGGGGAAGTGGGAAGCCTTTGTCCAGGTTCTGCATACTTCAGCAGGTAAGCATTTGGCTTCCAGTTCCCACTCAAACGGAAAAACGCTCGGTGTCTGAGGAGCCTTCCAAGAAAATCCTGACTTCCTGGAACAGTGGGTGTCCAGATTCTGGTTAAGTGGGACTCCTGGTGGGCGCCCTCGCGATCTCCCCGGAGCAACCTGAATGAGGCCGGTGTTGGCGGGTCCCGGCTAGCAGTCATTAGGTCGGAAGAACATAATCCCTCACCTGAACGCAGTGCTTCTTTCGTTCCTCCTCCCCAAAGTGTTTGTTTTTGTCTCAAGTTATTTGTGCGCTGAGTAACTTCCTAAAGGCCTTTCTAGTTCTTTCTAGTCAAGGATCACAAAGTTCCCAGGGATCAGGCTCAGCTCTGGGGCCTTCTTTAATAAGTGGTGCAGAGCACCCCAGGTCCTACTGACCCAGGCCAAGCCTCGCTCCCGCTTCTTTGGGTGGGCACCCTAGCCCTGTGGCTCTGTTTTTTCCCAGCTATGTTGCTTCAATAAAATGTTTCTAGAACACATGCGTGCACCAACATCCCAACATATACCACCTGGTTGAACTGCCGTGCCTCACCGGTGACACGAATACTAATACCACCAGGTCGTCTTGTAGTAACTTCACAGGCTTTCTGTGTTGTTGGTTCTGTTCAGAGCCAACCAACAGCCTTTTGGTTTCAAGCTTCAGTTAATCTCAGGGAAAGAGCTTGGCGGAGGAAAGACCTCTACCCCACATTCTCATTTGTCAAGCCTTTTATTTATTGCCCAGACAAACGGGGATAAAACTGGGGCTCATCCTCTCCAACTCAATTCATTTTGTTCCTGCACATTGTATATGTTACTCATTTGGCACATCACAGACAAAGGTATGCTTTAGCCAGAATGTACAGAGATGATCTAGGCTACTTCTGATGCCTTTCTACATCACAGCTTGTAGGAGATGGACATGAAACTAGTATTTTGAAGTGGTATCTTGGGCTTCCAGAGGGGTTTTTGAGTTGGAGGGGTGGGGGTGGGTGGAGTGGAATGAGACCCCAGAATCTGTTTCTCTCTGGCTCTTCCTCATCCCCCTCACCCCCACTCCCAGACGTTCATACTGGACTTTGCCGCTGACTTACCTTCTGCTACCTCCTGTCTCTAGCCGTGAAGTATCTTTCCAAGTGTCGGGTCAGCACGCAGAGGTAGTAAGTCATGTTTCTTACTGCTTTTCTTGGATTCCCCTGGTAGGCCGGGAGGAATTTCCCCCGAATGCATAATTTACAGCCTTCTCACGGATGATGGGTTCATGGTTTCATGGTGCAATGGGAATGACCATCCCGCTACCATTTACTTGGCACTCACACATTGGAAAAAGACATGTATTTAACATTCATTTAAGCTGTGTTTAGCCTAGCTTCAAGTTTCGGGAATCACAAATTGTTTATATTACGGTTACAATATTGGATTAGCAAACTGTTAATGTTTTAAATATTTTGATAACTCCTTTGCTCTCTTCAGGAGGAACTTATTCCAACACAGAGAGCCCCTCTCTTTAGGGCATAGAAAAGTCAAAACTTCCTGAGGACGGCCTCTGATTCCAGAGCTTATGATCTGGTATAGACAACATCTTTGTGAACTTTTCTGTTTTGATATTGTGTTCTCTCATTAATGGGCTTACATTTATTTGCCTGAAATTTTTTTTTTTTGTGCCGTCAGAATAGCCCCTATGTTCTCTCGGATGCCATGACACCAACTCATCATGGCTTCTTGATCATTTGTCATTCAAAATGTTCTCTAACTGCATTCTGGAAAAAAAATACACAGCTATAAAGTAAAATCCTACATATTGAAGTCCATCTATGTATTCTGCGGCTCTCTACATAAGAAGGAAGCTTCCTCCTACAGGACGCACTTTCTCTTGACTGGGATCTAGGCAGAGCATTCATTGTGGTGTGAAATAATGTACCCAACTTGGTGATAAAGTATCTTGGGCTCGTGTAAACACAAAAGAGGGGCAGCGGCACTCTATCTCTCTCCCACCACCTGAGTTCGGTAGTCTCACACTGCTTCCCCCACCCCAGGGAGGTCGATAGTGATGGGCAGGTGAAGGAAGGAATGAGGGCCAGGCTGGTTGGTCTCAGTTGCAGCTTATTCCATTCCCATCTCCTTCTCCTCTGATTCTCCTCCTCCTTCTCCCTCCCCCATGCTACTTCATTCTCCTTCTCTATCTCTCATCAATCTCCTTCTGCCTTTCTCATTCTCCTTCTCCTCCTGGCTCTCGATCTGGACCTCAATCCCCCAGCCCACTCTCACAGCCTAGTTAAATCCCCAAGCATGAGGGGTTGGGGCTTACACCTAAGTGTCATCATACAATCAGCAGATGTAAGGTCCTTCCCTCGGGGAAGCTACTTCCAGGACAGATTCTTATCCAGCAAGACGACTGGCCTAAAGGGAAATATGGGTGTGTTTCTCCTCTCCTTAGTCCAACAAACATATAAACATATGTTTATATATACATATTGATAATTTTATATGGACACAATAAAAGATACATTAAACTTATAGAATTGCTCTCCTGGGATCATCTTGATTTCAGACTACAGTGCTCAGGCCAGATTAGTCTTTCCTATCCCTAGCAGGGTCCTAGTCTTGTCGTTACTTTTGATCATGACAGCATTTGTCCATGATCTGCTCTCAACTTATAGTTGAGTATCGTGGCACTTTGGCCTGGCCCATTTCGATGCCAGGGTAGCTCACAGCTTGCCCTGGGTTCCTTCAGTGCCTTGTTGGGATCCTGCTTTGGGGATGCTAGGAACTAAGGGCAACTGAGGCTTAAGTCGAGAAAGCAGATGCCCGGGAGTGAATAATATTCAAGGCCAATTAAATCCCAAGTTATAAAGCATGATAATGACTGTCTTCCTTTGTCCATACAAAAAGGACATTGCTTTAAACTAAACTATTCAAAACACATAAGAAGAGGAGAAAGGCAATATTTCACACACACACACACACACACACACACACACACATATATATATATATATATATATATATATATGAAATCATAGATTTCTGAGGACTGACCTTACAAGTTTACAGAGTCTGGTTAGGGGGAAAAGGTGATAGACCAGTTGGTGAAGAAAGCATAGAGAGGAGTTTGCAGATAAACGCAGTGGAATGGAAGTGCCTCAGGAGCACTGTGATAAACCTGTGGCAAGGGGAATAGGATATACCAACATTGTCCTAAAATGTTTAGAGCTACATTACAATAAACACAGAGGAATGGAGGTGCTTCAGGAGCACTGTGATGAGTATTACCAGATAAACATAAACTCTTTGTGGCAAGGGAGAAAAAACAAAACGATGATATCCCACAGGGCTGGTGGGCAGAACACTGCATGTGCCTGGCTTTTCCTTGTCATTCTTAAGGCAAGAATTTTAAACTAAGAGTTTTTCAAACTTGCTATATAGGGATGGATGATTCTTCATTGCGGGGACATGCCCCGTGTGTTTATTGTAAGGTGTTTGACTCCATCCCTGGCTTGAACTAAGTGCCAATAATTCTGCCCTCTGCAGTCAAGACACCAAGAATGTCTGACGTTGTTAAATATTCACAGGGATACAAGCTCACTCTTTGTTCTCAGCCCACCCGTGTTCTAGATTCTTATTCCCACCACCACTTTGAGTTAGTAGGGACAGCTCTTGGGGCCTTTGGACTCCGTGGTAGTCCTGGGTGGGTGCTGACTGGGAAAAGCTCGGGGCACAGCAGAAGCAGTGCTGTCTTTGGGGTGGTAACATTACCGTTTTGTTGCAAAGCCTCTACTAGTTTTCCTGTGCTTTTGGACACAATTTCCTTTTATGTGATCAGGAGATAATAATCACTGCCTGGATATGCTTGGCTTATAGTCCATGACAAATATTAAAAAATTGCGTATGAAAGGCCTTTGTGAACTGTGAGTAGTTGTACCAATGGGTTCCTTGTCCACCAATATTATGTTAGATGGTTAAAGCTGAAAAGAGAGTGACAATACACTCATTCAGTTGAACGCTGTCTCATCAGTTCTGACAAAGCCCTATAGAAATTATTAATAAGTTCAGATTACAACTGTCAGTTTGCTGTAGTCTGAAACAAATGTGTTTTCATGAGTTTGTGCAGGTTGATAAATACATGACGAGGATGACTAGAAAGTTGGTGGAGGGGGGCTGGGTTGTGGATAGATAAAACCTGAACTTGACAATAAATATGGCTTTTAAATGTCCAGAAGCAATTAATTGGATGCGAGGGTCTATGCCAGAATGAGTTCCCAGAATTGGAAGTTTACCTGCAGTGGAGGATAGTTCAAGATAAGTGTTTTCTAATAAGGCCTAAGATTGTTGCCCAAACTCAAGAGAATAGGATGAGTTGAAGGGGCTTTATAAAGATAGATTGTTTATGAGTTTATTTAGACTCTTATCAGTTCCAATGCTAAGGCCATTTGTTTGTCCACACATTTTGTAAGCATCTGTTGTGGCCCAAACACTGTTTCATGTACTGAGATTATAATGAAAGAAGTTCTTGCTGACTCCATGGGGCTTGTCTTTCGCTGGGTAGGTAAACCACCAAGGAAACACAGAGCGGGCAACTGGGGTTATGGGGGAAATATGCAGGATTCACAATAGGAGGGAAGACTTTGAGGTGATATTCAAACCGTAATCTATAGTGTTAGCACTCTGCATTGTGAGATGATATTCAAGCAAGAATTGCATGAGAAAGAACATTTAATTGGTCTGGGACTGAAGGAGATGTATGAACCAGCAAAGAGGGGAACAGTATTTCCAGTAGAGGAAAGAGAAGAGGAAGGTTGAAGAGTGGCAAGAGTTTGGTCTGTGAGTCAGGGGCAACCAAGGTGGCCAGCAGGTCAGGTGATGCGGTCAGGCGGGTTCAGGTGTTGGAGACTAAAGATAGGAATTCCAATTTAAGTGTCATTGGAAATCAAGAGCTTGGGAGGTACGTGGAGAGTTTATGCGAGGGCGGGGGGAGCTAGTTGTCCAGACAAAGCTGAGTGTCTTGGCTTTGGAAAGTGACAGTGGAGATGATAAGAAAGAGAGGGATTCAGATAGATATGAGATTAGAACCAGAAATTTATGATGGATTAATAAGATAAATTGTGGAATCAACAGTGACTGTACTGAGCCTGGTAGGTCAACAATATGAAAATATTTCTGGGCCTCTGTGGTTGAGAAAAAGTGGAACTGTCACTCATCTGTATGCTATCTCATCATTAAGGACTTGATTTAGATTAATTTTCATCCCAATGACCAGACTTTATGAAGCAATGGAAGAGCATGATATCTGTGCTGATCAATTGCAGTTGTCTACATGACTCAGACAGATGACTGGATTCTAGAAGTTACAGATTGTTAAGTGCAAAGGTTTTCCAACACTGACTAACAGAGTCATGGGTATTAAGGAAACTTTTCTTTTTATCCTCAGTATTATTTTTTAAAGCACTGTGAACTACAAAGTTATCCACAGTTGGGTTTTTGAACAGATAATCTTCCATCACTGATCAGTGTCAACTTCCCTCCACCAATGTCCCCAAGCTCCCTCTCCTACCTGCCCCCCTGCCCACCCTAGCCCCAGCACGCATCATGAGAGGCATCTTTTATGTTTGGGTCTCTTGATTTGGGTGTAGTTTGGATATTCAGCTCTATCGTTCCATAACACCACTAATGTATCTGAATCTCCTCGGCCCCTGCCACCCATTGCATCTCATCTATCTCTTCTACCCATCCCCTTCACTCTATTTCTCTCCTTATCCTCTCTAAACTCTGGAGTCAGGGGTGATCCAGGCATCTCCCTTTAAACCATTGCGTTTCCTCATCCAGTTACTATAAATATCATATATAAGTGATATCATCTTATGTTTGCCCTTCTGGCTTACTTCATTTTGATCGAGCACGGGAAGAACAAACCATGCCATGTGTCAGTCCTCTGTATAAGATTTTACTTGTTATCCAAATAGGATACATAAAAAACACTCAGGCCAAATCACTAGCTTTCCAGATGATGGAAACAAGACACAAATACTTGTCCCCAAGCAAGTTCCAAAATTCTTGTCATCTGCCTTCTTTTTTCCTACAAGGGCAATAAAGTCATTTGGATGATTTAAACGGCATGCTCATCAACATCACTTCCCTTAATTTTCACATGTACTTTTGGAGGAAGGTATTATTTTCATTTGTTAGGCAAAGACACTGGTGGCGAGAGAGTCAAATGCCGTGCAACTTGAATTTCCCATGCACAGTTGTGACTGGAGACCAAGACTTCTTATTCCATAGTTCGTCTCTGTTTCCATTTTCCTGAAATAACTAGAGTGACCGGGCCTGGGTAGAGGCATTTTCTCAATTCATTTAAAAATGTTGGTGATGATACTGAGAAAAAACCTTTGTAAAAAGCTTGGTTAAACTCTTATTCCTCTTTTCTGTCGCACTTGGAGTAGGAGAGCATGAACAAGACATAAACTGTACAGGCGTCAGTTGTCCCAATCATTGAAGAGAGATGTTCAAACATATTTTTGGAGGGTTGTTATAGGGATGAAAGGAAAAAATAGCATCAAAACCAGATGGTTAATCTAGAAATAGCTACTCTTCAGGCAGTGGACCATGGCTATGAGAACAGGATTCTGAAATTTAGACTGCAGTGTAAAGACAGATCTCGGTAGACATTTTTTTTTTAATGCCACAGTGTCATAAGAACAAGAGACCAGGGAGCCATTGGTGTTATTGATAACTATGAGTAAAGTCATTAGGACCCTCTCTTCTCCATACCCTGGTAGCACAAAAGAAGAGACTGTCCAAACAGGAAGGCTTTGGAAGATCTGGTGGAGGAGCAGGCTGGGAAGGCAGACAGCACATGGCAGGTCAACCCCCCCACCCCCCCCACCCCCGCGCCAGGCATGAGATGCTGCGTGAAGCTCTGCATCCAGCTGTCCATTCTTATTTTAAAAAACAGTGGGGCCGTGGACGGTCAGTTACACTCTGCAGAGTCAAACTCTTGTCCTATCGAGCATTTCCTTGACTTCTCCCTGTGGATTCTCATCACCTCCTGGGTGGTAGTTGCGTTTACTCTGTAGAACTGTCAGGATTCTGGGAATGTATGAAGTGCAGGACATTTAAATGTATCCACAGCCCATCTGTACCAGTAGATCATGCAGAAGAGACTTACACATTTTTCATGAGTGTGTCTATGCATGCGCACACATCCGCACACATCCATGCCGGGTTGGTATGCGATGCAGATCTAGAGTCAGATGATCTGGGTTAAATCTTGACTTTACCTCTTACCAACTTTGCATCTTATTTTAGTAACTTCCCTTTGATGGGGCTGAAATGCCTTGAAATATGTGAAGCATATGGCACAGTGTTCATAATTTATTGTGATGGTTCTTCCCCTCCTCCTTATCCACTGCCTTCTTTTTCTCTGCCCTCTCATTCTTCCTCGTCCTCCTCCTCTTCCTCTGATGCCTCTTTTTCATTCTTCTCTGTTTTCACCATCTCCTCCCTTTCCTCCTTTCTCTACTCCTAATCCTCCCCTTTCTTCTCCATTTTCTTATTTCACGTGGCTTTGTCCGTCTTTCTTGAATTTCCTTTTTTTCTCATATAAATCTGCCAATTTCCTACCCACTCTTCCAAGCTAACCTTCAGATGCATCTCTTGAGTGATTTCTTTTTACCACCCCCCTCACTTCTTTGTTTTGGTACCCAGATCACCTGTGCTCATTCCTTATGGCATCCCACGTCATAAACCTAAGGGCAGTAAGCTCTCCACAAGGTGCTTGGCAAAGAGCGGGGAGTCAAAAAGTAAAAGCATCAGGAAGTGAGTAGAGAGAGAGAAAGGAGGGGCTTCATGAATTTTGTTCAGTTGATTTCATCAGATTGAAGTAAACGACTTAAAGCTAATTGGCGGGCAGAGACTCCAGCTAACTTTGAACAAGTTTAAGAAGTTGGCTCAGGAAATACATGTAATTTTTTCTTCGTTCATGTGCCTTTAAGAGGACCAGTCAGCCAGGCTCAAAGCAACAAGGATGCTAATTAACTCTGATTAGAGAATTTATTCTCAGGACTTTGTAGAGGGATAGATAATTGTAATGTTTGTAGTGAACAAATTACTTATTATCTCTTTGAGGCATTCCCACTTGGCCAAGAGCTCTTTGATCATGGGGACGTATACACACAGGCGATCATGTATTAGTTTTACATATGAAAGCCTTGGGTTCCTTTAATCCTTACGGGACAGAAAGATTTATCAGTGGAAAACAGATCTGAACCCTCCTGACCTCACCTCGACACAGAAATCCTTAATTCGGGTATAACGACAGTCTGGAAAGAGCAAATGCTTTTAACTAACGTCAACATACTCTGGCACTCTTTGTAATTAATCAGGGCAGAAAATTCGCAGACAAGAGAGTAACATAGGCCTCTGCAAGTCATATTCCTGTCTAATCAGCAAGAGCACACACTTTTTCTTCTCTCCACTTGGCGTTTCAAAAGGACCGTCATTTGAAAATGACAACGGCTATTGTTTGGAAGCGCTGGAAACGTGGGCAGCCTTTGAAGACCCGTGTTTATTGTTGCAGGCAAGGAATGGGAATGCACTTTGGTTTCAATTAGTTATCCCAAATAATCCCCCACCCCACCCCAAAACCACTAAACCCAGCCCTCTCACTGGGACAAAGCCTGTCTCTATTAAATCTGGGTATTATTTTATAATGAGAGTGCAAGAGCACGGAAACAGGAAGACTGAGCACGTATCTGAAAATGTACGACGAGAACTGGGTGCAGAGAGGAGCTCTCGTTGCCCGGCTTACAGGGGAGGGTGTCCCAGGCATCCCCGGGACTGGGTCCCCACGGTGGGGAGCAGTGACCAGGCCACGACCAGGACAGAATGGGCTGCTCTCATACTTTTATCCTGAGCGACTACACACATGAAAGGGGGCATCCGAACATGAGAGAGGCTGTTGGCACTTTGGAGTGAACTGGAACAGTTGAGAAGGATTCTCATATTTTTAATTGAGAATTTATTTTTAAATAGCTCTCATTACTCAGATCCGCAGAGATGATGAGGCGTGATGGAAAGACTCAGATGGAAAGAGGCCCAGATGTGGGCTTGGAGAGGGTTCTCGGACCACCCTGTGCCACGGCCGGGCGCTTCTGACACCAGCCAGGGCTGCCTGTGCTCTCGGCTCATCTGGAAGCGATGCGACGTGCCCAGGGACTCACAAGATCCCGGGCAGTGAATCCGTCGCTGTGGCTCCTGAGGTTGCTTGTGGGGCCATTCCTCACAGAGCCCGGGCGCCACTCCCTGCTCTGTGCTCCAGAGTTGCTCCTGCCCTGCAGATGGAACCAGGACAGGCCACATGCAAGGCACGTGTCCTAACCCCTGTGATGTCTCTCCAGGTCGGCTTCCTCCCTTCACACTGCTGTTGGTGGTGTGATGACGGGGGGTGGGGCGGGGGAGGGGCGGGCGTGTTGGGGTGGGGGTCATACGTGCTTACTGGGAGGGTCACACCCATGCTTACAGAGGATCATCTACATGCTTCCTGGGTTCACACATGCTCACCAGGAGTCACAAACATACTCATGGGGGAATCATGCATGATCATAGGATTCACATGATTACTAGGAGTCACATACATGCTCATGGGGTTCACATGTGCTTACTGAGGGTTATATATGGGTTTATTGAGGTCACACGGTCACAGGGGCTCACACTTACTCAGGTCACAATGCTCATTGAGGGTCACGTAGTCACTGGGCTCACATCTGCTCTCTGGGGGTCGTATGAGATCACCGGGGTCACACTTGCTCACTGGTGCTCACCCATTCTGGCCCTGGTGCTCGCCTACATGCATCCCTGGCCAAAGTGCTCCCCTGGCATTACAGTACTCCTGGAGTCACACAAGCTTGGCCACAGTGTTGGGGACCTTAGACTGAGTCTGTACATGTATGTGGTCCCAGGGCCTGAACTCACGGACTCACCTGGCAGGTGGCCCCTGAGCCATGGCCCAGGGTCTGTCAGGTTTAGGAAATGAAGAGCTACAGCAGCGGTAAGAAGAAGCATCTGTGAGACCAGAAAGGAAAACGTGGGCCAGACACTCTTGGAGGAAACGGACATCGTGAAATCTCACATCTTCAGAAAAGTGTAGGAAGTGGTGATATTGCAAATACTGAGCCGGGTACTTCAGAAGGCTGAAGGCTGCCTCCCTGGGGCTGAAAATGGCAGAGCAAGGAGTTGAAAATGGGGGTGAGCCTATTTAAAATTTAGAGTCCCTGGGGCGTATGGCCGCATTCGCCAGGTGAGATCTTATACTCTACCCCGCTGATGTACAGCACATTTGATGGGGCTAAAGTAGAAGGCAATTGATCTCCATCCAAAAATAAATAAATATTAGCTCACGAGGCTCAACATGTAACAACATGTTAATAGTCTCTTATACAAGGGCTTAATGACTCTAGGATGAGATACAACAATCTTCACACATTTTCTTCTGAGGAAATTTTTTGGACTATTTTTAATGCATTATTCATAACAAGCCATACAAAATTATTTAAGACCTATTTTGGAAAGGTTTGGCTGGTGGTGGGAAAATTCGGAATAATGGTGGTAGGAAGATGTTATGGTGGTGGGATTGGTGTTGGAATAATGAATATAATAAATTATTGTGAGCAACTTAAAAAATAAAATTGGGGGAAAACAAAAATGGGGTGAGGGAGACTTGGGGTTCCTCTGGGGCAAGCTTTAAGCCTTTGGTTGCTGGATTATGTCAACATTTGGAGAAACTGGGCATCTAGTGGCTTGGAGGGTGGGGGAAAGCTTCTTACCAAGCCAGGTGGGTTCCATCACGCATGGAAGGGTTTCAATATACACGAATTACAGGCAGGCACACCTGTGCCTACTGGCTATGTGCCTGTCTACAGAAAATCTAGCCATGAAAATGTAGCTGCTGGCATCTTGGGTGTCTGTGTGTGCTGGCACCGTCTGAGTGTAGCTCTGGGGGGCCACGGGGCGGGGGGGGCAGCTCCTCATTCTCCAGCTCCTCCTGAGGCTGACCTAGGACGCTCACTCCGTCACTGTGTTTCACTTCACTGCCCAGGGAAGTCTCACCTTCACTGGTTGGACTTGATCTCCCTCCCGGGTGCTGAGACCACACAGGCCCCCAAACTAACTTGACTCAGCCGATGGCAGAGCCACCTTTGGGAGACACAGTTCAACATGGACCATGTAACCAATGGGGACCTTGACGGGCACCCAAGGCCCGCACTACACAGACACATCTTCCTCTTCTTCGGGTGCTTGGCCTGGGACACCCGGAGTTCTTTTATCTCCCCCTGTTGGGGTCTGTGTGGTGTGGGTGTCTGCACCCAGGAATGTTGCCACTGGAGGGAAGGAGCTGTCACTTCCACCATGGACTCCATGCTCATTCTTTCCAGAACTTTCTCATGGAAGTCAGGTTCCCTAGTGATGAGGAAGACATTTACTTTGCTCTGACCCAGGTTCGATTTCCAGTATCCCATATGGTCCCGTGAGCACCCCCAGGAGTGATTCCTTAGTGCATGAGCCAGGAGTAACCCCTGTGCATCACCAGGTGTGATCCAAAAAGCGAAAAAAAAAAGGAAGAAAAAGAAAACCTTTAGACTTAAGTCTAAGACAGAATATCATCAGGATTTCTAAAAAGATTATTGATTAAAACAATGTTCCCTAAGATTCTGAGATTCCCTTTAATTTGCACCCACCAAGAGCTCCCATAGATTCATTGCAATCCAAGTTGAAAATCCCAACAGACCTTTTTTGTTGTCCAGAAAGTGACTAGCTGACTTTATAATTTCATGGTGCCGAAATATAAAATACCTATTAGTAGAGCAAGCAACTTTGAACAGGACTGAAGCTCCTGGCAGGTCACCAGAGCTCAGCTTTGCTGAGGTGTGAATGGCCAATGGTGTGCTAATGTGTGGTTACTCTGGGGAATCTCTTAATGAGAAGCTCTGGAGACGGTCTATCCATGGCCTTTGTGAAGGATTGGTCCCCAGGGATGGGATTTTTTTCTATATAGTAGACTTTGAAAGAAAGCTGCTATTAATTATCTCAATGTATTCTTGGCTGGGGAAATGCAACCATCTATTTAGTAGGAAAACAAACATAAATCTCCAGCAAGGCACTCTGTATTAATCAGACAAGTGGAATTCCGAGCTTTATTTCTCATGTTTAGTCTTTGTTGCTCTAGGAGGCAGGGTAGCGTTTGTGGCAAGACTTCACCTTTTAAGTCATGCAGCCCGTTCTTGGAATAATAAGGCCACTTGTTTGTGAAGAACCAGGGAGCTCCTAGCTTTCAATCCTTGCTACAGTTTGATGTTTGGTAACCAGAACCCTAAGAGAGATAGGAATGAGGCGAAGAGAAGTTCACACTGAAATAAACAGAAAAGATTTAGTGCCCTGGGTAAAACCAGAAGATCATGTTTGGGGTTTGAGCTGTGAAGAGGACAGACAGCTGGCTATTCGGATGGAAATGTTCCTGGAGCCTGTTTTCACAGAGATTCATTGCAATCCAGTGATTGTCCTAAATTTCTTTCTTTTTTAAATTTCTTTTTATTTTCGAATCACCGTGAGATGCAGTTGCAAAGCTTCCATGTTTGAGTTTCAGTCATACAATGATCAAACACTCATCCCTCCACCCATGCACATTTTTCACCACCAATGTCCCCAGTATCCCTGCCCCCCCCCACATCAAACCCCTCCCCCCTGCCTCCATGGCAGACAATTTTCCCCATACTCACTACTTTGGGGAATTATGGTTTGCAATACAGATAATGAGAGGCTATCAAGTTTGGTCCATTATCTACTTCACATTTGATCCTTTATCTACTTTCAGCACACATCTCCCATCCTGAACAATCCCTCCAACCATCATTGACCAAGTGATCCCTTCTCTATTCCAGCTGCCTTCTCCCCCAGCTCATGAGGCTGCAACTGTGGATCAATACTCCTGGCCCTGTCTCTATTGTTCTTGGGTGTCAGTCTCATATTATATTATTTTATATTCCACAAATGAGTGCAGTCATTCTGTTTCTGCCCTCTCTTCCTGACTCATTTCACTAAACATGATACTCTCCATGTCCATCCACGTATAAGCAAATTTCATGACTTCATCTTTCCTAATTGCTGTGTAGTATTCCATTGTGTAGATGTACCAGAGTTTCTTTAATTAGTTGTGTGTTCTCAGGCACTCGGGTTGTTTCCAGATTCTGGCTATTGAGAACAGTGCTGCAATGAACATACAGGTGCTGATATCATTTCTACTGTGTTTTTTTGCATCCTCAGGATATATTCCCAGAAGTGGTATTACAAGTTCATATGGAAACTCAATTTCTAGTTTTTTAAGGAATGCCCATATTGTTTATCAAAAAGGCTGGACCAGTCGGCATTCCCACCAACAATGAAAAGGAGTCTCTTTCTCCCCACATCCGTGCCAGCACTGATTGTTCTTGTTCTTTTTGATGTTTGTCAGTCTCTGTGATGTGAGATGATATCTCATTGTTTTTTTTTTTTTTGCTTTTTAAGGTCACACCTGGCTCAGCACAGAGGTTACTCCTGGCTCTGCACTCAGGAATCATTCCTGGCGGTACTCAGGGGACCATATGGGATGCTGGGAATCGAACCCGGGTTGGCCGCGTGCAAGGCAAACGCCCTACCCGCTGTGCTATTGCTCCAGCCCCTCTCATTGTTGTTTTGATTTGCATCTCCCTGATGATTAGCAATGTAGAACATTTTTTTCATGTGCCTTTTAACCATTTGTATTTCTTTTTTGAGGAAGCTTCTGTCCATTTCTTCTCCCCATTTTTTGATGGGGTCGGAGGTTTTTTCTTGTACAATTCTACTAGTGTCTTGAATATCCTGGATATTAACCCCTTACCAGATGGGTACTGGGCAAATATTCTTTCCCATTTCATGGCTTCTCTCTGTATTTTGGTCACTGTTTCCTTTGAGGTGCGGAAGCTTCTTAGTTTAATGTAGTCCCATTTATTTATGTTTGTTTCCACTTGCTTGGTAAGTAGTGTTTTATCCTTAAAGATGAATGTCATGGAGGGTTCTGCCTACATTTTCCTCTATGTACTTAATGCTGATATTGAGGTCTTTAATCCACTTTGATCGGACTTTTGTGCCTGGCTTAGACAGAGGTCAGAGTACATTTTTGTTCAGGTATCTGTCCAATTTCCCAGCACCATTTGTTGAAGAGGATTTCCTTGTTCCACTTCACATTTTCTGCTCCTTTATCAAAGATTAAGTGATCACATATTTGAGAGTCTGTGACAGAATATTCAACTCTGTTCTATTGGTCTGCATGTCTGTTTCTAGTCCAATACCACACTGTTTTAACTACTACAGCTTTGTAATAGAGTTTGAAGTTGGGGAAGGTGATGCCACCCATCTTCTTTTCCCCAAGTATTGTTTTAGCAATTTGTGGGGGTTGATTGTTCCATACGAATTTCAGGAGTGTTTTGTCTATTTCTTTAAGAATGTCATGGATTCATCTGCACTTATATGTTCATCCCGGCACTGTTTATAATAGCCAGAACCTGGAAATAAACCCAGTGCCCAAGAACAGATGGCTGGTTAAAGAAACTCTGGTACATCTGTACAATGGAATACTATGCAGCTGTTAGAAAAGGTGAAGTCATGAAATTTGCATATAAGTGGATCAACATGGAAAGTATCATGCTAAGTGAAATGAGCCAGAAAGAGAGGGACAGACATAGAAAGATTGCACTCATTTGTGGAATATAAAATAACAGAGTAGGAGACTAATACCCAAGAATAGTAGTATATAATACCAGGAGGTTGACTCCATAGCTTGGAAGTTGGCCTCACACGCTGGGGAAAGTCATACCAAATGGAGAAGGGAACACCAAATAAAATGTGATTGGAGATCCCTCATGGTAAGGGAAATGCGTGCTGAAAGTGGACTAGTGACTGAACATGATGGCCACTCAAGACTCCTATTGCAGACCACAACACCCAAAAGGAGAGAGAGAGAACAAATTGGAATGCCCTGCCACAAAGGCGGGGTGGGGTTGGGGGGATGGGACTGGGGGGTGGGAGGGATACTGGGTTCATTGGTGGTGGAGAATGGACACTGGTGGAGGGATGGGCTCCTGAACACTGCATGAGGGAAAAACAAGCACAAAATGTATGAATCTGTAACTGTATCCTCACTGTGACTCACTAATTAAAAAATAACAATAATAAAAAAATGAAAATAAAAACAAAGAATGTCATGGATACCCTAATAGGGACCACATTAAATCTGTATAGTGCTTTGAGGAGTATTGCTATTTTGATAATATTAATCCTCCCTATCCATGAGCAGGGGATATACCTCCATTTCCTAGTGTCCTCTTTTATTTCTTAAAGAACTGTTTTGTAATTTTCTTTGTTTAGGTCCTTCACCTTTTTAGTTAAGCTGATTCTGAGGTACTTGATTTTCTGAGAAACTATTGTGAACGGGATTTTTTAAAAAAAATATATCTTTCTTCTCTTTCATTATTTGTAATAAGAAAGCCAGGGACTTCTCGGTCTTGATTTTGTAGCCTGCCACTTTACTATACAAAGCTATTGTTTCTAGGAGCTTTTTTGTAAAGTCTTTAGGATTTTCTAAGTATAGTATCATATCATATCATCATATATAAATAGTGATAGCTTGACCTCTTCCTTTCTATCTGTATGCTCTGATATCTTTTTCTTGCCTAACTGCTATGGCAAGAACTTCCAGTGCTATATTGAATAGGAGTGGCGTGAGTGGGCAACCTTGTCTTGTGCCTGATCTTAGAGGGAAGGCTTTTAGTTTCTCCCCGTTGAGAATGATGCTTGCTGTGGGCTTGTGGTAGATGGCTTTCACTATATTGAGGAAAGTTCCTTCAATGCCCCTTTTGCTGAGAGTTTTCATCATAAACAGGTGCTGGATCTTGTCAAATGCCTTCTCTATGTCTTTTGATAGGACCATATGATTTTTATCTTTTCTTTTATTGGTATGATAGATTATGTTGGTTGACTTGCGACTGTCAAACCATCCTTACATTCCCAGTATGAATCCTACTTGGCCATGGTGTATGATCTTTTTGATGAGTCGTTGGATTCTGTTTGCTAGGATTTTGTTGAGGATCTTTGTGTCTGTGTTCATCAGGGATATTGGCCTGTAGTTCTCTTTCTTTGTAGTTCTCTGTCTGCGTTTGGTACCAGGGTGATATTTGCTTCATAGAAATTGGAAGTGTTTCTGATTCTTCAATTTCCTGGGAAAGCTTGGAAAAGATTGGGAGTAGGTCCTCTTTAAAGATTTGGAAGAAGAATTCACTAGTGAGTCCATCTGGACCAGGACTTTTGTTTTTGGGTAGACTTTTTATTGCTGTTTCAATTTCCTTGATGGTGATAGGTCTGTTCAGGTACTCCAGGTCTTCTTGGGTCAGCCTCAGGAGGCTATAGGAATCCAGGAATTTATCCATTTCCTCTAGGTTTTCTTGTTTCGTGGCTTAAAAAATTCTCAGTCATCTCTGAAAATCTTTTGAATTTCTGTAGTTTCTGTTGTGATGCCCCCCTTTTTGTTTCTGATTCTGTTTATTAAGGTTTTCTCTCTCCCTTTTCTTGTGAATCTTATTAGAGGTTTATCGATCTTGTTTATTTTCTCGAGTATAGTCAGGGGGAGTTAAATGGGCACAGCTGATGTCCATAGAGCAGAACCACTCGGTCTTGGAAGCATCCGGCTGAGTGAAGAGGAAGTTGCAGAATACGGTGGTAACACAAGGATGGCGTCCTGACTGAGCCCTGTGCCCTGTGCAGGCCTTCTGTGGCAGTGTTCACCACCCACGGGCACCCCCAGTTTATCACCATTGTCCCCCAGCTTTGTCCCTGCAGCCCCATCACCCCACAACCTCCTTGTTCATCTTCGTTTTAAAAATAAAATCGTTTTGGGGGCCGGAGCGATAGCACAGCGGGTAGGGCGTTTGCCTTGCACACGGCCGACCCGGGTTCGATCCCCGGCATCCCATATGGTCCCCCAAGCACCGCCAGGAGTAATTCCTGAGTGCAAAGCCAGGAGTAACCCCTGAGCATCGCTGGGTGTGACCCAAAAAGCAAAAAAAAAAAATCGTTTTGCTGCCTGTCTGCTGTGCTACTAGTTTTAAAGAGAAGTGTTCTATTTTTTTTTTATTTTTGAAAAGTGCTTTTAAGATGGTCCAACACTATGCAAATGTCAGGGAGTGGAACGCTGAGCCGTGGTGAGATCTGCGGGCGGGGTGCGTCATGGGGGAGGGAGCCCACCTGAGTTGGGGCTGCTGAGAAGGAGTTCAAAGGGCATCATGACGTGCACTTGGAGGAAGCATCAGCAGGAGTAATTTGTGACCTGCTTCGAAGGGTGCCATGAAGTGACCTCCAGTGGTCTGTGTCCCCCCCACCTCCCCACCCCCGTTGCTTTTCTGCAAGTGTCCAAGTGCTGGCTGGTCTGGGGTTTGGCTGCAGACACTCGGGGGTGCCCTCCAGCCCCGCCTTATCCTCTGCTTCCCCATCAGCTGTACGCCCTGGCAGCTTGGAAAAGGCTGAAACTCAGCACCTGGACATGACCCTTGAGGCGTCCTGTCCTCTCGGCAGTGGCCACCACAGCTGAGGCAGTCCGGACAGTGCAGGCGGATGGAACCTGCACACAGACACCCAGCAGTGCCTAAGAACATCCCCTTGGAACCTGAGTTTTGTCACCTGGAAGCCCCCGTTTCTCCTGTGCTGGGCCTCTGCCAGCCAAGTCGGGTGGGTCCTGTTTGACCGGGGCTGTGGGGCTTCTGAATCACTTTTTAATCACTCATTAACCATTTTAGTGACTCTCTCCAAATGGGAGCTTTTTCCTACACAGCAAAATGCTGCAGAGAAAGAAGCCTTTAGGGGCAGGAGTCTTACTCTTGTCCAAGAGCAGTGTCTGTGCACAATTAGTTTTCTTAGCAAACCTTTTCTTTCTAGATGGAGGTCTGTGGATGGCTTTCTGGGAGGCCAGAACCCCCGGAATTTTAGCATTAAACTTCCTGTGGGTTTCCTCATGAGGGTGTGGGGTAGACTCGAGAGCCAACGACAACCTCTGCTCTACAGAGCCACAGGGGAGTCATTTCTAGACAGTCTCTGCCTTTTCACTGGAGAAACCACCGCACTTTCCTTAGCTGGGCTCCGGCCACTGTGTTGTGTGCATGGTCATCAGGGGCGAGTGGAAGCAGGAAGTGGAAACTCTAGTCTCCCCCAGTCTCTTCCCCTGAGTGTGCTTGGGTCGCCCCCATAACACTGAATGTGGGAGATGAACTCGGGGAAACGCCACTGAGCTTTCAGTGTTTTTCATTGCCACTTGAAGCACAGAGTCTACGTCGGAGGCTGTGGCCCTGGGGCTGGATGGGGCAGGTGGCTGTTGCTCCAGATTGAAAGTGCTTTGCCTGGTGGTCCGTGCCATCACTGGTGGGGGTCGGGGGGGCGGTCAGGGGGTGATTTTTCTTCCTTTAATTTATGGAATACTCTCTCCCTTCTCCTTAAAATAAAATCATTTCCTTAAAAAATTAGTGGAGTATTTAACTATTCACACACAGCCCTGAGTCATCCTGGACTGCCTCTCGAGTTCAAGTCGGTCTGCAAATGATTCAAACGCGCGTGCCACTCCTTGTCTGCCTGCTGGCTGGGGAACGGGTGGCCCAGGGAGTCATGAATGTTGCTGCACAGACACTGCTGCTCCTTGCTGGCGCAGCTTCTCCTGGAGGCAGACACAGATGTGCCATATAAATCAACAACCTCACCCAGAATCTCAGTCTTTACCGTATGCTTGGCTTATGTAGTCATCTCCCAGGGGTGTCGAGAAGAATCGAGCTGAGCCTTGTGACTTTCCCCCCTGCCTCCCCTCATGCTCATCCCAGCACTGTGGTCCCTCAGTCACGTCAATTCCCAGCCCTCTGCACCCCTCGGGCCACTCCAAGGGTTGCATGTAGACAGTGGGAACTGGGTTTCTAGCCGTCCATGTGGCCTCCCAGCATGCAGTTCACACCGACTGACAAATCCTCTGCACTCCACCTTTTCCTGAAGAGGTGCACCAACACTTCCTCTCGTCCACTTCCTCTTGGTGTAAGGAGTTTTTCAAGGGTTCTTTTCATGGTGGGACTGACGTGTGTTGTGCCTTGAAAATATTGCACGGAGCAGCGTGTGACTTCAGTGTGTGTATATGTATGTGTGTGCAAGTGCATGCATCCCTGTGCTTATACCTCTGTGAGTTTGTGCAAAGCTTGTGTGCATGTACACACGTGTGCATGTGGGCATACCTGCATCTCACGGGCCTCTCTGACTTCCCGGCCTGGCCCGCTCTTCGTTACTCTGGTAATCTTTTCCCAATGAGTGCTCTTCTTTGGTGGTTTGCTTGGTTTTGTTTGGCGGCCACACCTGGCAGGAGTTGTGGTGCTGGAAATGGAACCTGGGTCAGCCACATGCGAGGCAGTTTCCCTACCCACTGTCCTATCTCTCATCGCCGTGGTCTGGATGGTAGGGACCCCTACTGGTGCTGTTTCAGAGCCAGCAAACTTAAATGAGTCTGTGCCACCTACAAAGCAATGATCCATGAAAACGTTCGTGCAGACCATTTTGTAATGAACAAGCTGATTAGGGCTCTGGTGTGTTTGGGGTTCAAGAGTTCCCCACCCAGGAATGTTGGCACTGGTGGGGGCGCCTGAGCGTTGGGCGTGGAAGGAATGCAGGCCGTGCTAGTCCCGCCCCTGCCCGGCTTCGCAGCTGGTCGTCCCTGGGAAATTCAGCAGCTCTCCGGGGCTCCTTCTCTGCATTTGCACCAGGGGGACAAGACTCCTCCTGTCTCACACTTTTCTCCTTTCGGGAAACATCCACAGAAAAGGGTTTACCAGCGTTACAGTTTACCAGCAAAGGCTGTGACGTCCTGTGGGTATTCGGTGTTACCTCCTAATGAGCCGCCTCCTTCAGGTTGCTTCTTGGCTTCATTTGTTGCATGTAGGCAGTGGGAACTGGGTTTCTAGCCATCCATGTGGCCTCCCAGCATGCAGTTCACACCGACTGACAAATCCTCTGCACTCCACCTTTTCCTGAAATCTTCTCAGCACTTACCTTTGTAAGAGCCGGTCCCTCTGGTTTGATGGGGTCAGTGTTGAGTCGCTGAGAGGGGGCAGATGAGGCTTTTCTTGGAGAACCCCCCCTCACCTTATCTTTCCCACTTACCTGACGCTCTCTCCTCCAGCTGCTGGGGGAAGATGGGTCACGTAGATCTGTGTGGGCGCCACCGTGGAAAAGGAGGCTGAAGACATTGGTTCTCTCTCTCTCCATCTTTCCACTTTACCCGTGGGTTTCTTCACTGGCTCTGATTCACAGATCAGGTACAAACAGAGCAAAGTGCTGCGTATCCAACACCTCTAAGGAGCCCAGAGCATTGCACAGAGCTTCCCCCACCCCCATGTTATCACGTACCCAACAAAAGGAACGTTGTCCCTTACTCTGCTACATGAAAACACCTCAGCCCTGCAATCTGTGTGTGCTGAAGGAAGGAATCACATAGTGATCAGTGGATGGGAAGGGAACACCATGGGCGTAGAGCCATAGCCTTATGCTACAGACGCTCAGAGAGGCCAAGAAACATGCTGAGGGGCACACCCTGCACTGACCCCAGCCATCCCAGAAAGGGGCTGCTCTGCCCAGGGTCATTGGACAGTGGGTGTCGTGCCCGGGGCTAGCTGCAAAAATGGCATCCCCTGTTCTCCGCTGTGTGCTGAAAACATCTCTTGCGCACATTTACCCAGTAGGTATCTGTTGAATTTCTGCTTCATTCCACAGCCTGTCCTGGTCTGCACAGTGCAAAGGGAGAAGGTGAGAACTATCCACAGACAGCCTATGCCCCAGTGAGGTGATTCAACTAAGGTGCCGGGGATAAAATACAAGACCGGAGTGTTCCGGGAACGGTGGGCCACCAGGGGAGGCACTCACACTTCACCCAGGATGGTGTTTCCTCTGAGACTCGGAAGGGCAAGAGATCCGCCAAGAGAAGGTCCTGGGATGTGTGTTCCTAGCCAGGAAACAGAGGCCCTAAGCTAGGAAGATCAGGGTGTTTAAGGAACCGAGAAGAGAGGACATACATGTACCAGTGAGATCATTCTGGCTTTTCTACCCTTCCACCAAGATGCAGGGTCCCAGTAGGGCTCACAAACCCGGACACTTCCACATAATAGGGAGCTGCTCTGGGTTCAACCATGGCCTCCCTCTACCCCTAAACACTACGCCTTTGGGACTGTGCCCGGTGTCTTATTAGGTAAGAAGATCTCTGCGGCTATGGTGATAGCTATGGTGACTTCCTCCTGGAGAGCCCAGCCTGGTTCAGTGTCCCTAGAAGAGACATGGGACCAGACCCATGCAGATGCAATGCCACGTGAGATTCGGGTGGAGGAGGTAGAGAGGCTGCCTCGAGCCAAGAGTCGCTGCCCCCTCAGTGCCCAGGACCAAGCTGCACTGGGAAAGCCAAGGCCACTTGCTCGTCAGTGGAGCCTCTCTGCGTAAGGGAAGAAGATGAGAACAACCCACAGGCAGCCTACCCTCCGGCGAGGTGATTCAACTAAGGTGCAGGTGATAAAATACAAGACCGGGGTGTTCTGAGAACGGTGGGACGCCAGGGGGATCGGGAGGCACTCACGCCTCACCCAGATGAAGGGGCATCTAGACCCCCGCCACCGGAACGAGGCCCCGAGAGAGCCCCCCTTTAGCACCTGCTGCTAGGTCATCCAGAAGGCTGCGAGGGGCTCTTCCGCAGAGCAGGTCCGGTTGGCAGGCGCGGAGCCGTCAGGAGAGGCACCGTGGCTCTGGATCTCCTCTCTGCCTGGCTCCTCTTCCTCACCAGCTCCGCTGCCACGGTCCAAAGCCAAGACACGCAGCTTTGTCTGGACGATAGCTCCCCTCCGCACTTCGGCTCTCCACATAGCTTCCAAGACATTAGCTCTTGATTTCCAATGACTCTTAGATAAAATTGGAATTCCTAGCGTTAGTCTCCAACTCCTGCCTCACTGGACGCTATGACGATGGCCACAGCCTGGCTCTGCTCTGGCACTGTGAGGCGCTGAGATCTCTGGGCCCAGCCAAAGGCATTCAGACTGCCTAAGCTTCCTCCCAGAGGGTCACTCCCAGGTCCCTGAGTGTCCTACCACTGGGAAAGGTGGGGGGGGTGAGAAATGGGGTTATGCAGACTGTATCCTCTCTGTGGGGAGGTTTGGATTACCCCAACATGGACTTCAGATAATTAAGGGGAAAAATAAAGTTTCATTTGCCCCAGAGAGCGGCTTTGCTTGAACAAGTGTTCTTCATTAGCTCAACAGGGTTGGGTTATTTTCTGGTTCACCCTGCTTGGCCACTGCCCCTTCTCGCTAGCACAGAGTTCTTTGTCTCAAGAATGGTTTTAAAGCGCCGAGAGGGAATGTGTTTCAAGATCCTTGAGGAATTCTCTGGTGGCAGGACAACGAGCCTTCCAGGATGCAAAATGGCAGGCCTGGGTTCAGAGGGACATGGGCACTGATCACGTGATTTGTAGGGGCCGGTTCCGACTCTGAGAACAGTGACCCCCCCATACACTCCATCCACTGGGGATTGTCAAGACCCAGTGAAATCCAGAAGTCGCATCTCTTGGAAGTCCCTGCCACTGCGCCGTGCACCCTCCTTATGTTCTGGGGGTGACATGTGGAGGAAGGGTGACAAAGGACCCTGCAACTGCTGACACTGCAGCCACCATGAGCTTCGTCCCTGTGCCGACACCCCTTGCCCTGGCACCCACGGACCAATGCAAACAGGCAACGAATCACAAGCAGCAGAGAGTCATCATTGCCGAAGAGGAGCACTCAGCTCAGGGCACCCAGATCTTATTTTATACTGGACAGTCAGTGGCTCTCCTGGGCTTCAGAGGGAAATGCGGTCTCCAGCTTCCACGCCTGTTGGCTCTTCGGGCTGAAACCACGATGCGTAACAAAACATTCCACAGTGCTGCTCGCAGACGGTCCAGAGTGGGTAAGTTTCCTGGAAAATGGTCTCGCTAAGATTCTTAAGGGCTAAAACGGTAAAGCACAGGGTGGTTGAGAAACAGCCCGTGTTGCTTCGCGCTTCTCTCTCTCCCGCAGTCTCCTTCCTGCTTTCCAGATCCATGCAGAGGATTCAGCCCTTGTGCCCCGGTAGAACTGGGGTGACTGCTGTGAGAATCTCAACCTGCTCCTGATTTGTTAGGAATTGAGCAGATGGCTTATGACCTGTAAGCCTTACTCTTGCCACCAGTGAAATGGGAACAACCCCTGCCCCTACCACAACCCGGAAGAAAATAGGCTTGGTGCTTTCGGAAAACTGCCCATATTTGTCATCTGAATCTGTGTATGTAAACATGCCTTCATGTCATGGGTTGGTCAGGAGCAGAGTCTGCATTGTGTTTTGCGGTCACCAGGAAGGAGGCTGGCACAAGGAACACATTGAACAATGCAGTGCACTCAGAAGATTGTTCTCCCCACCTTGTTCTCCAGACCACCTTCTGGAGACAAGATCTCTACTTCTCTTGGTACAAGAGCAGGCCAGTGTCTCACTGGCCTGGAGTCGGAAAGTGCTAGAGCCTGGCTGATGAGCCTCGAGTTCTCCCTTGTCCTGCTCAGGAGTGGACATGCCCCGGGAGGGCAGCGTCTGTCTCCGGGGAGTCTGTATTCTTGTGCTGGCTGGTGGCAGGGGGCATGCAGAGATGGGCAACGCTTCCTAGGAAAGCCCCCTGTCTAATGTTGACGTGTAATGTCAAAGCCAATTTTCTACGTCTGCTAGTGATGGAGAAGGAAAATGTTGCTTTCTTCAGATAAAACTGGTCATCGGTTTTCTATTCAACCAGAGTTTTCTTATCTAATTAGTTAACTATCTCCCTAACCATCCTTCCTTCCATACATTTCGGCTTATGTATCTTTCCATAGTTTTGTCTGTCTACTGGTTCACCCATCCACTATCTACCCACATCCACCCATTCATCCATCACCCACTCACCTATCCACCCACCCACCTACCCATCCCACTAATTTGCTTGCCTGTTCCTTCATCCATTTATCATCTATCTATCTATCTATCTATCTATCTATCTATCTATCTATCTATCTATCTATATCTATGTATCTATTTATCTAAAATCTCTGTTGGTCATCACTAAGAGTTCTGATTGAAACTGAGGCACTGAGTGAAAATCTATATATTCTATCTTTTCATTCCCGATGAGTAGAGTCTAGATGGTTCTGGGTTTTATGGACTTTTGTTTCTGGCTTCCGTGGCATCACTATCTGGCCCTGGATGTGGAATCTCTCTTCTGTGGGTTTCCGATCAGATCAGTGGACAGCTGTTCATTAGCCATTCACAGTTTGGGTACTAGAATACATATGTAGTCGAGGTCTCATTCAAAATTCCTTATTAACTGGAAACATTTTTTTCCACTTCAAGAAGAAAGTTTCTTTTTTGTTTAAAGAAAAACTGCAAAGCCGCTCCGGGGCCAGGATATTTCTCCACTATTTATTTTTCAATGGAATCAGCGGATGTGATGATGGATCCCACAGCACCATGTGTTCTCACGGCAAGAGGCAACACCAGAAATGCAAGCGGGAACCGGGCAAAGAGAGTCTCAGTGACCAGTGGGAGGAGGCCCTGCCAAGGGGGACAGAGCAAAGCTAAAGGCCTGGTGGCCTCCTGATGAGGGCGCCTTGGTTAGAAAGAGGAGCTGGCTTCAGGGCAGAAATATCACTTCTCAGTCTTTGAGTAGAGTCAGATACCTAGAAGTCAGATACCTCATCCTTGATTCAGAGCTTCTGGCCTAGTCTGAGAGCCTGGGGGAGGGAGGGAGGAAGGAAGAAAGGGAGGGAGGAGAGGGAGGGGGAGGGGAGGAATAAAAGCAAAGGAAGAAGGGGGGGAGGGAGGAAGGAAGGAAGGAAGGAAGGGAAGGAAGAAGGAAGGAAGGAAGGAAGGAAGGAAGGAAGGAAGGAAGGAAGGAAGGAAGGAAGGGAAGGAAAGGAAGAAGGAAGGAAGGAAGGAAGGAAGGAAGGAAGGAAGGAAGGAAGGAAGGAAGGAAGGAAGGAAGGGAGGGAAGGAAAGGAAGAAGGAAGGAAGGAAGGAAGGAAGGGAGGGAAGGAAAGGAAGAAGGAAGGAAGGAAGGAAGGAAGGAAGGAAGGAAGGAAGGAAGGAAGGGAAGGAAGGAAGGAAGGAAGGAAGGAAAGGAAGGAAGGAAGGAAGGAAGGGAGGGAGGGAGGGAGGGAGGGAGGGAGGGAGGGAGGGAGGGAGAGTGGGAGGGTGGGAGGGAAGGAGGACTGAAAGGAAAGGAGAGAGGGGGAAAGAAGAAAGGGAGGAAGGAAGGAGGAGGGGAGGGAGGGAGGGAGGAACAAGCTTGGGAAGGAGCCAGGGGTGGGCTGGGCCCCCAGATCACAAGGGTGTCATTGAGTCAGGTGAGATGGGGTAGGCTGGGGACTGGTGAACACAGGTATGCTTCTTCCTCTGCTGCAGGGAAATCACTAGCAGCCATGTGGACCTGGAGGAACGGTGTTTCCCACCCCCCACTCTTCACATGCTCTTTCAGTTCTTTCCCGTGGGACGGGGCGGGGGGGGGGGGCAGGTCCTGCAAGGTGTCATTGAGTCAGAGGTGCCCATAGCCTGGCACCACTCATAAAGGCCTGGGCCGTCTACCCGCCTTCTCCCCCCCCCTCTCAGATGAAACTGCCCTGTGGCATCTGCAGGATGAGGCCATGTGACAGGGACAGAGGGGACCCTCTGGCCAGCAGGGCCAGGTGGGGAATGGAAACACCCCCCACCCCACCCCCCCCCCACCCAACCTCCCCCTTGAGCCTGCAGAGCTGAATTCTGCAGCCAACGACAGAAGCCAGCCTTCTCCGCCTGAGCTTTGGGAGGGCAGCGTCCCAGCCCTGGCCCGGCCCCGAAGGCAGCAGGCAGGGAAGAGACTGATGCAGAATGACGCCAAGGGGCCACGTGCAGCACACGTGGTTTTAAGCTGCTCGTTTCCCGAATCTGCACTGCAGAACTCGAGTCAGAAAGTGGCGATGTTCCTGAATTGGCTGAGGTGGCGGAAGGCAGGTGGGAGAGAAGCCCAGCAGGGCTGGGTGTGAGCCAGCCGCTTCCCAGACCCCCAGGCGAGGCAAGTCTCTGGGTGTAGCCCCGGCTGTGAGGTCTGTCTACACCCGGGAAAAGAACTGGGAAAAGAGGCTTTTCCTACCAGGAGTCTGAGCACCCCCATCTCCACTCCACCTCTCTCCAGCCTCCTAACAATATCTTGTGGAATCTTCTGGAATCAATCCAACACATGCAATGGAAGTACCGACTTACATGGCAGCCAACGGGATGAAAAAACCAAACCAAATCCCCCCAAACAACTGTTGTCAATACGTGGAGAGGCGCAGCCAGAGCCTGGCTTGCCAGATGGAAGGGGAGGTGTAAAGAAAATGGCACCCAACTCCTTCAGAGAATCTGTGTTCCAAGGAAGGCTTCTGTGGATCCCAGAGAGACTGAGCTGAGGTTCTGGAGTCGCTCCTTTCCTGCTCTGCCTCTGAGCACCAGTGGAAGGAATCCCGAAGGCGCCTCTGGGGAACTTTCAGGGAAAGCAGAAACTAAGTAAATGCCACAGCCCCCCACCTGTGAGCTGCCCTCCCCCCAATACCACAGTGTCCTACTGAACTTGCCTAAATGTTGCCTTTTTTTCCCCTCTGAATCATGGTTGGTTGCTAGTCTAACATTTCCATCAGGATGGAGTTACACTACTCGGTGTTTTAACTTTGTTTAAAGGGAAGGATTTGGAGCTGCAGCCTGGCTGGAAGTGGGTTCCACCCTCTGCGGGACTTTCCGTCAAGCTGCAGACGCGTGCTTCATTGCTCCCGTCTCCGGGCTGCCGTCCAGGTCCCGGAATCCTCCGGTTGGAACGCCCAAAAAGAGGCCCAAGCAGGAGAGAACAAAACAACTGCAGGTGTCCCCTGAGACACAGATTTTAAGGCTCTGTGAAAGATGGTGACCATGGAAACCAGCATTCTTCAACCTGTACACTGCCGTGGACGGCTGCCTGCCCAGCACAAGGCCCAGAGACAAGCCCCTGGCTGGCATATGGTCCATGGACAGGCGCGGATTCCTGGAACCAGCAGTGAGAGTAGAGCAGTGGTCTCCAACCTTCTTACAGGCACAAACAACACTACTCGGTGGACCAGTGGCTGAAGGTCACTCATCTAAACCATGATAGTTTGGATTTGAATATTTCAGATTTAATGATGAATACGGCAGAGAGTCTCTCGTCCGAACACCTGGCTGTCTTCCCCGGGGCACCTTGGAGGGGATGGGCTCCAGCTTCCCTCCCCGCCCCAAGCAGAGCTCCCAGTGGCCAAAGACCACCGGAACCTAGCCACAACCATGCTCGAGGCTTCTCTCCACACGTTCGGACAGGCCTCACGCATGAAGGTACCGGCAGAGGAACCCAGGTGTGTGTAATCCCATCAAGAGCCAACATCCAGAGACTTAAAAGCAAGCTCCCAGAAGATATCTTAGAACCTACTTCTTCCTCTGGGAGAAAGTAGCAAGCTACTGAGAGTTTCCTGCCCACACGGGACAGCCTAGCAAGCTTCCCATGGTGTATTCTAAATACACTGCTAAAGCCAGTAACAATCCAGATCTCATTCCCCTGACCCTGAAAGAGCCTCCAATACAACATCAGCATCGTTTGGAAGGCCTAGTGGAGAGAGGCTTCTAAAATCTCAGGGATAGGACAAATGGAGAAGTTACTGAACCCGCTCGAGAAATCGATGAACAACGGGATTTTGTGATCATGAATGATGAATACAAGTTCGTTGTATACTTACCTTATATCAGGTGCCTGGGTGGACTGATTTCAAATATCAATATGACATCCATTCCAGGCCAACACGTTCTTCAACCCTAGAAGAGAAGAAAGTGCTCAGTGAAACCATGATATCCATCTCTTGCTTCCTAAGGGTTGAGGACAGGGCGGACCACATGGTGGTCACTAGGACAAGCAATGGGGCTCTCAGAAGGATCCAGGTTGCCAGGATTTGCCCTGGTTGACTGAAATAAGGCACCCAAGCACCCCCTTTCTTTCCTAAAATGATTCAAGTTTGAGATATAGTTTAGATGGTGCACCCTAGCTGACACTAATGGTCCCAAACTCATAGTTGTGAAAATAATGATGATAATGATGATGATATGATAATAATGTGTTGTTGGTAAAAGCAGTCAACATTCCCTGTTTCCGCTCCATCTAAACAAAAATTGACTGGAAATTTTTATATATTCAACTTAAAGGTTGATAGTTCAAGTTACCCCCTACGTATTTATGGTGCCATCAGTTATTGGTGATTTTCTCCATCTCCTGATCATTATGCAAATGTAAAATGAGTCGTATTTTACTCAGGTCAAGGGAAAATGATCTTTGGTTGACTTGATTCTTCCATCTCAGATAGTTTCTCAGTTGCCAGGTTTAACAGTCATCCACTGGAAAGCATAAATATCTGCTTTCCTATAAGGAGATGATGACGCTCGTGAATTTCTGGGGAGGGAAACTACCACCCACACTAGTTTCTTTTACTTTTCACTCCTCCGAGGAATAATTGTGAATCAGAGAATAGCTCTATGGAAATGAGAGCTGAAAATGGCCTATAAATCACACTTGTCATCATTTCCCCCAACTGTGGTTGATTTATGATACACCCTAATGCCTCATTGCTTCGGCCACACCATTCTCGTGATATGAAATCACACACACACACCATCAGGGACTACTTAAAGGCTATACAAAGGGAGAAATCAAAACAAAACAGAATCAGAGCTGGAGAGACACAGATGGGATGCAAACACATCCATGGAAAATCTGGGGGATGCTGGAAAGAAAAGCATGATGAAGAGCTGGGGAAGGGGACACCCTTTGGTGGAATCATGGGGCTAATGGACAGTCGAGAGTGGGGACAAATGCTGGTTTTGGGTGGGACGATGCTCCCAGACATTCATTCAACCCCAAGAACTCTGGGTTGATTCATTAGCTCCCAAGCAAAGCTGGGAGAAGGTTTCCCGGCCATGTTGGTGGCAGAGTCCTGGGGTCTCAGAGCATGGCCAGAGGAAGGAAGGAGACTAGAGGGCGGAGAGCTGACTCCCCACCTGCTTTCATCCTTACAGAAGCCAGGAGATCCAGGGAGAAACACAAGTGACCGCCCTGTGCTCACGTCCCCCCATGTCAAGATCGCGGAGCTGGGGCCGGAGCGATAGCACAGCGGGTAGGGCGTTTGCTTTGCACGCGGCCAACCCGGGTTCGATCCCCGGCATCCCATATGGTCCCCCAAGCACCGCCAGGAGTAATTCCTGAGTGCAAAGCCAGGAGTAACCCCTGAGCATCGCTGGGTGTGACCCAAAAAGCAAAAAAAAAAAAAAAAAAGATCGCGGAGCTGGAGTCCACCTTCCAGCATTTCCCCCAAGAACACACGTCCTAAGAACAGGCGGGATTCGGGCTTGCTCCCCTGGAATGTCCTTCATTTCAACAAACCTCCCCAGTCCTGGGTGTTCCAGAAATCTGTCCGGGATCATTTTCTAAAATATTTCAACGAGGAGAAACAGTCAGTGATGAAGTCATGAGGGAAGCTAATGGGAAGTCTAATCGCCCTCCTGGGCTGCCCACATCTCCGCTCTCTCCGGTGCATGTCCAGCCTCCTTGGGCACACCCCGCCAGAGGAGCAGGCGAGGGTGGTACAGCCGGGGAAGGACCAGCGGCCTGCCTGGGGCTGGTTGCTGAGAGGGGGCCACGCGCGGGTGGGCCCTGCTGCCTCCACAGGGCCAGCTGCTTTCTTCTTTTCCTTGGGGTCTCGTTCCTCCCCATGGCTTTGAGAAGAGCACAGTTTCAGGGTCAGTTGGGCTTGAGGCTCAGGGCTGGTGCGTCTCCCATGGGAGGTCAGACTGTCCCATGGTTCTGCCGAGTTCGTGGGTTCTGAAGGGAGAGGCAGGGGATGCCAACGGGGCTCGAGAGAGCTTCTGTGGTTTCACTCGCAAACACAGAACCTGGCCTGTTGCTAATGACATAGAGTAGGCATGTGGAGCAATGGATGTGTGTGTGTGTGTGTAGGGTTTGCCAGAGACACTGAGCCAAAGAATATTACTCTGTCTCTCTTTCATACACAAACTGTCTCTCTGTTTTCTCTTCCTCTCCGTACCTTTCTCTCCATTTTTTCTCCCTGCTCTCCTTCTCTATTTCTCTAACTCCCGCCCTCTCTCTTTCTCTCCCTCTCCCTGTCCCTCCCTCCCTCTCCTCTCTGTCTCTCTCACCTTGGTAAGATGAAATTCTATTCTTTTTCTGAATTGGGGGCCAACCCCATGGCGTTCAGGACTTACTCCTGGCTCTGTGCTCAGGGATCACTCCCGGAGGGGCTCTGGAGACAATAGGGGTTGTGGGAGAACAAACCCAGCCCAGCTGTGTCAGGGCACAGGCCTACCCTGTACTATTGCGGTACTATTGCTCTGGCCCGGTGTGACCAAATTCTGAAGAGTGACTCGTGGGCTGAAGACCCGGGAAGAGCTTCACCCTCTGTCTAAAGAAAGCCCGTGGCCTAACTCCATCCGCCCAGGGAAGCTCAACTCATTGTTCCTTCCGGCCTTCAACCGGTCGAGAGACTCACCTATTCCCCACGGCATAGGGAGTGATTTGCTCTACTCCAAATCCACCCATTTAAGCTGCTAATCTCATCCAAATAAACTCCTGCACCGAAAACATCCAGAACGATGTTTCTCCCTCTCCTTGGACCCTGTGGCCCAGCCACGTGAGCCCTCGCAGGATGGATTTAAAATTGGGAACTGTGTCATTCTTTGTAGATATCAAATAAGTCTAGGCATCAGAAATACAGGCAGTATTTCTTTTTTCTTTTTAAGCAGGCAAAAAAATACTGACTTTATGGGGAAAAATAACTTCATTCACTTTGGCTGGCCATTCCAAACCTCACACTTCAGATCTTTCAAAATTGATTCCACTCTGGCTGTCTGTGCCAATTCTCGAGTTAAGCAGAATTCTCTCTCCAGCTGACCTGAAGCTAATCTTCGGGGGCGGGGGGAAATACTGAAGCGTGTCTAGGCAGATAGAGGCGGCCGAGAAAGGAAAGGCGGGCGCTGTCTTCCCACAGATGGGCGATGCTTCTGGAACTGGACCCCCTCGTGTTGAACTGACTGGCTTCCTGCCACGGCTTTGATTGTGAGACTCTCGAGCACTTGTCAGAGGCTGAGGATTGTGGCACTTTCTTCGAGGGGGTCAACGCTTTCCGTCCTGACACCACCCAACCACACTGAAGTATTTCCTTATTTCTTCCTGATAACGATCTTCGGGCCCCCTTTGGAAGGAGCCTAACCCTTTGAGCTAGAGGGATGGACTCCGTCCAGAGGACCGGATAGAGTCCCTAACATCGCAACTATGGGACGAGCAATGCAAGTTCCTGAGACTCACTTTCCACAGCTTGTCTCGGCCTGAGAGACATTTGTCTTGGCCCCTCTTCTCGTTCCTGTCGCCTGGCATCTCCGGACCGAAGTTAGAGATGGCTTTCCGCCCCCAGGAAGCTTCCTCCGCAGATGAAAGTGTTGAGAAAGCGCTTCCCCTTCACTGGGTGACCCCCACCTCCGTGACTCTTTGCCTCCGTCTGACTGCCAGCAACCCCTGTAGAAGACCAAAACGGAAGTGAAACAATCTAGGACAAGTACATGTTTGCTTGTGGTAAGATGAGTCCAGACTGAGCAGAGACAGGGGCCTCGGGAAGCCCATTCCCCAGCTGGTTCCCTGAGGTAGCCTGTGTTTCTGCTGCCTCAGCGGAAGATTCAGGAGATAGAGGTCTTCTCCTTTATTGCCGTCTAATCTCTCCAGTAGCTGTGCCACTTTCCCCAGTTGCCCCTCTTGCTCCTCGTTAGCCACCAGGAAAACTCTTATTCATCCCCCGAGTAGGAACGTAACTCACCAAAATGCCTCCTGTGGAAATTGGACTCTTTTCCTGTCACTGTGCCCCAGGACGCTTTATGTCTCTATTATTGTCCAATGGATGTTATTGCTCCAGATATGTCTCTTGGAGCTTCTCAAATGCAGAAAATGGGGGTGGGGGGCAGGTGATGTCATTGACTAGGGAGCACAGACAAAGGCAAAGAAGACCCTTAAGGGAGCGGATGGATCAGTGGACCATTCACTGTGTCCTAAATCCATGTTTCAGTGCGAACATCGGCACCAATTTGCTGTGTGTCGCAGAGTACTTTGCTTACTCTCTCTGGTTTTCATTTGGCAAAATGAAGATGCTCTTTCATCGATGACCCAGCCCTTTCCTGCTCCCATTGTTTGTGCTCCCATACCGCCAGTTTTCCGTGTGGCAGGCAGCTTCCCAGCAAGCCTTCGATGCTTTGTATGGTCTCAGCCCCCACCCGACAGTAGGGACTTGTGCAAAAGTTGTGCTATTCTGAATGCTATTCTCCGGGCAGAGAAGAACAAGCATCACACTTTCAGAAATCCTTTTCTCTAGGGCCCACTGTCCGGTGAGGGCAGCTGACCTCTACAGGAATTCTGGACCATATATACCTTCGCTGCACCAGGAATGACCAAAGTCTGAGAGACACGAAAGGGGGAAGCCAAAATGCGTGGATCAGCAGCCCAGAGGCGGGGCACGGAAAGTGCGCCCAGAGGACCCAGATGATATTGGACAACAGCCTGTTTCTGAGCAGCTTTTCTCAGCGGACTTTCTACACCTACTCAGTCTCACTCTCTGCTGAACTAGAAGCGGGAAAGGAGCTCGGGGCCTCCTGCACAGAGGAAGAGGCTCACAGGAGGAAGGGAGGGTTCACTATTCAACCCCCTTCCCACTCGATTTTTCTGTGCCTGAAGAAAGGTTTCTCTGATACAAAGGTTACTTCTGGACTGTCCTCGATGTAAGTCATCTGCATTCTCTCAGGGGATGGGGACCATTTCTCCTGAGACCCGTGGGCCGTGGACCCACAGACAAACTTGGTATGTACCGGAAAAGGCCATCTCTGCCAGCTTGGGGAGATCTCAAGGCGCCTTTGGCGGAGAGTTCGGATTGGATGATGTCCATAGTATGTTGGGCCAGAGAGAGCACAGCGGTCAAGGTGCTTGCCTTGCATGCTACTGACCGCATGTGGGGGTCAGCACCACGTAGTTCTTGGATCACAGCCAGACCCAGTCCCCTCCTACTGCCCAGTAAATAAAATTAAGAGTGAATTAAAATATGTGAAAGTCAATACGCACTGAAAAAATAGCATAATGACCCAGATTAATATACTGTCACTGTCATCCTGTTGTTCGTCGATTTACTCGAGCGGGCACCAGTAATATCTCTATTCGTCCCAGCCCTGAGATTTTAGCAGCCTCTCCTTACTCGTCTTTCCCAACGATTGGAGGCTCTTTCAGGGCCCGAGGAATGAGACCTATCGTTACTGTTTTTGGCATATCAAACACGCCACGGGTAGCTTACCAGACTCTGCCCGTGTGGGTGGGATACTCTCGGTAGCTTGCTGGGCTCTCCAAGAGGTGGTGTTTTTCTACCAGCCACTGAAGAATTGAAAAACCATTAAGCCCACAAAAATTCCTTTTGTCCAGAGCAGTCTGCGCTCCTCCCGTTTTCCTTCTCCTTGACCCATTCATCAAGGGTTCTGGCCTTTTCCTACTTATCACCTTCCACTTCCCAGCAGGGCCGGCTCAGCTGGTGACCCGGGGAGGCTTACACACACCTCAACAACAGGGTTCCTGCTGCAGGGCTGCTTACCTCTGCCCCAAACCCCGACCCTGTTGGGTCTTTACTCTACATTCGCTTGGCTCACACCCACCAGAGGCAGTAAAGGAAACAATAGCTGTCAGGCCCCGCCAAAAAGCCTTGTCTTGGGGAGATGCAGCTGAATAATCAATTACTGGGCGAGTGTACGTGGATTTCCCTGGCCCCCTTCCACGAGCCCGACATCAAAGTCCAGGGGCCTCTCTCACCTCCCGGCCCTTCACCCCACCAGCCCCCGGGGCAACCCCTTCTCTTCACCTCACTTCCCCCGTCCTCTCTTGCCAGTGGGTGGGTGTCTCTTGGGAAGGAAGGCTAAGGTTCCCCTTTTAAGAGGGGGGACCAGTGGGAAAGGAGAAAAAAATACAGACAGCCACATCTAGTTACTTTGTGGCTTGGGGCAAAGACCAGGAGCTATGAAATAAATACTTCAATGTTATTTTCATTTTGGTCCAGCAAGCGGCTCTGTTCAAATAAAGCAGACATCCAAACGAAGACGGGGACCTTCTGGGAGACACCAGAACCCCGAATGCACTCGTGTGCCCGTGTGCCCAGAGCCCACACAGTTCGATGTGGTGTCTGTGTCCCTGTCTGCCTGCAGCCTTTACTGGAGGGAAAGTCAGAGCGTCTAGTGATCCCGCAGAGGCCGTTGCCAACCGCGAGAGCAGGCTGCGAAACCGTTTAAGGAGCAGCTGGAACGCCTGCGTGGGAAGATGTCCGGGGTTTCGGAGCGTGGCTGCAGATATGTTTGCACTTTGGGAGGAATGGTGGCACAGGTGGTGTGGAACTATGGCACATCTGTCTGCAGGTTGTAAGGGCCCTGTTTAAAAAACAAATATTTATACAACCGGTTGCACCAGTTGACCCCCAAAAAAGGCTAAGTGAGCATTTAATATAAATTTTTTTTAAAAATTATTTTAGTTTGGGGCCACAGTAGACCATGCTCAAGGCTTACTCCTGGCACAGTGCCCAGGGGTCACTCCTGATGGTGCAGTAGCCCTGTAGCACTGCCGTCCCCTTGTTCATCAATTTGCTCAAGCGGGCACCAGTAACGTCTCCATTGTGAGACAAGTTGTTACTGTTTTTGGCATATCGAATATGCCACGGGTAGCTCTGCCATGTGGGCGGGATACTCTCGGTAGCTTGCTGGGCTCTCCGAGAGAGACGGAGGAATCAAACCCTGGTTGGCCACATGCAAGGCAAACGCCCTACCCACTGTGCTGTGGCTCCAGTGAAGAGTGCGTGGTGCAGCAGTGAAGAGCAAACTGAGGCAGGCCAGAGGCAAGCTAACACCTTCATCTCTGCACTAGCTCTGCCCGGAAGACAACATTTTCCTTATAATGTACGCCTTCCTTACACTGACTTCAAATGTAAATATTCACTTAAGTAAGTATCTCCTGGAGATATCTAAATAATAAATAAACCTCACCTAGCTGCCGGCTAGCGTACTGTGTCTGATACGCTTCATTGCTTTCACATCAATCATATATTCTTCTTAATCATATTTTCTTCTTGCTGGAAGGATTTTCTTGAAAATTTCTTGTTTCACATGTGTGCGGGTGATGAATTCTTTCAGTTTTTATGTGTCTAAAAATATATTTAACCTTCATGTCTTGAAAGATATTTTACTGGCTTTAGCACACCATGTTGAAATTGGATTATTTTGATCTTTGAGGCTGGGAAAGATGTTTGCTCATTGTCTTTTTTTTTTTTTTTTTTGCTTTTTGGGTCACACCCGGTGATGCTCAGGGGTTACTCCTGGCTCTGCACTCAGGAATTACCCCTGGTGGTGCTCAGGGGACCATATGGGATGCTGGGATTTGAACCCGGGTCGGCCGCGTGCAAGGCAAACGCCCTACCCGCTGTGCTATCACTCCAGCCCCCTCTTGCTTGATTTTTGATGAGAACTTCCCTCTTATCCCTACCTAAATCTTTCCGCATGTCCCGTATCTCTTCCTCGTTGGCTGTCTTTATGACACTTTTCCCTCATCATTGGTCTTTTTTTATTTTATAGTTTGCTTTTTGTGTCACATCCAGTGATGCTCAGGGGTTACTCCTGGTTCTGCCCTCAGAATTACTCCTGGTGGTGCTCCGGGGATGCCAAGGATTGAACCCTGGTCGGCTGTGTGCAAGGTACACGCCCTACCCACTGTACTATCATTCTGCCCGCCCCTCCCCCCATCACTGTCTTAACGAGACTTTAGTTATGACTTAGATATGAGGGACGGATTTTGACTGTGATGTGCTTTTGTCTAGTTTCCTTTATGTCTGCCGTGCAAGGGGAACACTGGGTTGTTGTGATCTATAGGAATATCATTTGAACTAAATTTGAGGAAATAGGTCACAATTCCTTCAAATAGTCTCTCTGCCCTTGCCTCCCCTCTCCTTCAGAGAATACAGTCAGACATATGTTTGAGTACTTGAAAATCTGGATGCACTCAGGATTCTTTTTCTTTGGCTTCTTTTTTCTTTCTACAAATTTTATTTGGAATCATTTCTGTGGTGATAGTAGTAACAAATCCATTTTTTCCATCCGTGTTGCCTCTGGAGTCAATCCCATCCTGTACATTTTTTCAGGCCCCCATCATAGATTTTACCTCTAGAAATTTAGTGTATATCCTAAAAAACAAAATTATTTTTTTGGCCTAAGTCACTCATCTCCTTAAAGCTTCTGAACATCAGGGCTACCTTCATGCTTGTTTTAAACACCGTTGCCACTGTTGACATTTCTTTCAGTTTCCACTCCATTCCTGTCACTGGTGACTCAGTCTGGGTCCCGTTTCCTAGCTTCATTGCTTTCTGCAGGCTAAGAACCACTGTGGATTTCACCGTATTGGACGAGGAGTGTTTCTGTGTTCCAGGCTGGAGCGATAGCACAGCGGGTAGGACTTTTGCCTCGCACGCAGCCGACCTGGATTTGATTCCTCCGTCCCTCTCAGAGAGCCCGGCAAGCTACCGAGAGTATCTCGCCCGCACGGCAGAGCCTGGCAAGTTACCCTTGGCGTATTCGATATGCCAAAAACAGTAGGAACAAGTCTCACAATGGAGACGTTACTGGTGCCCGCTCGAGCAAATTGATGAGCAGCGGGATGACAGTGATACAGTGATCAATGTGTTGGAGATTTCTTCTGGGAGGCAGAGAAGTTCCTTGAAAATGATTTGATCACTTTGGAACTTCGATGTTTTGCTCCCTTAGGCAGATCCTGGGTTGTGTTCAGCCAAAGCGGAGTATCCCTAACTACTCAGCACTCTGCCTGCTGCCCGTGGAATGTGAGTTCTGAGAGGTCCAAGGCATTATTCCTGGCCCTGGGCACCAGACAACGTTCCCTTTGATCCCTTTCAATGGTTCTTTCCTTGATTTCCGGTCACTGTCTCTCAAGTCAGTGCTCATTAGCCTTCTGAAGCCTCACAGAGGACCTTTGGGGTGACTAAGTGCAGGTCTTTCCTTTCCCCAGCTGCCCTGCGTGTTTGCTCACCTGGTCTGAATATTCTTTCCAGATCCCTTCGTTTCCTGGGTACTGCTCGTAGCTCTACAACTCGGGGACTTTGGATTTCTCCTGGGTTGCCCCTGGGGAATGCAGGGGGCGGGCTGGGGCAACCATCCACTAGCTTCACTCCCCCCCCCCGCCCCCATCTGTCAAAGATTATTCTTTTTTGTTCCTTGGTGGATGTTCTGCAAATAACTTTCCATCTGTTCTGTCTCTTTTGTTTATGGACAGTTTCAGATCGGAGGCTCAATCTGGTTCATCTCCCCTGGCTGAAGCCGGAAGATGCCCTTCCACTCGCTGAAGGGGGACCCAGGAGAAACCCAGAAGCTCCTGAGTTGTCAGGGCTATGAAAGGGTTAACCCCACTGCTACTTTACAGGGCAAAGGTCGAGACACACAGGATACCTAACTGGCCTCCGCTCCCACAGCCCAGGCCAATTAGTGAGGGGTAGAATGCTGATTTTATCCCAATTTTGTCTCTTGGAAATGGTTGTTTATGCTATTTCCTGTACTCTGCCTTGCCTTTGCTGAACATGCTCCGGGCTGGGAGGAGAGGGGCGTGGCTGGAAAGCAGCTCCCACCGGCTTCTCTGGAACGCTGCCCTTTGGGGTGTGAAAATTAAGACAGGGAGGAAACTTGGACTGTGGTCCAGACTTGCCCTCCTGCCCCTCATAGCAGACGATCTTCTCCTTCTGCGGGTTTCAAAGTTGAAAGAAGAAAAGAAACACACTGAGGGGGGCAGGATGTGGAGCCACACCTGCTGGTGCTCAGGGCTTGGGAGACCAGATGGAGACGCAGGGACTGAACCGGCGCTGGCCACGTGCAAGGCACATGCCCTACCCACTGTGCTAGCTCTCTTGTCCCACAAATGAACTTTGGACTAGGGGAGGTATACAGAGTCCAAAGCTATTGAGAATAAGAAAATTGATGGTGAAGGAAAACATTGAAAAAGAATATACTCCGTTCCCTTTCCCATGCGTCACGTGACAATACTGTTCTTCTCTCAACACGCTTCCTCCAGCACATCTTCCCGCTCGCTTGGCGAGGCTCGGGCTAGACAGGTGATGCAGACCCAGCCCATCATTAGGAACCCCCCCCACCCCGGCCAGAAGGGATCATAACTGGCTCCATTTTCCATTCCACACCCCTCACTGGGTCTTCCAAGTTCTTTCCCCAGGAAAGAACTAGTATTTCTTCAGCGGGGGGGGGGGGGGCCAGAGTACCCTAAGGAGCACACAAATGAGAACTGCATCGGTAGGTAGCCGGACACAGGGGCTGGGTGGGGAGGAGCACAGGAAGTAAACACAGGTTGGAAGGTGGCCACAGCTGGGAAAAGTTAAAAAAAAAACTTTAGTATAGAACTAAAGGTGGGGGTGGGGGTGCTGTGTCGTTGGGATTATAGGTTATTGTTGTTTAATTGAATCACTGTGAGATACACAGTTACAAAGCTTGTTGTGGTCGGGTTTCAGTCATACAATGTTCCAACACCCCCCCATCCCTCCACCAGTGCACATTTCCTGTTTTTTTTTTTCTTTTTGGGTCACACCCAGCAATTCTCAGGGGTTACTTCTGGCTCTAAACTCAGGAATTACTCCTGGAGATGCTCAGGGGACCATATGGAGTGCCCAGGATCGAACCCGGGTCAGTTGCATGCAAGGCAAACGCCCTACCCGCTGGACTACCGCTGTGGCCCCCTCCAGTGTGTATTTCCCACCACCAAGAGGTAAAGCTTTTGAAAGCTTGAATTTAAAGGAACCAAGATCTGTCTATATAATCACATAAAGTAAACTGCAGTAGGAGAGGATAAAACAGAGAAGAATCATACCCCAAATTCAGTTCCAATAAGGCTGGTGCCTGTCGTCAGAAAGAAAGGTGGGGGGGGCGGGGAGAAGGCTGGAGCGATAGTACAGTGGGAAGGACGTTTTCTATCACCTTAAATTTGGCTTTGATTCCCAGCATCCCATAGGGTCCCCTGAGCACCGCCAGAAGAGTAATTCCTGAGTGGAGAGCCAGGAGTAAGCCCTGAGCATCGCTGGGTGTGACCGGAAAAGAAAAGAAAAGGAAAGAAAAGAAGAGAAAAAAGAAAAGAAAAGGAAAGAAAAGAAAAAAGAAAAGAGAAAAGAAGAGAAGAGAAAAGAAAAAAGAAAAGAAAAAAGAAAAGAAAAAAGAAAGGGAAAAAGAAAAGAAAAGAAAAGAAAAGAAAAGAAAAGAAAAGAAAAGAAAAGAAAAGAAAAGAAAAGAAAAGAAAAGAAAAGAAAGGTCTCTGAGGCACAGTCCATCTGGCGACCAGCTCCCACGGTGCGTGGAGCCTCGTGTTCTGTACTTGGACCCTCAGTATGTGGCTTGAGCCAGTCAATCTTATTTCACACTCTAATTGGTTTGAGAGTCTGAGTGCGTTCCTGCTGGCAGGGCTGCTGTCGGTTGGTCTGAGTTGGGTTTCCATCACAGACACCCACGGAAAACTGAGGGGAAAACATTCACCCGAAATAAGATTCGATCTTCATCGGGATGGCGGGGGTGAGAATCCTGCTCCTTTGGCTTCAAATAGACCAGACTAGAGAGAACGCACTGGACCTCTTTCTTCACTGGGGCACGAGCAAAGGCTGCCCCAAGCATGACACAGTTGATTTTTTTTTTTTTTTGGCTTTTTGGGTCACACCCAGCGACCCAGGGGTTACTCCTGGCTCATGCACTCAGGAATTACTCCTGGCAGTGCTCGGGGGACCCTATGGGATGCTGGGAATCGAACCCAGGTCGGCCACGTGCAAGGCAAACGCCCTCCCCGCTGTGCTATCACTCCAGCCCCCAGAGTTGACTTTGTTGCTGAAAGGCATCACATTCCGAGGGGGGTGTTGCTGAACCGGGACCCGTGGGGAGGCTGCACAGAGCTATGTCTCAAACGTGGTCAGTAAAGGAGCCATTCAACACTGCAGGATTGAATGAAGTATTGCTCCCGCCTTCCTACTAGGCTCCGACCCTATGCCCTCTGCTCCCTGCATCCCCGTGGCCGAGAGCACCAGGGGACCCCAAAAAGACTCTTCCACTCGCTGACACAGCTCCCAGCACCCTGTCTCTTCGCAGCATGCTGGCCACACGAGTCTTCATCTGGTGTTTGCTCCTCTGCAGAGAACCTGTCCACACAGCTGAAGGGACATCCCGAGGGGGACCAGGAAAACCACCATTTCCAAAAAAGATTTTGTGGAGGCCGGAGCTGTAGTACAGCAGGTAGGGTATTCACCTTGCATGCCGCTGACCCGGTTCATTCCCCGGCATCCACTAAGGTCCCCTGAGCCCCACCAGGAGAGGAATTCCTGAGTGCAGAGCCAGGAGTAGCCCCTGCGCATTGCCAGGCGTGACCCAAAAGACAAAAAACAAGCAAAAGAGTCCGTGGCCCATCTCAGGCATGTGCCTAAGTGAACTGGGGTGTGAACCGGGGGAGCCTGTGAACCAAGCAGATCCACGCGTTTCCCCTGCCCGAACACCAGGGCTCATGAAATCACCAGGCTCCCAGTTCTCCTGAGGCAGAGCAGGAAGAGATGGAAGAGGGGCGGAAGCAGGGCCAGCGCCCTCTGGCCCTTTGGGGTCCCTGAGCATCCTCAGGGTTGAACCCATCCTGGAATCCCGCCCCCCCCCACCCCCGCCTCTCAGCAGACAGCGGGGACTCAGATGCTCCTTTTCCTAAGTGGCTCCCCTGCATTTCGACTTGGGTTTGTCTCCAGCTCTCCCTGGAGCGAAGGGGTGCAGAGCCCTCCGGCACCCCACTAGGGGCAGACCCCACGTGGCTTTTGGCTTTGGGGCAGCGTGGCTGGGTGCAGGGCCGGGAGCCCCAGGGCCGCATGTTTAGACAGGGCGGGGCCGGGAAGAGCTCGCAGGAGGCCACCCTGGGTCGGGGCTGTGGGAACCGCAAACACGGGGGAGGGAAGGGACCATCATTAGGCTGGCTGCAAGGACAAGGACGTCCCCGCCTCCCCCCACCCCTCCCTGCTCCCGGGAGCCCTTACACACACTCTTCTTGCACACCAGATGGTCCCGGCCTGGGGTTTGTCCAGACCTCGATGCTCGGCTCCCACTTGGCTGCGTCTCTGGGGCAGAGTTCGCGGGAGGAGAGCGAGCCCTGAGCACTGAGGCGGGTCCAGGGCCGGAGTCCTACCCGGGCAGCCTCTCGGAGCCCTGAGTTCATGTGGGGCCTCAGCTGCTACAAACCCACGGATTCATTCAGAGAAAACCTGGGAGCTTTGAGCCCTGGGGGTGTCTTTAAAAAATGTGGACATCCCCTGCCTTAGATATTACTTAAGAAAAGCAAAACGAAGGAACACCCCCAGGGAACTTGAATTTCCAGACACTCCGAATTCCCCCAGCTAGCCTCCCGCGGGAAGCCAAAGCAACGGGCAGAACCTGGAGTGACAGATCTCCAGGGCACAGGGACCCTGCGGGCCCGGCACGTCCTTACTAGTTGTCAGTAAGCCAACACTGTTTTTTTTTTTTTTTTTTCTCACTAAATCGAAATATTTAAAAGGGAATCCTTCTATCTTTTGCTATAGTAAGAATTTGATTTGAAAGCAGTGTGTTTTTTTCATTGTGTATTTTTTTTTTTTCAATTATCTTCTAATGAGATGCCTTTGCCTGCCAAGGGTTTCAGCCCCAGGCTGACTCCCTCCTTAATGCTCGCTAATCACTCTTTTGAAGGTAGCCAAGGCCTAGGGGTTCCAGCCAAAAACACTTCCCTTGGCTGTGAAGCGCCTGAGTGTTCCTCTGTGCCCTTTCAGAGCCTCCTTCCGGATTCTGGCCCGAGGACACCCAGCAGTGCCAGCCTGGTGATTTCCGCACCCACAGGAGGAAGAAACGCGCCCCCCTACCCGCCCCCCCCCAGGCCCCGGCAGAGTCCAATTCAAGCGCTGAGGCCTTGGCAGGCTGCAAGGAGGGTTGGCCGTTTAGAGAGATGGCTTACAGAGCACGGGACTCAAACTTTCATTTTTATTTTTGGGAAGGAAAATAGTTTCACTTAGACAAACGCAAGGGGAGAGAGAGGGGAGAAAGATGAGGGAAGGCAGGTTGTGATGTAGGTCACACTGGGTAGTGGGGATGGTGCCTATATCCTTCTTTTGCTTTTTTTAGTGTTTGGGTCACGTTCCGCTGTGCTTGGGGCTTATTCCTGCTTCAGTGCTCAGGGGTCACTGTTGGTGGGGCTCAGAGGAACCTCAGTCAGTCACGTGCAAGGCAACTGACTTCTCTGCTGTGCTCATTTTCCAGACCCACCTCATACGTTTAACTCTGTGCATTTTGAATGCCAGGTGGTTAGAATCTCAGTGTGTAATTTTTTCAGATTGGCTTCTTTCACTTAGTAATGTGTATTCATTCAGATCCGTCCTCTGCTTACAGTTTAGGTAATACGGTAATCATAGTATTGTTCCTCTGCTTACAGTTTAGGTAATATGGTAATCATAGTATTGTTTCTCTGCTTACAGTTTAGGTAATATGGTAATCATAGTATTGTACGTGCTTTTGATGTGCCCCTTCACCACAAAATCAAAGTGCCCGACAACCTACCCTATTGTCCTGTTCCCTTCTTCACCTCTTCCTTCCCCTCTTCTTCATCCCCCATCTCTTGGTCATCTCGGTTTTGTAACCCAAGGTTAAGGGTTCTTCAATAAGTGATTTCTAACACTGTTCCTTATCTTGGGCTGGAGTGATAGCGCAGCGGGTAGGGCATTCGCCTAGCACGCAGCTGACCTGGGTTCAATTCCTCCGCCCCTCTCAGAGACCCCGGTAAGCTACTGAGAGTATCTTGCCTACACAGCAGAGCCTGGCAAGCTCCCTGTGGTGCGTCTGCTATGCCAAAAACAGTAACAACAAGTCTCACAATGAAGACGCTACTGGTGCCCACTCAAAGGACAGTGATCCCTTATCTTTGGAGCAATAGCACAGAGGATAGGCCGACCTGGGTTCAATTCTTCTGTCCCTCTTGGAGAGCCCGGCAAGCTACCGAGAGTATCCCGCCCGCATGGCAGAGCCTGGCAAGCTACCCATGGAGTAGTTGATATGCTAAAAACAGTAACAAGTCTCACAATGGAGATGCTACTGGTGCCCGCTCGAGCAAATCGATGAGCAATGGGACGACAGTGCTCCAGTGCATCCTTTATCTTTATTACCACAGTTGAGCTAACTAGTGTCAGGACACAGACATTTATTTCTTTCTGTTTGAATGTTATTTCTAATATGATGTTTATGAGTTGGGATGCAACTTCTGATCCTGCATTTGCCTTCCTTAGAAGCACGCTTTAAAAAGTTCTCATCTTTAGGGAGAATCTTTCTAAGACTGGAGGCTTGGATAAGCCCCTTTCTCTCCTACTGCTCCCCCAGGCCCAGAGCTTGCATGTGGTGCCAGCATGTGGACAGCATAGAATAGGTGTTCAGGACTTACCAAAGGGTTGTGTATCCTGACTGTTCCCGAGGTCAGGATTAGTTATGGTCACTTCTCATCACCTGAGACATCAAACTGCCTTGTTAAACATCGAGCGAGAGGGAGCCTTTTCCTTCTGTTTTTAATGGGTATTTGCCAGCAAGGATGGGGCCTTTGGGTTTGAAAACTCTGAGTGTGCCTCAAAGTTGAATGCTCAGTTGAATGTGTTCAAAGTCCCATTAGGGAACCCTAGCAAACTCTACCTCTGAACATTTCTAGCCTTAGGGTTGCGTGTGTGTGCATGTGTGTGTGTGTGTGTGTGTGTGTGTGTGTGTGTGTGTGTGTGTGTGTGTGAGAAAGAGCGAGATATCTTCAGGATGTCTTGAAAAAGCCCCCACTGGAGTTTTCACAGAAGCAGCGCAGAGGCAGAGAAGGAAAGGTGGAGCCAAAGATGACCCAAGAGCAGAAGGGGCCTTAGATTTCAAGGGAACAGGGCAGCCGCCCTCTGTGGGAACACCGAGCTCATAGGTGACTCATAACTGAGATCCCTTCTCCCCTTCCCGCCGGAAAGCCTCTGTGCAAAGGTAGAATGCAGAGACCGACAGCCTGAGGATTCTCTGGACTTCTTGACCAGCGCTGGGCTGCCAGGGGACACTGGCTGGTGGTCCTAACAGCCCCGCCAGAAAGCTTCAACATGGCACTGGCTAAGCTGATTCCATTTTAACCTTTACACCCTAAACCCTCATCCAGAGAACCCTCCCGACACAGCGCTAAGAACACAGCCTGAGAGGAAGAGAAACAAGGGCTGAACACAGGTACTGCAGAAAACACCCCTCTCTCCCCAGTTATACCCAGGGTTTCCCTGGATTGTTCCAACATCCACAGACCCCTCCCCCCGACACCCCAGGGCCATATCTCCCATCTGGGAAAGACTGGGCTACATGGAGGTTGCAGCTCTGTTCCATCCGTTCCTGGTCCCTGGCTCTTGTGCATCATGCTGAGAATCATCGGCCTCTGGCTAAGTGTGTCTCGGCTCCTCTGAGTGTGTGCTTAGTAGTGGAACTGTGACATCTTAATTCTAGATTTTTTGAGGGGAAGAACAACCCTTGCTGCCCTGCCACACAGCAGGATTTCATGGCAACATCATTCCCATTTTTATTCCTACCCTTAGTGTGTGCTGGCTTTAGTTTCTCTGCATCCTTACCCTTACTTGTTATTTTCCGGGCTTTGGTGGCAGCCATCCCCTTGACTGGGAGGTGGCATTACATGGTGCTTTGTTTCCCTAATGACCACGTGAGCATCTTTCTGGATGCTTACTGGCCATCTGTCTCTCTGCCTTGGAAAAATAGCTATTCGAGGAGTTCGACCCTGTTTTAATTGGGCTGTTAGTCTCTGTTATTGAGTAGTAGTTTAGAATATATGTATATATATATTTATGAAATCATACCGCTAGCAGATGTATTTGCAAGTGTTTCTCCCATTTTGTAGGCTTTCTTTTTCTTTTTTTAAACTGTGCTTGGAAGCACTATACCTTTTTTTTCTTTTGGATGAAGTCCTTTGCCATTTCTGGTCATTGGTACCTGTCCTTGGGTGTCTGCAGTGACTTACTAGGACTGCCATAATAAGTTCCTCTGCCTGTCCATTTCGCCATAATGAAAATACCATTGGTTTCCTTTGCGGCCTCCCCTTGGCTTGCTGCCCCCGGCCTGGCCTTTCCTCTGTGCTTCGCATCTCTGCGTGTCCCAGTTTCCTTCTCCTAAGGCCCCTCATCCTGTGGAGTTCAGGTCCACCTCTCAACCTCATCAAGTCCCCCTTCCCTACTTAGAGACCCTATCAGATATTTAGGACCCCGGGGGTAGGAACTCAAAATGTAACTTGAGGGGACACAAGCCAGCCCCCTGATGGGGTCCTAATGAACAATCCATTGCCAAATCCCATCCATTTCAGTTTCCTTTTCACAAAGGTTGAAAAGTCCCACCTGAGCAAAGATAAAAGTCCTCAGGCTGGGGAGATGGCAGGGCAGAGACATTGCACTTTTTCCTTTTTTTGCCTCTGCCAAACCATGGACCCAGGCCTACAGAGTGTCCACTTTCTTACAAAGGAAACAAGGTAAATGAACAAGTATATCAGAGAACAACACGTTCTAGGGTGAAAAACAAAATTGATGTAAAATTAATAAACCCGCAAGACTAGAAATCGACCGGATGGCAAGAGATTAGGGGAGAAAGGGGCTATTTAAGCCAACACTTAGGGAAGCCTGATGTTTTGGCCCAAATGACCACAAGGATCCAGTGGCTTCAAGATCTAGGAGAAAACTCAGTCTTATTCCATAGTAAACCAAAAGCTCAGAGCCAACGTACTTGCTCACAGGGTCTCTGCTGGACCGTGTACCCGGATCACCCTACACCCTTCTGAAAAACAGACTGTGTGATGCACTTCAAGATTCACCAGCCAAGTCGAAGGACTCCATAGTGCATTACTCGTCGAGAAAAAGATAAAGGGTAAAAAAAGGATGTGATTGATATTTATTTATGTATCACATTTATGGAATCTCTGGCAGGCATAAGGGGGTAATCAAATGACATATTAATTTGACCAGTATTTTGACAAGCTGCCCTGGAATGTAGGTTCCCAGAATTACTTAAGATCAATAAACAACATTCCTTGCTGGGTAGAGTGGCAGGAACCCTGATCAGCTCTCCTGGAAAGGAATGCAAGGGTGCATTCCATCCTCCCGACTGAGCGCTGGCCACAGTGGGATTCCTGGGTGGCCGTGGAGAAACAAGACGCAAGCACAGGGTCTTGGGTGGATGCGCCTAGCGGACATGGCAGTGACAAATCGTCTCCCCCCGAACCCCCACACCCAGCCCGTCCAGAGTGCTGGATGGCAGAGCTGGGTGTCTGTCTGGATGGCGGCTGGGTGTCCAAGTCACATTCCACTCTGGCGGGATCACCAGGAACCAAAGTCCTCTTGGACCCCCAGATCAAACTCGCCTCCTTGGGAAAGTACCACCCAAAAGCAAACACACCCCGAACTCGCCACATTCTTCCCCAGCACAGCTCCCAAGGAGTTGCAGTGCTCAGCACAAATCTCAGCGCTGAAAAAACAAAGAGGAGGAGAAGGTGCTCTCTAGGGAGTGCGTTTATTTCGGATTCCCTAGGAATCAGCCTTATTCGGCGGATTCCAGTCTTTTCCAATTTGGACAGCCGAGAACGATAAGTCTTAATCACCACGTCTTCCCACCCAGTGGGGAGTTCAGACTGCCAAGTGTCTTTCTCCCAACTCTGCCCGTCTTGTTTGGGACACTTAGGACATATGGAGTGTCCTGTTTCTGTTACTTCTTTGCCTCTTATCTGCCTGACTCATCGACGCCATGTTTCTGCCTAGAAGGACCATCTCTCATCTCTGCCTCTGTCCCGACGCCTGCCAACTCGGGAACCCCTGGGTCTTCCAGTGATGATGATGATGATGATGATGATGATTTTTTTTTTGGCAGACACATTTGGTGAATTCTGAAAGCTGTTTCATATTTTGAGTATGCCTTTGCTATGTCTGGAGCTGCAGTGGTTGTTTGGGGGGAGAGTTGTCAGAAGCATCACTTCCCACTCATCTCACTGATAAATGCCTGAGACAGATATTATAGAAGGGAAAAAATACATGAAATGTTGCCATATCAAAAAATCCAGCTGCGCGACTTCCAAAGGAATAGAGTAAAGCAAAATAGAACCATTTTGTTTAAATTTTCCAGTGGAGAGAATGGATATAATAAATATTGTCATTTGTATACTAAGCATACGCAAGTTATGATGGAGGTAGATTTGGTGGGACAAATGCAAAAAGATGAGGGTCTCTGTTGGAATAGAATAATTGAAAGAACTGCAGGCTATATGCAGTTCCAGGGATCCCAACCGGGTTGAGCTACATGCCAAGCAAGCGCCTTCACCTCTCTATCTCTCTGACTAAACAGATAGAATTGTGTTAATATTTCCACAAAAATTCAAGTCATTGCATCACCTAATTGAACTTTAATTTTTACAGTTACAAAGCTTTCATGTTTGAGTTTCAGTCATATAATGATCGAACACCCATCCCTCCACCAGTGTACATTTTCTACCATCAGTGTCCCCAGTATCCCTCCCCTGCTAATAAGCTTTCAATACTTAGAAATATTTAAAGGTACAGTATAGCCTGGACAGCTTAGATCTCAAACTTAGTTCCAGTGTTGTCTCTGGAAAATATCACAGCACAAACCAGGAGAGGAGAGACCACTGACGATGATACAAATCCTTGTATTTCTCATAAAACCGTAAGCGGAGTCTCCTCTTACTGCCAGATACTGGCTTGTGCTAGAGTGTTCCCCAGTAAATATAATAACATGGACACTAAGCTAGCATATATGTTGGCGCTGGTTTAAAGATACAAATGTAAAAGTTTATCAGTGATGACAAATAGGTCACAAGGCTTGCTTACAATCAGAAACGGGTTTCTCTTAGCTACTGTGTTGAAGTTCCTGGACTAAAGAAACTTGGGGAGAGATTTTGAACCTTACAGAGATTCACAAATGCTTTGCAAACAGTCCTTAATTTACAATAAAAGCACACCGGAAATGACGTTGGGAGGGAGAACAGCTTGGTTGACAATATGGGGATTATTGAACCCCGACTGTCTAGCCCTCTTGTTCCACTGAAATTAAGCAGCAGAGATCTCTTCCAGTGAACAGACAATGAGCAAATATAGTTTTGAATAGCAGGAGCTTTTGTGGAGGGGAAAGAAGATGTTTTCACACTTAAAAAAAAAAAGCATGTTTCTACCCATAGGGCATGTGAAAGCACTTGCAGGGTCTGAAGATCCTTAGCAGTTATTATTTATTTTTATTTTATAGACTTTTATTGGTTCATTTTGGGGCCACACCCCACAGTGTGCAGAGGCTACTCCCAGCTCTGTGCTCGGAGTTGCTCTGTGCTCTGTGCTTCTGGGGCGCCCAGGAAACTCTGAGCTGCTGGGGTTCAGTACCCGGCCTCTCATGTGCTCGTCCTTCTGGAATATCAACGGGCTCAAGTTGATATTGAAAAGTCATCAGATTAGAAAAACTCCCACTGTTCTTTTTTCTTTTGTTTTGGAGGGGAATTGACTTTTGGGCCACACTCAGCAATGCTCAGGGATTACTTCTGGTCCTGCACTCAGGAATTACTCCTGGTAGGCTCCAGGAACCACATGGGATGCCGGGATTGAACCCAGGTTGGCCATGTGCAAGGCAAGTGCCCTACTGCTGTACCATCTCTCTGGCCCCAAACTCCCACTGTTCTAAAGGGGAGATTCTCGATATGAGGCCCTTTGAGTAGAAGTGATTTCATCTTGTAAAGGAAAAATAAATATCCATAGAGATTCCCAGGATGATTTAGGATTATGAGGTTGATGAGCATTTATGAATACATGCTGACACCAACATATTTGTTGTTTTTGTGCCAAAAGAGCGCTACATGATTGATGTTTTACTAGGAGACCAGTAGACCTGGGCGCAGAGGCACTTGGTCTCAGGAGTGTTTGAGAGGATGGATGTCAGGGGCCTGAGAACTCCATGGAGGACCTCGGAGCAGGAGGGAGAGGACAGAGGGCATTGATGAATGACTCCTTGTCAACTCGGTGGGAGGTCTGAGCCCAGCAGCCCTGGCCCTCCGTGTCACTTCTTATCAGTCACTTGGGTTGCAAGTGCGTTTATCACATTCTCAGCAGCCGCCAAGTGGGAAAGAATGGCTCAGCATTCTGAGAGAATGGAGAGAACCAAGAGACAGTGAAGCCGTGTGAACGGTGGGTTGAAAACGAAAACGGGGCAGGCAGCAGGGAGAAAAGCGAATCCAGATCCTGGAAGTGATAGTAAGATCTGTTTGTCCTGGGAGACACTTAAGTAAAGAATCAGTGATGATGTCCTGGGGTCTGACATCTGCTTCAGAATAAGCATATCAGACACCCTGCGTCTACGTGGGCAGGCTCACTGTCCAGAGATTCATTGAAGAAAAAACAAGCAAACAATCAGAGAGAACTCAGGAGCCGGGCAATGAGAGAGTAGAAGGGACAGGCCAATGGTAGGCGCTTGTTTCTTATCCTGACCTAACCCGTGCTGTGTGGGAACTCTCCATCTTATCCCCCAAAGCCCTGAGGACTCTGTGTTTTAGTTTAGAGAGGAAGAGATTGGGAGTCAGCAAAAAAGTCTTGCCCAAAGATGAATGACAAGCAAGAAACCAAACTGAAATTTGTGTTCAGGATTGGGACTCACTACTTTTCCTCTTGCCCCCACGCCTGGCTGTCTTCACCGGGGCCCCTTAGAGGGAATGGGTTGAGTTTCCCTCCCCGACCCAAGCAGACCCCCTGTAGCCAAAGACCTCTGGAACCCAGCCACAGCCACGCTCAAGGCCCCTCTCCACACATTAGGACAAGCCTCATGCAAGAAGGAACCGGCAGAGGAACTCAGGTATGTGAGACCCAGGGCTGAGATCTCCAAGCCTGCTCGGATCGGGACTAGGCCTCTTCCGCCCAGATCCCTCATTTTCCAGTAGCTAGGCGGTCACACCCACAACTGCCCCGGGCGCTGTGTAATCCCATCAACAGCCAACATCCAGAGACTATAAAACCAAGCTCCCAGAAGCACGTGCTTCGCGCCTTGTGACATCTTATAGCCTAGTTCTCCCTCTCAGAGAACCTGGCAAGCTGCCAAAAGTTTCCTGCCCACATGGGAGAGCCTGGCAAGCTCCTCATGGCGTATTCATATGCCAAAACCAGTAACAATGATGGGGTCTCATTCCCCGACCCTGAAAGAACCTCCAATGTGGCACTGTTGGGAAGGACAAATAAAGAGAAGCTGCTAAAATCTCAGGGCTAGGACGAATGGAGACATTACTGAGACCACTCGAGAAAATCGACAATCAACAGAATGATGATGATGATGATGATGATGATGATGATGATGATGATGATGATGACGACGACGACTTTTCCTCTGGAGAAACTACCCGAGGATACTCTGTCTGGGTTTTAAGCATTATTGTGTGGAAGAGAGTTCTGGGGCAAAGAGCTCTTGCAGTTGGTGCCAGCTCAGAAGTCAGCCAATTGTTGATTACCTTAAGGAAGTTGTCACGAATAGGATCATTCAACCCTACAGGGATCTGTTAACATGCATCTTTGATTTTCATTTCCTTGAGCTATTTAAGCATAGAATAGACGCTTGTCTGTCAGGGAGCTGTGGGAAAGATTCCTGACTCTCTTCCTGAGGGAGTGAGTCAGCTCAAACACCAGCACCAAAGGAAAGTTCTGTGAGTCTCCAAGCCAAGTCCACAAGAAATCAAACTATATTCAGAAAGGACCAGTGTCCAGGTCGTGAAGACCTTACGTACTTATGCCTTCCCATTCTTTTCTTTGTTTTTTGAGTCACAGTCAGCAGTGCTCGGGGCTTACTCCTGGCTCTGTGCTCAGGGATCAGTTTTGTACTCAAGGGACCGTATGGATGCTGGAGACTGAGCCAGGTTGGCCGCATGCAGGGCAGGTGCCTTGCCTTCTGTACAAGTCTTGCTTTTTATACCACATGAAAATTAGACTCTGGGTCACTGGCGGCTCTCTAGTTCCCTCCTTCTCTAGTCTCCAGCTTTACAGTTTCTGGGTCCCAATATTGTGGTCCCCGTGGGTCATCAGGTGGGGGGAGGGGGTTAATAACAGCTTCTTCAAAAGGCTGAACAGCACTGGTGAAGGGCTGGATGTTGGAACACGAGCTCAGAACCAAACCTTCACTAATTTTTTGTTTTTCAGTTGTTGGGCAGGACATTGCTCCACAGACTGGAGCACATGCCTCACACAGCAGGACCCTGTTCAACCCCCAGCACCTCAGAGTCCCCTGAGCATTCCTGGGAGTGAGCCCTGAGCACCAAACCGGGAGCAGCAACTGGATACTACTGGGTGTGACCCCAAACACAGAGAGAGAGAGCAGAGGAAAGGGGCGGGGGTGGTGGTGGAGAGAAGGGGATTGGAGAGAGGAAGGAGAGGGGAGGTGGGGCGAGGAGTGCAGAAGAGAGGAGGTGTGGGAAGAGAAGGGGAGAGGGGAAGAGGGGAGAGGAGGAGAGGGGAAGGGGAGGAGAGGGGAAGGGAGGAGAGGGGAAGGAAAGCAGAGGAGAGAAGAGAAGGGGATAGGAGAGGAGGGGTGAGGAGAGAAGAAATGAAAGGAAAAGAAGAGAGTGGAAAGAGAGGAGAGGAGGGAGAGGAAGGGAGGTGGGGAAGGAGAGGAAAGGGGAGAGGGGGAAAGAGTGGGGGAGACAAGGAGAGAGGAAGAAGGGAAGTAGAGAGGGAAGAAGGAGAGAGGAGAAGAGAGGAGAGGAGAGGAGAGGAGAGGAGAGGAGAGGAGGAGAGAGAGGAGAGGAGAGGAGAGGAGAGGAGAGGAGAGGAGAGGAGAGGAGAGGAGAGGAGAGGAGAGGAGAGGAGAGGAGAGGAGAGGAGGAGAGGAGAGGAGAGGAGAGGGAGGAGAGGAGAGGAGAGGAGAGGAGAGGAGAGGAGAGGAGAGGAGAGAGAGGAGAGGAGAGGAGAGGAGAGGAGAGGAGAGGAGAGGAGAGGAGAGGAGAGGAGAGGAGAGGAGAGGAGAGGAAGGAAGGAGAGGAGAGGAGAGGAGAGGAGAGGAGAGGAGAGGAGAGGAGAGGAGAGGAGAGGAGAGAGGAGAGGAGAGGAGAGGTGAGGAGAGGAGAGGAGAGGAGAGGAGAGGAGAGGAGAGGAGAGGAGAGGAGGGGAAGAGGGAGAGGGAGAAGGGAGAGGGAAAAGAGGGAGAGGGAAAGAGGGAGAGGAGAGGGAGAGGGAGAGGGAGAGGAGAGGGAGAGGGAGAGGGAGAGGGGAGGAGGAGGAAGGAAGAAGGGAGGGGAAGGAGGAAGGGGCGAATAAGAGAGAAGAGAAGAGGGGGAGGGACAGGGAACCTAGGGGAGGAAGCAGGAAGGAAGGAAGAAAGACAAAATATGCCATAGTTATTTTCTTTAAAATTAGAACAAAACATACTTTTGTGAGAGACGACCGAGACCTTTCGACGGTCTCATGTTCAGGATAAAAGATGACGTGCTGCATCCCCAGCTGCTAGCTCCGTCAGCCTTTTGCTACCACCACCCGCTCCAGGGAGGAGCTCGGAGCAACTGCAATCGGATGAAGAAAATGCTTGTCTCTTCCCATCCTGCTTCCTGGGGGGAGCGTTTATTCAATAATCAGGAGCAGACGCCTCCCTTTTTTGTTTCTGGCAGGGCCTGGCAAGAGGCTTCCCGTTTGGGGTCCATTCTGACTTGATTAATTGGACCACAGAGTAGACAGGGAGGAGAGCTGAGCCGATGCTTCCGTTGCTTCCGGCGGAACACGTGGGCTGAGCTTGCGCGAGGCGCCTGCAGACGGGACCACAGGGCGGCAACGTCTGGAAGCTGCTCACTCCCAGCCCGCTGGTTCCGCCGAGCCCTGACTTCCTGAGGGGTACCTGGGGTTTTGTGGTCTGGGTTGGTTGGACCTGACGGTTCAGGCTGAGGGGGACGTGTCTGTGCCACTCCTGGTGGTGGCTCACCACCAGGTCCTCCGGGTGCCACCAGATACCAGGGGATCAGGTTTTACTCATCCAAATTTCCCAGGTCCCCAAGTCGTGCACGCTGGGGGTTCCTGGAGCGGCTGAGAAACGCTGTTGGCAATGAGGGGTCTTTGGGCATCCGTGGCTTTTTCCTCGCCCCCTCCCCAATTGCCCGTCATTCTAACAAGGGTCTCGTAAGCATGGGGGACGGCTGACACCATCGAAGGTTTGCAGGGGCACTCAGAATGGAAAAACAGACATGATTTAGGGCATCAAGATGTATAGATGGAATAAAATAGGATACAATTGATCTTATAAAATATATACAGTCCCTTAATTGTCTTCAGCTTAGTACATTCACAGATAATACAACAACCATTTCGAAGTTTGTTAAAAAAAAAAAGCAACCAAGTTACATCAACATTTGTCACTAGTTCAGGTGCTATGCAGATTTAGCAAAAAAAGAAACAGTACCAGGTTGACACAGAAATAGTTTCTGTGTCATTTCTGAAATTTTGGCTTTTCTGTCTGTATTACCCTCTATTTTTTCTTACCAAGGACAATGGCCTTCATCCCAGATGCTTGATAGTCCTTCACATTCACAAAATTTGAATCTCTCTCTCGGTCTGTGTACGCAGCTGTATAATCTTCCTTGTCTCCACCTTCCCCTCCAGAAAAAGTTGTTTGCTGGAAGGAGACCTAGGAACTCTCTCCCAGAAGGTTGACACGAAAGGTCTCAGCGAGAGCTAGACAAAGCGCTTACTAGGGAATCCCAGTGAGGATCTGAACCCGGGTCAGTGGCCCGTTTGATGCAGGGAGAGTCGTTCCACCACTGACAAGTTGGAGCGGGTGGACGGGCTGTGGGAAAGGAGAGCGTCACTCGTCTCACGCTCTCCGTGACTCTGCCACAGTCTGGAACTCCCAACCAGGCCCATGCCTCCTGACAGCGCTTCTGGACTGAGGGTGCAGTTTTCAGAGTGGCACATTCCTGCACATTCTAATTTCAAGTGCTGTTGCTCTGACCCAGCCCGTGGGGGTGGGGGAGGCACCAGGGGGTTCCGCTTTGTCCCAGCTGCTGCTGGGCTTCACGGGACCCAGGGGGTCTGCTTCTCCTCTTCTGATTCCCCTTCCACGCCCCCTGGGCAGGTTGCTGATTTCCTCGATTCCTGGGCACATGGTTTTTCTGCAGGAAGAAGCCAGAGTGGGGCTGGCGGGTTCTAACTCTAGTCCCGAAAGGGGTCTCCATGGAGGTGATCTCTCCGCCGGTCAGGCCCAGGGGAGGGTCCTCCTAAAAGGAGTCACATCAGCCCCTTCCTGCATCCGGCTTCATTGTTCGCTAGTCAGGTGGCCTTGGGCAAGTCCCTGGACTCTGTGCCTCGGTTGCTTTTTTTCTTTTTCCTTTGCAATAAATGGGAGAACAATAGTGTTCTTCTGGGGACCGGAGTGATAGCACAGTGGGTAGGGCGTTTGCCTTGCATGCGGCTGACCTGGGTTCTATCTCCGGCATTCCATGTGGTCCCCCAAGCACCGCCAGGAGTAATTCCTGAGCACAGAGCCAGAAGTAACACCTGAACATCGCTGGACCCGTGTTTGCTCCCCAGTGGCTAAAATGCACAGAGCAGAGCGGGTCAGTCACGCCGTGCCGACGCTCTGGTATGAGGAGTTGGGGGTCATCGTAGACCTACCCCATCTCACGCTGTCCTTCCTCAGCCTGGCCCCTGAAGAGCTTCCAGATGCTGTCCCTTGTGGTAAGGCTTCCTCCGGAGCAAAGCCAGCACTTGGCTTTTTATTAATTAATTAATTAATTAATTAATTTTTTGCTTTTTGGGTCACACCCAGCGATGCTCAGCGGTTACGCCTGGCTCTGCACTCAGGAATTACTCCTGGCGGTGCTTGGATGACCGTATCGGAGGCCGGGATGGAACTGGGTGGGCCACGTGCAAAGCCAATGCCCTCCCCGCTGTGCTGTTGCTCTGGACCCAGCACTTGACTTTTAACGGGGAGCCCCTTTGGAATTTATCACCTCCGTGTCGTCTTTATAATTTTTTGTTTTGTTTTGGAGACCACACCTGGCAGTGCTCGGGGCTTACTCCTGGCTCTGTGCTGAGGAATCACTCTTGGCAGTGCTCAGAGATTGAACCCAGGTCGACCTTGTGCATGGCAAGTGCCCTCCCCCCTGTACTCTTGCTTCGGCCCCTCCCCGTCAGGTTTAGGGGGTCACAGCCATGGGAAGGTTGCTTCTGTGTTCTCAGAGGGCAGCAGAAAGAGGAAGTCAAATTCCTTCCCTCCGTTCTAGGAATATCCTTTTTTCCCTCCGTCGACTCGAGGGTGTCATGAATCACTCTCAAAGTTGGCTTCCAAATAACAGTGTTTTGTTGTTGTTAAGAAACAGATTTTAACTCCCCCTTTAGAAACAACCCCCAGGCATTTCGGGGTCTTTTACAAGATCCAATAATTGCCTTCTCGTTAAAGTGCATGAGATGACAACTCTGAACAAGAGGAATTCTTCCAGAGGCTTCTGGCCAGTTGTGTTGTTTTGTGGTGGTGGTTGTGTTTGTTTGTTTGTTTGTTTGTTTATAGTAGTTGCTCAATAAATACACACGATAAGGCATGATACAATGATGACTTAAACCAAACTGTCTTGGTTCCTAGTTATTGTGTGTGTGTGTGTGTGTGTGTGTGTGTGTGTGTGTGTGTGTGTGCACGCGTGCTGATGCTGCTGATTTGGAGACCACACTTGCAGCGCCACTGTGTCCGCTCCAGGCCGCTTTGGGAAAACAGCTCTAGCATCCGCACGTTCCAAACCTAGTTGAGAAATCCTACCTGCCGTGGCCCCTGTGCTCCCCGAGGCCTTGGATGCTACGGGGACACAGGGCAGGCTCGCTGCTGCCTCCAGCACTTCCTGAGGCGTCCCTGCCTTCAACGACAGGGGCCGGCCCTGCCAGGGCTGGGGGCTGCTGTTTCTTGCCGTTCCTGCCAGGGGTTGGCTTACTCGCCCGGGCTCTCCTGCGTCTCTACCGGGACAAGTGTCTGCGATGGAGAAGGACGGGGGAGGCTTAGGTTTCCAACATCTTTCACCGAGGAATTAGTTTGAAAGAGACACACAACAACAACCAAAAAAAAAAAAAAGCATGAACCGAGACCAGACACTCATTCCCAGCCGGCATGCCCTCTGTAACTGGCACGGTGCCAGCTCACAGCCAGGTGCCTCTCTTGGCTCCGAGTCAAGTGCCCCGCGGCCACCTACGGAGCACTTCGGGAGGATCCAGCCCTCCCCCACCCCCCTACCCCCCCCCCCATCTGCCCTGGGTGATTTCTATTTCAGGTGTCACCAAAGGGCTCCCAGCTGGCTGGCCGGGGTCCAGCGCTCAGGCCTGCCCGTCCTCTCATCTGTGCTGCCCGGGGCGAGGACGGGCAGGACCCTCGAGAGAGGAATGACAATTGCCACGGCCTGCTTTGACGAACGCTCACCCGGGAGGGGCTTGTTTGCGGGATTACAGAGTGTGTAGCTGATTACCCCGCCCGTGGCTGCAGGAAGAAACAGAAGTTGCAGGTGATCAGTGCCTGCCAAGGGGGTCGTAAGAGAGGAAAGCAAAGAACGGGGCTTCGGAGGAGGGGGCGACCAGCTGGACACAGAGAGGGGCACTTGGAGCCCGCGCTGGGCGGGTGGACGCCGGGGCGGCCGATGGCTGCTTTGCCCCGAGGGTCTGGGTGCTGAGTGCGTTGGTGCTCCCGGGCGGGAAGACAGAGGGCTTGTGTGTCTTGGCAAATAGCTCCCAAGCGCTGAGTGTGGCGCACGGGAGTGGGGGCCTCACAGCGTGCCACCACAGGGAGGGGTGTTTGACCCAGGATGCTTGCTCTGTGGCCCAGTCCACTTCCGGGGGATTGCCACTAGCCAGCAAGTGAGCGCCGTGGGGCTCCCCTTCCTGGGGGACACAGGTCTCTCCGGCGGCCCCGCTTTGGCTTAGGACTTCCTCCCTGCCACACACTCACCCCACACTTCCTGCTATGCCCCAGCCGTGCTTCCCGAACTTCTTCTGTTTTCCTTTTTTTGTTGCGGGGGGGAGGGTCACAACCGGTGATGCATAGGGGTTACTCCTGGCTCTGCACTCAGGAATTACTCCTGGCGGTGCTCGGGGGACCATATGGGATGCTGGGAATCGAACCCAGGTCAGCCATGTGCAAGGTAAACGCCCTCCCCGCTGTGCCATCACTCCAGCCAGTGGTTTCCAAACTTATCTGACCTACAGCTAGAGAGCAGGGGCTCCACCAGCCAAATGGAGGTGGCAGGTGGAACCTCAGGGGAGAAAGTGGGTTGGTAGGGGCCTCGGCTGGGGACAGGTTGAGGAACTCTGCTCTCCGGGCAGGCGGGGTGGGCCTGTGTATGGTTTGGGGAAAGAAGCACATTGAGCTCCGAGCCCTCTCCCCTCTCCCCTGCCACACACCGTAGCTTCTGACTTTCATTTTCCAGATTAGGAAACTGTCTTGCAAAGCACCTCGGTATTTAATTTCTTTGCACGGGCACAGCAGCACTTGGCCCAGTTCCGAAGACGCCCTCAGCGAGCAGGAGGATCCGTCCCGTTTCTGATCTGAGTGTGTTTGGGCCCAGCCTCAGTCTCGTCCCACCCCTGCTCGGAGCCTGCTGAGTTGTAGGAGTTGCCGTGGGCCTGAAGCTTCTGGGTGCCCATCAGTAACTGACCCTCTCCTAGCCTCACCTGTAAACTCGGATGCCAAGTCTCTCACTCTTGGGAAGAGATCGAATGTTCGAGGGCAAGTCTAATGTTCCGTGGCTGCCCGGGCCGGGCGTGAAACTGGGGGAATGGAGCATGTGCCCGGAGCACGTGGTATTTCCGTCGGGGCCATGGCCTGGCGTGAGTTGTGAGCTAGGACAGTTGCCTTCTGGGCTCGGGCGCATTCAGTGTCCTCGATGGGGGGTGAGGGGGGCTGTGACATGAGTCCACCTCCCGGCTCTGCCTGTGTAGCTCTGACGCCTGGGCCAGCATCCTCACCTGTCATGAGCCCATTGCCCTGGGCGTTAAAGGGATCACTAACAGGCCTCTTGCTGTGCTGTTGGTGAACCAAATAAGGCTGCCTTCAGCGGCGTTCTTCACCCTTTTTCTACCTGGGGCCTGTCCACAGAGCGACTGTTAGAACCCAGGCACTGGCCGGGTAGTTTCCCACCTTTCTACACTGGCAGCAGCCCCGCATCCTGGCGTGAACTGGTGGTGGAAGCCCTCTGGCCCAGAGAACGTTTCACCCAAAGCAACTCAAGACCAGTGGGTGTCCGCCTCCCTTCCCTGCTGTCAGGTCAAGGGCACGTGTCTGTGCCAGGGTCACTGGGTCAGTTCTGGAGTCACACAGTCAAGGCGTGTCCAGATCTTTCCCAAGGAAGCCCTGCGAACCACCTTGGACGGAGTGCATCCCTGCCCTCGCCAAAGACGAGGCACGGGAATGGCCACTGTGATCGCGTGCGGATGCGAGTATCACCCACGGGGCTGCGCACACACAAAGCAGGCGGGTCTGGAGACTGACGTGAAGCCAAGTGACCCCAGAAGACGTTCACGAGCTCCAGTCTCCGTTTTCTTTAGTCCCTCTAGGCCCCGAGCCCAGCCCACCTCAAGCCCGCTGGACCCATCCAGGAATTATCTGGGGGAGGGCGAGTGAGGAATTCTTTTATCCCCTCCACATACCCTTCTTTCATTTCTCCCCAAATCACGGTGCTTTGTCATCATTTTTTTTTTTTTTAAAGCAAACGTTCCCGGCTATTTCACAATGGAAAATAGTGCATTCAACAGCCTCAGAACAGGGAGCATTAGGGCTATTTATCTGCTCGGGGTTGCGAGGGGGCGTGTTGTTGTTGTTTAGTTTTGTCTGCATTCTCTGTATTTGTTTTTAAACCTGAGGAGCGGGTCCTAATTAAAGCCGTGTGTTCAAAGCTACGCACCCGTACGAGATCTTTCATTTACTGTGCAGTTAACTCGCTGGGCAAGGCAATACTTAGACGTTGTTTTTTTTTTCTTTTCTTTCTTTTTTTTTTTTTGAAGACACGAGGGAGCATGAGGGGTGGAGGGTTCAATTGTAATGATTTTCCTCTGTGTCTCTAGAAGTTTTCCAGGGCTTTTTCATTACGGCAGCGTGGGGCCATCTGAGGTACCTGCTTTCTAATCAGCCCTGGCCGCCATCCAGGCAGCCCGGGCGGAAACTCATAGGCACGGGCTTAATTGGGGCCACCCACCATGGAGAGGCTGCCCGCTTTGTCGGGGAGACGGATGTTCTGAATGTAATGCACATGAAAATGTCCAGCGCTGCCGCGGGCGGGCGGGCAGGAGCGGGCTCTGCCTTCACTGGGCTGTTCTTAGGGCTTTTTCCATGTTAGCGTCTCAAAGACTCTCCCGGGGGTGCTCCCAGACTACTCCTGGGTTGCAGTCTGGGTCCAGCCTCCGGGGCTGGGAACCTCAGTGAAAAGAGACCCCCGCCAGCTCTCGGCATAAGAGGGTCTTCCCCACCCCCGTCCCTTTTAGTCTGTGATTCCACGGGCACCTTACACGAACCCTTTGCGAATACCGGCTGAGCTCCCAATAATTGGTTTTAAATGATCTGCCTCTGGAAACGGCGCTTTTGCAGCACCATGGACCAGCCGCCAGCCTCAAGCTTGGTGGGCCAATTGGCCCCCGGATGCAGCTTCTGGATGCAAATTGCCTGTGTAAGGGGGTGCAGGCTCCCCACAGCACTCTCGGTGGGGGTAGGGGGGTGAGGGATTGTGTAATGGGGTGGAAGGCGCGGAGAAGCGCCGCGTGACGCAGGGCCGGCTCAGGAGAGCTCTGCACGCTGCACGTTGGAAATGTTTCCTTTGGATGTGAAGCCACGTCTGCGAGAGCATCCTTCTCCCTGCATGGTCCACGACCCCCCACCCCCGGAGAGTTTCTTGGCTCTGTCCACCCCCACCATAGCAGGCGGGGAGGGAGGGTGAGGAAGGGAGAGGCCAGCCCTCTGAGAAGCCGCCACTTACTATGCCAGTACGTTCCACTAGCCACCAGAAGCCAGCCCTCCTCCGGCCAAACGGTGCTCTCCTTGACATCTTGTCTGTCGCCGGGAAACGGAGGCCTCTGGAGGGCAGTGGGCTGGCCAAGTGGTCCCTGAGAGGGGCAAAGCCAGCTGCCCCCACGGCACGTGCTCTGCCGCTGCTCTCTGCAGTGGCACTCCCGGGCCCTTGGCTGCAGGCCGCCAGCTGTCCCCAGGGGCTGTGCAGGGCTTGGTCTCAGCTGGACAGCAGCTGTGGGAGGGCTGGGGTGGGAGGGTGCTCTGAAGCCTGGACACTTGGGAGCACCCGCCTGCCCTTTCTGCAGCCTCCTCACACTGGGGCACCTGACACAGTGGAGGACCAGTGGTGTTCAGACTCCCTACACCCACAGATGGTCCCAAGGATCAATGATGTTCAAACTTCCTACAGCCGCGGAGGGTCCACAGACAGGGGGTTGAATACCACCACTCAAGACTACCATTTCTCCCCCTTTTTCTGCCTGTGACCCCTGTCCATCCTCGTTCCCTTCCTGTGGGTCCTCATCCTTCCTGGCTGGCTCTGAGTCTTGGGCTGTGCCCCCCGCCCCATTGATGCTATTTTTGTCCATCTCCTTTGGAATGTCCTGGGGGGGGGCCCGAGGGGCCTAGGTGGGCTCCCAGTTTTGAATCGCTGCCCTAGACAGGTGGTCTTGACACCTCATCATACCCGTGCACCAGAACCTGTGTGAACTCCAGCCTGGGACCCCTGGTTGAAAACCACCTCCCTGTTGCAGAGATTCTGGAACCTTCTTTCACAGTTGAAGCCCCAGTAGTGCGTTTAAGATCCCCACTTCTGTCCTAACGTCCCTGATCACCTGGGTGAGGGCCAGATCACCACCTCTGTGACAGTCAGCTCAGCACCACCAGCTGTCGGAGTCTGCAGTCCTCACGTAGGGGTCCCTCCGTGCACTCAGGACGGATATCCCGAGGCCGGGACCTCTGTCCGCTGTCTCTCCCCTTCACCAACCATTCCAGGCATGCAGCCCCCGTGGGGGCTTGGGCAGATCAAACCATCGGGGGAGGCTTGGGCCTCCTCGAACCAAGGAAGGAGAGGAAGTCAGGCCAGCAGGGCGGGCAAGGCAGGAGAGAAGCTGGAGCCTGTGAATTTGGGTGGACCTGGAGAGACGCGCTGAGTGACTCAGGAGACGCCAGACACAGAGCCCGCCCCCCCCCCCCCCCCCCGCACACGTGGGGCAGAAGAAACAGAGCAGGGGAGTAACAGGCGCACAGGGGCAACTGGAACCAAGAAGCCGCCTTCAGTCGGAGACAGTGGACTGTGAGGGACACTGCGGGGGACACCAGGACATGGTGGAGGAAGCTGACAGTCTGTTGGAGGGAGGGGGATGGGTGTTTCATGCAGGGAGCCCGGCCATTAGCAATATTGTAAATTACAGTGCCTAAAATAAAATTAAAATGGAAAAAAAGAAAACTAGAGCCCATGAGAGGGACAGAGGAGGGGGCGAGGAAGGGGTGATGTGGACTCTAGAGGGTTTGATCAGGGGGGTGGTGGGATGAGGTCCCTCGTGGGGGGCGACTGGGCGGTGATGGGACACCCCCTCTCTGGATTAGGGGGTTTTCACTCAGCTAGCCTGTGCCTGCCTGGGGATCCTGGTGACAGTGGACAATGGTCTGACCAGCAGTGCCCTCTGGCTGTTTGCTTCCTAGCCCTCCTGAGATCCTGCTGTGGGGACCAGAGGGGAAGGGGGTGCTCAGGGTCCCTCCTGGTGATGCTCAAGGGACCAACTGGGGTCAGCTGCATGTAAGACAAATCCTTACCTCCTGGAAGGTCTCTCAGCCCCTCTCTACTGATTTTCTTTTTGAAGGATGCTATGACTTTTTACACTGTTTTTTTCTGTTTTTTAAAAACAGAATCACCATAAATCAAAAAATTACAAAGATATTTATGTTTGGGGGCTGAAGCGATAGCACAGCGGGTTCGCGGGTAGGGAGTTTGCCTTGCACGCGGTCGACCCAGGTTCAATTCCCAGCATCCCATATGGTCCCCTGAGCACCTCCAGGAGTGATTCCTGAGTGCATGAGCCAGGAGTAACCACTGTGCATTGCCAGGTGTGACCCAAAAAGCAAAACAAAAACAAAAGCAAAGATGTTTAAGTTTAAGTTTCAGGTGCATAATGCTCCCATACAATCCCTTCACCGGTGTCCACTTCCTTCCACCAACTTCCCCAGTTTTTCTCCCGGCCCCCCCCTGCCCCAGCCTGCCTCGGTGGCAGGCACTCTCCCTCTTGGCCCCTGTCCCGGCCTTCCCTTCCCTGACTTCTCTCCCACCCCACCCCCGTGCTGAGCTTCCTGCTGAAGACCAGTTCTGGTGGTCTTTGTTTCTGTTACCACTGGGCATTGGCTGGTCCCCTGTGACGAGTCTTCCCACCCCATATCTGAGAGAGATCATTCCAAGCCTGCTCCTCTCCCTTCCTCACTTCACTCAACACCATACTCTCCAGCTCCATCCAAATTGTATCACTCTCTCTTTCGAAAGACTGGAAAGAGACCATGGTCCTCACACACAATGGAGTCATGTATAGATTCTGAAATGGCTTCGTTGCCGTGCGGTGAGGTTTACTCCGGACCCTGGGCTGGGCCCCAAGTGGCCCAGTGTAAATGACCTGAGGCAGAATGCAGGGGACAGTCTGATCCCTCCAGAATAGCTCTTGGATGCTATGAGCCCCGGGGGATGGATGGGGCATGGCGGGCACAGGTGAGTGCAGGTGTCTTGGAAACTGGCGGTGGGGGGGGAGGGGCACGGCCCAGAGCCTGGGTGGGGGTGGGGCCGGGCTCCAAGATAGCTGCTGAATCCCAGGTCAGGTCCCAGCCTCAGGCCAGCCCCCACGAATGGTGGAGCCCCGCTTGCCCTGGCTGAGGGGAAACTCAGGGCATCCTTGCCCCCCAAGGCCACCTCAGCCCAGAGGGGGTCGATCTTGTGGAACTTTGCTGCACTGCCCAAGTCTGGCGGCCGGATGTGAGGTGTTGCTGAGAGGAACTGCAGCTTCCGGGAGGGAAATATCAGGGTCCCGCCGGAGTGTGAGGGGAACAGCTCCCCAGCGGCTTCCTTCTCGAGGGGTCCCCCCCACCCCCGGGCTCAGCAAATGGAGAAGCTACGTGCTCAAGGCTGAAAGAAAGTTCGGGAAAGTGGGCAAACAGCTTCCGGGGGGTTGTGCCTCTCACAGCACCGCAGCCTTCAACCCTCCCCACAGTAAGATGTGACGTGGGGATGGTGCCGCCTGGGTCGGGGTCACCCTTTGTGTTCAAGTTCACGTGGCAGATGGACTCCGACTGCCATCCGTGAGAGGGACAGAAACCCGGTCCAGACTCGGAGAGAGGCCTCTTGGCTTTAAGAATATGGATCTTGGGGCCAGAGCCACAGTACAATGGGGAGGGCGTTTGCCTTGCACTCAGCTGACCCAGGTTTGATCTCCAGCATCCCATATGGTCCCTCGAGCAACACCAGGAGTAATTCCTGAGTACAGAGCCAGGAGTAACCTCTGAGCATCACCAGGTATGACCTCCCAAAAAAGCAAAAAAAAAATAATAGGAATTTGAGAGTTGGAGAGATAGCACAGTGGGTAAGGCAAGTGTTTCAATCCCCACCACCACATCTGGCCCCCCAGACCCCGCCAGGAGTGATTCCTGAGAAGAAATGAGCCAGAAGTAAGCCCTGAGCACCTCCAGGTATAGCCCAAACAACCCCCTCCCCCACCAAATAGGGACTCGGGGGCCTTAGAGATAGCACAGTGGGTAAGGTGCTTGCCTTGCATGCAGTCTATCCCTGTTTGATTCCTGGCATTGCAGAGGGTTCCCCGAGCACCACCAGGAGTAAACTCTGAGCACAAAGCTTGGGTAAGCCCCAAGCACCACCACGTAGCTCCTCCTCCTCATCCTCCCCACCCCCGCAAAAAAGAATCAGGATTTCAAGGATTCAAGAAGGAGGTTCAAGAACTGGGAGTCAATTTCCTGTTTGTCCACTTGTGGATGGATTTCTCTTTGTAGCACAGAAGTTCCCTGCTGACCACTCCGGGCTTGGATCAGATGCTGTGACAACCACCTGTCAAATGTGCGTTCATCCTCCCAAACTGTGTGACTTAGCCTCTGTGGAGGGGTCTGACCCAAGTCCTACCTCTTTGGCATATATAAAAAACATATTATATAATTATTATATACAGTTATAATATTTTATATGTATATATATATCCAGTGTGGTAATCAAGGGCTGGAGCGATAGCACAGCGGTAGGGCATTTGCCTTGCACGCAGCTGACCTGGGTTCCATTCCTCTGTCCCTCTCAGAGAGCCTGGCAAGCTACCGAAAGTACCTTGCCTGCATGGCAGAACCTAGCAAGCTACCCGTGGTATATTCAATATGCCAAAAACTGTAACAACAAGTCTCACAATGGAGACATTACTGGTGCCTGCTTGAGCAAATTGATAACAGTGCGACAGTGGTGGTAATCAAACCAGGGCCTCACCCTTGCAAAGCAAGTTCTCTACTGTTCATCTGCCTCCTGACCCTTGAGCCAATAACATTTACTCAAAACATAAATGTTATATATGCCATGGTCAGGTTTGAGCCAGAAGATTGGGCAGGGAGATGTTTCCAAGGCAAATTTCCCTCTTCTTGCCAATAATTTAGCCACCAATTTAGATGTCAATTACCGTAGCAAACCTCACTCCCAGGCCTTTGTCCCTTCCGGTTCCGAAAGGAGGCAGAGACATCCCTGGGAGATGGAGCACATGCTTTGTATGTGGGAGCCTGGGGCAATCCCCAGCACCACATACTCCCTGGAGCACTGTGCCAGGAGTTGCCCCAAGCACGACAGGAGTGGCCCCCAAGCAAAGCAGAGGAAAAGCCCAACAAGAGGGCATCCCCCGGCTTTGCAATCCTGCTGACCAGGAAATTGTGTTGGCATCGTGGAGGCCTAAGCAGGGAGGCACCAGGGCTGCTTTGTAATCGATTCAGTCACATCCGACACACCCAGGCGCCACGCAGAGACAGATGTCTGCCGTGTTGCACTCACTGGCATATTCCCGGGGAAGGATGTGAGAAGAGAGTTCCCGCGATTTTCCAGGTGATTCTGATTAGCCGTGGTGGCTCCTAGCAGAGGCGGTCCCAGACTTTTAGGGAGGATGAGCTGGGGGGCGGGGGAGATGGTGGGCCTGGGAATCCCCCATCAGCTGTCTAAGCCGTTGCCGGATGAGCTCATGGTGGCCGGGAGTGCTCGAGAGCCCGGCGTGTGCATGGAAGTCATTTCCCTTCCTTTGGCAGCTTGATCGTTTCCAGAGCCTTTGCAGAGGACGGATTCCACCCTTCCACCCTTCCACCCTGCTCAGCACTTGGCCTTGATTGTGCTTGTGGAAATTAGTCACCTAGTTCTAATACTGCCCTTTTAGCCTCTGCAGGCAAAACCAGCTCCCTCGGATCACAAGGCAGAGGCAAGGACTTGGAGGCATGAGGCATGGAGGGATGAGGAAGCTTCCTCGAGCAGCGGCATGAGACAAAAGCAGGTCCTGACAGTAATGGGGGCATACAGCAGTGGGGGGAGTGGGGGGAGAGAGACAGAGAGACAGAGACAAAGAGAAGAGAGAAAGACAGAGTGGTGTGAGAGAGAGACACAGAGAGAGACAGAGACACAGAGAAACAGAGAGACAGAGACAAAGAGAAGAGAGAGAGACCGACAGAGAAGAGGGGGAGAGAGAGGGTCCAAGGGTTCGGGCCATGCTGTGCAGGCAGGCTGACCCTGGTCCTATCTCCAAAGCCACAGGGTCCCCCGGGCACCAGGGTGCCGCCCTGGGGCCTGAACCGCACCCTCAGACCATTGCATGGAGACAGCGGCCCAGCTGGGCTGTGGGGAGGGGTCCCGGGTGCCACTTTGACAGGGTCCCTCAGGAGAGAAAGTCACGAGTGTGTGTGAGGGGGGCGAGCAGCGGCGACTCCTGAGCTGAGCCGGGTGATTTCCTCGTCACAGAGCGAGTGGGACACCCCGGGGACGGACTGGTTTTCTGTGCCGGTCACACGAAACGCTTGTCCGTGGTCGCTGCCTCTGGGTCTTCCCGTTCCGAGTGTTAAACACCCGCCTTTCTGCGGCCGCCTGGCCTGCTGCTCGGCCATCTTCCACGGGCCCTTCCCCCCTTAGCCCTGGGCTTCGGGGCTGCGGACCAGGACACTGCCCAGGGGCCACCCCTCCTCCTGGGCAGGCCCCCTCCCGTCCTGGGTGTGCTTCTGTGCTGACCTCTGTGTAGCCTGATTTGGGGCCCCTGTGTTCCCCACTCAGGACGGGGCCGGCCTCGGATGTTTCTCCAGGCAGCTGCAGGGCCCCGGGTGGCTGTTCAGGTCCCTCACTGGGCAGCGCTGGGGGAGTGGCCCTCGGCGAGAAGGGGCTACGGACAAGCAGCATCAGCTCTAGCGCAGAAAGGCAGCCCGGCTGGGACAGACCCGGGAGGGCCTTCCTGTCCACGCAGGACCTCAGAAAATGAATTAATAATAACAAAGAGAGAAATAATCATAGGGGTTGCCTTGCCCTTTTGCTTTAGCCCAGAGGAGACACACAATTGAAGGCATATGATTATGGAAAAAAAAAGTTAAATTCTGTCAGTGTAACAAGTAGCAAAACCAATGCCTGGAATTATATCACTGATGTTAAGGGGGGTATTTAAGTAGTTAAGATGCAGTCTGTGTGATCTCTCTCCAAAGTTTCCACACGCCTCTCTCCCTCCCTCTTCTCCCCCCCTTCTTACATTTCTTACAAGAAGAAATTAGAAATACTTATATGTACTGAATATTTGCCCTCGGTGCTAAACTTTGAGCGAGACTTAATCGAAAACAACACAGCAGAGATTTATTTTTCCCCCCTGTCCCTTTCTCAAATATATATGTTGAAATCTAGTTGCCATTTGGTGGTCTTTTTAGGGCGGGGGGTGCGATTTGGTTGTGGGACAAAGCCCTCGTGGGTGGGATTAGTGCCTTTTAATTAGGGGCACCAGAGAAGCCCTCTGGTCCTTCTGCCTAGTGTGGACGCAGGGTCCTGGGGCAGGGAACCCTCCAGGGCCTCCCGGACTTGGAGAAACCCTGGGGCGTGAACCCCAGTCTGGAAGATTCTGTTCCGGAATCCCGACCAGACGACCACGGGTCTCTGTGTACTTCAGCCACGCCTTTCAGAGCCCGAGACCTCTCATTTCAGAATCGCCTCAGGTTTATAAATCCAAGCCACTTAGAAGCTGATGCAGTTCCCCAGAGCGCAGGGAACAGGCTGGACCATGTGCGTACGACTCTCTGTCACCATCTAGAGGCGATTTGTACATATTGCAGGGCTAGTGCCCACGCTGGACTGCATGTGACTACGTGTGACTGCGTGTAACTGCGTGTAGGAACCCAACCGGCCCAGAACGCATGGCTGTGACGCATTTACCGACTGACCCAATGAAAGAAATGGGACCCATCGTCTTTGAATGAACGGAGCGCCGAGCGCTGCTCGCTCGCCCTAGAGAGTGTATGTGTGTGAGAAATGAGTCTTGGCTTCTGTGGGGTGGTGTGAAGGGTGGACTCTATCCACAGAGGCTAAGGGGGAAGAGAAGGGACGTGAGCCCACTGAGGTGGACACGGACATGGTGTCCAAGAGGAGGCCTCTTGTCTTTCAAAGGGAGGACACTCAGGACCTGTTTGCCCTGCTGAGAGGCCACGAGGATGCGGTTGATGGAGAAAAGGGCTATGGGGATGTTTCAGATGACTCCTCTGGGTGTTTCCCAAGGCTAGTTTTGCTCCCCGGAGCCCGTCTGGCAGTGTCACAGGATGGTGGCATGACGGGAGGTTGCAGGGGAAGCCAGAGCTGCTGCTCAACTTCCCCCAAGGGAAAGCACAGTTCCGGTCACAGGAGAGAAATCGAAGTCCTGGGCCCCGGGGCCTCCATGCCACGAGGCTGCGGTGGAGAAGCCTCGAGCAGACGCCAGCACAGGGGAGAGGTGTTCTGAGACCCCGGCCCTGCCCTTGGCGAGGGAGTCAGGCCCTGGTTGCGAAAGAAGGTGACCCAAGACGTGCAGAGGACGTCCATGCATTGCAGTGACCAGTGAGGGTCACGGTCAAGGCCAACCAGTGTGGACGAAGCCCTGACCCCCTCATCTGCTTGATGGTGGAGTCCCTGATGGTGACTCACAGTGCGGAAGTCCCTGTTTGTGGCCGTTGACTTGAGTCCGTGAGCATCGTGGCTAACAGTCCCTGATCCCCATGTTTCTTTATGTCCAGTTTGTTCCTGACACTGCGCAAGGCCGAGGGTCTCCTTGCTGCCCTCACGCACGGTGCTGGTGACATACGAATGTGCACATTGGGGCTCAGCACCGAAACTTGGGAATCAAAATGTGTGTGGAACCCCGGGAGTCCCCCTGGAAGCCGGTGTCCATAGGGTCGGGCCACACGTTTTGGTCAGCCGTGGGGCGCGTTTGAAGAAGCAGCTCAAGGGCCTCACCTGGTCTCAGCTTTGAAAACCCCAACGTGCTCAGAGACATCCGAGCAGCCCCAGGCTCCCGGACCCTGGGGGGGGGGGGTCTTGTGTTTGCTTCCATTTCACAGATGCTGCCCTGGAGGCCAGCGAGTTTGTTGGTTGTCTAGTTATCCATTGTGTGTGTGTGTGTGTGTGTGTGTGTGTGTGTGTGTGTGTAAGAGGGGAGGGCGGGGAATATATTTCACTCCTCACTACAAACAGCAGGGAACAAACCAATGGCCTGGCACGCAGCAAATGGGACCACCACCCCCTCCCGCCGGGACCTGCGGCTGGAGATGTGGGCAGCCCGCTTTGTTGCGGCGGGTTTCTGTAGTGAGAGAGGGGCCCAGGGGCAGGACCCCAAGTGCAGGAGAAGAAAGCAGGGGCTCTGGGACCTGAAGGCCCGAGGATGCAGACGGCCCAGTTCAGGCAGCGGCCAGGCCCAAGTCCCAGCTCCCCGGGGGTGCCGGAGTTGGGCGTCTCTGCTCCCCGCATTTCTCATCGGAGCGCCTCCACGATGCGCGGCCGGTTCCCTCCTCGTTCTCAGGGGCCGCTCCCCCGAAACCAGCGAGGACGGGGCTCTTGGAGGGGCGGGCGCAGGAGGCGCGCGGCTTACCTGAGCCCCCCTCCCGTCTGCCCGGCCCGGCCCTCCCCGCCGTGGGCCCGGCCTGACCCGGGGCGCCCGCTCCTCTCCCCTCCCCTCCCTTCCCCTCCCCTTCCCCGCCCCCTCCCTCGGAGCGCGCCCGAGCCAGGAATCCCACGCCCTTGCCCCAGCCCCGGGGCTCGGCCGGGCCAGGGAGCCGCGGGTCGCCAATCACGGCGCGGTGGAGAGGCGGGCGCTCGGCTGGGGCGCGGGGGGACGCCAGCTGGCGCGGCCGGGGCCCGGGAGCCGCAGACGCGCGCACAGACGCCGCCGGACGCCTCGACGGGCGGGCGGGCGCGGGAGGAGGGCACGGCGCGGCGCTGCCCGGCCATGTGAGCGGGCGGCGGGCACCGGGGGCGCCGCGCTCCGGGCCGGCGGGGACGATGCGCGCCGCCCGCACCTGACCATGGAGTGCGCCCTGCTGCTGGCCTGCGCGCTGCCCGCCGCCCGCTCGGCGCCCGTGCTGCAGGCAGGTGCCCGGCGGGCCGCGAGGTGGGGGGCGCCGGGGGCGCCGGGGTGGGGGGCGCCGGGCTCACGCGCCCCGTGCCCGCTTCTCTTGCAGGCGCTCCAGCTGTGCTGCCTCTGCTGCGCGTCGGTCGCCGCGGCCAGCCACAGCGGCGGCGGCAGCGGATTAAACGAGGGTTCGTATCTGCGTCCCCTCCCCGCCCCCTCTGCACCCGCCACCCCCTTCCCCCCGACCCCGGGCGCTTTGTCCTCTCCTCCCGCCCCCCCCCCCTCCTCCCCGGGTTGGAGGGGAAGCGCATCTCCCCAAACCTGCTGGGTCTGTGCGCGCGCGTCCCGGAGGCTGCGCCGACTCACGGAAGGAGAGGAGAGTTTGCCTCCTTCTCATCCTCCGTGAAAGTAGATCCCGGCAGGTCCGGAGTGCGGTGGGGACTTAGCCAGGTGGGTAACAAGGCTTCCTTCCTGCTCCGGGCAAGCCTGCAGGTACCGGCAGGGGCGCGGGGCGCTGGTGGACGCGGGGACTCCTGCAGTTCCTTTTCCTCCCCTGGCGAGGTTGCAGAACACCTTTCCGTCCTGTGGTTTATTACCCCCCCCCCCAACACCAGGGGACAACCTCCCCCCCGCCCGGGCTCCCCGGCTTGTCCAGGGTCTGGAAGGGCCCGTCCTGATCTCACCTGGACGCCCCAGCCACCGCCGTCTCATTTTCAGCTTCACTGGGTTCTGCCTTCCCCTATGGGGTGGCGGTGAGGACAGTCATGCGGAAGGACCGTGCCAAGGGTTGGGGGTGTAGGGGGGGGCGTGCAGGAGAGAGCCACCTTTCGTCCCAACATAAGGCTGGTGCTGTGGTCCAGAGAGCCAGTACAGTGGGGAAGCGCTTGCCTTGTACACAGTGACCTGGGGTTCCTCCCTGACACCACCTGCGGTCCCCCGTGTTCCGCAGGTATAACCCCCAAATCATATTCATGATAATGAAGAGGCGGGTGTCAGCCAGCCTCACCCGGTGGGTTCCCGCTGCCGGTCTCTCCCCCACCAGGGCGTGGCCTCCACCTGCTGGGAAACAGCCCAGAGCAGGTGTTTTGCTGGGGGAAGGGCTTTCCCGCTGGATGCCCCCCCCCAAGGGCCAGCCCGGTGAGGCGCCCCGCATGGCTGCCCCCCAACCCCCCCCCCCAGCAGGCGGAATCTGATGCTTTGGGGCAGGGAGGTAAGAAACAACTTACTGTGGAGTGCCAGCGGCTGTCTGAGGAGTCGCTGCACTTGGGTTTATGTACTGGGGAAGGAGAAGGTAGGGTTTTGCTAAGAAAAGGAAGAAAAAACCCTGCTTTTAATCCAGAGCCTCTAAAGCAATGTAATAAAGCAATGTAAGCTTCTCTCCCCCCCCCTCTCCGCCCCTAGAGACAAGTATTGTTATATCCTGCTCCGTTTTTTAAGATGAAGGCAAAACCCAAAGAGTGGGAGCTACTTAAGCAGTAGGGTCAGAGAGAAGGAGTTATGCACTAGAGAGCAGTTAAACTGTCATAGTTTCAGGGGCTGGAGCTATAGCACAGCGGGGAGGGCGTTTGCCTTGCACGCGGCCGGCCTGGGTTTGATTCCCAGCATCCCATAGGGTCCCCTGAGCACTGCCAGGGGTAATTCCTGAGTGCAGAGAGAGCCAGGAGTGACCCCTGAGATCACCAGGTGTGACCCAAAAAGCAAAAAAAAAAACCAAAAACAAAACACTGTCATATTTTTAAATGTAGGCCAATTAAATGATCACCCATTAATCCCTTCCAGCTCAGCAGTAATTTGGGTATTTTTTGGGGGGTGTGTGTGTTGTTGACTATTTTGGGAAAAAGGAGATTCCTCTTTTCTTTTCCTCCTCCGCTCCCGAGGAACCCCAGTGACTCAAACGTGCCGATTCTTCAATGTTGGGAATCTTCCTAAACACTTTCCAAAGGAGCTCCCCGTTCCGTGCCTGGAGCGCGCACACGCTGGGGAGTGTGCAGGGGCCTATTCTGACCGGCTCTGCGCAGGGCTGCTTCTCAGGCACGGTCCTGTGCCAGGAGCAGGCGTGCAGGCTTCTGGGGTGCGTGTTTCCAGCAGCAAATGGGTTTTTGGCTCCTCCCCTCCCAAACAGGCGACAATTAGCGGTGCCCCAGGGAATCACGTGCACGTCTCTGTAAACAGGCCTTCCCAGGTGTCCCCCGCCAACATGCCCGAGCAGTTTGGAATGCCAGCCGAGGAGGGGGTGCACTTCTGACAGCCCCAAAGCATTTCTAGGCCTCCCCGGTGTTGGAGGCTGGAGGGGGTGGGCCCACAGCGCGAGCTGGGAATGTCCCTGGGACTGTTCAGAGAGCTCCCAGCTCAGCCGCTTGGTCGTCATGGTAGAACCGACACAGGAACCTAAGACTGCTGCAACTTGTTAATTATCCCCAGTCTCATCTCGAGTTACGGAGCCCCCGAGAGGGTTCTCATTTGAAATTTAAACTCTGCCCCCCCCCACCACCCCCATCAAAATCATATCCCCAATTTGGTTTCAACGCAACGATATTAATCTCCCTGAAAACAAATGGCATTCCTTTTGTGGTTTTATACTTAATAATTGCATCTCCCTTTCCCTCCTCGCCCCTCCCCGTGCCTCCCCCCCCCCCGCCCCCGTCAGTCTTCGCCTTGCACTGGCTGTTGGCTAATGTAGATCAAGGCCAGCTGCTGCTCCCCAGCATGTGAGTCCCGTGGCATCTGGCACAGATATCCTTGACCTTCGTGGACCTTGCGCTTGGCTCTTTGTTTCCCCTGGGCAGCCCCAGGACGTTGTTCACTGCCAAGGCCAATTCCGGTGCGCCCGGAACTCTCCAAACTCTCCATTGTTGGCATCCTGGCAGGGGTGGAAGCAGAGGAAGGTCTTTTGGAGCCCCTCTTGCCCTTGGCCAGGCCGCTGGGTGGCACGGGGGGGGGGGAGGGCACAGTGAGATGCGGGTGCTGACCGTGAGACCCTGCCCCCTTGGCAGATTACGTCTTTGTCACGCCGGTGGAAGTGGACTCGAGTGGCTCCTACATTTCCCACGACATCTTGCACAGCAGCAGGAGAAAGCGGTGGGCACCGAGCCCCAGCCGCTCCCGGCATTACCGATTTTCAGCATTTGGACAGGAACTGCACTTGGAGCTGAGGCCGGCGGCAATCCTCAGCAGTCACTTCAGCATCCAGGTCCTGGGGAAGGACGGCGCCCCCGCGCCCCAGGAGCCCCAGGTGCCTCGCTGCTTCTATCAGGGATTTATCCGCAACGACAGCACCTCCTCCGTGGCCGTGTCTACGTGCGCCGGGCTGGTGAGTAACCCGCCGCTCGGCGTCCACCCCTGTCATGTGTTTTCTATAACGTGAATGAACAGATGTCTGCAATATGAAGGGCTGTCCCCGGCCAGCTCGACACATTCGCACTGTCAGCTTTGATACTTAAATATTCTCAATTGAATTAATCTAATCTGCTCCCAGAAAAAAAGAAAATATAATAGAACTTTAATTACCATTTAGAACATTCTTTTGATGTTTTAATGGTCTGGGCCTTTTCATTCTCGGTGCTTGAGACGATCCCCAAGGAAATTAATTTGATGGACGCCATTCGTTTTGTCAAGCCTTGAGAGACCAGGCTTTCTGGAACCTAACAAGCCGCGGGCCTCGAAGCTGCTTTGAAATGGGGAAACTGCATTTCAATGCGAGATTGCCCGCAGAAGCCCTTGGAAGCCCAGGCCGCGCTGTAGAGGGAAGGCTCTTTGTTTCCTTTGAGCCAATCTGCTGGTGTCCCCCAGCTCCTGTCAGAGGGAGGGTGTCCTGTCCAAATACCACTGTCCCGTCCACATACCAGTGGGACAATTCAGTGGGGCCCGGGAGCCAGAGATCTCAGAAGACCTTCGGGACATTGTCGTTGCTTCTCTGTGTCCCCTCATCTCCGCAGTTCCGGGCCAAGAATATGGGAGGTCGATATTATTTTTCTTTGGATTTAATCAAGCTCTATGTGGGGCAATATGTAGTGATGTGTGGGAGCAGCCTTGCAACTGGGAAGCAGCTTGAACCGGCACAGAAGTCCATGTGTGTCATTCTGGGATACTGGGACGGGGGAAATCGAAGCAGCCTGACAGGGCCCGGAGCTAGCGACGTACAAGCTGGGTGACCTGCAGCCAGAAAGGGGGTAGCCAAGATGCTGGCAGATGAGAATCCCTCATGCTCTTTGCTAATTAATTGATAATTTGGGGGGACTTTCCAGGTAATTCTCAGGGGTCCCTCCACCAGCCAGCCGGGCCAAATCATTCAGACAGAGGAAGACTGTGAAATCCCACTTAGGAACACTCTTAAGAGAGGCTAAGTTGGGGCTGGAGTGACAGCATAGGGGGGAGGGCGTTTGCCTTGCACGCGGCCGACCTGGGTTCAAATCCCAGCATCCCATATGGTCCCCCGAGCACCGCCAGGAGTAATTCCTGAGTGCAGAGCCAGGAGTAACCCCTGTGCATCGCCGAGTGTGACCCAAAAAGCAAAAAAAAAAAAAAAAAGAGGCTAAGTCCAGCCATCCCAGGGGCTCAGAGAAAGGTTCTTTCTGGTATGACAGGAGGTGGTTCTCTTCATGCATGAAGTCCTGCCTGAGCTGGGTGACGGGAACATGGGTGTGAACTGTGAAGACCCATTTGATGACATTCTCTGATTTGGGGGCATTTTTTTTTTTTATAAACCTGCATCATGTGTTTCTAAAATCGACAGCATGTGTCAAGCCACGTTTACCACAGCGCTGTGCTTCTGGGCTGCGGTTCTGTCCTTTTCGCTTCCTTATTGTGTGTTTGTGGCTCGCGGTTGCGTGGCAGGCTCGTGGGAGGTGAGGGACGCCAAGGGCAAGGGCTTGATTTTCTCCCTTCTCCCCGTGGGACTCAACGGGGTGGAACTGAAGGAATAATCCAGTGAAGCTCCCAGAGGTCACTTCAGGAGAGACAGTTGAGGCCTGGAGAATGAGTCAACCACGTTCCAGACACCTGAGGATGTAGCCGTTGGTCACTTCATTCAGGAGTGAGTCCCTTCTTCAGGATAAATAACCTGACACCTAATCACGTGAAACATGGAGTCTGATTCGCTCACCCTTGAGAGGGGCCCCATTTTGCCGGGACTAGCCTGGCCCAGAGGCACTGGAGCTGCCCTCCATTCTCTCCCCAAGGAGCCCTGCTTCCCCCGTGAGCCCCCACTCCAGAAATTAAGAAAGTCAGAAGACACTCAGCCCTGCCCAGGGTCCCTCGAGCGAGTTCTGGCATGAGAACTACCCCGAGCAGACTGTTCTTTGCCGTCTACTTGTCGGTGGCCATGCCAGTGGATTCTCTTGAGGCTATCGTGAGGGGTCTGCAGCAAAAAGTTCTTGTATGTGCAGTTTGGTGACTTTGTTATGGACACATTTTGTTAGGAATACGGCAGAGAATAACGCTGTAGGCTAAAGACTCTGTGTTTGCTCAGCTTCTGTAGATTCTCCCACACCTCATGGCTGCACTAGTTATCACTGTCCCCCATAGCACCTGAGTTCCGGTTGCTCCACGCCCTTGCCAACATTTGCTGTTGTCTATATTTTTCATTTTAGTCACTTTGATGGGCATAAATTGTGCCGTATTATGTTTGCATTGTTTGAGGAGCATTGTGAAGTTCAGTACCCTCCCTTAAGCCATCTGGCAATGCGTATGCCCTTGTATGTTATATCTGTTTAACCTACAGATGAGAAAAAGTATCCTAATTTTCAACCTAAATTGTGTCTTTTCCTGTCTTTGAATGGAACAGGAATTCCACTGTGTCGAAACCCCTTTACTAACTTAGCATTCCTGAGACTGACTTTGAGTCTCTAGCAAAGTGATTCAGAATGCAGTGATAGTGAGCACTGTCTGACTCCTTGAATTTCCACACTGAGGGGCTACTTCTCTAGTGCGATGGGGATGAGGGGTGTCTTCATCCCGCTGCTACCTGTGGTCCAGCCCAGTGACCACTTTCTCTCAATTTAGTTAGCAACGCCTGACATGGATTAAAAAATAGTGAATGTCCAAGAGTTCAGAGAGAGACAAGTTTCTCACGTGTTTGCTAGAGAATTATCAGAGCTAGAAGACACTCATCAAAGCAAGACTTAGCATGTGCTAAAAGAGAAAAAGCTCTTCTTCTTCCCTTTGGATGGAAACTGACATGAGACGAATGAAACAGAGCAATGGACCACTTGACGTCTTTATACCAGTCTTGCATGTCAGTGGAGAACTGGCCTTGCTTCCAGTTACAGGTTCTAGCTCTCCCTAGTGCACACAAAGTGTGTTCAATACAGAAAGACATAAATCACAGGAAGAGAACAAAGCACCAATCAGCAAGCTGTTACCTAGAGTGCTAAGGAAACCCAGGAGAGATGGGAAAGGGTGAAGGATTATTAAGTGCACACACACACACACACACACACACACACACACTTGGCTACAATTGCTCTAGCATGGAATTTGCCTCCATCGCTCAGGATTTCTCTTAAAAAGTGCATCCCCCCATCCCCTACTGACAGTTCCCAGCCTATTCCAGACCTGAGTGGGTAGTCTTCAACTTGGAGCAGGTCACAAGACAGGCATTGCAAACTTCGCTGAGTGAATCCTGCCTTCCGTGGTGTCTAGGGGTGATCATTCGAAGGTTTCTCAGAGCTCTTAGATGGGAAGATGGGAACACCTCTCTGGCACAGCCCGGTCCCTGCTCCCTGCTGCCTCACACTTAATAAAGGACTGCGTTTATGGCCTTTGTCCTAAGGTCTCAGAGCCACAGTCCAGTCACTGGGTCTTATGCATCCTTTCTGCAGCGTGCAGCCTGTGCTTGCCTGGGTAAGAAAGGTCTTATACCTAGGGAACCAGGCAGTTGTTGGAGATGTTTCTTTACTTTTCAAAAAAATAATTGAAGTAACATAGGTTTATAGCATTCTATGTTGCAGGAATTTGGCATAAAACCCAGCATCTGTTTATACTACCCTGTGATCCCTACAAAAGTCTAGCTTCTACCCATAACCAGACAGTTGACCCCCTTTACCCATTTCACCCATCTCTCAATCCCCTTCTGCCACAAAGGGAAAACCTATCTGCTCCCTGCACATATCCGTTTGCCTTCTGCATGTGAGTGAAATTGTTTGTCTCTTTCCTTTGGCTTATGTTACTTAGTATGACCTAACCGTTGTTGCAGGTGGAAAGATTTCACCATCTTTTAAAAATAGTTTCAACTACTACTAGTAGTGTTCCAGTGTGTGTGTGTGTGTGTGTGTGTGTGTGTGTGTGTGTGTGTGTGTAGTAAGTCTATATATTCCGCATCATTTTATATTCATCTTAACAAGTGGTACCTAGGCTTCTCCCTTATCTTGGCTATTATACATAATGCTGTAATGAAAATAGGTGTGCATATAAATTAATGTTTTTCACTCTTTGAATAAGCAGCAGGTAGTGGAAGGGTTTCCTCTTCCACATGGAATTTCTACTAATTTTAGGAGACAGTTATATTCTGATTCTCAAGTCCCGGTTTGCTGCCTACCCCAGAATTCTCCTCTCTCTCACTGATTCCTTCCTTCCCCATGCCTGTTGGCAGCTCCCTGAGGTGAGAGGTGAGAGGTGAGAGGTCTCACTGGGGTTCTGATGGGCTGATGAATGATGAGCCTGCTTTCTTGTACCTGTAGGGCCACAGGTCCAAGGAGACCTTCATCCTAAAGTTGAACTGCAGCCTGCCTCTTACATAGACGCTGCCTGTTCTGTTGTTTCTATGTTTTGTTTTCCAGGATAGTTACCCAAATCGGGATTTCTCTTCCCGCACTGCAGGAGATCTCAGAGACCTTTCTGCTCACACATGTTCTTTTTTCATGCTTCTTTCTGCTAGCATGATCATTTTCCATGTGACCAGCTGTGTGATCTCCACATAGGTGTCCAGATAGTAATTCCTTCCTTCCTTCCTTCCTTCCTTCCTTCCTTCCTTCCTTCCTTCCTTCCTTCCTTCCTTCCTTCCTTCCTTCCTTCCTTCCTTCCTTCCTTCCTTCCTTTCTGTTTATTAATTTTTTTGTTTTGTGTGTCACACCCAACGATGCCCAGGGGTTACTCCTGGCTCTGCACTCAGGAATTACTCCTGTCGGTGCTTGGGGATCATATGGGATGCCAGGGATTGAACCTGGGTCGGCTGCATGCAAAGCAAATGCCCTCCCTGTTGTACAATGGGTCTTGAGACAGGAATTTCTTTATCCACAACAGAAGCCTAGGGAGGTAAAGCTCAGTAAGTATGTTTTGCTTTTGTTTTAGGTCGGTTTGTTTGGGGGGGCCCTGCCTGGTTCGTACTCAGAGCTTTCTCCTGTCACTGTGCTCAGGAGACCACCTGTGGTCCGGGGGAATCAAACCAAATGCCTTAACCCCTGGCCTATCTCTCCAGCCCCAGGCAGGCATGTTTTCCATTCTAACAACTTGGATGCAGGCTAGCATCAGAGAACCAGTGGATTGAGACATTGAACATACAGCAGATTGTTTCAGTAATTGCTGTGGGTTTGACAAATGGATCCCATTTTTTAAACCTCGTGGAAATGTCATATTTAAGAACTGAGTGGGAAGACACAGTGAACGGGCATTCTTTCCCTCTGCAACTATTCCGGAGCTTCAGTGAGGTCAGCACAGTGGGCAGAGCTGGGCAGCACGGTGGCTAAGGCTGCCAGCGCAGGGGCCGCTGCCCTCCCGTTCTTAGGGCTTCACTAAGGGAGAGGACGGTGCGGCCGCTGTCGATCTGGACAGTTACTGTCACCCGTGCTGGGATTTGTGCAGAACCATGAGGCAAAGAGTTCCTGGAGCCTGGTGAGGCAGGAAGGGGAGAGCCTGGCAGGTCTGTGTCGGAACCGCCTCCTGCAGCTGCCCCCTTCGAGTTAGAGTGTTGCGAATGCAGGGATGTTCCGCTTTATTTATTTATTTATTTTTAGACATCTTATTTATTTTGCTCTTTGGGTCACACCCAGCGATGCTCAGGGGTTACTCTGTCCTGGCTCTGCACTTAGGAATTATTCCTGGCAGTGCTTGGGGGACCCTACGGGATGCCGAGGATCGAACCTGGGTCCCGCTGTACTGTCGCTCCAGCCCAGTGTTCTGCTCTAAAGACCTGTACTCAACTCTCTTGAAGGCTACGGTTTCCCCGACTTCTGTGGTCCCGGAAACCCGCTTGCAAGGCATAAGCTCTTCAGAGTCTGGGAGTGGTGAGGAAAAACACCCAGGCTATGAGTCCCCAAAGGGGGCACGATCACACCGTAGATGATTGTTTCTGTTACCTGGGAATAGTTGGGCTTCCTGGCCAGAAAGTTGGAGAAATGCTAGACTTAGATGCTCTCTAAGAACTGGGCTTTCCGGCCTGATTATAACGCCCTCCTTGAAGCTAAGCCCGTGGACAATCTGGTCAGGGCCTGTGGGCTTGCCCTGAGGGAGCACTTCCTCCCTCTGTGTGATTTGTCCTTGATGACTGCATTCTCCATGAGGGGGTGAGATGTGCACCTCTGGCTCAGGCTCCAACCCCAAGACCCCTCGCCATGCAGAGAGCAGCTGAACTGACACACACAGTCACTTCTCTGCTGGATCTGAAGCGTTCGACCCCTTTTGCATTTCATCAAGAACCTCCGAGAGTGACCGGCCATCTGTCACCACCTCTGCCCCACCGCTGGTTGGGAGCCAGTCTCTCCCCCGTGCTGTGGCGGGCCCCGAGGCGACTGCCAAGAGGAGCCTGGGCCACCACCCTCCCCGAGGCCTCCCCCCTTGTCCCTTGCTTTTCCCTGGCCTCTCTGTCCTTTGTCCCCCTCAACAATGAAACTGTCAGTGGCATTTGTCCTCCATGCTGGCTGCTCCAGGGTCCGTGCTGGCTCTTGCTCTCGGGGCTGGCCATTTGTGGACCTGTCACTGCAGTGACCCCTTCTCTGGAGAACCCGGCCTCCCCCCTCGATCCCCCCTCGCTCCCCCCTCCTCCCCGAAGCTCCTCGGAAGCTGCCGGGCTTCAATGGGCGGGCGGGGAGGCTTTGATCTCCCCCTTTCCAAGGAGCTTTATGACTCAGAAGGCCCGCCATTGAGGGCACTGCCCCGCAGTCTTTAGAAAGCTCATTTCCATTCATGAAAGGGCCAGACTTAAATGACCTCTGTCCAGACTGGCAGAAAGCAAGCAGGCCCCTCTGCCTGGGGGCCGGGGGGTGGGGGGAACGACCCGGTGAGCTTGCTTGGGGCTGCTGAAGCCCACCGGGAAGCCCGGAGGCCGGCTGAGCCCCGAGGAAGATGATGTGAAATTAAGGATGAGAGCAGGGCCGAGGGCGAGGGCTGGGGGCATGTACGGACCAGTGGTTTGCACCCTGGCAGCCACAGGTGGAGAGTTTTCTGGAATCCCACCCACTGCTGGGGAGAAAGGGAGAGTCGCTACTGCTTTGGCTGGGAAGATGGCTTCTCTGAGGTTCCATCCCTGGCATCCCATATGGTCCCCTCATGAGCACCGCCAGGAGTAATTCCTGAGTGCAGAGCCAGGAGTAACCCCTGAGCATCGCTGGGTTTGACCCAAAAAAGCAAAAAAAAAAACAAAAAAACAAAACCAAACTCCAAGAATCACCAGGAGCGACCCCAGGGATCAGCGAGGAGGCTGGCGGCGTGATGCAGGCATCGAGGCACACGGCTTGCGTGCAGCTGATGCTGGTTTGATTCCCACCACTGCCCGGTTCCCCAGGCATGGCCAGATACAACCCTGGCAAGTCCCTCTGAGGTGGCGGCACTGCATGCTCAGGGCCTCACACTGAACTACTCGTTGTGGTTGGCCAAGAATCACCAGGAGTGAGCCGGAGCAAAAGTACAGCGGGTAGGGCGTTTGCCCTGCACGCGGCTAACCCGGCTTCGATCTCTGGCATCCCATGTGGTCCCCCCAGCACCATCAGGAGTGATTCCTGTATGCAGAGCCAGGAGTAACCCCTAAGCATCGCTGAGTGTGACCCCAAAATAGCTTAAAAAAAAGAATCACCAGGAGGGACCCCCCACGGATCAAACCTGGGTTGGCCGGATGCAAGGCAAGAGCCCTAACCACTATCCCATCTCTGCGGCCCCTCATTTCCCTAGTTCATGAGCGACTCTGTCCAACGCTTCTGAGCAGAGCCGGCCTTGGCAGAAAGCTCTAATGGCTGCCACATGGCAGGCCTTGAAGCCACCTGCAAACCACTTACCAGTTGCTGCCGCTTAGTCATGTGGGTGTCACTGCCATCTGGGTGGTACCCCAGCCGGGGCCACCAGGAAGCCTTTTCCTCTTTGTCCTCTGGGAACCTTGGCCCTCCCGGAGGCTCCTTCCCTTCCCTCCAGGGAGCGTTAGCGCCCTCCGCCCACTGTGTTCCCACAGCAGCAGTAACCCTGAGAGGAAAAGGCGCTGATTGGTTCTGCGGACAGCAGAGAGCAGGCCCCCGGGATCCCTCCCTCCGTGTGGGGAGCCCATCAGGCCCGGGCTTTCGAAACATCCCTGTCTGCCAATCTAGAAGCTTCTCTCTGGCAGGTCCAGTTATTCCCAGGAATGCCTGTTCCCAGGGGCTTCTGAGCTGGCTCTGGGCCAGAGCCCTTTCCCCGCCCCCTGCCCTGACACCCGCCCCACTGTCCGAGGGTCTGTCTGCCCTCTGAGATCAGTGACTGCCTGCCTGCCACTAATTTCCTGGGCGCCCTCTCTGTGCGCCCCTGATTTGGGAGTATCTGGAAGGGCTGGGGAGAGCTTTTCTGCGGGTTTGCCCCGCTCCCGTCCCACAGATCTATAAGGCCTCATGCACCTGGAGAGTGGACCTTTTTTCTCTCTCTACATTTTTACTTACTGCAGCGGCAAATAAAGAGTAGTTGCCTGCCTCCCTCCCCGTAATTTCTTTTGCTGTTTAGGTCACATTCGGTGATGCGCAGGGCTAACTCCTGGCTCTGCACTCAGGAATCACTCCTGGTGGTGCTTAGGGGACCATATGGGATGGTGGGAATCGAACCCGGGTCAGCCGCGTGCAGTGCAAACGCCCTCCCCGATGTGCTATCGCTCCAGCCCCCCACCCTGTCATTTCTTGATGTATAAATGAACTTTTAAAATTTATTTCTTCGTTCCTAGATTTATTTCTTTCTAGGTTTATTTCTTTATTCTATGCAACACGGGAAAATGGAGAGACAGTAGGACGTGCCACGCGCTCTCCCTTTCCTGCCAGTGCCGGTCTGCCTCTCGGACCTAGTCTCAGAGGTTTGCAGTAAGGTGCATCAAAGAAGACCAATTCTGTCCTTCCGAAGATGTTTCTTTGGTGCATAAACTGATCCTCCCTGGGGTGCTCAGCCATCTGGGTGGCTCTGCGCCATTATACACTTTGCCTCACAGAATCGTGGGACCTGTTTGGGGCTTTCAAGGTGCCACCTCGGGCCATCATCCCGGGTGGCAGGGGGGTAGATTAAAACACACGTGGCTGGGAAAGGAAGGGGGGGGACCTGGGTGGAGAGTATTGGGTGGAGGGACCGGTGTTGGAGTCATACCCACCTGAGCCCAACCATCAATATCTCTGTCCTTTCGTCACTCACGGTGATTCCATAAAAATATAATTGTCTTAAAAAGCCCTCCAAAAGCACACGGGGTTTGGACAGCCCGTCGCGTCTGCTGATGAGGTTGGCAGCGGAGGGGAAATGATCCCCTTTGAAGACAGTTTTCACTTGGAAATTGTTTCCTGTTCACACGTTGTGAGCAGAATTCAGGCTGCCCAGTCCCCTTCGCCCAGCTTTGGGAAATTATCTCAGGATTCGGTTTCCCATGATCACACGTTTATTAAGTGGAGATAAAACAGCAGCGACTTCAAAGGGCAGCTGGGAGAATTCTGTGAGCTCACACGGACGCGGGGTGGGGAGGCTCCTTGTACTGCACCTGCTCTGGGCCCAGGCGCCATCCATCACGCCGCAGGGGCTGCTGGGAAGGGCTTCGAAGATACCATCAACGAGTTGCCCCTCGGACAAGTTGCTCAGGTCGATTTTATTTACTTATTTACTTACTTATTTATTTGTTTGTTTATTTTTGCTTTCTGGGTCACACCCGGCGATGCACAGGGGTTACTCCTGGCTCATGCACTCACAGATTACTCCTGGAGGTGCTCGGGGGACCATATGGGATGCTGGGAATCGAACCCGGGTCGGCCGTGTGCAAGGCCAAATGCCCTATCCGCTGTGCTATCGCTCCAGCTCCTGCCCCCAGGTTGGTTTGACCTAATCGTAGGAATGCTCGGGAAAGAGCACAAGTCGGAGAGCTTTGTCCCTGGAGGGGTCTGGCTCGGCGGCCCCTTGCTAGCTCCCCCTTGCTGGGCAGAGGGCTGATGGTCCGTGGCTTGGGAGCTCAGGGGCTCTCCTGCTGACAGCCCCTAGGAAATAGAGCCTCAGCCCTGCCACCGGAAATACTGAATTCTGCCCAGACCCGACCCACTAGGAAATGTGTTCTTTCCCGGAACCCCTCCCAAGGCCTCCTCCCAAGGGCAGTGTCTACTGCCCATCACTGATTTATGGGGAGTCGCTGCTGTGCAGCCCCTGATTCGAGACGTAGTCCTTGAAAAGGGCTGGGGGTGAGCTTCTCTGATGGTTTCATCAGCTCTCACGCTCCCCCCCCCCCCTTCTCCTCTTGCACTCTGATTTAATCCTTTTTCTCTCACACGTTGCTACTTTTGAGGAAGTAGCAACTTTCTCTCCAGGTGGACCCCCTGGCTGGGGCTGTGGGAGACCTTGGGCAGAGAACCTGGTGAGGGGGTGCCTGGGTCTCGTGCTTGCAGATGAGAGGGGAATGGGCAGTAAAGGGAAGACCAGTCCCATGCTAGAATGGACCAGTGAATTCTCCATCGATTCCCCAGATGCCTTCATTTGGGTGGGGGGAGGGCGGGGGGGGGGGCGGGCAGGACAGTGGTGCCCAGGAGACCCTTTAAAGCTTCTGTGGGTCAGGGACTGGTCTATCCAAACAGGACTTCTCAGCGGGGCACGTGGATATGACAGGTGGGTGTCTTCCAGGGCTGTTCTGTGATGTTGACTAGTATCCCAAGGTCCTCTATATTCCGGAAATAGTTGGCACCCCCAGCTGTGTCAACCAAAAATACTTACATGGCCAGAGAGATCGTGAAGCAGGTAGAGCGTTTGCCTTGTTGGTGGCCAACCCTTTTTTGGTCCCTGGAACTACGTAGCACCCCCCTGCCCCCCCAGCACCTCCAGGAGTGATCCTTGAGCACAGAGCCAGGAGGAAGCCCTGAGCACTGGCATGTTGGCCCCCCAAATCAAACCAAAAATAAAAGTTTCCAGATATGGCCCAGTGACTCCTGGCGATATGACTGTCCCCAGCTAAGAACATTTGATCCAGCAAATGTAAGTTGACTTTGCCCCCCTCCAGCCCCCGCCCCTGAAATATACTTGCTGTTGAATTCAGCATCATGAAGAAGGATTGCTGGTAAGTTCTGCTAAATTCTGCTTTTGAGGAACTTAGGGAAATGGATGGAACCTGGGGGAATTGCATAGCAGCAGAAGAACTATTTAGGGACAAATGAAAGGATGTGTATTTGCTTTTGAATTTCACAGACTGCAGAAAATCATGGGATTTCTGAAGGCACAGATATTTATAATAAAACTCCAGCTTGCATTCTCAGGAGGGAGGGCGTCTCGCCTTGTGTCGATTGGAAACCAGATGCTATTTCTGAACTTAGAGCTGACTTGGGGGAAACTTAGATGGACTCTGCAGCCTCTTGACCTGTAAAAACAGAGGCAATGAGCTGGCCTGGGAACAAGATTGGGAATGTTCTCTGTTCTGGGACGGCGTGCTCAAGCCGGAAAAGTTGGTGAAGGAATATTAGATCAGGTTATCTACTGCATGTGGGCAGTGTGTATATTTCCTCTGTGTATGCAGGCAAAAAGCACGAACATTGTCCTTCCTTGGCACCTGGGTCCTCCCCACCCCCTTGCCCTGATCTCCCTTTATTCACCCTATTTGACACTCTGAACCCCATCAGCTTATTATTTTGCATATTCAGCTCCCCCTTCTGAATGTCTGTTTCCCAAGATACAAAGAATCTCCTCTGATATTCTTGGCTATGTCTGCAGCAACTGGAACAGTTGCTAGGAAATAGTCTCGTGAGAGACCTTTGTCACGTGAATGTATGTAATGTAACATCCTGGTGAGTCAAGAGCCATCTCTAATGTTTGGGATATATCATGTGTCACATAATTCTCATGCACACGTGCATTTCTTCATTGACGAAGTCATCTATGGGGCATCATTTGGTTTAAAATTTTGACTGAACCTTAGGTTTCAGGCATACCACATTAGAAACCAACACCTATAGAGACGCCATTGTATTTGCACCAGAAGTCTGGTGTCTGTCACTCACCATCTGTTTGACCCCCTGACTGAATTATACCTCGATTTCTCTCTTGCCTTCCAGTAGCCTGTTTTGTTCTCGAAGTCTGGTTGTTATTTGTGGTTTGTGCGTTTGCTTCTTATCTTCCATAAATCAGTGAGATCATGTGGTGTTTGTCTCTCTCTCTCATTGTCACTGAGCAGGATTCCCCTAGGCTCATTGCTCAGTGGCCAGTGGTAGGCTTTTGTCATTCTCATGGTTGAGTAGTATTCCACAGTAGCCAGAACACATTTTTTCTTCCACTCACCTATTGACGGGCACTTGGATTGTTTCCAACTTGCAGCACTGTGACTAACACTGCCATGATTATGAGGATGAGTACTTCTCTCTGAGCCTGTGATTTTCAGATGTGTGAGTATATTTTATGTGTCAGTTGGATGTGGAGTGGAGAGAGAAGGGTAGTGGCCACCTCTGCCCTTTGTTGGCACCATCTTTGCCTCAGTTTCCCTGGCTATTTTCCCAGAGGATCACTCTTTGTCACCTCTACCTCAAGCCCTTGGGTGACTTGTTTTCCATAGTGATCAGTCAAAACACCAAGATCTTTGATAATAATGATTGGCTTTGGGAGAAACACAACATCTGATCGGGAGTAAGCGCCAAGGAAAACAACTCAAGGCGACACGGAAGTTCTCCTGGGGAGAGTGATGAATGAGTTTTCCCAGAGGGGGCAGTGTAGGATTATGTTGGTTTGTCCTTTCTCCCTGGCCACAGGGAGCATAGGTTTATTGGGTTACCCATCACAGTGCTCCCGAGGCACTCCCATTCCTCTGTATTTACTGGAATATAGCTTTAAACATTTTAGACTTAATATTGGTTTGTCCTTTCTCCCTGGCTGCAGGGAGTTTAGGTTTACTGAGTAGCACCCATCGCAATGCTCCCAAGGCACTCCCATTGCTCTGGTTTTATCTGTAAACTCTTTCTTCGTGCTCTGCTTCCCCAACCCCTCAATCACCTTTACCCCCTAATCAGACTCTGTTAACTTGTAAGGCCAGATCCCTCAAAGGACTCTGGATTCGTATTTGTAAGTTAAATACCGCTTCAGGTTTCCTGCTGAATTGAATTCACCAGCTGCATCCAAATCGAAGCGACAATCTCGGGCCCAATGGTTTCCCTTACAGCATCGTGGACAAGATCCAGGTGATACGCTCACAGTAGCATGGTTGGGAGGCGCCCTGCAGTCCTTATGGAAGTGGCCTGGTTTCCCACAATTAAAACATTTTGCCCTGATCTTGCCTCTGTACCATATAGGCCTCAACAGCACTGAGACGTGCCTGATACTTGATAGAACCAACATCCTGACATGCCTCCAAGTACCCCATTAGGGCGGGTTTGCCCAGTGCCACAAGGACATTGGCATGGAAGCCAGGGTACCTGCACAGCTACTTCTTCCCAACTCCACCACAGGGAACCTACCTGCATAGTGCAAGCCAGCTAGTGCCTCTATAGGCATCTTGGGTGCATTTTCTGTCTTGTGACGTCTGATTGGGTTGCCAGTTTCCTTGAGTGCACACACCTCTCCAAGCCTGCCCACAAGCACCACAGGAGGCTTCAAAGCAGCAAATGCCAGCAGTGAGCAGTGGGCGGGGTCTGGAGACGCCCGGTGTGCTTTGAGGATGACGTTACACCCCAGCCCCTGCCAGTAGATTGCTCTCATTTGTTTGGACAGGGACTTGTGGGGCAATGTTGTAACTTGAGAATGCATATTGATGGGTTCACTGCTCAAATGTCCACATGTGATTCATTTGTGTCTTTGAAGATTTTTTTAAATGAATCTAATTTTAGTGTGCAGTGGTTTTTATTTTTAAATAATGACAAGTGGGGTTTGTTTTGGGCTTCTCATTTTTATGTTAATCCACAGAATCCTTGTTGGTTGTTTTTTTTTTTCCAACTCTGATGCATAAAAATTCTACCTCCTCTTTGCTTTGGCTCCGAGCTGTCCAGTTGAATATAAGGCAAGCCAAGGTCTACAAACATCTACACTGTTCTAATCGCCTATTAAGAATAAAGCGGCCAGGGGGATAGTTCACGGGACTGGAGCATGCACTTTGCATGTGGGAACCCCAGGTTCAATTCTCGGTGCCACATGGTACTCCACGCCCCACTGAGAGTGACCCCTGAGCATCATGGGGTATGACCCCCAAAACCAAAAGAAAAAGAATGAATAAAAAGGAGCCAGTGAAGCTTGACATGTGAGTCGGTATTCTTGTTGAATACATTATTTCAAAAAATATGACTTTGAGATAACTCAACGCAAACATGAGTATTTTAATTTTAGACCCGTTCATCTCAAACCAGCCACATTTCAAGTGTCCAGCAGGAGCAGCTGTATTGGACACTGTTGGTGTCATCTCCTGCCTTTTGGGGGGAGCAAGTGCTTCTAAGCAGTGGTTCATGCACCCCTAGGTCAGCTCCTGTGATGCTCAGCCCACTGGAACCCGCAGATTAATACCAGGGGCCAGGTGGCACTCGAGAGCCCCCCTTCCCCCTGACATGCACAGAGCACCTGAAGGAACAGGAAGTGACGCTGCTGGTCACGCCCAGGATTGGGGAGCCAGAGGGAGCATTAGAGAGATTCACTCTTCTGAAGGAGAGCTGGTGCTATGCTGACTGGGGGTTTGGCGTGAGGAATGGGGGGGGGGCTGTTCTTTGCACTAGTTTCTTTTTTTTTTCTTTTTGGGTCACACCCAACGATGCTCAGGGGTTACTCCTGGCTCTGCACTCAGGAATTACCCCGGCGTTGCTCAGGGGACCATATGGGATGCTGGGAATCGAACCTGGGTCGGCTACGGGCAAGGCAAATGCCCTACCTGCTGTGCTATCGCTCCAGCCCCTCAGACTAGTTTCTGAGGGGCTGCAGCCATAGTACAGTAGGTAGGGGGTTTGCCCTGCATGCAGCCAACCCGGATTCAATCCCCAGCATCCCATATGGTCCCTTGAGCATTGCAAGGTGTGGCTCAGAAACATAAACAACTTACTCACCCCCCCCAAATAAAATAGATTAGTTTCTGAGGAGGCACCCCCAAGGTTGTCCATTGTCTCCCACACACCTTGATAATGCTAGATTTTGATTGTCCATTCTGCAATGGGGTGGAACCAGGGGGAGTGGTCATTGGTGACCACCTGACACAGGCTTCTGGTCAGGAGCCCTGGTTTCCTATCCTAAGGTTTGTAAGGGGCCCTAGTGCAAATTTGTCTCCTTTCTGGCTCTGCATGTTTTCATTTCACCATGCGGGACTGGGGGGAGAGAAACTTAATTCAGGCTTCACTTGCAGGCTGCACTGTTTGATGCATTGCTTCAGAACTCAGCTGTTGTACAGCAGTTAGGGCACTTGCCTTGCACGTGGCTGACCCAGTTTCAATCTCTGGCACCCCACGTAGTTCCTGAGCATCCAGGAGTGATACACGAGCACAGAGTCAGAGAAAGCCCTGAGCACAGTAAACCCTGAACATAGCTTGGTGTGGCCCCAACCCCCCCAAAAAAAAAACTTCAGTTGTCTGGGTCCCAACCCAGATCAATCAAATCCTAACTCCTGGGATTGGGACCCTAAGGACCTGAAATTTCTTTACTTTAAAAAATTTTTTTTCTTTATTTAAAAATATTGAATCACACTGAAATATGAGATACATAGTTACAAGGTTGTTCATAATTGGGTCTCAGTCATATAATGTTCCAATACCTGTCCCTTCACCAGGGTATATTTCCCACCACCAGTGTCTCCATTTTTCTCTCCTCTGCCTCCCTTCCATGACACACTTTCCTTTCTCTCTCTCTCTCTCTCTCTCTCTCTCTCTCTCTCTCTCTCTCTCTCTCTCTCTCTCTCTCTTCTCTCTCTTTCTCTTTACACACACACACACACACACACACACACTCCCTTTTCTCCTTTTTGGGCATTATAGTTTACAATGCAGATACTGAAAGATTATCATGTATATCATGTATATCTTTCAATATCTATCTTTCATGTATATCTTCCAACACTCAGTTTTTGTCCAGAATCTGCATTTTCAAGAACTGATGTGCTCATTAAATTTTGAGAATCAGTGAAATGAAAAAGCCAATGTGAGCAATGTAATGTACGTTGAAACTTATTTTTTCCTGTGCTGGGCATCAAACCTGTGGCCTCACACACATGCGAGGCGAGTGCTCTGGTGCTCTGTGCCGAGCGGCGCCCCTGCCTGTGTTGTGCATTAAGCATTCCGAAGAGAGTAGGTCTTAAAGCTCTCACTGCAAGGAAATGACTTCTCACTGCAGTGAGAACTGTGTGCGTCCCTACACATACACATCCTGCCTCTATGAACTCACTGTATTGTACATCTGAAACAAATATGACATCTGTCCAATTGTTTTAAAATAAACATGGTAGCCTGGCTCAGACTTGCAGGAAAATCTTATTCTTTATAGAAACTGCATTTTGCAGCCTTTCTATGTCTGTCCCTCTCATTTCTGACTCATGTATCATTTCACTTAGCATGATACACTCCATGGTAATCCACTTATACGCAAATTTTATGACTTCATCTTTTCCAACAGCTGCATAATATTCCATTGTGTAGCTGTACCAAGCAAAACGGGAGACTAACACCCAAGGATAGTAGAAATATGGACCAGGAGGATTGCTCCACAGCTTGGAAGCCGGCCTCACAGGCTGGGGGAAAAGGCAGCTCAGATAAAGAAGGGACCACCAAGTAAAGGATGCTTGGAGGACCCACTTGGGATGGAAGATGTGAGCTGAAAGTAGACTATAGACCGAACATGATGGCCACTTAATACCTGCATTGCAGACCACAACACCCTAAAGGAGAGAGAGAGGGTAAAAGAGAATGTCTGCCACAGAGGCGAGTGGAGGGGGGGATACTGGGAACATTGGTGGTGGAGAATGGGCACTGGTGGAGCATGGGTACGAGATCATTGTGTCACTGAAATGTAATCACGAAAGTTTGTAAGTCTGTAACTGTATCTCACAGTGATTCATTACCAAAAAACTGCATTTTGCAAACTTGAGGGTGCTGTCCATTAGTGGGTCACAAATCATGCCCAATTTAATGAGCACTAACCACACTGGTAGCAGTCTGAACCAGGGCTGCGAAAAGTCTGGCCACCTACACCCCCTTTTCACCCGAGAAACGCAGTGTGGGCGGCGCTGGCAGAAGCACTTCAGATTTATAAGACCTTTGAATTAAGGTTTGGCACATTCAAAGGCCTTTTCCTGGGGCCAGTTTTGGGCATCCTCCACATTCCCCCCACACATTCAGGTACAGCACCCCAGTTTCAGACCCCAGACTCTAGCCAGTAGCAGCTGGTGTAGGGCTAGGAAGAGTGAGTCACAGAGCACTGCAGCGTGGGGACATGAGCGTGAGTCTCCAAATGACACTCTGAGGCCAGCCAGGGGTGGCTGCTTAGTTTTTCGTCGTGGCTCTTAGCCAGGCTCGTTTAAGGACAGTCATATTTGATGGACGGCTGCTGTGGTCTTGGGGATTGTCCCCCGAGAAGGGGGCATTGCGTACCACCTGGGTCCAACCCAGATGAACTTGAATCCCCTGTGGGTGGGGCTAACACGAGGAGTCACAGAACAGAGACGAGCTGGGGTGCCGGCACCTCTCTCTGTCGTGGCACCGTTTCCCCCTAAAGCACCCTAAGATTCCCACTGAGCACGTGTGTGAACAGCCCCCAGACATTCTCTCTCGCATGTTCGCAGACGCTCGCCTTTGATAGCCCAGCTTTGAGCTGAGCTCAGATTCAAGACGGGGCTTGTTGGACGAAGTCGACCTGTCGGGGCACTGCACCATAAATGCCAGAAACCTGTTGATTTAAGGGTTTCAGTGAACACTGCGGGTCGCAGGCCCCGAACGGAGCACATGGTTTTTGATCTCCGTTGTAAATCTGTCAGCCGGGAAGGCGGAGTGGGGCTACCGAGCGCAGAATGTCTGCGATTACTATTTATCCTGTCAGCAGAGGTGCTCGGGGTTTTGTGACTCTCTGTGGAGCCAGCCCGTCTCCGCCAATGCTCCTCTCGACTCGAATACCGTTTCTGACTCCCCCGCTCCGCCGGTGGCGTCAGCGCTGTAGGCCCTGTAAGCTGGAATACAGAGTTTTTGATGACATTGTGGCCGCTTGCTTTACATGGTGCTTCTGAAATGCCTCACGCCTTTTTTCCTCTTTGCAAGGAACATTTTGGTTTGTGCTTTAAGGAAAAAAAAAATGACCACAGAAATGAAGATGCTTCAATATCACTAGATAGTGTTCGCCAGCTTTGGGCAGGGCCAGCTGGATCAGACTCTAACTACCCACAGCCGCCTGCTTCTTTATTATTATTATTATTATTATTATTATTATTATCTTTTTGAAGTCACAGCCAGCACTGCTCAGGGGTTACTCCTGGCTCTGCACTAAGGATTTACTCCTAGCTGTGCTTGGGGGACCATATGGGATGCTGGGGATTGAACCTGGGTAGGCTGCGTGCAAGGCAAACGCCCTTGCTGCTGTACTATGGCTCCGGCCCACCCCCACATCCTTCTCCTAGATTCTCATTGCCCATCCCCACCCCTCCCTGTCAGCCGCACTGGTCTCGCTGCAGAAGCACTGTGCCTGCCCTGGGGACTCGCCACACAGGCAAGAAAGCTTGCCCAGAAGCTCTCCTCCGTAGCTTTTGTTCTCACAGTGTCTGCACAGAGCTGTTGATTCATGTTCCCTGCTCTCAAGTATCCATGGAAACCACAGGTGAGCCGTTCTGTGGCTGATGGACTTTGGGGTTGTTTCTGGTTTGGGACCACTATATCTAAAGCGTCTGTGCTGACTCTTTGGCAGAATTTTTGGCTCCAATATGCACTCATTTCCTAAGGGGTGTTTAGAGATGGGATTTCTGGGTCTTGAAACATGTGCTAATTCAGCTTTAGCAGGAATGGTCCACCTCCCAGTGGTTCTCCCATTTACATTCTCACGTGTTGTTTATGGGTTTTGCTTGTTCCCCATCTTTGCCAGCAAAGGATATTGTTTTTCTTGTTCACTTTGACAAATCTGGAGAGTTTGGAGTGTGTCATGCTGTGATTTTTGCCTTTACTAGATGAATCGAGAAGGTGAGCAATTTGCTATATGTTTAATGGGCATTTGGCTATATCCTCTTCTGCCAAATTAGCTTATATTATCTCCTCTCTCCTTCTGAGCCTCCAGTTGAATATATATTACACATATAATTTCAAATGACCAATTAACATTCATGTTACATATTTTCTACTTACTGACTTTCTAAAACATTAGCTCTCATTTCAGGCAGTGCTCAGGGATCACTCCCAGCAGTGCCAGGGAACCGTATGTGGTGCCAGGATACACCCAGTCAGCCATGTGCAATGCAAAATTGCCTTAGCCCTCCTGTACTGTCGCTCTGGCCCCCTATGTTTGAATTCAGGCCATCAATACTTTTAATTAGCACAGCAGGTGGGGCATTTGCCTTGCACGCGGCCGACCCCGGTTTGATCCCCAACATCCCATATGGTTCTCCGAGCACCACCAGGAGTAATTCCTGAGTGCAGATCCAGGAGTAACCCCTATACATCTCCAGGTGTGACACAAAAAGCAAAGAAAAAAAATGGAAAACTACTTTTAATTTTAACTATGATGAAACCCACTATAAAGTTTTAAATAAAAAATGTTTAACTCCTCTCGCTTATTTTCTGAAACATATTGAATATGATTTTCTGAAAATTCTATGGCTAATAACACTGGTGGGGGATGTTGGTGGAGGTCAGGGCTTTCTCCCTGCTCTGAGCTCAGGGACCACTCCTATTTGGGGGACCGTATGTAGTGCTGGGGATTAAACTGGGATCAGCTGTCTGCAAAGCAAGAGCCTTAGTCCCTGTACTAACTTTCCAGCCACCACCCCCCCAACTTGAGTCTGTGGCAAATAGCACTTTTTGCTTTGTTCTGTGTGCTCTCTGATATTTGGGTTATCTCCCCATTGGTCTTCTTTCTCAGGTGTCATGATTTTAATTTAGTGGACATTTAGCTTCTGAACTCCATCAAGTAAGGGTGCCATGAATTATAGATAAACTCATTTGTTCCTGTTTGGGGGCTGTTCATTCAGTGTTTTTGTTTGTTTGTTTTGGAACCATCCCCCCAAGTAAACAGGACTTATTCCTGGTTCTATCCTCAGAAATCACTCAGATATCACTTTTTTTTTTAAATTGAATTACCATGTGGAAAGTTACAAAGCTTTCAGGCTTAAGTCTCAGTTACACAATGCTCAAACACCCATCCCTTTACCAGTGCACGTATTCCACCACCAAGAACCACAGTAAACCTCCCCCCAACCCCCCCGCCCCCCACCCCGCCTGTGTAGCTGATAAATTTCACTTTACTTTGATTACATTCAATATTTCAACAAAAAACTATTATTGTTTGGAGTTTCCCCGCCCCCCAAAGTCAGACCTGCTGGAAAGGAAGCATTTGATAATTTGTTTTCCATTGTTGAGAATGAAGAGATATGAGGTCGTGTGGCCACAATAGCAGCCGCGAGGTTTTAGATTTCTGTATTTTAGTATTTTAGTAGCTAAGTCCAATGAAATTTCTGCCAGAAGTTGCATCATTGCTAGCTTGCACCTCTCTGCTACATTATATTCCACATATGAGTGCAATCTTTCTATGTCTGTTTCTTTCTTTCTGACTCATTTCACTCAACATGATACTTTCCATGTTGATCCACTTATATGCAAATGTCATGACTTCATCTTTTCTAACAGCTGCATAGTGGTTAAAGAAACTTTGGTACATCTACACAATGGAATACTATGTAGCTGTCAGAAATCACTCTTGAGAGTACTTGTGGAACCATATGGGGCGCCAAGAATCAAACTTGGGTTAGCCCCAGACAAAGCCAAGTCTGTGAGGTCCGGCTGCATGGTTGCAGAGTGCTGTTTACTCATGTCCATCCTGTCCACCTTACACTCCACGTGGTCCCTCTTCATTCAGCCTTCTGAAGCTGGGCTCTATTTCCAGATTTCCTCTCATCAGACGGGTCTCCTGTAGACCAGGTCGATTCTTCCTTGGTGCTGAAGGAAGGACTCAGTTTGCCTTTTCTCTCCCAACAAAACTGCCACAACCTCAAAACTTTGCTTGTCCCGTGACCTGACTCTTGTAATCAGAGTCTGGTCCCGAGACCAGAAAGAAATATGCTGAATTTGCTGTCTCTTAGCCATCGCTGTCCGTCTTTCCGGCCTCTCCGTGGACTGCTATCAGGGGAAAGTAGTGTAGAATGCTCAGAAGGGAATTCTGGTACCCACCTGGTTTGTGATCTGTGCTTTGAGACAGGGATGTCATACCATGGCTGTGCTGGGCAGAGAACCCAGGGCCTCACACACGGTAACAGCACATACTGCCTAGTTTTGAGTCCTCGGGGGCTGTGCAGAAAATGAGCACAGACCACGGGAGGTCTTGAGTGTTGGGCTCTCTAACACCTCGAGTCGGTGTATCTTCGTAGGCTGCAGCAGCCCCCAGAAACAGGAAGCTCTGTGTCCCAGACAGCAACCCTCATGGCCACTGGCTGCACAGGACTCCCTGGGCCTTGGGCCACTCACTTCTCCACAGCCTCTGGCTGCTGGACCCTGTCTTGCTGACCGTTTGCCCTCACCATCTCGTAGCTGGTTATTCCATTGCTTTTGCATTTTCTCCACTGTTTGTCTTCTTGGTGTTCTGTTCTCATCGCCCTGACTCTGTGTGTGTTTGTAAAGAGAGAGATAGATAGATAGATAGAGAGAGAGAGAGAGAGAGAGAAGAGAGAGAGAGAGAGAGAGAGAGAGAGAGAGAGAGAGAGAGAGAGAGAGAGAGAGAGAGAGAGAGAGAGGGGAGAGCCTTTTAGCTCTTTCTGTTATCTGACTGGCTAGACCCCTTGTAAGCCATAGTCACCACATTGTCTGGATCATCTGGTTCCTCGCTTTCTGCTAATACTTCCACTTTTTATTTTTAATGAACAGTTGTAACATTTCCTTCCCTTATCAAAATTCCTTTTACAAAGAACTAAACCCTTAAGCCATTCTTCTTGATCCAGAGCCTAGTATGGTAACCATTGTTCCATACGACCTTTCAATGGACAATAGTAGTGTTTTCTCTCATTTTTTAGCATGTTCTGATTTTGTTTCCTTATGATTCAGAAGTCTCTATAATAGTCACATCACAGAGACTCATGAGAATACCATTTCCAGAAGAAACTTCTAGAGACGAGTGAGGGACATTAATGTCTTGTATCCTCCCCCCACCCCCACTCCCCAACATGCACCCAGTACGTATATCGGCATCCGGCACTGAAAGTGATCTTGTTTGAAGCTGGGGCTGGCTGTTGAGGAAGGACAGAAGGTTCCAGAGGCCCAGGGACCGGCCAGTGTCTGGAAAGCACTGGTCCATCTCTGAGTGAAGCTCCAACTGCTTCAAAGGGAAGGATTGTAAACCTCAGTGCCTTCAAGGGTGGCAGCAAGGCATATAAAAAGGAAAATAACATAATAAAAGAAGAAAAACGTCCGTCCCTGCTATAGAGGCAGACTGATGGAGGGAGGGAACCTGGGGACACTGGTGAAGGGCTTGGTGTCGGAACATGCAACGCCGCATCTCCATCATAAGTAACTTTGTAATTCATGGTAATTCAGTTAATCACTTGTATCACTTGTCATCCCATTGCTCATCGATTTGCTCGGGTGGGCGCCAGTAACGTCTCCATTCGTCCCTGTTGAGTGCTAGTGTAGCCCAATGGTGTCTGTTCGCTCCAGGAACACAAAGAGCCTCAAACTGTTCATTCAGGGTCTTGATGAAAAACTCTGACCATCTCGTAGGTGGGCGGCCGGGCGTTCTTTTGAAGTCCCGTGGAATCCAGTCAGTAACAGCTCTAGTTCAGCGGTTGTCTGAACATCACTAGGTGTGGCCCAAAGAGCAAAAAAAAATTATTTTAAAATGTTTTATTGAATAACTGTAACAGTAATTCAATAAAACATCTAAATTTTTTTTTTTTTGCTTTTTGGGCCACACCCAGTGATGTTCAGGGATTACTCCTGGCTCTCCACTCAGGAATCACTCCTGGCGGTGCTCGAGGGACCATATGGGGTGGGGATGGAACCAGGGTTGGCCATGCGCAAGGCATATTCCCACCCCTCTGTCCTATTGTGCCAGGGTCCAATAATAAAAATTTAAATTGAAAAAAGAAGGGGGCAGGGCAGCTCTCTGCTGGGCTCTCTGCAGGACCTAAAGCGGTGCCCACCAGCTTTCCAGCCTCAAGACATGCGGGAACACACCTTTGACTGACGCATGTGTGAAGAAAAGCTAACAACCCAAGACTGTGTGTCTTTGGACGCAGAAAACTCCCCTTCTCATTCCAGCAAGTGCATACAGCCTTCCGGGAAGCACACACCTCCCACCACAGTGCCCCTAACCGAGTCGAGACCCGAATCCTGTCCATGTGTTCACTTACCTGGGGACCACCCATCTGGAACCCCAGAAGGGACTTTGCATGGTGCCTCGTAAGTGGGCTGCAGAGGCGATCAAGAGGCTTGAAAGACTCCCATTGTTGCTGCTTGAGTTTTGTTCAGGACTGAACAATTTGAGATGCATTTGACCCAGAGCTGCGTGTCTGGCCTTGAACGGGGGACCACTTAGCTGTCAACACCTGCAGAAACTTCCAGGCTCTCCTCTCAGCCCCAGCATAGAGACAGCCAGCTGATATTAACACTCTCTCTCTCTCCCTCTCTCTCCCTCTCCGCCCCCGCCCCCTCCCCTCATTGCCTGGGTTCCATTGTCACTTTGAGTCAGAGCTGATCTGCCTGAATCACTTGGAATGCACGCCTCACCCCCGGCTAAGCTAATTAATAGCAGGGCTTAGCACACTTCTGCAGTCACCGGCCTCGTTCCTCCACGAGACTATTCTAGCTACTTCTCAACCAGGTGCTTAGACATGCAGGTCATGTTCCTGGGACTCACCTGGCCTGGAGCTGAGCCGCCGTTAGCGGGGCGGGCCTTTGCTCTGGCTCTTAGAGGCCTGATTGCAGTCTTAACCCCACCGAACCTGGCAGGGAATCAGTCATGTTGGAAGCAAAGGATCAAAGTGTGGACGGTGTAAGAACAACAACCAAGCAGTAGACGGGCAGAATGACCTGCCCCAGGCCTAGCGACAGTGCAGCCTTTCGCTGTGCAAACAGAGCCAACAACCCCAAACTCTGGCCTCTGAACTCCCCCACCGGCCAGCTATTTGAGCTGATATCAAGACAATATCTAGCCAGGAAATTTACTGTGAGTTTTCTCTGATTTTATATGTTCATTTCTTGTTTTTCAAAAAATTTGTTTCGGTTTGGGGGCCACAGCTGGCAGTGTTCAAGGTTGTTCTCAAGGCTGGACACTCCTGGCTGTTCCCTCAGGGTTAATAATTCCCCAAGGTGCCCAAGGAGTAGCGGTGTCTGGGGTTCAACCCAGATCGGCTGCGTACAGAGCAAGTACCTCACTTACTGTGCTCTCTCCAACTCTATTTCTTTGCTTTTTTAAAATCTTCATATTGCAGCTGTTGGTTCATTTATGAACTTATCATGCATGGTTTTTGTGTGATAGTATTGTAGGATGGACTTGATGTTCTGAAAATCCTCTTCCTCTCAGACCTCATTTTTGGGGGCCTTGAGACGTTATTCCTCAAATCGCTTTTCTTCTTGAAGTATCTGCCCTTCTGACCATGGTCGCCACGATGCCATGGGAATTTTCATGATTATTGTGGTGAGAATGCAAACCTCAATTCCAGTTGTCAGTCTGTTGTAGCTTTTTTTCTTTTTCTGCAAGAAGTATGTACTGGTACCAGGAGAGGGGGCACAGCCTGGTGCTAGGGGGGGAGGGGTCTACTCCCAACTCTTTCTTGGGCAGGAGTGTCATTTCCTGCAATGTTCCACGGGCCAGGAAGTGCCAGGGTTTGAATCAGGGTTGACCACATGCAAGTGAAGTACTTTAACCCCTGCCCTGCTCCACTGTCCCCCTGCGGGGCGCATCGTTAAGGCTTTCCATACTCAAAACCAGACATCTAAAGAACTATCTCTGCTTGCCCCAGATGCAAGTCCGTTGTCCTTGGGATTTCTGTTGAAGGTCACTCTCTGCCAGCCCCCCTCACCGTGCAGCCCTCTCCCCTCACTAGGTGTGGCCCATCTCTCTCCCCTTTGAGTCACTGACCTTCCTTTGCCACAAACATTACTGTATCACTGTATCACTGTCATCCCCTTGCTCATCGATTTACTCAAGCGGGCACCAGTAACGTCTCTATTACACTCAGCCCTGAGATTTTAGCCGCCTCTTCTTACTTGTCTTTCCCAGTGATTGGAGACTATATCAGGGTCAGGGGAATGAGACCTATCGTTACTGTTTTTGGCATGTCGAATATTCCACGGGGAGCTTGCCAGGCTCTGCCGTGTGGGTGGGATACTCTCGGTAGCCTGCCAGGCTCTCTGAGAGGCCTGTATATATCTGTTACTGTATTTGGGATATGAATATGCCACAAACATAGGGGCTGGAACCACAGCACAGCGGGTCATGCTTGCACGTGGCCAACCCAGTTCCGGTCCCCAGGACCCCATATGGTTCTCAGAGCACTTCTAGGAGTAATTCTTGAGTACAGAGCCAGGATTAAGCCCTGAGCACCACTGGCTGTGGCCCCCAGAGAAAAAGAAAAGAAAAAGCATCTAGCATAGACAGTAAGTATTCCACAGTTATGTTCTGTGGCCGCCCCTTAGAGGATTCCAGTGAAGCTCTGTGCTGAAGGCCCTGGAGCCAGGCGGGGCTCCATCCCCAAGCCCACCTCTTTGGTGGCAGGTTGCTGAAATGTTCCCTGCCGTAGCTGCCAGGGTGCTCACGCAGAGCTAATGCATCACCTGCTCGCAAGTAGGCAAGTTGGGCAAAGGAAGGAGACACAGGACTTCGCTGCAGCCACTGTCCGGAAGTGGTAGCCGGCTCAGAGTCACCAGTCTGCTTGGATGACCGCCTTCGGGGATTAATGAGCAGACACAGGGGTGAAGGCTTGGGTATGGGGAGTGGGTGGGGAGATGATCCCAAGACAGAAAGGGGAGAGTGGGAGAATGTGCTCAGGAGCCAAGAGCATTAAGGCACTTCCCAAGGGAATTCTTGGGGGCCCAGTTGCACCCTGAGCTCCCTAGATCTCCCTGGGAATGGGAGTCTGTGGGTGGGGGGGTAGAGTGGGGGTCCCGTCTCCCCAGGTCTCCACTCGCTCTCACGTGGCCTTAAGGGAAACTGGTCAAAGGAGATTATGAGTTTCAAATAAAAAAGTAATGGGCACTCACAGGGGACTCGAGCACTCGGCCGAGAGCCACCTCCCTAGGCGGGACGAGATGGATGAAGGACACGGGAACGGAGAAACAGGGACCGGGCCCCAGGCTGACTGGGAGTCTGTTCATTTCTCTCCCCTCCCCACCGTAGTCTGATCTCTCCCTTACTGCGCAGTCATGGTCATCATATTGGTCCTAGTGCCCAGTCATCAGAGTTCCATCATCCTAGTCTCCTCGTAGACCTCAGAGTCCTCCGCTTCCAGTCATCACCGTCACCTGGTTCTCCTCCTAGTTCCAAAGTCTCCACAGTCTCAGTTCTCCCCACATCTAGTCCTCAGTGTCTTGTCTTCAGCATCTAGTCCCCAGCGTCTTCAACATCCCGTCCTCAGCATCCCGTCCTCAGCATCCTGTCCTCAGCATCCCGTCCTCAGCATCTGTCTTCAGCGTCTAGTCCCGACTTTCTCGTCCCCAACATCTAGTCTTCCACGCCTTCAGCATCTCCTTCCCTCTTACCCCTTCCAGCATAGTTACATAGAAATCATGAAGGGTGCGGGTACAAAGGTGGGTTTGAGCATTGTCATAACAACAAAGAGAGGTAAAGCCACTTTTTCAGGAGATTAACTCAAGGACAAAAAGCTCATCTGAGGATTCAGTACTCTCGCTTACTAGGACATCTGCTCAAGGGTGTGTTGCTTTCTCCTTTCCTAAGCTAGTCACTGTCACTGTCATCCCATTGCTCATCGATTTGCTTGAGTGGGCACCAGTAATGTCTCCATTGTGAGACTTGTTGTTACTGTTTTTGGAATATCGAATATGCCACGAGGAGCTTGCCAGGCTCTGCCATGTGGGCGGGATACTCTCGGTAGCTTGCTGGGCTCTCTGAGAGGGACGAGTAATCCATTTAAACAGTCACAGTAAATTTACTTTTTATAATATTTCTAGCAATGTCATTTTGTATAAACACAGAGATGTATTAAACTTAAAGTTTGGCTCTTCCTGTGGACATCTCGCTATAATATTCCAGACCATAGTCCTCAGGCCAGGTTAGTCTTTCCTAACTCCAGCAGGGTCCTTATTCAGTTGCTTCTTTTTGGGTCATGAGAGAGTTTGTCCATGACCATGATCTTAACTTATAGTTAAGTATTATGGCGCTTGGCCTGGCCCATTTCGATGCCAGGGTTACAGCTTGCCCTAGGTCCATAAAACCCCTCATTGGGACCCTGCTCTTAGAAAGTTAGGAACTAAGGGCAACTGAGGCTTAAGTCAAGTTAATATGGATGCCCAGGAGTAAATATGTTGGAGTCAGTGAACTCCCATGTTACATAGCATAGCATCAGTTGCCTTCCTGTGTCTATACAAAAAGGACTTTGCTAAATAAATCATGTAAATGACATAAAGGAAAGAGAAAGGCAATATGTGATTATTAGTGCCTGATGGAATTGGGTGTGCCTCAGTTGCACTGTTGTGGGAGTGGCTCAGTAAACCTTAAGCTCCCTTCGGGAGGAGCAAGGACAACCCAATGTTATCCAACAGGAGATGCTGCCTTTGACTTCTCCTTCCTTTAGAGGAATCAGTCCTAGCCCCGAGTTTCTCCTTCCCAAGCAATTGGCAATTGGCTTTTCTTCTTTCCCTGTGTCTTCGAGAGATTCTACAGCGCTCTCTCTGCTGGACTTAGGGGTGCCCATTCATTCAGATCTGGAGGACTAGCGTCTTGGAAAGCAACACAGGTTGGCACCATCTTAGCACCATGGGCAGGCTGCCCTTCCAGGCTGGGCTCGGAAAACCAGTCACGGTCTGGGGCTCACCTGTCTATGACTTGGCTTTATGTGGCCAGGCGCCCCCGCGGCCCCCCCCCATGTGTCATGTTTTCCCGGAATCTAAGTTTCCCTGGCACCCTGGAATTTTGAGCTTACCCCTCTGCAGGCTCTCAGTTTACCCGTTGTCTTACCGTCAACATTTGTTTTACCACGAGGGTGTTTTTTTTTTCCCCAATCTTTGAATATTTCCTGCGGTTTTGGTCAAAAATGATTTTTTCAAACGTGTGGCTCTGATAACAACTTCCTTCAAACATTACACTAATCTTGTGAAATGGGTACATAACCCAGATGGCACCTGGAAATGGTTATTTTCAAATGACTTTATGCTGAAGTGTAGTCATATTTGGGTAGAAAGGCAGAGATCTGTTTTTAATTTGCTGCAGTTTGAAGTTGAATCGATATGGGTTGTTTTTTTTTTTCTGCTGATATTTCAAATTTCCCTTTATGGCAAACACAGTAAGTCGATTAACCTCTTGGCTGCTGTCAGTGGCAATAACTTTCTGTGCCCAGTTGGAATGTCTAGAGATACAAATTCTTCCATGCTCTGTACAACTTGGGTGGAGTCTGGGAGGGAATTTGGGGTGATCGCGGTTGGGTTCTTGGTAGTCAAGTGGAAGCAGTGATTCTGGCCTTCCCCTAGCTGTTGGATAGCCTGCATCAATTGCCTAACTTTGGTGGGGGGAGGGGACTAATCTGTGTATATATTTTTTGGGGGGCACACCCAGCAGTGCTTAGGGGTTACTCCTGGCTCTGCCCTCAGTAGTTACCTCTGGTCATGCTGGAAATTGGGGCTGCATCAGCCGCATGCAAGGCGAACACCCTGCCTGCTGTACTTTCTCTTGTTCCTGCCCCCCTCTGTGTATCTTGAATTTTTTTTTCCCCAACCCTGGATGAGTGAATGAGTTTAGCAACCTTGACCCAGAGAGTCTGCTGGAGACGCTCCATGCTAGCATGGGAAAATGGACCATAAGCCAACACAGTTATCACCCACGAGAAGGTAAAGTGTGATTTATGTGGGAAAAGACAGCTAGCTGGCAGGCACGGGGAAAGGTGGCCAGGGCAGGTGAGAGAGGGGGATCAGGGCAGGTCCCATTGCACGTGACAGATGATCAGGAAGGAGAGTGACCGTTCTTGGCAGAATAAATAGGACCTACAAAGATCCGGCCTGGGAACATGGAACATGGCATATTTTAGCATCAGTCACTGGGCCAGTTTAACAAGTGAGGGGGAGCACTCAGAATGGAGTCAGAGAAGAAGGGAGGCGTTCATATCACCCAGATCATGAAATCGACCCGACACCCGCATCTGAATGAGGGGGGGCATGAGGAGCACTTTCGTTCTTACCTTGAATTGCCCCAAAGCGTCGAGCCAGTGTGTGAGCTGTATCACATAACGTTCCCCGCTGGACCAAGCGCTCAAGGGTGCATTCAGCGACTGGAGTAAATGATGCTCAGTCAAGTTTTGTTCAGTTTCCTGTGTGGTGATGGGGCCTTGCCTAGGTGGGAAGGGCTGTTTCCCTGACCCTAAAGTTGCTGTGAATGTTGGTGGTCCTTGGGACCCCCTTTTCTGTAGTGAACGGCTGCATGGATTACATTGTTCTCAAGTCAGAGCACATCTGTCCAATTCCCCAAGCCACTGTGTCCCACGATGTGGCAGGTCCCCGTGGGAGACTCTTTGGAAACTCAGGAAATGAAGGACCCCTTGTTTTGTAATGAAACCCGGAGACCCCTGACAGGCTTCTTACATGAAGAAAGCTGTCATTCTTTCATTCTTTTCTTTCTCTTCAACTTGAAGCCACATACATTGATACAGTTTCTGTGATTGCTTCCAAGTATTGTAATTCCTGGGATAGTTCAAGAAAATTCCAAAACCATGGATGGTCTGAACGGTATCTGTGAGGAGATTCTGTCAGTCACTGCACATCTGTCTTGGAGTTTAACAAAAAACAAACAAAAAACAAAAAAAACCCACCAAAACTAAAATGTTCCATTAACCCCAGTGCTGGTGAACTAGCTTTTAACTTCTGCCTGATACTACATAGGCAATAAAGTTCAATTATGAATTTGTTTTTAAAAATTCCTGTGATAGCTTTATTTTAACCTTAAAACCATATTGCTTGATCTGTCCCATTACTGCATTTTTTTTGTGGGAGTGTTATTGATTTATGACATTGGTTCCAGGGGAGCAACATTATATTTTGCATCTGTCTGTTCAACATCGTGGGCACTGCCATCAGCCGTTTCCCTCCTTCATCATAGACTTGACCCCCCCTTGGTCCATTTCAACCCTGTTCCCCTCTGGTGCCCCCCAATCTGTTCTCTAAAAGTTTGGTTTGGTGTGTTTGCTCATGTGTTTTGTTCTTTTTCTGGTCCACACCTGAGTGAAATCATATGGTTTAATTCCCATTATTTCTAATCCCCGCAGATCATAGATGGCTCTCAAATGTCTTGGTAGGTGTTTAAGAGATTTCCAGACATTTCTTACTGACACATCCCCACCTCCTCTCTTGGCACTTTATCAGGAATGCCCAAATTATTGCTTTTCGTTTGATATTACGAGGTTCTAGCTTGTTGGTAGCAAGCCTCTTTAGCTAAGACTTTTCTGTGATTTAGCCACCATGAAATGTTGGCTTTGAATCCTTCTGCGTTTCTCTCTGCGTTGGGTCACCCTTGGTCTAGATGCTGTCATGCTGTGCTGTCTACTTTGTGCTTGTAGATAAGACACCCATTTTAGAAGCCATTTGGGATCTTTTGAATTAATAGTGAAAACAAAATGTGTGGGCTCCTGGCAACTTATTGACTAAGTTGAAGGGACGATGATGGCTTGGAGTGTCCACTGTGCTGTCCAGTATGGCAGCTGTGGGCACATGTGCGAGAGAGCACCTGCCTAGTGTGGCTAAAGAGCTTCACCCTCGACTGTTCCCTGTGAATGAATTCAGTTTAAGTAGAAATAGTCCCACGTGACCATTACTACTGTGTGGGATAGTTACAGGCTGATGGGTGGAAGGCATCTTCCTTAAGAAATCAGCAGGACTGGGGCTGGAGCAATAGCACAGCGGGTAGGGTGTTTGCCTTGCACGTGGCCAACCTGGGTTCGATTCCCAGCATCCCATATATGGTCCTTGAGTGCCACCGGGAGTAATTCCTGAGTGCACGAGCCAGGAGTGACCCCTGTGTCTCACCGGGTGTGACCCAAAAAGAAAAAAAATAAGCAGGACTGAGTGATCTTTGGGGGCCTGTCATTAACAAAAAAAAAAAAAAAGAAGAAGAAAGAAAAGAAAGAAAAAAAGAAAGGAAAATTAGGCCCGAGGCTCTTTTCGTCTTTGATCTCCGTGGCCTACAAAGTAGATCTAAGGGCTGTCCTTAACTTCTTGCTTCCAAAAATTAAAGCCTTGTAAGTCTACATTCTCACGTTTCTTAAATGTGCTTACTCGGCACCCCCTCTAGGCTGTTATTGTTTGGTTTGCCGTGTCTGCTAGCAGACGTTCTGGTAATAGCCTCTGACGGCTTTCCTGGTCTCTACTCTTGGCTTCCTTTCACCCCTTCCTCCTCAGTTCAGCCACGTGGGTGCCCCTGGGGATCAAAACTCCTGTGACTCTGTTTTTCTCAGGGTAAAGCTCCCGGGTCTTTAGCTTTAAGGAGCACAGAAGGCTGGATTGGGTAGTATCAGGTCACTCGTGGTCAGCTGAATATAGTTTTATTCATTGCCTGATGAAAAAAAATTTTTGGTGTGGAATTGTATATGGATAGAGTATCTCTCTAGCATCAGCGGAGGCTAATAAAGCCGCCGCTTTCCACGCCAGCAGCAGATGCGAGCCTCAGCACAGAACCATTCTACGCTTGGCAAATCAAATAGCTCCAGGCCGCTGAGTGCCCGCTTCTCTCTCACCTTTGCTCCCTCACCTGGATGCCCGCCCCTTCCTCCCTGCCCGGCTCACCAGCTCCTTCAACTCTCAGCTTAGCTATCAGCTTTCTTCCTAGAAGCCTTTCCAAGAATCGCTTGGGTCCCCCTTTAGTAAGCTGAAGAGTCTTGAGGGGCTGGGGCAGAAGGACTCTCTGCTCTGTGATGCTGGGTCTCCCCGAGTTCCTGGAAGTAGAGATCAAAGCTGCTTTCTCCTTTCTTTCCCAGCCCCAAGGCAGTCACGTACTAGGAGCGTTTTCCAGGCACTTCCTACTACCAGGCTTTCACCCCAGAGTCACGAAATCAATCCCGACACCTCATACAGGCCGGCATGCTCGTAGGTGCTTTATGCATCCACACGGTGACACGTCTGGGTCTCTTTGGGTTTATTTATAATTCCATCCCCCCTCTGGTTCTCTACTGAATGACTCTGGGGTTGGCTGTAGTCCTTCTCTTGCTGGCTTGTTGCAAAAGCATCGTTTATTCAGTTGCCAAGCAGGGGTCCCAACCCTCTTAGGGTTGCACATTGCTCCGGGTGCCTGGATGTGGGGGTTAAAGAGCAGGAGAGGAGCCGACCAGCCCCCGCTCTGCTAGCACATATGCAAGTGGGAAAATGGAACTCACTGACGAACCCAGAAAAACTACAAGGCAGCGAAGGAACGGTACATAGAATGGCCACGCCTGCCCCCTGCGTCCTCAGCTCCTCTGCAGGGTTGCAGCCCACCACTGGCCTTCATCTCAGGTCCAGCCAGCATCCTTCCTTAGTCCTTCATCCTCCGGAAACTGAAATATCGAGGGGTCAGATCCGCCGACCAAGGTCACAGCCTTTACAAGGAAGGGAGCCAGGACTCGAGCATCGATGTTTGCTTCCACCCCGGGGCACGATCTCAGCATTGTTCATGGAGGGGAGAGAGTGAGTTTTTGAGTATTCAAGGGCCAGAGAAGTGGATCCAGACTTGTTCAGCAAGAGCGTGGGGGGTTGTGAATCTCCCACTGGAGAAAACCAGAAACAGGTTTGGCAAGTTTCAGAAGCTGCAGAAAGGCCTGTCTGGCCAGGATGCTTTGGGTGGGGGATGTGTGTCTGTGTGTGGGGGGGGGAGAGGGGTGAGAGGTGATGCCAGGGGGAGCAGAAAGAGCAGTTACCCTGGGTGCCCCAGGATTCTGCAGCGGCCTTCAGGGGACACCACAGGATTCCACCCCCAGCCTTGGAAGTAAGATCCGGATGGCAATCCCTGTCCCAACAGAATCTTCGCCATGGTTGGAGAATCCAATGCGACCCTTTTATTTTGGGGTCGTGACTACAGAGCACATCCTGCTGCTGATTCTGTTACTGTGATCGTGGTCAACCCCTGCGACACACGCCGGAATGGCTCACGAGAGCCGGCACAGCGGAAGCCGTTCCCTGCCGAAGGCTTGACATTCAATAATAGAGTGGGATGTGCAGCGTGGGGAGCGGGGCAGGAGGGAACGGCGGTTCCAGGGCACTCGCTGCCTTTGCACGCACACACTGGGTGCGTCAGTTGATGGTAGGTCTCGGCACCTAGTTTGGTCGCCCATTGTCTGGACGCCTGGTCATCCTTGGCGGAGCAAAACCCAATGTCTCCTAAGACAAAGGTGGCCTGAGCTGTCATAACATTTCATCGTGTGAAACAGGTCCACAAGCCCACAAGAGATCCTAAGGCCCCCGTGGATGTCCGTGGGAAAGGCCTTGCACCTGCCCAGGAAGACACGTCCCACTTCCGGCCACTCTGAGCTGCAGCAGGAAGGGCCTCACGAGGCGGCTGGCTAAGCCAAGGAAATCTCAGCGAGCCCAGGGAAAGACCTGGGCACCATCACACATCTTCATCTCTTTGTTCTATGCTTTTATTATATATTTGGCCAAGAGTGTTAATGTTCATAAGTCTTAGGGGTACAATACCCCACCACCACAGTACACCATGCCCACCACCAGTGGGTCTTTGGGCCGTTTTATCCTACCCCAGCACTGGCACGTCACTTCTGTAGCCATAGTCTAAGGCTTTGTCAGTACTGGATGTCTTCCATCCCCCTCACGTTGTTTCGTTATCTACCAACCTTTGAGTGAGATCATCTGGTATTTATCCTTCCGTCGACTTATTTTGCTTAACACGACACACCCTGGGTCCATGCATGTTAAAGAAAAGGGGAAGATTTCATCTTACCTATAAGCCAGGCAGCATTCTGTTGTCTCTAAACCACATTTTCTTTCTGCACTCATGTGTCTGTCATGGTTTTTAGATCCAAGGGACTGTGTCATTAGCCTGCAATGCACCTAGGAGTGCATGGACCTTTTTAAAGAAGTGCTGTTGTGTTCTTGGGATTAGTACCTAGGATAGAATTGCTGCGTGATACTCGAGTTCTCATTTTCATTTTTTTTTTTGACATCTCCATTACTGTTTTCTGAAGAGGCCAAGCCAATTTCCGTTTCTGCAGAGAATGAGCCTCCCTTTCCCTCACGTCTTTAGTAAGGAGTGAGCAGCAGTTGAGTGTGCCCACCCGGTCCTGTCTTATCTGCGTCTTTCTGAAGCTGGATCCGGATGGGAGGATGTTAGTTTAATTTAATGCAAACAGTCCTTTTGCTGCATTCACCCGGGCTCCCCGGGCCAGCCCCTGCATCTGTTTGGAGTGGTAATTTCGATGCCACAGCAGGCAAATTGGGTTCTCAGCGCAGAAATGTTTAGCCCTTTGTGGGCTTCTGTAGTTTGTTTTTGCATCAAGGCACCAAGTGTTTGCAAACTCCCAGACCTCGCAGGGTAAATAAACGGCTTCTGTTCCCATCTTCGAAGAGAACTGTTTACCTAGCTGCCTCCTGCAAGCAAGGACTGTTCCTTGATCTCTCTATGAAGGTCTGTCACCAACCAGATGCTTTTCAGACATTACCTTATGTCATTCCAAGCAAGGCAAAAGCGAGGCTTCTTTTGATCAATGAGGAAACTGAGGCTAAAGGAGGCAAGTTGCAACAACTTGAGAGTGGAGACAAACTTGAATCAAAGTCCGGACTCCAAATCCTGTTCATTTTTCTCTTTGCTTAGTATAAACTCGACATTTAATACTAGATACAGGGTGATTTAAAAAAAAAACACCTTTAAATTTCTGCAAGGTTGGGGCCATATCTGTGGGGCTGAGGGGGTCATTCCTGGTGGTACGTGAGGGACCATATGTGGTGTTGGGGGATCAAACCAGGATCACTTGCAAGGCTAATGCCTTATCTCTTAGACTATCTCTCTGACCCTAACACCGGATACATGTTTAATGATTACATTTCTGAGTGACAAGTATGAGGAGTTCCTAGGCAAACTCATCTGGCAGATTTAAAAGAAGAAAATATTGATGTCTCTGATAATAAGGCTATCTTTTACGTAAGAATTGTGTCACACAGAGAATTGAATCTGAACAGAGGTCACAGGTCAAATGTCCACAGACTAGTAATGTAATGAGTGATGGGGCCAAGGGGGAAGGTGGGAGCTGTGATGAACTGGAGAACATATGTCATATCCTTAAGGGGCGGTTGCATACGTAAATCAGAGTTTCTGACTTCTCTTTGGAAAATGGGATGCGATAACAGGACTGATTTTAGACTGATTTTAGATTCCTATATGGATGAGATTGTTGAGGCAAAGTTCAACAGTAAAACTTTTTAGGGGGGAGAGTAACACCAGCAAGATCACAGAGGAGAAGTTTCTAGTGTTTGTCTCCTCCTGGAAAAACATCAATTTGAACAGCTACCTGAAAATAAGCTAAATACATCCAAGACTGGAAACTGTAAACTATTAGAAGAGAATATAAAGGGGAAACTCCTTGACTCTGTCTGGCAATGAATTTTTGGACAGGACCCCAGAAGCACAGCCCACAAGAGCAAAAATAGACAAATGAAATTGCACCAAATGGAAAATCTTAGCACAACACAGGGAGTGATACATGTGACAGCTTACAGAATGAAAGGAAAGAGTGGTACACTGTGTGTCTGATAAGTGAATGGTATCCGAAGTGTATAAGGCACTCAACAGCAAGGAAACAAATATCTTGATTCTAAATACAGGCAAAGGACCTGAGTAGTCATATCTCAAAAGAACACTTACAAAATGACTACCGGGAGCACGAACAAGTGCCCAGCATCACTCATCAAGGAAATAGGAATCAAAACTGGACTGAGCTTGCCTAGTGCCTGTTAGAGTGGTTGCTGTCAGAAAGTGATGGCAACTGTTGACAAGGATGTCCAGGAAAGGGAACTTGTGCTCTCCACTGGGAATATACAGGCAGACATTGTGGGAAACAGTGTGAGAGTTCTCAATGGAACAACCACCCCTTCTAGCAATTCTACTCCTAGCTGTAGAGCTAAGGGAAAGGAGATCAGGATGCCAAGAGCTATCTCCTGCTCATAGTTGCATTGCTTAAGGTGTGGAGTCCACCAGAGTCCCCAGCAGAGGATTTGAGGGAAAGGAAACACAGAGTCCATGTACAGCCTATGGAGTCAGCACACTGCTCCGTATACATGGAGTCCATGTGTGTTGTTCAGCTGTAGAACAAGGAAAGCCCACTGTTTGCCATAACATGGATGACTGTGGAGCATGTTATCCTAAGGGAAATAATCCTGAAGTAGCAAGACAGATGCCACATGAGAACCACCTATAGAACATTAAAGGAGCAAAACCCGTGGATTCAGAGAAGAATGGTGTTTCCAGGGGCTGAAGAGTGGGAGAAGTGGAGAGAGATGTTGGTTGATGGTCCAAACCTTCCGTTATGGGTTGGAGAGAGAGGTCGGTAGGCTAAGTACAGGCTAGTGCAGGCTTTGCATGCAGGAGACCCAGGTTCGACCCTCTGCCACACATGGTCCCCAAGAACTGCCAGAAGTGACTTTGAGGCACTTGAGTTGGGAGTAGCACTCAAGCATTACCAGGTGTGACCCAGTACCACCCTCCCACCAAAAAAAAAAAAAAGAAAAGAAAGATGGGAGATGGGGCCGGAGCGATAGCACAGCGGGTAGGGTGTTTGCCTTGCACTCGGCCGATCCGGGTTCAATCCCCAGCATCCCATATGGTCCCCCAAGCACTGCCAGGAGTAATTCCTGAGTGCAAAGCCAGGAGTAACCTTTGAGCATCACTGGGTGTGACCCAAAAAGCAAAAAAAAAAAAAAAAAGAAAAGAAAAAAGAAAAGAAAGAAAAGAAAAAAGAGACAAAGCTTCAGTTCTGCATGATGGGCAAATTCTCGAAATGGGCCCGCGTGGCTGACATATCTGTTGTCTGTGTGATAATACTGTATTTGTTCCTGAAGTTCACTGAGAGTAGATCTAAATGTTCTTCCCATGTACACGTAGATGCATGTAGCCCTGTGAGCTGTGGGCGTGTCAGCATGATCTTGGTCTTGGTAGCATTCCAGCGTAGACTTCCCTGAACACATCCTATTGTGTAGCTTAGAGATCCGCAAATAAATCTCTGCCGAGCCCAGGGAAGAACACTCTGAAGAGAGCCAGGCTGGGCCTCCGGGCCTCCATGCATCTGTTTGCAGCCTCTCGTCTACAAAGTCATTCTTTAAGCCCTGGAAATTCAAGCCCTGAGGGCTGAGGTGGGAGGCGGTGGGTGCGTGAGGAAGCAGGGTATTCAGTGGAGGGGGGCAGAGGCGCTAAGTCACCACATCATTCACAAACACATGCCTCGCCTCTCGGGTACCAGGCTCTCAGGCCAGTTTTCTGCCTGAATAGAAACTGTTTCTTCCTTCCTGCGGCCATTGCCTTACCTACGTCGCATCCCCACAGATCAGAACTTTCGCTGTGTGGTAGAAGGGCCCCTGCTCTACACGGTCCATGGCAGCTTCTTGGTTAAGCGGACGAGAAACCCGCACGCTGGGTAGCAGCCATCTGCTCTTGCTCGCTTTCGAGACTTTGGGCAATCCCTTTGTTCTCTGCGGAACCCTGCTCCCTTCTCTGGAATCGGGGATGAGGCGCACAATTGGGCCGGTGCCACGTGGCGTCGCTCATCACATCTCTAACAGCTGGTTTCTGGCACGGCTTGCAGCTCCAGCTGGCTTCTTAACAAGTGAATGCTGTCAGTTCCACGGGAGGCAGGGCAAGGGGGGGCAGGGTGGGGAGTTGACCTAACCCATCACCACTACAGAGACGGGCAAGTACATATGTCTTCCTTATGCTGAGCACGGAAGGCAGCAGCCGTGTATTCCAACAACGATTGCTCGCCTCTCTTGGAAATAGAACAGACCACTTGCACCACGCCGGCTGAGTCATGGGATCCTGCCCAGTGCTCCATCTAGAAAAACCACTGTTTTCAGCAAACAAGGACTAAGTATTGACAACATACATTCCTTACTTTCAAATGTGGAAACCAAATACTTCTTGCCATGTCATCCTCACGTGGCAAGAGACAAGGATCATTAATTTATTGCTTTTCACAGCCCCCGGAAGGGATTAGCCATGTTGAACTTATCCGAGAACACCTGAATTGGTTTGATGCGGAGGGTTTCAGTACTCCGGTCCCTAAAAATGTTATACTCAGATTTTCCTCTAAAAAAAGCAACTCCAGGCAAAGGGGAGGAATTATGAATGGAGCAACTGGGTGTTGTCAGGTGTGTGCTCATGCCATCGTTTTCTGTACGTGTCCCACCATCTGGCGTGTTGCAGACGAGTCTCAGGTAGAATAGGAAAGTATCAAATGGGTACAGTCTCTCTGTGGAGCAGAACTTCCTACCCGTGGGGCCCAGCCAGTTTTCTAAAGCAGGAACTGGTTTTCCAAGTTCTCTCCTTCAAAACTTCAGCCTTTCCTTACTAGCTGAAACTTTGCATGTCAAGAGTTTGAACTGTCGGGGCCAGAGCGATAGCACAGCGGGTAGGGCATTTGCCTTGCACGCGGCTGACCTGGGTTCGATCCCCAGCGTCCCATATGGTCTTCCCAGCACCGCCAGGAGTAATTCCTGAGTGCATGAGCCAGGAGTAACTCCTGTGCATCTCCGGGTGTGACCCAAAAAGAACAAAAAATGCATCTTGAGTCAACTATTAAATGTTCAGAGCCAATCATATAAAATAATTTAAAAAAATGTTTGAACTGTCAAGGCAGGAGCGAGGCATGGAAGTCAGAACAATGAATTAATAACCAGGTGGATCCAATTCATCAGGTACCTGTTTGTCTCCCACATAGCCATGTCAGGAAGCGCAGGAATTAATTTCCAGTGGAGTCTGTCGTGTCAGCCTTCACTTTAAGCACGTTGCCATATTTCCAATTCACTGGTGAATTCTACAGGTGTGTCCTGAGCACCTCCCACATGCCAGACACTAGATGGAGGAAATGGAAGGACAGACGTGGGTCCCTAAAGTCTGCAGGGCAGGGGACAATAAAAGACCTAAGCCATCAGCTGCACAGGGCCCCTCCAACAATGACTAAGACATAAAAGCACACTCAGGCAGAGAAGGACAAGGTGGGTTTGGATTTCAGGGGGTGGACTCAAACGTTGACTGTGGGCAAAAATCTCAGTAGAGGGAGGTATCAGAGAAAGAATGTTCCAGACCCAGGAAGGAGCCACCCAAAGATCTCTAGACTGGAGAGTAACTGTCCTGGTCTCTGGAGCAGCCCCGAGGCCTAGCTATGGAGTCTAGTTCCAGGGCAAAGAGCGGTGGGTGATGGACCTAGAGGCTATCCGGGCTGTGGAGTTCGAGGGGAACGAAGGTCACTGCCGAGTGCCGTGCCCTCCACGTGTCTTAGCTCGACACTCGCTGTGTAATAACGCGGCCTGTGTGTGCCCCTTTCGGTGTGAGGCATTCGGAGACAAAACAAAATGCTTTGGGGCAAGTGAAGGAGGGATGGCCCACCAGGAGGCGGGGGGGGGGGGGAGGTTCTGGTTTCTTCCAAGCCTGGAGGGAGGATATGACACAACTGGAAGGAGAACACAGGGAAGGGCAGGATTAGGCACACGCGCGAGATCAGCTGTGGGTGGAGACTGCTCCCCTCTGCTCTTGGTCGCGCTGTGCTGCCCTGAGCACTCGGGAGCCGTTGGGAGGACGGCGGATTTGAGGCTGGGCGCAGCAGCTGGGAGTCTGACATTCCAAATAAAACACACACTCACACACAACTCAGATGGCAGTGGCAGTGTCCTGAGGGTGGGGGCCCGTGTGTGTGTGTGTGTGTGTGTGTGTGTGTGTGTGTGTGTGTGTGTGTGTGGCGTCCTCAGGCAGGAGTGACTGTGGAGGGTGGTGGTGGGGAGGGCAGGGGAGGCTTGTTGCAAGGCCCCGTGTGAGGCTCGTGGAAAGTCTGGATCCTGTTAAACCCAGGCGTGCTGGCCGGCCGGGGCCCTCTGGCTGCCATGTGCTTTCCAAATGGCCCCCGTCCCCGGCTTCCTTATAAACCGCCCCGTACTCCAGGACGGACTGCGGGAGGGAGGCTGGCAGGAAGCCAGACTGTCCCGTGTCCGTGCCCTTCAGGTGAGCGACCTCTGCATGGCCGAGCTGCGTGTCAGTGCCCGCCGGCTGGACACCTGTGCCTCTTGTGGGTGGCCGTGGGGGGTCCTGGGGGCTGGGAAGATGTGACGGGTCTTCGCCGTGATGTCACAGTGAGGTCGGAGGTGCGGAGCAGGGAGGGGCCCAGAGAGGACACAGAGAGGCGTGTCGCCCGTTTGTGCCCGTGGCGTCAGCTGCGCTTAGTAAAGCCACATCACAGAGGCCACTGGAGCCTGGGGTCTCTCTCAGACCCACGGAGCAGCTGTTTCCGTGGCACTGCTGGCCACCCTCCTCCCTTCAGGGGTGGAAATGGAGAGAAGCAGCCAAGACGATGACACTGTGACTTGAGGGCCACTCGAGTCCAGCCCTCATTTCTTTCTTCCTTTTTTTTTTTTTAAAAAAAATTACTTTTTAATTCAAAATTTTATTTTATTTTTATAAAGCTGTTCACAATGATTTATTATGTTCAATATTCTGACACTAATCTCACCACCATCACACCTTCCCGCTGCTGTAATTTCATTATTTCCCGCCACCACCCAAGCCTGCCCCAAAAAGCAGGCCCTAAATAATTTATTTAGTATTGCTTGTTATGATTAACCTGCTAAAAATGATCCCAAAAAATTTCCTTAGAGGAAAGTGTGTGAAGATTATTATATCTTACCCTGGAGCTATTAAGCTTTTGTATAAGAAATTACAAACACGTTGTTACATGTTGATCTTTGTGTGTTAATATAATATATATGTATATGTATATATATATATGTATTTATTGAGATTGGTTGCCTTCTACTTCACCCCCATCCAGTGTGGTTTGCCGCTCTTGCTTGGTCTATCAGTGGTGTAAAGTATGAGATGTCACTCCAGAAATTCAAAATTTTATTTTATTTTTTTATTTTATTTATTTATTTTTGAAAATTTAAAATGTCCTTAAACATTTTTTATTTCTTTGATTTTTTTAATTGTTAAAAAATTTGACATTTTGTTTTTGTATTGAAGCATTTAACAATGCAAAGACTATACTTAAACTGGCAGTATTATAAACATTTCTTTCACATTTATTCATTTATTTATTTTTTAATGTTTTTCTTTTTTATTAAATCACCATGTGGAAAGTTACAGTTTCCAGGCTTATCTCGGTTATACACTGCTCGAACACCCGTCCCTTCTCCCGTGCCCATATTCCACCACCAAAAACCCCAGTATACCTCCCAGCCCCCCGCCCCCACCCTGCATGCGTAGCCGATAAATTTCACTTCATTTTCTCTTTACCTTGATTACATTCCATATTTCAACACAATATTCACTATTGTTGTTGGAGTTTCTCCTCAAAAAAAGAGCCCTGCTGACAAGGAAGCATTTGATAGTTAGTTTTCCATTGCTGAGAATGAAGAGATATGAAATCTCTTCATATGATGAGAATGAAGAGATATGAAGGTTTAGGATTTCTGTATTTTAGTACTTTAGTAGTTAAGTCCAGTGAGATTTATGTTAGAAGTTGCATCATTTCCCTTCCTGGGGCAGCATGGGGCTCTGGCTTAGTTCACAGTCGAGAGACATTGGCGGAAGCAGTTGCTGGTACCCAAAGTAGTTTAGCTGGCCTCCGGATTGTGGTCATCAGCAGCAGAGCGGCCGTACAAATAAACATGTGGCCACCGGAAACTCAAAATTTTAAATAGGTTGATACAGCTGGAGTTACATTTTCAACTGGATGGTGTCTTTGAGGTCCAGAGGCATCTCTGCAGCTTCTTGCTTTCTTCTGACCCTTGAAGTCTGATAAGAAGCACCCCTTCCCCCATGGCGGCCGCCCCCAGAAGAACGGGCAGCTGCTCTGAGGGGAGGCTCTGTCAGGAGGACCAGTTTCCAGGAACAGAGGCTGAAGCCCACAACGTAACCAGCAACAGTCATTCGGGAGACGCTGAGAGGTCAAAAGGGGTCAGATATTCCAGCAATTTCCTTCCAACCTTCCACCTCTCTCTCCTACCCTCAACCCAACCAAGTCCCAAAGCTTAAATCCCAGCAACCCTCCGAGGTGGAAAAACTCAAGCTTCTTCCTTGCAGTTCCATTTGCAAGAATCCTGCGACCAGGCCCCCTTTCTGATCCCACAGCCCTGCGTTGTTCTCCCTGTTTCTCAGTAAGTAGAAAGAACACTTAGGCACGTCCTAGAGTTTCAGGGGGACCCAAGGGGGAAATTATAGTGCAAACACGCGTTAGCAAAAGAGCCGCCTGTTTTGTTCCCTCCAGTCATCGTATGTCAGAGATATCACCTCAGGGACACCAGCCGGCCTGTGGCTATGCCAAGCTCTGTTCTTACCTCTCCAGAAGCATCAACTTTGTTCATCCTTGGAACTCCCTTGCAAGACTGCGCTTTTATTATGCCTGTTTGACAAGCCAGGCTGGTGAGTACCTCACCGATTTGTAAACTTGCCCCACGATGAGGGGAATGACATGCCTGAACCCTCTGTGACGCCGTGACCCCGAGTCGTGAGCCCCTCCAGCCTTTCCCCGGTCCTGACTCCCTGTGGTTGAATTTGCGTGGACTGGGCTTGACTGCCTGGGGAAGGGAGATTACTTTGTATCTGGAAGTGAAAAACGCTGTAAATCTCCTAAATTATATTGTGAGTCCTGCCAGTGATGACACTGACACCCGTGAATAGGTGGGAAATGCCAGATTTTGATGAAGATGTTCTTCCTTCCTCCCAAAGAGAGAAATCCCCTCCACCACCGCTTCAACGATAATAGGGAATCCTGAGTTTCCATTCTTTATGCTAAAGCATGCGTTTGCGTGTGAAGGCCTGGGCGAGTGGCCTGTGGGACTCAGCGTGTGTAAACACAGATGGTGGGACATCCCAGTGCTATTGCAGTACGTTAGGAACCTTCTAGAGAGCAGAGGACACGGCTAACGTGCTTGTGTGCTCGGCCAGATGACTTCTGTGGTCTCGTCGTCACCTGTCCAGATGCTGCTACTAGTCCCCCCCACGGACCTCCTAGACAGTATTTTTCCCCCTGACTTCTTATTCGAATTTATTTGTACCCAGAAGTATTGAGTTGAATTACTGAGATAACTCGAACATGTGAAATTCCATTTCCAAACTGAGGGAGGAAATTAAAAAACTGGCGAGGTTTGCGTTTGGGACCTTTTTGATCCCTCATTTTGTCACTTGGTTGTTCAAGTTCACGTCCTTTTATTTGTCTGTTCTGGAGTCATGCCGGTTGCTCTGTGGTTGGGCAGGGGTCACTCTCAGGAGGTCATGTGGTACTGGGGATTGATCTGTGACCAGCCGCATGCAAGGCAAGTGATAGACAGTTTCTCATGTGTTCTCAGGACAAGTCCCAAATTTCCTTTTTTAATGCTGTTGTGGGTTTGGTTTTTTTTTCCTTGGAGAGAGGGTGGTGGGTGCTGACCATTCACACAGTGCTCAGGGCTCACTTCTGTCTCTCAGGCTCACTTCCGGTGGTGCTCTGGGAACCATGTGTGGTGCTAGGGATCAAACCAGGACCAGCAGCTTGCAAGTGCCTACCTCTCCACCCCATTTTTTTTTCTTTTTAGGTCACACCCATGATGCTCAGGTGCTGCTCCTGGCTCTGCACTCAGGAATTACTCCTGGTGGTACTTGGGGGACCATATGGGATGCTGGGGATCAAACCTGGGTCAGCCATGTGCAAGGCAAATATCCTACCCACTGTACTATCACTCTGGTCCCTCCACCCCATCATTAAAAAAAATGATTATTAATTTAACACTTTTCTCACTGGTTTTCAGTTTAGTCTAGTATCTGATAAAATTCAATTCTATGAATTGCCGTTTCACAGATGGGAAAAGAAGTGGGTGGGTGGTGAACACGACGGCCACTCAGTGCCTCTATTGCAAACCACAACACCCAAGAGGAGAGAGAGAACAAAAGGGAATGTCCTGACACAGAGGCGGGGTGGGATGGAAGGATGGGATTGGGGGGTGGGAGGGATGCTGGGATCGGTGGTGGAGAATGGGCACTGGTGGAGGGATGGGTTCTCGAGCATTGTATGACTGAAACACAAGCACGAAAATATGTAAATCTGTAACTGTACCCTCACAGTGATTCACTAATAAAAAATTTAAAAAAAAAACCAATTAAAAAAAACACCAATGTCTGAGTATAAAAAAACAAAAATAAACATGGTACTTATGTCATGTTATTTCTATAAAAAAGTGCAAACTATGTAAAAAAAAAGAAATGGGTGGGGGTAGGGGGAGCAGCTTCTAGTGTTTAAACACAATTAGCAAGCAGCAGAGCTTAAAATTTACCTCCAAACTGATTTAAGGCTATTTTGGAGGGGGATGGGCAGAAGGGGGGCTGGTAGCTGGACCATATCCTGTAGTGCTCAGAGCTTACTCCTGGCTCTGTGCTCAGAGGTCACTCCTGGTGGTGCTCAGGGGACCCTATGGGGTCCCAGGGAATGGAGGGGGGTTGGATGGATGCAAGGCAAGTGCCTTAACCCACGTGCTATCTCTTTGGCCCCAAACTGATTTAGTTCGCTGTGAAGCATTTCCCTTCACCCGCTGTCCTATTGCCATTCTGGTTTATCCTAATCGTTTTTGTAACTTCATCACCAAATCCTGACGTGTCCTCACGCCAAAGGTCTTCCTCGGCAAAATGTTTCCTCCGTCCCTCCTGTCCCTCCTGTCTTTGTTGTTCTCATCGGTCTTTCCTTTTCCGGCCCATCCCTTGGTCCGTGAGCATCTGTTCCCCTCAACCCGCTCTCCTACCATGGTTCACTTCTACTCGACTGACATTTCCCCCCTGTACCTCGGGGGGAGATACTGGTTAGTACTTAGGACCGAATTTTTTATAAAGAAGGTGGCCTTGGGGCCGGGGGAGCACACAGCATTAGGGGGCACGTGCACCCACCCTGAGTTTGATGTCCCTGGGGCAGCCACAGGTGGACTAGCCTGGAGGCGCCTTAGCACCGAGTGTGGCCTGGATCCCCGAGCACTGTGGGGTAACCAGGGCCTGAGCTGCACTGCATCGTTGGGCTCACCCGGAACTGCCGCCCTGGCTGGTGCGATTGTCTCCCCCTCTCCCGTCAAATACGGAAGGGAGCCCTTGGGCTGGGGAGGTCAGAGGGCTCGTGTGAGCGCCACGTGCCTCACGTGTGCAAAGCCCTGGAAGAGAGTGAGCTGTTTTGGCTGACATCTCGACATGCTGGTTCTCGTTGGGGACAGGTGGGGGAAGTGAAGCATGAAAAAGCATTTGGTGACCAGGAACTGCAAGGGGATGTCACGGGCAGCCTTTCTCCGAGGGGAGCTCGTTGCTCTCTCTGCCCGTTCGTCTTTATTGAAAATAGGGATAGAAAAAAGGAGCCGCCCGGCCACTCCCTCCTTTCGGATGCCCGACTACTTCTCTACCTCTCTTATTCACGGGCAAACGGGCTCACCAATAGCATTCTCGCATTGGGTCTTTCACTGTGGGATGACATCAGAGGCTTAAGCAATGGGATCCAGACTGGCTGACACACCCTGCAGGGACCCCACCTGGCTTCCTAGCTAGTTCACGCTGAGCTTTTGGATAGTACAATGGTTAGGGAGCTTACCTTGCATACAGCTGACTCAGCATCCCATGTGGTCCCCCACACCTGCCAGGAGTGATCCTTGAGCACAGAGCCAGGAGTAAGCCCTGAGCACCATTGGGTATGGCTCAAAAACCAACCTTCCCCAAGCTACCCCCAACTCCCCCCCCCAAAAAAAACCCCAGAAATGCATATATAGCACCACATAACTCCCTAGCTCTTTCTGGACTCTTGCTTTCCCTGTGACATCCAAGGCCTCTGGTAGGAGGCCAGTGGGGCCCCCAGGAAGGCCTAAGGAGCATTTCATGAAATGCTCGTGATGGGACCCTTCGATGATGATGTTGGCCACTGAAATCTAAAAGACAAACGATACGAACACAGCTTTGTGTGCTGGCCTCTGTCAAAAGTGCAAAACGGCCAGATGGGATCTGAAGAGTATGGATTCTTGATCAGGGTCCACTAATTTTTGTTTTTGTTTTTTTAAATTCAGCTCAGTGAGGTTACTGAGGTTCTAGGTCTTTCCAGATGGAAGTGGCTGCAGGCTGCATGCAGGAAGGCTATTGAGAGCAGGCCCACCGTCTGCCCAGTAGGGGGCGTGGGGTGTTGCTATCCTCCCTTCCCTTTCTCTTCAGAGGCTGGAGCCTGGGTGGAGAGCAGGGGCCAGCCCCCAGCCCATGGCAGCCAGGTTTCCCTGGACTCCAGCATTTCCTGCGGGGGAAGCCTGATTGGGAACGGGGAAGGGGGGGGAGGTTGGGGGGAGGGAGGGTCGTCATGCTGCATCTCTGAGCTCTCAGCTGGCTTCCGGTTGTCCATCTTCCTTCTGTCTGGACTTTCCTCTGCTGGACCTGCCAGAAGGAGCTTTTGTGATGCTTCCTTCGCTGAGCCGTTTTGTGTAGCTAGCAGGAAGCCACACAAGAAGCAGAACCCAGAAGACCTTATTCCCCTCTCGGTGTGAGATGTCTCCTGTGTACACTCTACCGCCACACGCACAAGGGAACAGACAAACATCACAGTCATGGTCTTTGGGATACTGGCCTTCGAGTCTTACACTGCAGCATATAGTGGGTATAGTGGTCTAGGTTCCTTTTCTTTCCATCAAAGAAAGAAAATACCCCCACGCCCCACCCCCATCCCTAGTGGTTTTCCTCCCTAACACGTGCATGCCAAATTTCTGTCTCGTTAACGCGAATTCTGGATTTGGGTCTTTGTCCCTTCCTTGCTGCTCAGTTGAGGCCCTGCGGTCCCTGCGCGTTGGTCTCCAGAAGGGCTAGCCCTTGGGGGCTGCTTCTGTCTCTCTGTAGAAATTCGTGTTCTCTCCGAAGTTGCGCTTTGGTCTCCAGGAGCAAGAGGCAAATGGAAAACTTCCAAACTGGTTGGTCCAGTTAAGGCACTTCAGTGTCTGGAGCCTTTGATGTCGCTCAGCCCGGCTCCTCTGGGCAATCCACTCACTTCGCTGGGAGCTGTGAAGGCTGTTGTCTATTGTCTCCTTGCAGTTTCGCAAGAAGGGAGAGCATTTGAAAGTGGGGCTTAAGAAAAGTTCTGCTGAGAAGTGGGGGGGGGGGGATGAGACCCTAATTCTCCCAGTGCTTCCAGCTGGCATTTCATGGAAGGCTCCTGCCTTGACTCTTTGCAGAGATCCCCCAGATCCTGGATGCTAAGGAGAGGGGATCCGTAAAATGGGTTGCCTCAGAAGCAGAACTCCCAAAAAGACGGTGGTTACTGATCAAAGACAAGCACCCCCTTATCTCTCTACTGGAGGGGTGGCTGGAGGAAGATGCCTCCTCCTTTCTCCCACTGGGGTGGGAAAGCGGCATCACTTCGGGTAGGAGATGCAAGGCATTGTGGGGTCCCAGAGTTTGCTGGTGGCTCACACATGAACACTGTCTTACGACTTCCCAAGACATCCCTGGGATGAGAGATAAACAGGAGAAGACATTCCTGGGTTCAGGGGAGAGATTCACAAAACCCAAGTAACCACTTTCAGCTTCTCCAGCTAAAAACGGAAGAAAGTGTGTGTGTGTGTGTGTGTGTGTGTGTGTGTGTGTGTGTGTGTGTGTGTGTGTTGGGCGGGGGGAGGGTCTCAGGCCAAGCATACTAAAGGAGGGAGAGGTCGCTGTGCCTGCCTTTTGGTTAGCCAATGGACGTCTTCGGGTTTCCTTCTAACCTTGGCAGAAAAAAAAAAAAGCAATTGATGTCTCCGCTGGCATGTCGTCCCTTCCCTGGTGTGTTTTCTCTGCCGACTGGTCCTCCACTTCCCTCCACACCCAGTGGCTCCCTGGTGCCTGCCAGTTGTCTAGCCATGGAGTGTGTGTGTGTGTGAGTGTGTGTGTGCAGTGACAGGTGCGAGGGCAGTGAGGTCTTACCTTACATTCATATCCTGAGCTGTCAGGATAGACTTGGGCTCTCCATAGCCCCAAACTGGAGTGGGGAGGAGAACAGATGAATGAAAGAATAAGTACAAAGAACAAAGGGTTGTTACATAGTCCAGAAGCACGTGACATTCGGTCTGAGACATTCGGTGATGGTCTCTGCCGCCAGAAATACGCCTCGGGACCTTCCGTTGGGTTTCTCCCAGTCAGCTTTGGTGCCAGTTGGCTTCTTAATCGATTGTTTGTTGGTTTCTTCATATATTGTTTCTAAGAACCTACACTAGGGGCGATTTCCAGCACGGAGCTGGAGTTACATGTCTGGAGATTTCCCTTACTGGGATCGCTTATGCTTAAAGAACAGCTTCTGCTTGGCTTTCTAGAGTTTCACCTATGCCTGTGTGTCTGCTGACGCTTCAATACTCAGCTCTGGAAGCCAGGGCAAGAGAGTGGCAGGGAGAAGGCAGATGGCTGGGGTGCAGCCAGCCTGGATTCTTGTCCCTGCACCCGCGTGGTCCCCTGAGCAGTCCTTGGACAGTCCGAGTAACCCCCAGCACCACCAAATCTGAGCCGCTGTATCCTCGGGTGCTTGCAGGGAATCACCTGTTGCCTGAGTACCCCGGGGAGGGGCCCTGAGCCTCCTGAGAATTGCCTGATAGAAACCCCAAAATCAGCTCTAGATACTTCTTGCGCCAAGAGGGCAGGGGTGGAGGTGACAAATTGTTCCCTCCAAGTGAAGTGGCCGAGGCTCAGGACTGTGGGAGTGTGTGAGGGGAGAGGCGGGGACAGCCCAGTCTCCTCCCAGATGGGGCCGTGCAGGGCGTTACGGCCTTGGGTTTGAGATCCATTCCACAGTGCAAGGAACGGGTGGATGCACGTGGATGGGGACGCTGGCCAGCCTGGGGAGATGCTAATGGGGAGGGTGGGACGTGGAGCCGTGTCCTCAGGAACGGGGACTGCCCCACTGCCAGGGGCTCGGGCCGGTGGATGATTGACAGCCAGGAACCCCAGGGCTGTGAGGTTTGAAGGGCATAGTGGGTTTGCATTTTGCCTACCGACTCCTCCTGCCGTCTGTCCGACACATGCCAGCTGTCTTAGGGGCTCATCCTTAAGAGCCAAGGCAGCCGCTCAGGACACCAAGGCAACACGTCTGCATTCATCTGACCTACACCCTGAACTTGCCATTGGAGGGGGGATGGGCTGCCCAAGTTCATCACCATCATTTCCAGGTGTCCAGGCCCCGGGTGGCAACATGGCCCAGAACTAGAACCCAGCTCCTAGCCTAGGTCAGCAGCCAAGACTGGTAGTTAGGGGCGGTGTCCGCCAAAGGCAAGGAAGGCTGGGACCACTTACTCTTAGCTGCACCCGTAGTGGCCAGGATCTACTCCCTGAGGTGCGTGGGGGACTACGTGATGCTGGGGATTGACCCCAAGACCCCTGTGCGTGAAGCTAGTCCTCCAGCCTATGACCCCCAGTTTTCCTGATGGTGCTGATGACGTGAGGGGTCACTCGGCCAGTCTCACGCCTGCGGCCTGCACAGGGGAAGCAGCTGGCAGGCCGGGACTGCGACCTGGAATCACGGGTGTTTCTCTGTGTTTGGTCTTTCCAGTCGGGGCTCATCAGGACACGGAGACACGAATTCCTCATCTCGCCGTTACCTCCGCGCCTGGCCCAGGAGCACAACTTCAGCTCTCCGGCCGGCCACCATCCTCACGTGCTGTATAAACGGACGGCCGAGGAGACGGTGCAGCGGGGCCGGGCCCCCCCGAGCTCCAGCCAACACGGGCCCAGCCGCTCCCCACGTCCCGCCCCCCATGCGACTCCGGAGCCACAGAACCAGCCTCCCCCTCCAAGGTGGCAAAAGCAGCATTTTTGTGGACGACGCAAGAAATGTATGTAAGGAAACTTTTTCTCCTTCTGTCCTTAAGGGGGTTCCCCGCCAGTTTTCTTGAGCGCTGTAGGGGGTGCCGAGGGTGCAGGATTAAATGGGGCTGCACAAAGCCCCCCCCCACTGAAATGAGTCACAGAGGCAGGCAGATTAGTCACCCCTTATGAGGGGGATCAGTGGTCTCAGATTAAAGTAGGAAGGTGTGAGACCGGAGAGATAAGTACAGCGGGCTTGGCTTGCATGCGCAGACCTGGTTTCATCCCAGCATCCCATAGGGTCCCTCTGACCCCCACAAAGCCAGCACTAAGCACTTAGAACCACTGGTTATGGCCAGAAGACCAAAAAATTAAGTAAGAGGTTTTTTCTCCTCTTAGCATCTTTTTAGTTACATGTCTCGGTGTTATCTTGGTTCCTGTGAGATAATACCAGGCACTGCAGAAAAAGCACCCAGACTTCCAATCATGAAAGAAATCAGTTGATTTTACCCGAAGCTCCCAGGAGTGGTCGCGTGTGCCTTTGACGGTCACTAAGAGAGACGCCTGGGGAATAAAAATAGCCCCCCCACTGCCACTCCCAAGAAGGTGGCAGTTGAAATTCAGAGAGCCTGAGTCAGGTTTGTGACCCAGACACTACCTGCCTCCTGCCTTTTACTTTCTTTTTTTTTCATTTTATTTATTTATTTTAAATTTTTTTTTTTTTGGTTTTTGGGTCACACCCAGCGATGCTCAGGGGTTACTCCTGGCTCTGTACTCAGGAATCACTCCTGGCGGTGCTTGGGGGGCCCATATGGGATGCCGGGGATCGAACCTGGGTTGACCACATGCAAGGGAAATGCCCTGCCCACTGTGCTATCACCCTGGCCCCACCTCCTGCCTTTTTCAACCAGCAGCATCCACCAGAAATGCAATGCAAACGTAATCTTAAGTTTTCTAATTGTCACATTGCAAAAGAAATAGGTGACTTTTTTTTTTTTTTTGCTTTTTGGGTCACACCCAGCAATGCTCAGGGGTTACTCCTGGCTCTGCACTCAGGAATTACCCCTGGCGGTGCTCAGGAGACCATATGGGATGCTGGGAATCGAACCCAGGTTGGCCGCATGCAAGGCAAACGCCCTACCCACTGTGCTATCGCTCTAGCACCAAGAAATAGGTGACTTAAGGCTGAATTTTTATTTGGCCGAGTCTTTACAAAGTAACACATTCAGGTTGTTCCAGACATCCCAAAAATTTTACAGCCCTGGAAGCCCTGGAATCAAGTCTTATCTTTTTTTTTCTCTTTTGTCTTTGGGTTATAGCTACATAACCCAGCTATGCACAGGGGTTCTTCCTGGCTCTGCATTCAGGAATTACTCCTGGCAGTGCTGGGGAACAATATGGGATACTGGGGATCGAACCCAGGTCTGCCACGTGCAAGGCAAACACCCTAAGCTGTACTATAGCTCCAGCCTTTCAAGTCTTACCTTTCAACCAAAAACTACATCCATTCCTTGCCCCAGGGAGGTAGCTTCAGCAGGGAGGCCTCTGCCAAGCACACATAGGACCCTGAATTCAAAGCCTGATGCCATCTCGGTCCCCACCATCCATCACCGGGTGTGGCCCCAAATGCGAATGAAGCAAGTGAGTCGGCGAGATTGTGCAGGAGTTGAGGATCACGTCACACATGCAGTTAACCTGGCTCCTTTCCCAGTGCCCACAGAGTTCCCACACGGTTCCCAGAGCATTGCCGTGTGCAGCCCTGGAGGTCCCCAGCCCCGAGGGGCCCAAAGAGCCACCCATCTTTGGGCACTCACATGGAACGCCCCGCCTGGTTGGGGAGAATGGCCAGGAGAGCCCAGAGTGCCCCTTAGAACTCCTCACGCGAATGAAATAAAGCTCGGCTTCTCGTGTGGCACCAGCCACATTTCCAAGACCCAGTTGTCCCACGTGTCCGAGAGTAAGAAGCCCAGGGAGATAGTGGCCAGATGCTGGTGCCGGCCATGGTGCTGCCGAGGTGCTGGCTGGGAGCTCTCGGGAAAGCTGGCGCCGGTGCCACTCGAACTGGACTTTGGAGGTGACTGAAAGTCCCTCTTGCGGGGAACATCTATGTGACATGACTCTGCAGTGACTCATAGTGGCTGGGATCGGTCGCTTGACGTGAGCTAGCAAACATGTTTCTCCTGCTTGGTGATTGGGTCCTGGTGATCTTTTTAACGGTGAGGTCCAGAGGTCCAGTGTCACTTGTCAGTGACCAGCCTGGGGTTTTAATCTGCTTTTTTAAAAAAATAAGTCTTAAGGAGACAAAAATGCCTTTATTTGCAGATGTTTTATTTTACTGAGGTTTTATTTGTGTGCCACTGGTTTCCTATACTCTGCACATCTGGGGAACCTCTTCATGCCTCAGTAGGTCTGTCGGTCCCTGCAGCCCTCGGCCCCTGAAATTCTATGGCCATTTCCAGGACCAGACTCACCCTCTCTACTCTGCCCTTCCACCCGCCCTGCCTCCTTTGGTAGCTCCCATCTGTTTGGGAGAGGGTGGGTTATTTTTGTTATAATTTTGTTCCTTGGGCTATTAATATTCCACATGAGAAAAACCATCTGGTAATTAGCCCTGGGAATTGCATTGCTGGGTCATGCACTATATTTGTTTTGTGGTGGTGGTTTTTTATTGGGGGGGGCTACAGCTATTGGTGCTCAGGGGTGCTCTTGGCAAAGTCGGGGGCCAGCCCTGTGAGCTCCCTCCTGGCCCTGTTTCTAGTGAAGGAATTATCCTAGTGCCTGTTCCAGTGTACATTCCATCAACAGTCAAGGAAAAGCTGTGACCTCACCTCACCAATCCATTGTTTTCAGTCTTTTCATGAAAGTTATTTTCATACTGTATCTGAAGAGCATCTCACTATTGTGACAATACCGGTTGTTACTGGATGAAGATACATCTACTTTAGTAGTGCATAGTCACTACCTGAACTCTCTGGTTACCCTTTACCTTCCCAGCAGCCCTGGGCTTGTCACTGTACCTCAACCAAAGCTTGCACTTCAAGGTCTCTCCGAGACTCCGGCCAGTAACACTTCTGGGAAGGTGGCCCACACTGTTCCAGTCACAAAAGCTTTTGAATATAACCTAAATATCGCCCATGATTCTGTTGTTCTCCTAACAATAGAGTCATTATCGTTATCAGGTAAATAGCCCTTACTGAACTCTTACTATGTGCTTTGTTAAAGTTTCTGTTGGTGAAACGAGTGTAAAGTCTGGCCATGTTCCACAGAATCTTAGTTGTTTCAATAAAATGTTAAATAGAATTATCATAAATTAGATGCAAATGGTAATGTTTATTTCCTCAATAATATAAAGGAACATCTCCTGTTTTTTTTTTTTTTTTAAAACTGGGGGCTGGAGCGATAGCACAGCAGGTAGGGCGTTTGCCTTGCACGTGGCCGACCGACCCGGGTTCGATTCCCAGCATCCCATATGGTCCCCTGAGCACCGTCAGTAGTAATTCCTGAGTGCAGAGCCAGAAGTAACCCCTGTGCATCGCCAGGTGTGACCCAAAAAGCAAAGAAAAAAAACTGGCCCAGCAAACAATACAAAAAGAAAAACAAAATGAAACAAAATTTTTAAAGCAAAAAAATAAAAATAAAAATGACTCCCCATAAAACTAATTTTTTTTTCTTTAAAGAAATATTTTATTGAACCACCATGAAAAAAAGAAAAAAAATACAAAGCTTTCAGGTTTAAGTCACAGTCAAATACTGATTAATCCACCATCCCTTCACCAGTGCACCCGTTCCACCACCAAGAACCCCAATACACCCCCCACCCCACCCCCCATCTAAGTAGCTAATGATATTCCCATTATTCTCTCTATATATTGAGTACATTCCATATTTCCATACAGAACTCACTATTATTGATTGGAAATTTTCCCCAACAATCAGGCCTGCTGAATAGGCATCATCTAATAATTTCTCTTCATTGCTAAGAGTGAAGATTTTAAGTTTTGGGTTTCTAATATTTTAGCTCAGTTCACAGTCAAAATGGATAGCTGCAAGCATCCGCTCTGGTGCCAAAATGGGTTAGGAGACCTCAGGATCACCGTCAATAGGCGCGGAGGGTCTGTTTCTCGTGCCGCGGCTCCCGGTTCATCTCTGGGCGGAAGGCGCGCCGGGAACACCCCCCCTCCCAGGACCACCTACAGGCTACGTCACTAAAGAAAGTCCTACCTCCTGGTGGAGGGGTCTTAGAGGGTGGCTCTTACCACGTGGCTGCTACCGCTGCCGCCATTTTCGCTCAGAAAAATGGGATGGAGAGGGAAAAAAATCCCTCCCCGGGCTGCACGAGGTTGTAGCTCAGTTCACAGTCAAAATGCATGGCTGCAAGCATCAGCTCTGGTGCCAAAATGGGTTAGGAGACCTCAGGATCACAGTCAATAGGCGCGGAGGGTCCGTTTCTCGTGCCGCGGCTCCCGGTTCCATAAAACTAATTGTTATCATGACGTTGTCTATCAAAAATTTTTAGAATTAGAACTTTAAAAAATATTTTAATAAATCACCATGAGGTACAGTTATAGACTTACAAACTTTTGTGATTACATTTCAGTCATACAATGATCAAGTACCCATCCTCCACCAGTGCCCATTCTCTACCACCAATGTTCCCAGTATCCCTCCTGCCACCCTTACCCCATCCCTCCCGCCCTGCAGCTCTGTGGCAAGCACATTCCCTTTTACTCTCTCTCCCTCTCTCCGTTTGGGTATTATGGTTTGCAATACAGGTAGTAAGTGGCCATCATGTTTGGTCTATAGTCTACTTTCAGCATGCATCTCCCATCCCGAGTGAGCAGCTGGGATAGAGAAGGGAACATTAAGTGAAGAATTAGAACTGTTTTCTTTCATTCTTTGGAGCATTTTTGAGTTATTGAATCCACCCACCCTTCCATCCATCTAACCATTCGTTCATCCCTCCGTCAATCTATCCATCCACCCAAACTTCTCTAAGTGACTCGTTCTTGATGAGATTCTAGGTGCAAAGCTCCAGAGCAGGCATGAGTGGTCTCACTTATCACTAGGTCAGTGAAACCCTGGCCATTCAGTCTCTCCCCTTGTTTAGAGTCTGTCCTTCTCACTCAGATGATCTCTACTGATGTCCCTTCCAAATGCTTTTGTGTTCATTGCAGATGCCCCCAAGCCTCCCACCCAGGACACCTATCTACGATTTGATGAATATGGGAGCACAGGAAGACCCAGAAGATCAGCTGGAAAGTCACCAAAGGGCTTAAATGTGGAGACGTTGGTGGTGGCTGACAAGAAAATGGTGGATAAGCACGGCAAGGGGAATGTCACCACGTACATTCTCACAGTCATGAATATGGTAAGGAAGGTTACTGTACTCCTGACTCTAAAACAACTCAAAAATCATCCAACTTCTTGTGGATGAGGTTGAGTAACAGCAGATAGAGCTGTGTGATTTTACTGGGGGTGGGGGGGGTGGGGGTGGGGAGGAATCAAGGTCTAGGAAGATTGGCTTCATGTGTCCATATATTTAGTAAAAGTAAAACCTACCCACTTAAGGTATTTTATCAGTAGCTCTGTAGCATTGTCCTCCCATTGTTCATCTATTTGCTCGAGCGGGCACCAGTAACGTCTCCATTGTGAGACTTGTTACTGTTTTTGGCATATCGAATACATCACGGGGAGCTTGCCAGGCTCTGCCGTGCAGGTGGGATACTCTTGATAGCTTGCCGGGCTCTCCGAGAGGGACAGAGGAATCGAACCTGGGTCGGCTGTGGGCAAGGCAAATGCCCTACCCACTGGCTGTGCTATTGCTCCAGCACATTTTATCAGTACCCCTCATTCTAGACATTTTGACATTTTGTTGTTGTTCGGTTGTGATCGTTTCAACAGGTTTCCAGCCTATTTAAAGACGGGACTATTGGGAGTGACATCAGCATCGTTGTAGTAAGCCTCATTCTTCTGGAACAAGAACCTGTAAGTGGCTGACATTGTTTCCCCCTTTATTCAAGACACTCGCTCTGAACATCAGCTGCCCAGTTCAGGGCAGACTCTGTCCAATGGAACCGGACTCCGTCCGATGCAAATTTGGATACACGCTAATGCTGCCCTCAAGAAGAGTGCTTCTGATCGGGGTGTGTTGAGACACATGAAATATGCCTAAGAGTGCCTATGCAATGAATAAAAAAGAAAATACGAGTGTTATATTGCTGTAGTGTAGGCTTCACAGGAAAGGTAATAGATTTAAGGTTGCTTCAACTTTTGAAGATCGCTTGTGCCAGTTGAGTGTCGGGAGAGTCAAGAAGATATTTTGGAAATAGACTGGAAACAAGTTGTCAGAAAATTCTTAGAGTGAACCCATTGGCTGGCCAGGTGAGGTGCTGCTGAGAATAAGCAAGAATATTTCACTTCCTTTGAACTGATTATGGCAAGGTAAAAAAAAAAAAAGCAGGCAGCAGCAGCGATTTATAGAACCAGAACTTTCAATGTGGTGTAAACGGATGGTATTCAGTACTCATCAGTGTTTTAATACAGAAATCACATTGTTTCAGGTTGTTGGTGTGTGTGTGTGTGTGTGTGTGTGTGTGTGTGTGTGTGTGTGTGTGTGTGTGTCGGGGATTTCCAGTCAGACCATTGTTTGTGTAAGTCCCTTAAGAACTTTCCTCTATAACAATGAGTACACGAAGCAGGAAGCCAGGACTTAGAAATTGATCTAATTGCCCGTGCGTTTAGACTGGCCAGAGGTTAGCAACTTACCAAACAATTCTTGGAATTTTAGAAAAATAGCCAGAACATGTGTTTTTTTGGGGGGGCACATCTGTCATGAGCCTACACTTGAACTTTGCCCAGGACTTGAGAGTAAGTAGTGGCCTCAGCACACTGAAGATCCTGTCTCAGAACCCTCAACTTGATTCAAGCCCAGAGTCTTAAGGAAACATTTTGATAAATGATTATTTTTTTTATTAGTTTATTTTTAATTAGAGAGTCATCGTGAGGGTACAGTTACAGATCCATACATCTTTGTGCTCATGTCCCCCATACAAAGTTCGATAACCCATCCCTTCACCAGTGCCCATTCTCCACCACCAGTAAACCCAACATCCTTCCCCCCCTCCCCAGTCCCGTCTCCCCCCACCCCACCCTGCCACTATGGCAGGGTATTCCCTTTTGTTCTCTCTCTCTGATTAGGTGTTGTGGTTTGCAATAAAGGCCATTGTGTTCAGTCTCTAGTCTGTATGATAAATGATTATTTTTTTAATTTTTTTATTAGTTTATTTTTAATTAGAGAGTCATCGTGAGGGTACAGTTACAGATCCATACATCTTTGTGCTCATGTTTCCCCCATACAAAGTTCGATAACCCGTCCCTTCACCAGTGCCCATTCTCCACCACCAGTAAACCCAACATCCCTCCCCCCCTCCCCAGTCCCGTCTCCCCCTACCCCACCCTGCCACTATGGCAGGGAATTCCCTTTTGTTCTCTCTCTCTGATTAGGTGTTGTGGTTTGCAATAAAGGTGTTGAGTGGCCATTGTGTTCAATCTCTAGTCTGTATTCGGCCCGCATCACCCTTCCCCCACATGACCTCCAACCACATTTTACTTGGTGGTCCCTTCCCTGAGTTACCCAGAATGAGAGACCAGCCTCCAAGCCATGGAAACAATCTCCTGGTACTTATTTCTACTATTCTTGGGCGTTAATCTTATAGTCTATTATTCTATATTCCACAGATGAGTGCAATCTTTCTATGTCTGTCTCTCTCTTTCTGACTCATTTCACTTAGCATGATACTTTCCATGTTGATCCACTTATATGCAAACGTCATGACCTCATTTTTTCTAACAGCTGCATAGTATTCCATTGTATAGATGTACCAGAGTTTCTTCAACCAGTCATCTGTTCTAGGGCACTCGGGTTTTTTCCAGATTCTGGCTATTGTAAACAGTGCTGCGGTGAACATATAAGTGCATATGTCACTTCGACTGTACTTTTTGGCTTTTCTGGGATATATTCCCAGCAGTGGTATTGCTGGGTCAAATGGGAGCTCAACCTCTAGTTTTTTGAGAATCGTCCATACTGTTTTCCAAAAGGGCTGAACTAGCCGGCAGATAAATGATTATTTTAAAGGTTCCTCCTATCCTGCGCTTCAGAATCTTATAATTATTTGTTCATGTGTTTCTTCATTCAGTGAGTTCATTCAGTTGTTCGTTCAAAAGCTCATTCAGTGAGCTTTCATTTTATGTACTGATGAATTGAAATCTATGACTTGGGGCCAGAAAGAGATAGCAAAGCCGGTTGGAGTGCATGCTTTGCATGCAGAATACCCTAGGTTGACCCCTGCTATCACATGATCCCCTAAGCACCACCAAGGATTGACCCCTGAATACCAGACTGGGAGTAGCCCCTGGGCACTGTCAAGTATAGCCCCCAAATAATTTTTAAAAAATAATAATCCTATTTTTAGATGTGCCAAACCTAAGAAATCTTGACTTATGGGTAAATTAACTACGGGTCCCTATCTCACTCATGATCTATGCAAGAAGTCACTGAATTGGATCATCATGAGATTAACTCTTTCTAAAGATTTTGACAGGTTTATTTTTTATTGCTGTTGTTGTTTTTGCTTTTTGGGTCACACCCAGAGATGCGCAGGGCTTACTCCTGGCTCTATACTCAGGAATTGCTTCTGGGAATGCTCAGGGATGTGCATATGGGATGCGGGAGATCGAACCCGGGTCGGCTGTGTACAAGGCAAATGCCCTATCCGTGGTGCTATAGCTCCAGCCCCTTAACAGTTTTTTAAAGGTGGTATTAGCAGAAAATGAACAAACATAATTGATCATAATCTGTACTCCTGATACTCTGAAATCACTTAAACTTTGTAACTTGGTAAGCATTTACCCCAGTTATCATTTTTTTCCCAATTGCCTCCAACCTTAGCACAGATGTTCTCCTCTATCAACCGTCTCCCAGCAATATGATGTTTCTGTGTTTACCTGAATGTTGTATAACTCAGTGTCCTTTTCTCTGTGTCAAATTCACACTCTGATTTTTGTATTTTTTCCGCAGGGAGGATTACTGATCAACCATCATGCAGATCAGTCTCTGAATAGTTTTTGTCAGTGGCAGTCTGCCCTCATTGGAAAAAACGGCAAGAGGCATGACCATGCCATCTTACTCACGGGATTTGATATTTGTTCCTGGAAGAATGAACCATGTGACACTCTAGGTATGGTATGAACAGAGGCTTCACACAATACCCGTGTGAGCTGAAAACACCAGGATGGAAACTTTCTATTGGGTGGGTAACCCTGACAACCCTTAATATGGAAAGCTGATCTTTAAATTGTACTTATGGTGTCTTATGGTGTCTTTTGGGGGTAAGTAATTGTCAACTCGGTGGAATAGGGAGCCCACTTCTTTCCTATTTTGTTTTTCTTCATTGATGGTCACTGAGGCATAAGTTTCATGACTGCAGAACTAGTAGCAAAAGAGAATTTAATTGGTCTCCATGGTACTTAAATGTCCCCCTAGGTAATATTGCCTCCTTGAGAAGGTTACTTGACTTTGGAAGGATTCAGCTTTTCCATGTTTGTACAAGGTAGCTAGCAAAGGACTCTGTCTTTTACCTGACACATTTCAATTATACCTCATTGCATGTAATAAAAATTTTATATCTTCATATTTTGGTTGAATGAGTGACCATCTAAGTTGGTGCTGATGGCGGTGTGGACATAGTGATTGTGCCACCTGTGATGTGTGCCTGTCCATTTGGTTTCCCAGGTGATCTCACATGACAGCAAAGAGGGTAGAGCAGTGCTCAAGAATGTTTAAATAGTAATTAGGATCAGGGCCTTGTTCTCCTATTGATGAGCTATTTATGGGTATTATAGACTGGGAAGAAATATTTGTGACACCCTAATGTAGTTCAAGAGAGAATCTATGACTGGCTGGACATTTATCCAAATGCATTTGGATAGAAGTCGTTTTGAGAAACAAGGACATTTTCCATCTGAACAGAAGGAAAGAAGTAGGCTTCCTTATGTTGTTTAGGTATTTCTGTGTTAATTACTATAGAAAAAGGCCAGGATGTGTCTTTTTCCTTAGAAAAGACATCTTGAGTGTTGATGCCAATACTACTGTATTGTGAACATTTTTCAGTAGCTTAGTTTTTATTCTTGCAGTTCCTCTGCCGACTGATATAATAATGTAGATAAGGTTTACACATGTCAAATGCTTTCTCTCCAATATGTCAAATGGGAACTATTGTACTTATGCTGACTTTACAGGATGATAGGAGGATAAGTGGATAGCAATAGCATCAAAAAGCAAGTCACTGTCACTGACACTGTCGCCCTATTGTTCATCAATTTGCTTGAGCGGGTACCAGTAGGGTCTCCATTGTGAGACTTATTGTTACTATTTTTGTCATATCGAATATGCCGCGGGTAGCTTGCCTGGCTCTGCCATGCAAGTAGGGACTAAATACGGCTTTTATAAATTTGAACAGGACAAAGAACTATAGAACTTGACAATTTACCTGCAGAAAATTAGATGTATTAATCTATTTATGTAAAACTATAAAGAATAATTAATATCTTCATATTTAAAGATCAGATATCTCCATGTGTGCCCTTTGGACTAACCTCTGAAATGGATCTTTTGGTAGGGTTTGCCCCCATCAGTGGGATGTGCAGCAAGTACCGGAGTTGTACCATCAATGAAGACACAGGGCTTGGCCTGGCCTTCACCATCGCTCATGAGTCAGGGCACAAGTAAGTGACCCCTTGAAATCATCACTTATATGTTGGTCAATTCATTGTCATTTGGCTAATGATTTTTATTGATGTAGACAGAAAAATATGGAAATCTTGTTCAAATTTTATAGCTGTTGGACAATCACATGGGTTAACAAAGACTAGTTGTTGTCTATTAATCTTTATAAACATTCCCTACCCTCGTGGTGTGACATTGAGCACATAGATGGGCCATGTTCTTTGTAGACTTGGTCTTTCAGAAATTTGTCTATTTTTTTTCTATGCTATGCTGCAGTGAAGGTACTTTTCACTCATTTATACTAAGGAAGTGACCATGAAGACATGACATTCCTCAAGCATCAAGCCATTCCAGTTGTTTAAAATCTTTGATGCACACAGTGGAAATTCTTTCACTGGGTGTCATTGCATGTTTGCTAATGTTCTTTTTAACTGATGTCAGTAAATCTTTCTTTTGTGAGGATAGAGTTTGACATGAGGAATGAGAAGCCAAAGAGCAATGTGATGAGTTGATTTTATGAGGCATGCAATCTGGAAGGATTAGAATACTGTAGATAATTTTCTTATACTGTTTTGGACGATGGCATTGGCGTTGAAATAAAAGCATGTTGTTTTACAAATGGTGGTTTCAAAGAGCAACAATCTTTGAATGTATGAGTTTAGTGGGTGTGCCTATTTACCATTTACATGATAGTCATATTCGAAACATCCAATTTTAAGTTAAAAATAAATGTAAAAGAATCTACTCTACAACTGCGATCTAGACTTTGATGTTTCAGTGTTAGTATCTCTTATGGGTCAAAATTAATTTTCTTTGGTAAATTTGAATCTTGACTGTTACTGTTACCCAGCAATTGCAAGGTATTTTATGTCTATGCACAACCCCTACATAAGATATAAATAAGAGGGTTTTATGGTGAATAGAGGTGCAAAAATTCCCATTAAACCCCTTTGTACAGAGAAAAAAGATAGTGTGATAGTGTGAATGCCAGACAGGGGTCTAAATTTGTCCCTCTAGTGGGAAGTCCCAAATAACTAGCCTAACATTTCAAAATATTGGCCATAAAAAACTTAATTATCCTTGCTTATGAATTAAAGTTGACAGTGTCAAAACCCAGCATCTTAGGTCAGTAAAAACAAAGATACTCCAGGGAGAAAGATATAAGAGCAGATATAAGATAAAGTGCTCTGGTTGAGGGATGGGGGTTGGAACACTGTTTGACTGAAACCAGATCATGAACAGCTTCGTAACTGTGTGTCTCATGGTGACTCAATAAAAAATAATAGGTTCAGGTATAAAATAAGGCACACCCGGTTTTAGGAAACAGGGCATTAATGAATGGAACTCAGTACCGAAGCAGATAATTTAGGAGATTTTTTTCATGGGACTTTTGATATATGCTAAAGAAAATGTATATTCCCTCCTCCAGTGCTATTAAAGTGGATTAGAAAATTAAAGTAAGTTCAAGATTCAATTCCAAAGCTTTCTGATGTCCCTCACACATCGATTGTCATGATCTTTCCCTTCTCCCGAGTAAGAGTTTCAATGTCTCCCTACCCCACCCACATTTCTGGAATTCTTACTCTCTCTGTTGGGGCCGTGCGCATGTTTGCTGCTGCTGTCTTTTGCAGATAAACTGAGGAAGGTTGTCTCCCAAACAGTCCCCCTTCCCTTCCAAAGAGAGTCCAAAGGGAGCTTGCAAATCTAGGAGTAAGAAGAGCATCCGTGGGCCCGTACCAAGGCTTGTGAATCTGGGGTGTGTTTGCCATCGGGCCTGGTGCACCAGACACACAGCCATCGCTGGATCCCCTCGGATAAGCTTGGAGGATCCCTGACAGGGGACAGGGTGGCGCAGACAGACTGTCTGCCCCACTCACTCTGACACAGAGTTAGAACGATTTGTTTTTCAAACATTGCCTCAAAGGATAGCTGGCTTCATTAAGTTATTATATCAGGATAACATCTTTATTTCCACAAGCATCACGGGCCTCATCAAAGTATGTTAGGAGGCCAACTCTGTTCCTTTAAATAGGTCAGGAACATGCCCTGCTGATAAAGGACCTGGTGTAGGCCTCTACACTGCATAAAACCAAACTAAATAATTTGATTTTGGGCTAGCTAAATTCACAATAAAATTGATGTCCCTCCAACCTTGACTTTCTAGAAAACCTACAAAAGGCCTTTTTATTTTTTGTGGTGTACTGAGTATTTTATTTTACTTATTTATTTTGGGGGAGGATGAGGAGGTCACACCTGGTGATGCTCAGGGGACCATACGGGATGCCAGGGATCAAATCTGGGTTGACCGAGTGCAAGACAAATGCCCTGCCCACTGTACTATGGCTCTGGCTCCCACGTACTGAGTATTTTAGAGCATATTCTCCTGTTCTTTTCCATGTTAATAGAGCCTGAAGTAGGTTTTGTCTTATGGCAATGTGTCTTATACATACATATCACGTGTGTTTTACCCATCAGGAGAATTAGAGAAGCATTTAGATGTAAGGTCATGATATCTGGGTAGAAAACCATCTAAGTTATGAACTGTAATGCTAAGGTGTTCTGTAGTGAAATAGGATAGACCAAAGCTATCAAATAAGCATTTGATTCAAAAGACATTCTTCTTAGATAGTCTTTCATGAGATGGGTTAGACCGTTATTTTTTTTTAAAGATATGTAGGATCGTAGGGGTGTTTCATTATCATCAGTTTGTAATTTCTGGGAATAACTGATTTCTTGAGAAGTCCCAGCCGCCTGTTGAAAGACCCCCCTCCCCCGCCCCCCATGTAAACATACCCGCTTCTCTCCATCCCTACCTCTTCACTCCAAATCCCCTTCCCCGGAGTCCAGGGCTGGTAGCGAGGAAAGCATTTCGTATTTGAAATAGAGTAACTCTGACATAAAGAATGGAGTGGAGAGTTTGGGATGCAGGTTCACCGCAGGGGCTCGGCTCCGCTTCTCCTCCTTCAGCTTCGGCATGATTCACGACGGGGAGGGCAACCCCTGCAGGAAGGCGGAGGGCAACATCATGTCTCCCACCCTGACTGGCAACAACGGCGTCTTCTCCTGGTCCTCGTGCAGCCGGCAGTATCTCAAGAAATTCCTAAGGTAAGACCAGGGCAAAGCGTCCCCAGGTTTGCAGAGGGGATTCGATGCGGAAGCACTGACGTCTCTATGAGTGGAAGGGCTGGCCTCAAACACCCATGGTGATGGCGGTGGTGATATTGGCATGACGGTTGGTGAGACCATCAGAGGACTGGTATTGGTGCTGGGTGCTCTCCACCTCTAGTGCTTCACCCAGTTCCCTTCTCTTATCCTCATGCTAGAGTCGAGGAAGTGAAGGCTTAGGTTAGTTGTGCCGCTAGTTGTCCATTAGCTGCTGAGCTGCAGACACTCACACAGAGATCCCCCAAGATCTGTGCTCCTGAGCCTGTGGGCTGCTAGGTGCATTGGCATCCTACTGGGACTAGTTATTTTAACCTAATCAATCTATTTGATCATAAGTACTTTTTAAATGTTATAATAGCGTGCATTAAAAAATAAATAAAAATAAACAGGATATTATCTTTTTTTTTTTAGATTTTTTTATTTGATTCTCCTTTTTTAAAAAAATATTTATTGAATCACTGTGAGATAGTTACAAGCTTTCATGTTTGGGTTACAATCACACAATGATCAAACACTCATCCCTCCACCAGTGCACATGCCCCACCATCAATATCCCCAGTATACCTCCCCTTTCCCACCCTCCCCCTGCCTCCATGGCAGACAATATTCCCCATACTCTCTCTCTTCTTTTGGGCATTATGGCTTGCAACACAGACACTGAGAGATTATCATGTTTGGTCCATTATTTATTTTTGGCACACATCTCCCATCCTGACAGATTCCTTCAGTCATTATTTTCTTAGTGATCTTCTCTATTCATTCTGCCTTCTCCCCTCCGCTCATGAAGCAGGCTTCCAGCTATGGGGCAATCCCCCTGGCCCTTGCATCTACTGTCCTTGAGTGTCAGCCTCATGTGATGTTATCTATACTCCACAAATGAGTGCAGTCCTTTTATGTCTGTCCCTCTCTTTCTGACTCATTTCACTTAGCATGACATTTTCCATGTTTATTCATTTATGAGCAAATTTCATGACTTCATCTCCCCTAACAGCTGCATAGTATTCCATTGTGTACATGTACCAAAGTTTCTTTAACCAGTCTAGGGCACTTGGGTTGTTTCCAGATTTTGGCTATTGTGAACAGTGCTGCAATGAACATTTCTACTGTGCTGTTTTGCATCCTTGGGATATATTCTCAGAAGTCATACTGCAGGGTCATATGGAAGCTCAACTTCTAGTTTTTGAAGGACTGTCCATATTGTTTTCCAGAAAGGCTGGACCAATCGACATTCCCACCAACAGTGAAGGAGTGTCCATTTTTCCCCACGTCCACGCCAGCACTGGTTGCTTTTGTTCTTTTGAATGTGTGCCAGTCTCTGTGGTGTGAGATATCTCATTGTTGTTTTGATCTGCATCTCCCTGATGACTAGCGATGAAAACAGGATATTATCTTGATCTCGATTGACTCTTTAATTTGAAATAACTTTAGGCCAGCTCTCTGTCCATAAGACACCCAAATGGATTGAAAGAAATAGAAAATCTCTCTCTTTTTTTTCCATTTTGGGGCCATACCTGGCGATCTCAGGGGTGGTTCCTGGCTCTGCACTCAAGAATTACTCCTAGCAGCTCTCAGGATCATAGGGGATTCTGGGGATCGAACCTGGTTTGGCTGTGTGCAAAGCAAATACCCCACCCAGTGTACTATTGCTGAAACCCCAGAAATCTTTTGGATAGCTAGGTGGCATTGATAAGGGAGTAAGGAGCCAGCACTATTTGATGCATATTAAAGATGAAGAACCTCAAGTTGAAATTCTTTGAAGTTTAATTATATTCAACTCTAATATATATTTAATCATCTGCCCATTGATAATCATTGGTCATCATATTTATGTATGCCTATCACTTTACATGTCTGTAGCTGTATTATTATTATTATTTTGCTTTTTGGGTCACATCTGGCGATGCACAGGGGTCACTCCTGGCTCTGCACTCCGGAACCACCCTGGCTGTGCTCAGGGGACTATATGGGATGCTGGGAATCGAACCCGGGTCGGCCGTGTGCAAGGCAAACGCCCTACCTGCTGTGCTATCGCTCCAGCCCCTGTAGCTGTATTATTTTTTGATTGACTCAGAAGAGCAAGCTGGTTCTGATCTCATAACCCTTTGATCAGATGTTTGGGAAACAAAGTGTTTTTTTGGGAATTAATAGTGATGATACCCTTTTTCCCCCCTTATTACTACCATTTCATACATAGCCTTTGCACATGTTTTCAGAATCAGTAATATCCACGGGCCAGCCTTATTAAATGTGAAAATGTCCATCTGAGCGCTATCTCCAAGGATCAGACAAAGTTGAAAAACCGTTTGCTAGTAATAAACTCTGTCACATAGGAAATTTTCTCACTCATTTTCAATTTATGACTTGGATCCTGTTCACATGTGAAAATGGAATCAACAAATATTCTATGTCCAGCCAACTTAGTGTCGAGTGAGTGTTCGTCATGAACAGGGTGCACTCAGATGGGGTCGGCCTGTGATAGCAGCGACAAAGCAGTCACTTTGCTTTGTCTTTGCCTTGGGGCCACACCCTTCTGGCCTTACTTCTGGCTCTGTGCTCAGGAATCACTCCTGCTGGCAGGGCTCTGGGAACAAACCCAGGTCGGCCACATGCAGGGCAAGAGCCCTACCCATTGTGCTATCTCTCCAGCCCCAGCAGCAATAATTTGAATGCCTGCTTTTGCAGTGCCAAGCACATCTGTGAGTTATAGGAGAGCCCAGTGGGAGTCCCTGTCATCAATGACTCAGACAAGGATTCTACACTTTGGATATGACTGTGCGGTTGACCGGAACTCCTGACTCTCTGGCTCCAAAATTCTCATTTAAGCACCCACCATGCTGTTACCACTCACTGACGCCATGGTTTAATTCCTTAAACAAGAAGATGTTATGGAAGTCATTTCTTTTCTTTTTCCTCAGTGCATCCCAATTCAGCAAACCTCAGGGAACTTGTTCTGCCTCAGATCTCGCTAGAGGCTTCCCCCTGCTTTGGGATTTATTAATTCCAAAGTGATTTGGGCGCCTCAATCACTTTGCATGTAAAGTTTATTTGAAGCAAAGTAGCTTCTGTCCCATTCTCTGAAAAATTATAGCATTGACTTTCAGCTCCACGAAGACAGGTATTCCATTTGGTTTATTTTGTCACTGGACTGTTGAGTCTCATGCTACTGCAGAGCAAATACCCAACAATTCATTGTTGAACAAGACTCTTGGAAGGTTTCAAGTTTATTGACCTTCCCTGTCTCCTAGCCGACCACGCCTCATCCCCCAGCTGGCTCTACCTCCCAGCACCGAAACCCTTCCTAGCTGCGTTTGATTCCATCTTCTTAGCGAGCGCTCGCTCATTGCAGTAAATATGCATCTTTATTTAAGCATTTACTTATTTCTTTAGCCGGGGTATATTTTTCATTCTGTGAGCAAATTCTGCAGTGCATTTTTGTTTTCAGTGAAAAGATCAGAGGTAAGCACGGAGGTTAACAAGGGTGTGTTATCCCTGCAGTACCCCTCAGGCTGGGTGCCTGGTGGATGAGCCCAAGCAAACGGGACAATACAAATACCCAGACAAACTACCAGGACAGATTTATGACGCCGACACACAGTGCAAGTGGCAATTTGGAGCAAAAGCCAAGTTATGCAGCCTGGGTTTCGCGAAGGTATGTTTGCTTATGATTTCAAACTTACATGAACATTCTGTCATGTGTCTGTGTACCTCACACCAGGATAAACATTTGGTTTGCGAAGGTCAAGGGTTAGTGTCTGGGTTATCTCTCAATGTCAGTTGTTTGGCATGATAATTAAGTGACAATTTTACTGTTAGTGAATTACTCAGGCTTATCCCATGTAGAACAGACCTGGTTTAAATATCATGTGACCGCACACTTGGAAGATGCTACTCCTCTTTTGGCAACGTTTTTTTCTCACAAGTAGTAAATCTGGGTACAATGGCTTTTCCCTCCTGCCTGTCACTGTTGTATCTCTGTGTCCTGTATTTCCTTTTAACGTCCTGCCTTTAAAAATCATCCCTGGAAAGGCACACAGAGTAGATTTTAGAGTTCAGGGACACAACGATTGGCTGCCATTTTTAAACGTAAAAATTCAAGGTGTATCTCAGTAGTCAAGATTTTGGGCTCAAGCATTTCATTCAATATGTTGAGAAGAGAGGTGGGGTTGGGGGAGGGGGAGCAAATCTCGAGATGTAGAACTGCGAGGAACAGTGTTGCAGTTGTTCAAGAGGTGGGTCGCTGGGAAGCTTGACCTCACTAGAAAGCCAACTCATTGTTTAGGCAGTCGGTTTCTTCCTCGCACCCTGAGAGAAAAGTGGGGATCCTCAGTGTCTGGATACACAAGGATTCTGGGAGCTGGCAGCTACTCCCACCAACCCCGATCCTCTTCTACCTCCCTCTCCTCCTCTTTCCTTCTCCTTGCTTATTGCTCTTCAGCCCCATCACCCCCTGTGTTCCCACCAGCACCAGCCCCTCTCGGCCCCTAACCCACCTCCATCGTCACCATCCCTGTCACCTTGTCACCTCCAGCTTCTAAGAGCGTCTCTGCTCCATCAGAGGCCACGTGCTGAGAGACTAACTTTCCTTTTCCTCAGCCTTCAACCTTCCAGAAATATTTTGCAGTGCAGGGGGCTTAACCCAGGACCTCACATAATGTGTTTCCCCACTTTGTCTTCTGTTCCCTTCACTCTGGAAGGGTTTTCCCTCTTCCTCCTTCAGTAATGGGGTCTTCATGAAGCACTGGCCCTACAGGCGGTCTGTGACTGTTACGCGGGGTGAAGGAAGTCTCTGGAATTACTATCATCCTTTCAGGATTGTACATTCGGCAAACAGTCGGAGTGCCAAGCTCTGTGCAGGAATTAAACACCCACCAAAGAGTGAAGCTTTCTGGACCCACGTGATACTTTTGACAGACAGACCTGAGTGTGACAGCCCTCCCCAAGAAAGGGGTGCTGAGAAAAACAGGAATTCCAGAGTAGAGATGGAATAAAATGAAGGCAGATGCAGGGTGGCACGCCTGGAGAGGTACGAGGGAGTAAGATGGCCACAGGAGGAGACAGATAAGCTAAGATTGGGGTCTCGATCCTGAATGTGGGGTAGATCCCCCTACGCCCAGACCTTTGGTGTCTATCAGTCCTAAACTTAGAACTTGAGCTCTGGCTCCATCTCTGAGGATTCTCAGAGCCGGAGGGTGGAGGGGGCGGCTTCCCAGCACTCAAGGCTCTACTGGTCTCTTTATCTGAACCTGACCGGACCAGACACTTGGGGAGAGAGTGGGGATGGATTGGTTTTAGATCTGCATGGTTCTTCCTCTGTGAACCTTTTCTCATCATTTCTTGGGGTTCTCTTTATATCTTCTAGAAAGACAAAAGCGTGGAAGGAAGGACAGAAGGGAGGGAGAGAGGGAAGAGACGAAAGGGAAGAGGAAAATCAGGAAAGAATCCCCCTGTGTCTCTGATCTCTGTACCCAGTCGCTCCTGTAGGTCCATGTCAGTACCTAGAAACATCAAAACACAGGCTCCATGCCAGGCCTGAGGGGGAAGAAAGCCTAGGGGGTAGATCCCGGTCATGTGAGTTGGAACAGGCCTTCTAGATGACTTGGCTGCCTATTCAAGGTTTGAACAAATTAGGGATTTGTTCAGGGATTCTTGCAGGGGGCGGGAGGACAGGGCCTCACAGGCAATGCCCAGGGGGTCCTGGGGCCCCTCCCAGTGATATTCAGCTGACTGAGCTCATCAGTTCAATGCCGTAGCCTGGCCGTGCTCAGCCCACAGTGCTCGGAAACCTCCAGGGCTCCCTCCAAGAGTGTTGGAGCGGGGCATGCCCTGCTGGGGATGGAACTCGGGTCTCTGCCCCAACTCTAGTCTGAAAATCTTCATTTCACACACTCTCCACCCCTGCACCCTACCTCCCGGCCCCCTGGGAGTCCAGAGAGATCTGGTTGAGAACCACCTCCCGTTGTCTCGTAGCACCCCAGGCCACGTGTGGCTCCGCTAGGCTTTGTGTGGCCGTGTCACAGGAGACCGAAGCTCTTTCTTCCCTGGTGACTGGCAGCATCACTCCCCTGGGACAGTCACACACTCAGTCAGTGACAGACACTCTTCTTACTGTCTCCTTGCATCTTTTATTAGTTTTAAAATTTTACTTATATTCTTTAGGACTGGAGCGATAGCACAGCAGGTAGGGTGTTTGCCTTGCACGTGGCCGACCCAGGTTCAATTCCTCCGTCCCTCTGGGACAGCCTGGCAAGCTACTGAGAGTATCCCGCCCGCACAGCAAAGACTGTCAAGCTACCCATAGCATATTTGGCACAGAATACTGTGCCCAAAACAGTAACAACAAGTCTCACAATGGAGATGTTCCTGGTGCCCTCTCGAGCAAATCTATGAACAACAGGACGACAGTGCTACAGTGCTACTATATTCTTTATATCATGATTTACAAAGCTGTTTATGCTATTCTCATGGGTTTCCGAACTTTGTATGAGGGAAGTATAAGCACAAAAGTGTATAAATCTGTAACTGTACCCTCACGGTGATTCTCTAATTAAAAATAAATAAATTATTAAAAATAAATAAATAAATAAATAAATAAAATAAAATAAAATAAAATGTTCCAACACCAATCCCCCAAACCAGAGTCAGCTTCCCTCCACCAGTGTCCCAAGGTTACCCTCCAACCCCCAGCCAGCCTCCTCATCAGGAATATTTGGGGGGATTGATTTTACAATTTGGGTCCCATTCTTTCAGAGTTCTTTGCTCTCTGGTTTAGGTCTATACATATACCACACCTCTAGAGCACCTTGGTCATGCCCCTGGCACCTCTTACCTGTCTCTTCTGCCCTCATTCCTCTTACTGCTACATCCTTCTCACTTAATCAAGGGCCACAAATTTGCCCACCTTTAATACTCTGTTTTCCCTGGTTCTCTGGAATTTTCAGCAGTTTGGGGTCTCTGCAGAGCTTAGTCGAGAGGCAGTGGCCGTGCAGGGCGGCAGCTGTGGCTTCTGAGTGTGGCTGCCAGGGTCTCAGCACGGTGGGCACTCAGCCCACTGCCTCTCCCAAGGGTGCCCCAGATTTTTCAGCCGGTAGACCGTGTACCCGTGAATTGTTGCCGCTAGATGATCTCTTCCTAGACTTAATCGTGAATCTGTTGGGCGAATGGATGCGCTTACATGGCGGGCAGTTGTGGGGTGTGGGTGTAGCTGCTGGGGTTCTAAAAATATGAGTGGGGGTGGGGCTAGTGGGAGAAGGATGCCCACCTCCGTTCTGAGAAGACCCCAGGGCTCTCAGCCTGAAGACTGGTGTACCTGGGATTTTCAACTGTTTGGCATCTCTGCAGAGCGTAGCCGTGAGGCAGGGGGTTGGGCCATCTGCATGGCAGCAACTATGGGGGTGTGAGTGCAGTTGCCCAGGCTTCGGCAAGGTGGGAACTCAGCCTGCCCCACTCCCGAGGGCACCCCAGAGTTCTCAGTGGGGTGTCTCTTTGGATCTTTACCCCCCCCACACCCACCCCCGCTGCCTCCAGGCATCTCTGACAGAGGACTCAGGTGGCTCTTATTTCATCTCCTGTTTTGTTTTCCCTCCTTTCTGGGCTCAATGTTCTGTGTCTTTGACCTCCCCCGCTCGCTCTCTCATCCCCACAAAGTGTTGGAGAAAATGAAATGTCGATTGGCTCATGGTTTGATCATATTTGAACAGACTTTAAAGAGCACCAGGGGAGAACATGCGTTTTGAGAGTCACTGTCTGGCCAGATGCTTGTTGTCTCTGAGCGGGTCCCTGCTGTTTAGCAGAATGTCCCCAGCACCATGAGAGACTGCTCAGTGCTGCCATTGGTCATTTGCAATGAGCACTTTAGTAATACCCACAATGGAGGGTCACTTGGTAGAAACTCAGGTTCATTGGAAAGTACGCCATGAGGGTTGGAGGTTGGGGTAGAGAACAGGGAAGGGATTTGCATTCTAGCCTGTTTTCAGGCTCATTGTCCATTCCTTTGGAAGGAAATGGCATGGCAAATATATTAGAGAGGGCCTGTCTTTCTTCTATCAAGAATTTGTCATTCATTGGATCAAAGAATACAAAATAGGGGCTGGGGGGATAATATAGCAAGTAGGACACTTGCTTTACATCTGGCTGACCAAGTTCAGTTCCCAGCATCCCAAGTAGTCCCCCGAGCCTGCCAAGAATGATCCTGAGTGCAGAGCCAAGAGTAAGTCCTGAGCACTACCAGGTGTGGCCCCAAAACCAAACACAAAAAATTCTAAATTGGGGCTGGAGTGATAGCACAGCCGGTAGGGCATTTGCCTTGCACACAGCCAACCAGGTTCATTTCCCAGCATCCCATACTGTTCCCTGAGCACCGCCGGGTGTAATTCCTGAGTGTAGAGCCAGGAGTAACCCCTGTGCATTGCCGTTATGACCCAAAAAAGCAAAAAAAAAAAAATGGAAAAAAAGCAAAACTCTAAATTAAGAAAAATTTTAAACTGCTTATTTTTTTTTAACTACAAAATAGAGAGTTTCTAAGTGTGACCTAAATTGCACTTTGCAGTCTCTGGAATTTGCTGCATTTCACTTTGTCTCCTTTCATTTTTCCGTTGGACGGACCTGGTTTCTAGCTGCAGTGACGTCCTCTCCACTCTTCAGACATTTTGTCTCAGTGTCTGCAAGCCTTTGTTGGCATGGTTCCCATCCTGCACTCTGCATGGCCTCCATGTGACAGGAGCTAATCGCTTCTGATGGTTCGTGAAGGCGCCACTCAAGGGCAATCTACTTCCCTCCTCACTCCTGCAAGGACCAGCATCATAAACTCGTGACACCAGCTGCACACGTCACTCTCTTGCCTGGCAGATGGACATGCTATCAGGTTCCTGGCTTACCCACAGGTCCTTAGCCAGGGACTCCTGCACTGATAATGCTAACGGAAGTGAACACTCTTGACATCACCTTTTCACCAAGAGGGGAGTTGGGCTCTGTTCCCTGTTTTCTCCATTCTCAAAGAAACATGAGTAACTTATCTGATGGGCAAGTTTAAGAATGTAGCTGAGCATGTGAGCCCATATTTCTCAGGCTCTTTTCTCTGGGCTGCTTTTCTGCAAGATGCAGCTTCTCTCCTGCCCTTTTTAAAATTTTTTGGCTTTTGGGTCACACCTGGAAATGCTCAGAGATTACTCCTGGCTCTGCACTCAGGAATCACTCCTGGCTGTGCTCAGGGGGCCATATGGGGTGCTACGAATTCAACCCGGTAAACCGCATGCAAGGCAAACACCCAACCCACTGTACTATCACTCCGGCCACTTCTCTCCTGCCTTTAATAGAGTTGAGATCCATTTGGAGATGCATCCAGCTGTGGATATTGGCAGTGGAAATCTTTCCAGTGTGTCTGGGTCAGGAACTTGCCTTCCACCTGCCATAGTTAGTCTTGCTTCCACTAGAGGGACAGAGTTGTGACTGACTATACCCCTGGGATGCCCTGGGGAGAGTTTGAAAGTTGAACAACCTGCCCATGATCAGGCAGAGGGTACCACACAAGAAAACCAAAGGCCCAGGTCTTAACTGGAAAATGGAATCAAAATTGTGGAAAAATCTTGAGTGGGTTTATGAACCAGTACAGACAACGGAGTAGGTTTGACACTACATTTTTTTAGTAATAGCTAATGCCTGTTGAGGGTTCCACGTATTAAAGCAATGTTTTTAGCCTCTCACAAATGTACTGATACAGCAAAACCTTTGGAGTATGTGCTTCTCTTGTTTGCACTCTTCAGATCGGAAGCCAAGAGAATGTTTTGTTTAAGTTTATGCAACTAGTAAACAGCAGAACTAAGATCGGATCGGGGTAGTACATATTCTTAACTCGCATGCTATGCTCATACCCACTCACCACGAATCTGCTTTTGTAGGTTTAGTTACCCATAATCAAACAAGGTCAGATATTTTGGGAGCAGGAGAGAAACGAAGAGACCAAGACTGTATTTGCATGTGTACATCATATTGTCTTAATTGCTTTATATTTTTTATTAGTTGCTCACCTCTTACTGTACCCAGCTGCTAAATTATGCCCTATTATTGCTATCTGTGGATCAAGAAAAAAAAACAAGATATGTAGAATTTGGGATCCAGGTTTCAGTCATCTAGTGAGGGTCTTGACCCTCTGAGGCTAAAGGCGGACTCTGTATACTGCCCCTCCTACATGGAAAAATCATAAAGCGGTATCAGTGCTCATCTGGTCAAGAAAAGGAATGGCAAAAGACTTTAATGTATATCACAATGATAAATCGACAAATAAGGGGGATAAATTCCTGAACTGGAGCAGGTTATACTCATGAATATACCAAGTAATTCCCAGCTGCCACCACTCACAACACTGAAATGGGTCTTATCAAAAGTCCACCAACACCATGACCTGAGGCCACTGGAAAATTTTTGTGTTGCTGTTGGGTACAGATGTGACACAGTCATTTTTGGAAAATGGTATAATACCATCAGCTACCATGAAGCAAAATATAATAGAAGATCATATGATTTATGATGCCATATAGAGGGATTTTTTTTCCTGGTTGGTGACTGAATCCAGAATCTTCTACTTGGGTGACATGTGCTCTGCCACTGTTCTTCTTTGACCATGCATAGATGGGACATTTGAGAACAGGCAGCTTCAGGCTGGAGAGATAGTACGGGCATAAGGATCTTGCCTTGCACACAGACCACCAGGATTTGATCCCAACACCACATCTGGTCCTCTGAGCACAGTCAAGAGTCATCCCTGAGCACAAAGTCAGGAGTAAGCCCTGAGAACAGTTGGGTTCCTCCCAATTGTTCCCCCACCCCCGTATCTATGGAAATAGAAACCAGACCAGGGGTTGCCTCTAGAGAGAAATGGACTAAAAACGGGCACAAGGAAACTCTCTTTGGGAAAACAAAGTTCTGTCTCGGTCATGACATTTGTAGAAGTGTATACATGTTTTTCAGGCTCATACAACCACACACTTACATACTGGAGCTGGGTATGTACCAGCAACTGTCTATATCTTTGGAACATACCAGGGATGAAAGAAAAGTTTCCTGTCCATTGGTAATGACTTTCTGGGGGAAGCAGTATGGGTTCATCACAAATATAAAGAAAATATTAATTAAAAAAATAATGTGATAAAATAGGAGGGCAAAAATGCTAGCTAACAGTGAAGATTGGGGATATTAGGAAACGGAGATGGTGGTGCCGATTCACTTTTAATAATAGAGTTTTGGGAGGGGAAAGAAAGGAATGGAAGGAAGGTGTGAAGGGAAGAAAGGGGGGGTTGGTTTGTCTGAGCTTGTAGTAGTGCAGACACCCAAGGTTTTGGAAAGCTTGAGGACCTGACAGGTTAGCATGGAAACAGCATGAGCAGAAATGAGCTAAAGGGTTACTTTTTGGCCTGAGGTCAGAGGATCTAGGAAACCTGATTATACATGGTTGTAGGTGATTTTTTGGTCCTCAACTCCACCAGAATCAAAAGCCATCGCATGGTTTAAGCAGAAAAGCAGAGTGATCTGACTGGCTCGACTTGAAAGGATCACTCAAGCTTCAGTAGCATCCAATAGAATGTTCTAGAAGGATGGAAATGTTCTTGGACATCGAATATGGCAGCCACTAGTCAGGTGTGACTATTGCGAACTTGAAAAGTAGGTGGTATGACTGAGAAAGTGAGTTTTTCATTTAATTTGAGTTCATATTTGGGTATCCATATGTCACGAGTGGCTTCGATCTTAGATCGTGCAGCAACGGGGCCTCTTGAGAATAAACTGGATAAAGTTGGAAGGAGGAAGGAAGAAGAGGAGAGTTTTCAGGGAGGGAGGATGTTAATCAATGCGGGAGGTGGCTTGGATTGGCATGGCAGCAATGGAAGTAGCCAGCATGGTTCAGATTCTGCGTCTATTTTGTCTTTTTCCATTTAATTATATTTTTATAAAGTTGTTCACAATAATTTATTACATTCACTATTACAACACAAATCCCACCACTATTACACCTTCCCGCCACCATTATTTTGAATATTCCCACCACCCCCAAAGCCTGGCCCTAAATCTTATATTTTATATTGCTTTTCATGAATAATTTGCTAAAAATGATTCTAAAAAGTTTTCTTAGAAGAAATTGTGTGAATATTGTTGTATCTCACCCTGGAGCCATCAAACCCTTATACAAGAGATTACTAACATGTTGTTACAGGTTAGCCTGTGTGCAGGTTATATATATATCATATATATATCTATATCATCATCATCATCATCATCCCATTGATCATCGATTTTCTCGAGTGGTCTCAGTAATGTCTCCATTTGTCCTAGCCCTGAGATTTTAGAAGCCTCTCTTTATTTGTCCTTCCCAACAGTGCTGCATTGGAGGCTCTTTCAGGGTCAGGGGAATGGGACCCATCATTGTTACTGTATTTGGCATATGAATACGCCATGGGGAGTTTGCCAGGCTCTCCCATGCAGCCAGGAAACTCCGGGTAGCTTGCCAGATTCTCTGAGAGGGAGAACTAGGCTATAAGATGTCACTTCCAGGAGCTTGGTTTTATAGTCTCTGGATGTTGGCCATTGATAGGATTACACGGCACTGGGGGCAGTTTCTGGGTGTGACCGCTTAGCTACTGGAAAATGGGGGATCTGGGTGGAAGAGGCCCAGTCCCAATCCCAGCAGGCTTGGAGATCTCTCTCTCTCCCCTCTCTCTCTCTCTCTCCATACACATATATATTATCAATATTGGTTGCCTTCTGCTTTACAACCAATCAAATGTGGTGTGTTATTCTTGGTACATCAGTGATGAAGAGTATGAGATGGTGAGCTCCAGGAATTCTAAAATTTTAAGGAAGGTGATGATACACCTGGAGTTAATTTTTTAACTGGATGGTGACTTTGGGGCATCTCTGCAGCTTGTGACTCTCTTTTGAGATTTATTTGGGAGTTTCTGAATCATGGCTATTAATGAGCTTATATGGCACCAGAGGCAATTGATGGGCATAACTGCCAGGCTCCTGGAAGAACAGGGAGATGAGGGGAGGTTGCCCATTCCCAACTCCATGCAAGCTTGGAGATTTTGGTCACAAAACCTGCATACCTGAATTTTTCAGCAGATTCAGGGATGAAGCTTGTCTGAGCCTGTGGAGACTGGCCGTGAGCATGGGTCTGCATCTATTTTGAAGCTAGGGTGACTGGGATATTCTCATTTGGTAGATTTCCTGGGAGAAGAAGTGGAGTCAAAAATGATTCTAGGCCTGAGATGGCTCAATGGGCTGGTGTGTACCAAAAGCCTGGGCTTGATCCCCGGCACTGCTGGTCCCGTGAGTACAACCAAGAGCAGCCCCTGACCATGCCTTGATGGAAACACAGTCTTGTAGAATTTCACTGACAAGGGACAGGTGACAGAACAAAGTAATGCACAGCCTGGAGACTTTAGGCTGAAAAATCACACCTGAGCACTGGGAGGCCCTGGTGTCTTTCTGTGACTATTCCTTAAAAATGACTTAAGTCTTGAAAATTAATAAGGACAGTAACCCTGTTGACTATATGGGCCTGGGGTACGGGAAGGAAGAACAAGCAAAAAAAAAAAAGTGCAAACTTTCATTTCTGTTGACTCGTAAGAGAGTTTTCTCCGAGAGCTTTGATGGCCACCGCGCCTGGAGTTGGCTGTAATTGCATTTGACTTCTGTGCTTCACCACAAAAGAAATAACATGTTCCTGCGGCCTGTCTTCTGGCACTCTGGAATCCCTGTGTTTCTGCTGTTCTGCTTTATTTTCACTGTCCCCTCCCGCTGCCCTTTCCTTGGCCCTGTGGCTTGGCCTTAGCCATGGAATGTGCCTTTGCCCTGGGCTTCGGCCTGCCCACGGGTCATTTTGGTAGCTGCTGCCCAGGAAAGGGATGTGGGCGACGCATCCCTTGGTCTAAGCATCAGTGACTGTGCTCGGCGTTTCTTTCTGTGGGTGCCTTTGTTTCCCTGGCGCTGCCTTCCCTCAGACTCGGTGGCCACCTAGGGGATGCCACACCAAAAACAGACCTGGCTCTTCCTTTGGGGATGCTGGGTTGTGCTCTCTGCTGATGTCAGGGCGGGCTCGTTTTCTCTGGCAAACTTTGTGTCTTCCTGAGTTATTTGGAACTGCGCACACTGGGGGGCGGTGGCTGGTGGGGAACGCTCCCCAGCCGTGTCCTCAGTACCCTGGCATCTCTCGGGGCTTGAGGGGGAGGGTGTTCTGGCCCATAACACCAGACTCCCTACACATAGCTCTGATTTCCTGGTGTTTTCTTTTCTCAGTCCTGTGCAAACTCGATGTGTGTGTGTGTGTGTGTGTGTGTGTGTGTGTGTGTGTGTGTGTGTGTGTGAGTGAGTTATTTTGAGTATCTTCTTGCCGTATTTTCTAGTTGTGAAATCAATCTTAATAGGAATGCTTGGAGGACTGGGGTGCCCGAGTCATTGAATTTTCAGGGTTATTTGCAACCCATGACCACAATGTCATTTTGTGTCCTTTCGGAGCCTCCTATTCCCCAGTCCTGGCGTGTCGGTTCTCAGATCTTCCCAGGTCAGTAGAATGCAGCGAATGAGATGGGATGACTTTGACATTCCACGTGTGACGTCATTCTGAGGAGCAGCATCAGCGATCTGAGCCGGGAGGAATCTGGGTCTGTGCCCGTCCTTATAAAAAGGCAGCAGAGGCCTGGAGAGGTCGAGCACTTCCACCACTTACTAATGGAAAATTCCAGTCTAGAGCAGGACTCAGAAGGGCTGGATCCCGAAGTCCAGGCTCTCGACCACTGCTCTGGGCCTGAATTTTCCAGTAAGGAATCAGCACTCGCTCATTTCCTCCCCTACACACAGGGACTTGCAGCCGATCGGAAATAATGTCCCCTTGTCCTTTTGTTATAAAACTGAGGGCAAAACACAAAAATTCATCCTGACTTAATTGTCATCCATCATTGAACAAATGATGTGTTGTCCGAGAACTTGGTTATGTTCTACTTCATTTCACTTAAATTTGCAGTTCCCAGGAATCTACATGGCCCACCCCAGGGGGAAGACTTACTGTTTAAGGCCCACCCTGAAGTGGTGCCAAGGGCAACGTGCTCTTCCACAAATTCAGTGAAATAGCGACACACATTCATTGGCCACGGTGCTGTAAGGAGTCACGCCAAAACCCTTTCATGACCTTCTGCTTCTAGGAGCCTCCTCGGGGCCATTTCCCTTCATCTCCCAAACTGGCCACATCCCTGAGAGTCCCCTCACTGTGTGTCCTCTCTCTGCTTCCCTTCTGGCCTCCTTGGTCCCAGCCCCTGGTAATCCCCTAGGGCCCACCTGGAGAATGTAAGATGGTCTCAGCACCCACTGATCGACCTCCCTCCCCTCTGCCTGCAGTTTCATTTCTCCACTCTCTAACCTCCCAGGGTCCGAGGTTCGAGGACAAGTCTGTGTCCTCTGTGGGGACTTTTTTCCTGCCTACTCCAGTGGAACCCAGGAGCCACTGATGATACGGGTCTCACAGGGCACTCCTGATGCTTGAGAGGGGGATAAGGCTGATCCTTTGCCCAGCCCGACCTTGAGAGCAGCCCAGGGCACGTGCAAGGATCTGAATCTGCCTCACGGGCTTTCCCCGCTGAGCTCATACTGCCACCTCAGTTATGGTGGGATCCTGGCGCTCAGCCCAGTCACCCCCTTCACTGCTGCTCCCTCTCAGCCACGGCTGGAGCTCAGGACCATACAGCCAATGCAGAGACTGTCTGCCTCGACCCCCCGCCCCCTCCGACCTGCCCCAGGTTACCTCGCTGGCCGTCAACTCACCTCCACATCCCTGTCCACCAGGTTCTCAAAACGAGAACGTCGCGTATCCAAGCCTTGAGGAGTTGGGGGTGGGGGTGGTTTTTATTTTTATTTTTCCCCCCCAGATTGTGTCATCACCCTTACCAGCCCCTTCTTTCCTTGCAGGACATTTGCAAATCACTTTGGTGTCACCGAGTGGGCCACAGGTGTGAGACCAAGTTTATGCCTGCAGCGGAGGGGACCGTGTGTGGCTTGAGCATGGTAATCTGCGGACCTGTTAGTTTTCAGTTCTTGGAACGTGACTGGGGGTGGGGTGGGGGGGACAGACCCTCACTGCTCTGCACTGTCATCCGAGAGCCGCCCCCCACCCCCTCCAGCTCCCCAACATTACGGAGCAGCTCCAGTGCGAACCCAATACGAGCCCTCGCCCGTGGGGGTGTGGTGGTTTCAAATCTTTTCTTTTTTTTCCCTTTCCTGTCAGTGTTTTTTTATTTTTATTTTTTAATCCAGCAAAAATTTCTATTTCAGTGAGCTGAGAGGTTGTGGCGCAGATGGTTTAGCACGTTGTGAAATGAATTGAGTATGAAAAATGCCTCTGGGATGGGCCTTCGGGGGAGGGGGAAGCGTCCTCGCTCTTTGGCTTGTGCTCTCTTCTTCCGTTCCCAGTGGATGCTGGAGGGGACGGTGCAGAGATGGGGCCGGGAAACCCACCCCCCCTCGAGGGTCTGGGAGGACCTGACTGAGCCTGACACTGCAGGGCCCTGAGCAGATCCTCTCGGCTTTCTCTCTCCAGCCCCGGGCTCTCCGGGGAGTGCCGTCCCACCCTAAGTAACTGCTCCTTTCACGGGAATTCACTTTCTCCAGGATTTATGAGGGATGAGGATTGAGCGGCGGGACAGGAAGCAGAGAGGAGAGAAACTCAGTCGCCTCTCTTCAAGAATTCTCAGTCCATGGGGGCACGTGCACAGAAAGCAACAGCTGAGGTTTTGGGGCCCCGGCTGGAGTGCTCAGGGCTTACTCCGGGCTCTGTGCTCAGGGGTCACTCCCGGAGACCTTGGGAGCCATATATGCAAGGCCAGCACCCTGCCCAGGGTACTAGAGCTTCAGCTTCAACAGCTAATGCTTTATAGCAAAAAGGGGAAATGGGGCCAGGGGCCCAAGAGATGGTACAGGGGGGAAGGTGCCTGTCTCACTCACGGATGGCCCAGATTTGATCTCTGGCATCCCCCGGAGCACCACCAGGAGTGATTCCTGCGCACGGAGCCAGGAGTAACTCCTGAGCACTGCCAGGTGTGGCCCCCAAACAAACAAAATAATAAGAACAAATGGGGGCTGTCTCTCAAACCTGGAGGCCACCCCAGGTGATGTTCAGCCGACTAGGCTAAGAGACAGGTTGGGTATATAATGTTTCTCAGGCTCTGAAGTTCCAGGGACCCCCCCCCCCCCAGGGCCACCATGATGGTACTGAGGGGCCTGAGAGCTCCACCCTGCGGTGCTCAAGAAACAAGGCAGTGCTCACTGGGATCAAACGGGGTTTGGGTGCATGCAAAATATGTGCCCCTAACCCCTGCCCACTATGGACTTTTTTTTTCTTTTTGGGTCACACCCGGCGAAGCACAGGGGTCACTCCTGGCTCTGCACTCAGGAATTACCCCTGGCAGTGCTAGGGGACCATATGGGATGCTGGGAATCGAACCCGGGTTGGCCGAGTGCAAGGCAAACGCCCTACCCGCTGTGCTATTGCTCCAGCCCCCCACTATGGACTTTTTAAAGAGCCTTCTTCTTTTGTACAGTTGTTCAGGAAGAAGGAGCTAGTGAGTGAGAAAGAATCTCTCCGGGGCTTGGGTGAGTCTGAGAACAAATGCCAGAAGGTGTTCTGCAACGAATATTGGGGTCTGAACTCACGTTCTCCCGCTAGGTGAGCTGAGAGAGAGGCTTTCAGAGGCAAAGAAAGAGACACACTCATGAACAAGTGTCAGATGACTTTCTGATATTTGTTAAGGCATGTTTCCCCAATATCTATTAAAAGATTATTTTAAAACTCTTTAGCCAAATTAATAAATAAATAAAGGCCTTAGAAACCAGGTATAACATGTCTATTTTTTAATCTGATGAACTGGTCTTAGGAAATCTGCATGGGATTCTTATTGCAAATTTTCATGGGAATGTTAATAAGCATTTTTATTCTTGGTCAGGAAAGCCACAGCATTAAACATCAGAGGACAGACCAGGAAAAAACATGCTGTAATAAACAAGGAAAATAATAAGTTGCTGAGGGCTCGGATTGACTGCATAAATACATTTCTGATCTGATTCTGTGGAAACGAACATACTCCTGGATTAAACTTTAGTATTATACGAAGCACATCAATCCCAAAGTTAGACAATAAATGCCCTAATGACACTCCCCCTGCCTAATTTTTAATCACCAGGCAATAAATATTTGCTGGAGGAAAGTCCTTGTTTAAGTCAGCTGCAGAGAAGGCATTCTGCTAAATCCCAACAATTGCTCCTCCTGTGTTAGGAATATTGCAGGCCTTGGTGCCTTCCTGGACTGGGGGATGTCATTGTTTATTCCTTAGATTGCCCGTTTTGCAAGCCAGGCCCACCACTCACTTGTGTTCTATCTAAGTACCTCCAGGGAAGACGTGATTCTATGTTGTGTTCGGGCTGTCTCCTTCCTCATCTCTCTCTAGCTCTGACCTTTCAGTGGTCCTTGCACCATGGACGCCCAGTGAGCCTGTGCAGACTTGAAAATGACCTTCACCACTAGATTTATCATGTGAGGATGAAAGGAGTGATTCTTACAGTCTCTTGGAAAAGGGTTCTGCCCACGGCACTTTGCAGAGAGAAGCACTACTAGAAACAGACATAGACCGATGAAGAAAATGATACGCATAGCTCATATGGAGAGTTTTACGTCGACCTGTGTGTGTGTGTGTGTGTGTGTGTGTGTGTGTGTGTGAGTGACTCTGGGGAGTCTTGATTTCTGTACTAATCAAAAATGCTAGAAGGTACTATAGGCCAGCACCCTACAAGACCCCTCCCCGCTACTAAAATGAAGAATGAACTATAAGAAAGCCAAACTAATTTAAGGCTTGGGACAACTCTCAAAACCACATTTCTGAGAACAAAATTGGATTAGAGTGAAGATACATTGGTTAGTAATCTGCCTCCGGGGTGAGGGGTGTGTTGGTCCTGGTAAAGGGCTTGGGTTACCATCTTTCAAACTAGTTTCAGCTGGTTGTGTAGCCTTTTGAGCAGCTGTGTGGCACCACCAGGCAGTTCAGTAGGTCTTTCTTCGCTTTGCCATCGAGAAAAACAGCTGTAACTCCTAAGTGCTTTGGGAGAATTGTGTGAGATGCTGTTTCTGACGTACTCCCATGCCTGCACCATTTGTGGCCCACAGAAGCAACTAAGTCACCAGTTCCTACTGCTGCTGCTGCTGCTCTACTTGTGGGCTGTTGTCGTTGTTGGCTGTCACCACTGTTGTTGGCTTTGTCACTGGTGTTGGCTGTTGTCCTTGTTGGCTATTGTTGTCACTGTTGGCTATTTTCATTGTGGCTGGATATTGTTCTTAGTGTTGGCTGTTGCTCTTGGTGTTGGCCATTATCATTGTTGCTGGCTATTGTTGTCCTTGCTGGCTGTTGTCATTGCCCTTGGCTGCTGGCCGTTTGTCTCCACCACTGAGCTCCTTCCCGGAGAATCCTTGCACTTCCAGCTTGAGAAGATTTCCATTCTTGCCTCTGGTCGGCAGAATCCTCAAATGACCGACTGCTCTCCCACTAAAGGTTCTCAGCAGTGTTCTAGGACTTCGTGCAAATGCTGAAGTGGCAATTAAGCCAGGGAGAAGAGAAATTAAAAACAGAAGACCTCATCAGTGCATGGCAAGCGTTGGAAGGAAGCAGCAGTGTCTTGACCTAGACAGAGCACCTCCCAATAAACAGCTGGGAAGCCAAATGCATCACGGGGGAAAGGGGAAGATTTGAAAGTCAAACAAGCTCCCTAGAATTCTGTAACCGAACTCCCCCTCCTCAGCAGAACCTGGCACTGTCCAAACCCCAACCCTTTGGCTCCAACTGCAGAGGCTTTTAGGAAAGTGTGCAGTTATGCTAAGTCATGCAGAACTTACTCATAATAAAAGCACCACCGAGGGGAGAAAACACACACACACACACACACACACACACACAGACCACAGCACTAGAGGCTCCTGCAACCCCCAAGGACAGAGATGACCAGCAAGTCCTGGAATGCATGACGGGGGGGAGGCAAGGGAGCGCACGTCAGGGCAGCTACTTCCTTCTCAGCTCTCTGGAGCAGCTCTGGGAAAACAAGGACCCAGAGCTCCTTCGGAAAAGGCCCTCAGAGAACTCAGAGTCACTCGAGGGCCTGCAGCAGGGCCCTTGTCCACAGACCAGAGGTCAGAAGTGCCGTGTGCTGAGACCGAGATGACTTTCCCCGGCAGGGTTCAACCCCGATCATTCAAGCAAACAACTGATGGCAGAGTTAGGTGTGCTGGGGGCGCTGAGTGGATCCCACACACTGATCCCATCTGCGTGCTCCTCAAGTGAACCATCCCACAGGTCCCGGGAGCTGGGCGGCTGGGGAGTGTCAGGGTGTCGGGGGGGGGGGGGGCGGGGGAGGCTGTGCTGTCTTCAGCCGACCCCCTCCCCCACCCCCGGCTGCCGAGCGGAAGCGAGTCCTCCTCAGCCTGCGAGTGACCAATTTCCCCGTGTCTAGACAGCAGACTTCCAGAAGGCACGTGGAGGAGCCCCGTCTGGAGAGGGCAGCGAGATGCCCCAGACAGTCTGGTATTTCCTGCCCCGAGGCAGGGGCTCTCTCCCAGGAGAACTCACTGGAAACACACCCACCTTCTTTCCACAGTGGTGCCGGCAAGGCCAGTGTGTGAAGTTTGGGGAGCTCGGGCCCAGGCCCATTCACGGCCAGTGGTCTGCCTGGTCCAAGTGGACAGAATGTTCCAGAACATGTGGTGGAGGTGTCCAGTATCAAGAGAGACACTGCAATAACCCCAGGTAAGCGTCGCGAGGAAGGACGCCGGGCCTGCCTGCCAGGTGCCGCGGGGTCGGGCCGGGGTGTGGGGTCTTCTGAGTCTGCTTCTGTTCTCTTCAGGGACGCAGAGTTGCTCCTCCTCAGCAAGCACCAGGCTCTGACTGTTTGCATATAAGGACTGTGGGCTCTGGGGGAGGGGCGGGTGGAGGAGGCCTGACAGCAGTGGGGGGGGGGGGGGGTCATTCTCTGAGTGGCCGCGGTCACTGGGGTCTGCAGGCATGGCCTGCGCTGCGCTCTGAACCTCCCGGGTAGCCAGCCCACCCCCCCTCCCCCGTGCCCCCCGAGGCCCAAGTCTGTGAGTTGTTAGCTCTTCCAGCGGGTGAACTGGAGAAAGGACACAGGCTCGGGCCTCGCAGGAAAGGGCACCGCACGGGCCAACCGCTTCGCCGGCCTCCTCAGGAGAAGCCAGAAAGGCAAAAGCCAGTGTGTGTCCTAGATCCAGTTCCCGAAACATTGATGCCATAAACATCCCCACAGTCCATTTCTTTTTATCTTTTCTTTTTGGGTCATACCTGGTGATGTTCAGGATTTTTCTTCTGGTTCTGCCCCCAGGAATGACTCCTGGTGGTTGGCCGTTTGCAAGGCAAGCTTCCTACCCACTGGTCTATCGCTCCGGCCCACCACAATCCATTCTCTTTCAAAAATAAAAATAAAGGCTTGCGCTCTCGAGCCCCTGCTCTCTTGAACACGTGTCTGCCCACGTCTCTTGGCTTGCTTGCTCTTTCCAGCCCGTGTTCCCCCCTTGACTCTCTCTCCTTCTCCTTTGTCTACTCAGGAAAAGCCCGTGTTCTCTCCTGAACATGAATTTCCTCCCTTTCCTCATGTCTTTCTTTTTGTTTTTTTTGCTTTTTGGGTCACACCCGGCGATGCACAGGGGTTACTCCTGGCTTTACACTCAGGAATCACCCTTGGCAGTGCTCAGGAGACCATATGGGATGTTGGGAATCGAACCCGGGTCGGCCGCGTGCAAGGCAAACGCCCTACCAGCTGTGCTATCACTCCAGCCCCCCTCATGTCTTTCTAAGTAAATTCCATTCAAGAAAAACTATCTTGCTTCACTAAACAACAGATAAATAATAAAAATAATTTAAAAAAATTAATCTCATCCACTGCAAGGATGAGAGCAAACCATCTACAAATTGAAGTTGGCTCGTGCACTCCTGGGAATTCCTGAGACCTGGTCCTTCTGGGGGCTGGCCCGTACTCTGTGGGAATGAAGGAGGTTTCTGGGACTCTGAGGATCTGTAATTGCCACAAAATGATACGTGCATTTCTTACACATGTGGGATAGTGTGTGTATGTGTGTGTGTGTGTGTGTGTATGTGTGTGTGTGTATGAGCAGTGGTGTCAGGGTTCAAATCCAGTGCCTGCCCCATGCAAGGTAAGTGCTCTACTTCCTGTGCATCACTTAGTTGACATGATACAGACAGAGCCCAGCTTTTGCAGATTGAGTGCCCCGACTCAAAATCTCTGGACTGACAGCAATCACCTGTGTAGCTTTGTGGGATAGTTGATGAACTTGGGTTTATGAACATGAGACAATCCCCATGTCCAGAGATCTGGGAGGATGCAGCATCAGGTCTGTGAATGAAGCAGCACCCATAGGCGCATCCACAGAAGGTCGTGGAGTCCACGAGGACTGCTTCATCTTCGTCTGAACCCACCAGGAACCCAGGGCTACCACGGGAACAGTCCTCGACACAGTAGAGAGAGAACTTCCTGTGGCATTTGGGCCCAGTGACATCCACGTGAGGGGACCCGGGGAAGTCGTGGATTTAGGTTTCCACCCTTGCATTGTTGGTCTGGCGTGGAGGTGAAGAACGAGAGCATTGAGTCCGGAACTTGCCTGGGACTCCTGGCCTGGCCCTCTGGACAGTGTCTCTGCCCTGCCCGCTGTTCTTCTTGGGCTCAACGCGGGATGGTATTCGTACCCCAGACATGGAGTCAGTTCCTCTTTGTAAAGTGCTTTTCGGGAAAAGTGCCTGGCACCATGGGAGGCATTACATAAACATTCGGTAAATGGAGAGTTCAAATAAATAATGAAACCAGAGCAGAAGGGCATTTCAAGAGAGACAAATGGTCCTGCATCTGAGTCAGCAATCAGAACTGGATTTAAAAAAAAAAAAGAAAAAAAGCCAGTTTGTCCCCAAATATTAAGGAGGGCAGAAAGATACTCGGCTGTGGTTTGTTTGACATCTCTTTGGGATATCTCAGGCTGATCCAGGGTTTCTCAACTTCCGCATTTGACATTTGAGGCAGAAAAATTCTTATTGTGGGGGCTTGTGCTGCCCGTGGCAGGAAGTAGAGCAGCGTCCCTGCCCTGTGCCAGCTGCGTGCCAATCCCACTTGTGCCCTTCCCGCTCGTCCAAGTTGTGAGGACCTAAGAAAAGTCTCCACACTCTGCCATAAAAGGTCTGCAGGGGACAGGAATCTGGCCCAGCCATCGGTGTCCTCGTAGGAGGTTGATGATGCGTTTACAGTTCATACCAGGCTATTAAAACCACACTCCTCGTGCTTTGAATACAGCCCGTGTCTTGGGTGGAATTGTTAAAATCATTATATTAGTTTTCATTTTTGCAGCATATTTCATGGCTCTGGTTTTCATACTTCACAACATTTTACAATCTCAATGTTTTCCCAAGAAAGAAATAGATTACCTAATTTAATAACTCTGCTGGTAAAGCGCGTGAGTGAGGCCCCTGAGATTTAGACTCAAGCCTCACTCATATCTGCGGGACTGAGAACTCTCAGAACAGAGCATTGTTCGTGGAGATGGCAGACTGTAATTTTAGAGATGCCCAATAAAAGTAATCACCGAAGTAGCTCCACTTGGTGCAGTTTTTATCATTTTTAGCAAGAATAAAACTAATCAAAAGAGTGTTTATTTTAATTATGCATGAAGTCACAGAAAAAAAAAGAATAAGTAAGTGATCGGCCATCCCCAGACAATTGAATTAGTTGTTCCCTGTTCTTATTTCACTTTGTTGTAGTAAAACTGTTTTGTCTCTATTTCCAGTTACTGATTTCTTTCTTTGGTTTAAACATGTGGTCAGCTCACATGACTCAACTTGAACTTTTCTTTCTCTCTCTTTCTTTCTTTCGTGTATGTGGAAAGCACGTGAACTTTTCATTCCACATAATGATGGTTTTCCCAGAACATAGTTTGTTTGCTAAAAAATGAATTATTCCTGGTCGATTCCTGGATTTATCTGAACAGTACGTGAGCCTACTCGTTCCTGCATCTGCATTGACATCCTAACTGCCCCTGTCCAAGCTCCTACCAAGCCTTCCGTGTCCTCGGGAACCTTCTCCAGTATTACCAGGGAGGTGCTCCCAGTTGGTCACCAGAGGGCAGATGGTGGGGTTCACCTAAAAATGGCTCCGGGCACCTTGGTTCTTGGTGTCCTTCCTCTTTCTGATATGGTCGGCAGTGAGACAGGTGAGATTCCCATAGATCCATTCAGGAAAATTCCATGGCCATTCAGATGGGGAGGATTTAGCCTGCTGAGCCTTCTGTAAACTCTCCCACAACGTGAGTTTGCCAGGTAGCTCCAGAATACTCATTAGAATTTATCTCCAGCCCACTTTGCAACAGTAATTTCTAGAATCAGCGGATCATCAGAATGCCCTGTTAGTTTTTTTTTAAAAAAAAAAAGAAAGAAAAAACCTGATTTCTGGGTCTTTCCCTGCATCACTTTTACTGAGAAAGTCTGTGAACAGGTTCAGGAACATTTATGATTAATATGTAATATTTATATATACAAACATGTGTGTACATAAAATGTTTAACCAGAATTGCCCACATGATTGTTATCATTAACCAGCCACATCATGATTTATAGTCTTAAGGACTTGATAAATTGTGCAAAAGCGAATATGGGTATTTTTCAGTCTAATTATTATCACTGTATCACTGTATTGCTGTCATCCCATTGATCACTAATTTGCTTGAGCGGGCCCAGTAACATCTCCATTTATCCTAGCCCTGAGATTTCAGCAGCCTCTCTTTACTCATCCTTCCCAATGGTTCTGCATTAGAGGCTCTTAAGGGTCAGGGGAATGAGAGTCGTCATTGTTACTGTATTTGGCATATGAATATGCCACAGGGAGTTTGCCAGGCTCTTCCATGTGGGCAGGAAACTCTTGGTAGCTTGCCAGATTCTCCAAGAGGGAGAACTAGGCTATCAGATGTTGCTCGGCTGCATCGCCTCAGGACCTGATTTTATAGTCTCTGGATGTTGACCATTGATGGGATTACACAGCGCCAGAGGCAGTTTCTGGGTGTGACTGCCTAGCTACTGGAAAATGGGGAATCTGGGTGGAAGAGGCCCAGTCCCCATCCGAGCAGCCTTGGAAATCTCAGCCCTGGTCTCGAACACCTGGGTTCCTCTGCTGGTTCCTTCATGCATGAGGCTCGTCCAAACGAGTCTAATTATTATAGTACATAATATTAATATAAGGTAATATCTTTAGCCTAGTTTCTGTTTATATTTCGTTTTAAATCTTAAAAATATAATTGCCCCAAGGGATAAGATGTCATGTTAGACTTTTCTATCAATTTATCCTAATTGATGTTTAATTAATGTTTAAAACTCTAGAAAAATATCCTCTACGTGAGGATAATGGAAATGGAAAAATTGAAATTCTTATCAGTATCATTAAAAATGATATACCTACATTAGATTATATAAATTGATGTATTCTAGCAGGGCTAGAGAGATAACACAGGGGTTAAAGCACTTGCCTTGTATATAACTAACCCCTGTTAGATCCCCAGTACTGTGAATGGTCCCCAAGTGCCACCACGAATGATCCCTGAACACTCCCTCTGAAAAAAGTTTTAAAATACATTTTTTTTTTACTCTGCCCTAAATTCTTTACCAACATGACCTCCATTGCCCTCATTGGACAGATTAGGAGGTTAGAAAATGTTGTCTCGATATAGGGTGGGGGGAAAAGTGGAGAATCCTAATATCCAGACTGGCTCCATGTTTGTTTTGTGAATAGGGGCCACTCCCAGCGATGCTCAGGGGTCCCTCAGCCATGCTGTCGGGAGGGACATGCAGAGCAGGGCTTGAACTCAGGGACACACACACACACACATATTCCCCAGTCCTTTGAGTCTGCTCCCCAATCCTGTTTCGTTTCAGAGGTGACTCCAAACCACTTCAGGAACTTTCTCCTCTTCCCCCTGCCCTCAAGGGTCAGTGTCAGGGTAGGGGAGAGAGGAAGGTTGAGGTTTCACTCTGTCTCTTTCTAAACACATGGTCTCCACCTCACAGGCTTTTTGAGTCCTGGATGACTGTGAGTTTGGACGGGGTGTTCCTGGTTACTGTCTCCTGAGTGGAAAGACACACACGTGGTCTTTCTCATGCCTGCAGTTGAGTCATCTACAGGAGCGAGCGCTCTGTAAAGTCTCCTGCAGAAAGCCCTGCCTAGAGGGCTCCAATGTGCCTCGTGAAGATGACCGGGAAGTAAAGCCCTCATGTCACTTTTCAGTTTTCCTAAATACTATTTACAAAATGATTGAAGCAAGCCCCAGGGACTCGATCCAGCACAAAGCCTGCTGAATGTTTAAGTAGTTGCTCCAGAATGTGTTGAAATAGCATCAAAATCTTGTGCTGGCAGCGGGACACTTCCTGTTTCTGCCGAATCCCTGTTAGCATGCAGCGAGAGGAGGCTTTGATAAAGTATGCTGAAGCAAATCCAGAGCTGTTTTATGGCATTCTTGGGCTTCTTAAAGAGACAAGGAATTTTAATCACATGAATTTATGGAAGTGGAGCCTTTTTTTTTTTCCTCCCCCATGTTCTGGGTTTGTATCAGGCTTTTTGTAGGAGATGATCCATCGTGGAAATTGAGCCTTTGGAGGAAGATCTGCTTTTAGAATGAAAAGGAGCACTTGCTTTGTGCCTGGAGGAAGCTGGCTGAGACATGATGGTGTTGGCCTGGCTATTACCCAAAAGTCAAGAAGCAGCAAATAGGAGGAGGATGGAGAGGAAAGAGCCCCCTTTTAGAGTGAGTGGGAAGGTGGGAAGGTAAATTAGTAGCCACTAAGGAGGGAAGTGTGAAATTCCCAGCTGGATGAAGGACAGAAGTGTCTGAAGATCCAGCCATTCCGGGTCTGCTATTCCCAGAACACGGAGCACTGCTTTGGAAAGATAGGTACCTTTGTTCCTGCAGCATCGTCGGCGACTGGTGAGTCATGGAAAGGACCTGAGTGGCTGCTGGCAGGTGAATGGAGCAGGAAGGTGTGATCACCTGATCACCGTACATGAGGGAATCCAACTCTTTTGTAACAACATGAATTCTCACCATTGGCAGCCACCAGGATGGATAGAGGCTGTCAACTGGGTCAACGGGGAAAAGAGCCCCCAAAAGAACAGAATATGATTTCACCACTTTTTTCTTTAGGTGAAGAATAAACACGTGAATAATGGCAACAAAGCAAGGAGAACAAAATTCTAGCTATCCTAGCCAAAGATTGGTGGTGACCAGCCAGGGGAGGGGGACCAAGGGTGGGTGAAACAGGCAAAAGGGGCCAGTTGTGTGGTAGACATGAGTGAAAACTACTTGTGCTGGTGGTAGTCAGGATGCAGTGTACACAGAGTGTATACAGATACTGGACCATAATTTTGTACACACAGAACTGATGTCATGCCTCAATCAAATCTTATTTTTTTAAGAAAAAGTAAACTCTAGAAAGACATGATCAATCTTTTTCATGTAACTCGCCTTCCTTTTTGCCTTGCTCTCTGAGTTTTGCCATCCGCTCATCCAACTCCCCAAAGAGCTTACCATCCGATTGTAATTACTCGTGTCCTAAAGGGAGTCCCTCTGGAAATCCATTTATTTACTGTTGTGCTGGACCAGCAAGGAGACAGCCACCTGCACAGAGGAAAGGTGATTATGTGAATGAAGAAAAGAGAATGATTTTCCTCGGAGGAGAGAATGCATTAGCATAAGACACGCCGGCTGTGATGAGAATCAGACTGTGAACTCAATATCTGACAGAGCCAGACGACGGCACAGGGGTGATGGGTCTATAAGCGCCTTTTCCTGGTGCAATGACCAGTATGGCAAAGGGTGGGCTTCCCATACATGGCCAGGAAGATAACAAGACTATTCTGAAAAGGAAAAAAAATCTGGAGACTCAGTTGGGTGCACGTGTGTGAAGAACTTTGACAGTAGCCTGTGAGGGGAGTGGGTGTGTTCGTGTTTATGTGTGTGTCATGCATCTACGTTCATTGGAACATTTCGGAATATTTTTAGACATCTTGGCACATGAGAGAATAGGTATCAGGCATACGTGCTTCATTCTTTCCCAGAGATGGAATCCACCTAGATGCCCACAACAAATTACTGGATGAAGTAGCAGTGACCTGTGGATTTCAGAAAAAAAAAAAAAAGATAAAATTCTGCTTTTGGAGATAAAACTGAATGCAACTTGAAAGGGTTATGCTGAGTGAAATAAGGAAGTGAACAAGCATTATTAGTTAGTTGCACTCACGTGTGAAATGTAAATATAACTAAAGCAGATGAAGTGAAAAGAAAAATCCACACTAATGCAGAGACTCAGTAAAAACCGTGGTAGCTATGGAGGATAGTGGAGGAGCAAAGGGGTGATGGGAGGGATGAGCTAAAAGGCTCTTCTTAGAGTTTGCCCTTTTTTTCCCAAGGGGTTGGGTTTGGGGCCACACCTGGCGGTGCTCAGGACTTACTCCTGGCTCTGTGCTCAGCGATCACTCCTGGTGGACATTTGGGAGCGAGTCCACACGGGGAGCTTTGAGACTGGACCCCTGAAGTTCTGTGTTTTTGTAACCCAAATGGGGTACAAAATGGGTGCCTTCATCACCATTACAAAAATGGCCAGGAGGACACAATCAGATCAGAGATGGTACATCAGTTTGATTTGTAATGCCGCCACAAGGAAAGAGCTGCGCAAGTAATCACTGTGAGGTCATGTGGAGAAAGATGTTGACGCCACGTCAAACTCTGTGAAAAAGAAATGCATCCAACAGGGTGATTTTGACCATGGCTAGAAGAAGGACGCGGGGCATTGAGTGCCGCACATCCCATTCTCGTCACTGACCTCAGTGGTGAGTTTTAAATTCAAGGCCCATAGCAGTGCTTGTCCAGATTGCCCCTCCGAGGAGCCCCGTCTGTGGTCGGTCAACTCACACACTCTTGTTTTTGTCTTTAGACCTCAGTACGGCGGCAGGTTCTGCCCGGGTCTGAGCCGTCTCTACCAGCTGTGCAATACGGACCCTTGCCATGGAAACAGCCTGGATTTCCGAGCCCAGCAGTGCGCGGAATATAACAGCAAACCTTTCCGGGGGTGGTTCTACAAGTGGAAACCGTACACCAAGGTGGAAGGTAAGAGGAACAGCTGCACGTCACACATGCATGTCAGTGTGGGCCAGAGGCGGGAGCACTGTGCAGGCCAGAGATTTTTAGCGTTTAGTTCTTCTAGCATTTTTTTAGCATTTGCTTTTTTTAGCATTTCCCCACACTCCACTGAATGCCTCCTCCTTTTTTTTTTCATTCATTTCCAGAGGATTTGTTTATTTTTCCACACTCCCTCCTCCCCCCCCACACACGACACCCCTTGCCTCCCACATCTGTAAGCCCAAGGATTCATGTGTTTGGAATGTACTTAGGTTTCTAAACTTACCTTTGACATTTCAGCAATTAAGTCTCCCAGGGATGTTAATTGAAATGGGTATGAATTGTGCAGACCAGAAACTCATGAAACTGTATATGCCTCTTAGAGACACCCCATTTGGGAACTGACAGTCAGTCACAGTGGTGGCAAGGATTGGGGAGTGTACATACATCCATACTCACATTACACACACACACACATTTAAAACTCTAAAACTCAACTTACTATAGCTTATATATAACTAAGGTTAGAGATATGGCTTGTATTTTAAAAAATTCATTAGGTTTTATTTTTTACTAAGTAGCACACTTGTTTTTGTTACCACTGTCACTGTCCTCCCGTTGCTAATCGATTTGCTCAAGCGGGCAACAGTAACGTCTCCATCGTGAGACTTATTGTTACTGTTTTTGGCATATCGAATACGCCACAGGGAGCTTGCCAGGCTCTGCCGTGCGGGCGAGATACTCTCGGGGAGCTTGCCAGGCTCTCTGAGAGGGATGGAGGAACCGTGCCAAGGCAAACGCCCTACCCGCTGTGCTGTTGCTCCAGCCTTTGTTTTTGTTTTTTTTGTTTTTGATATAAAGTTTGTAAACTTTGCAAAAGCAGTCCTTGTTCTGGTGGTTTTCCTACCCTTCAAACCTGTTGTCTTTGGGCAGGAAGCTCCTCCTTGCCTCCCTGGAAAAGGACTCGAATCCACGGGCACATGTGTGGAGCGGGAAGTTCAGATCGCAATCTGATGACATGTGCCAGGAGCCTAAGGTTGGGCATGGGGCCCGTGGCTAAGCTCAGAATGACCCCAGGCCCAGCCCAGGAGTGACCGTGGGGTATGCATGCGCAGAGAACCTTCCCTAGAGGTTGCAGCTCGCTGACTCCAGCCGCAGGAGTTGGGGGCCCGCCATATGCTGGGCTCCCCAGAAGCACCCGAGCACACTGGACCATTCTGAGGTCAGTGTCTCGGGTGGACATCGAGAGGCATCTATAGATGTTTGGTGTGGAGAAGGAACTCTGCGGTTTACCTTCTAGAAACCTAAAGAATGGGGGCCCGAGAGATTCAGGGGTTAAGGCACATGCCTTGCATACAGCCAACCCCAGTTCAGTCCCTGGCACTGCATGATCTCGTGAGCACCACCAGGAACAGCCTGGGAGGTGCCCAAGCACCCCAGGGCACTACCGCAGCCCTGGTCACTCTCCTGAGCAGTGCTCAGAAGGCCCCCTCAAAAATTCAAGAGTCTAGGGGCCAGAGTGATAGGACCGCAGGTAGGGTGCTTGCCGTGCACCCTGCAGACCTAGGTTTAGTCCCCAGCACCCTCTATGTTCCTCCAGGCCTGCCAGGAGTGATCCCTGAGAGCAGAGACAAGAGTGAGAAGCCCTGAGCACTGCTAGGCGTAGCTCAAGAATGGGGAAAAACAATCCAAGAAGGGTTCAATATATAAATTGCTCCGGGAAGAGGTGGCGTCCGGACCGAGAGTTTCCCGGCCCTGCCCTCCTCCCAGGGCTGGAGTGATAACACAGCAGGTAGGGCATTCGCCTTGCACGTGGCCCACCCAGGTTCGATTCCTCTGCCCCTCTCGGAGAGCCCAGCAAGTTGCCAAGAGTATCTTGCCTACCCAGCAGAGCCTAGCAAGCTACCCGTGGTGTATTCGATATGCCAAAACAGTAACAAGTCTCACAATGGAGACATTACTGGTGCCTGCTTGAGCAAATCAATGAGCAACGGAATGACAGTGACAGTGACAGTGACAGTGACAGCCCTCGTCCCAGAGCTCACCGTGCCTATTTGTGAGCTTGGGCCTCCATCGGGTCCACGCCTGGCACCCCCAGCCCTGGTTTATGCCTCAGTGGTGGTTGGCAGCACATGAATTTCCATCGTGAGCCAGTGCTTGAGCCTCTTTCTCCCTGCAAGAATTTCTGTTCCCAGAAGTTGGAACCATTGCCTAAGGCTTAAGCCAGCTCGTCTCTCCTTCATCTGCGAACCAGCTCTTGGCATACATTTGTAACTGCGAGAATGAAGGCAAGAAAGAACTGTTCGAAATGGGCACTGTGTTCCCTTGAGAACTAGTAGCTTTCCGTCATGAGAGGCATTCATTCTGTCCAGACCCGAGCCAGTACCAAGACAGCACGCCTGGCGGCAGGGTGTCATGATCCATCCCAACAGGTAAAGATGTAGCTTCGCAGGATGCAGACTCTGGCCATTCCATGCTTCTTAGGGTCCTTCTTTTCTCTTGCCCTCTGGCCTGTGTTCTATGTTAGGACAGTTCTTAGCTGGCCTGAAGCCATAACACACCATATGAGGTGCCAGGGATGGAGTCGGGGTCGGCTGCTATTTTGTGCAGAGCCGACCCGGTACCCATCGTACCACCTATGATCCCCTGAGCCCCACCAGGAGTGATCCTTGAGCCCAGATCCAGGAGTAAGCGCTGAGCACATCCCCCCCAATCCCTCCACAAGCTTGTTCTTGGCCTTTCCCACATTCTGTCTTTCATCCAGATCCAGTGTTTATGGAATTCATTCTGTTATCACCTCTTCAGTAGGTCCCGTGCTGAAGCTGTTAGAAGAAACGTGAAGGAAATGAGTGTGTAACTTGGAAGACGTTTCTCAGTGCTTTTGCAGGTTGGGTTGCAGTTTTTACCAGGGAGGGATCAGGCCACTTCCTTCCCTCACGGCTCAGATGTTGACTGGGCACTTAGGAAGATCAGGCCCACCGGTGAACGCAGCTGGGCGTGCACTGAGCAGAAGCAGCCCTAGCCTGACGCCCACACATCCTCACGGGGCAGGGGGGACAGCGTAGGGGAGGCCCCCTCTCCCACCCTCTTTGAAACATTCCTTGGAACTTGAGGGTGCTGTGTTGTTGGAGCAAGGGGAGTTTTGACGCCGAAGTGTTGATTCCATCCCACGATAAGATCCGAGCGTGTTTTTTTTTTCCTCCTACATTTCTCCTGGATTCATTTGTGAACTCGACTCTAAGTGTGTTAGGGAAACGGCGCTTTGCAGCACCCTAGCATCCCTGATCTCCAATATCACATGCAAACATTAGAAGCCATAAGTAAAACAGATTCCTAGGCAGGAGGAACACTTTGCCTGTCTCGGCACGGCTGTGCATTGGGGCCCTCGTGATCTGACCTCTTTGCTGTTGAAGTTGGCTTTGATTGAGCCGTTTTATATCACACAACTATTTGCAAACTGTTTACACACTCGTTGTAAATCTGTTGTCAGACGTCTCTCCCAGTGCCGCCTCCGCACAGTCTCCTGTGAGAAACATCATCTGGAATTCCTGGCCCAGGAGGACCGTGTTTAGCAGTTGGCATAGCAACCCCCTTTCTGAACTCACGCGCTCTGTAAATGAAAGGCTCTTTACTTTGTGCTGATGGTGCCAGACTCTTTTTAGGGACCCGCGGGTCAATACAAGTCCCCAGTGTTTAGCCTTTAGGTCTGCTTCGTTTGTTTCCACAGTGGGGTTGTTGTCAGTGTGTTTTGTGCACTTTGCCCTTCTGCCATTTTTCCACCCCAAAGTACCTTCCCCCACCCCCTTTTCAGACTGTCCAAATAAATGTTAAGAGTATGTCACTTGCTAAGACTCCATCAGTAAACTGTAACCTTTGGACCAAGCCTGACTCTATCTTTCTGAAGTTTAACTAGCAGGGCTAGGTAGAGAATAGGGGTTAAGTCACTTGCTCTAGGTCACTGATCCTGGTTCAATTCTCAGCAATTTAGCTCTGGTTCCCTTAGCTCTGCCAGGAGTGACCCCAGCCACCCCCCCGCAATACATAAATATTTTTTAAATAAAGTTTAACCAAAACATAGCATAGTCCATTGATATAAATTGTCTAAAATATTCACTAGCCAAGGGAAGTGTCTACTCAGCTCCCTGTTCTTATCTGCCACGGCCATTGCCAAGGTTCAAAAAAAAATTCTTGGCTATTGAGCAGTTTTATCTGTATTAGTAAATGAGTATCATATTTTCAAGGCCATATCATCTTCATTGGATGCATGTCAGGATGGCTGAGTGATCTAAGGCACCAGACTCAAGTTCCTACTTCTCGCCCCGGGATCTTCTGGTCTCTGTATGGAGGCATGGGTTCAAATCCCACTTCTGTTACTTCTCTTTGGGTCAGAGTGAAAGTACAGTGGGTGAGGCGCTTGCCTTTTACACAGCTGACCTGGGTTGGACTCCTGGCAGCACATATGGTCCCCAGAGTCCCACCGGGAGTAATTCCTGAGTGCAGAGCCAGGAGTCAGATGTGAGAACAGCTGGGGCCTACACACACCCCCCAAATAAAGCAAAAAATATAATATGCATTTATTCATATAGTCTCTCACTCTCTCTCTCATACACACACATACACACACACATGCACACATGTGTGCACTCACGCACGCACATAGAGACACACACACACACACACACACCTCAAAGCCTGCATGGTAAATTTCACTTTACTTTCACTTTATTTTGATAACATTCAATATTTCAACAAAAAATTCACTATTATTGATTTGGAGTAAAGTGAAATTTACCAGTTACACGTGCGGGGTGGGGGACTGGGGAGGTGGGGGGAAGGGGGGAGGTATATCATGATTCTTGGTGGTGGAATATGTGCACTGGTGAAGGGATGGGTGTTTGAGCATTGTATAATTGAGACTTAAACCTGAAAGCTTTGTAACTTTCCACAGGGTGAATCAATAAAAGAATTAAAAAAAAAGAAAGAAAGAGATTGCTATAGGGCTTTAAAAATATATGTGTATTAATAAATATTAATATTAATAATTATTTTACATTCACTTAAAAAAAATGGTATTTTCCATATTCATTCTCATAGTTTTCCGAGTTAACTTGCCCACTCAGTAGGTCATGTGCTACGGTTTCCCCTTGACTCTGTGCCCGTTGTTCTCTTTCCTTCTAGAGGAAGACCGGTGTAAACTGTACTGCAAGGCCGAGAACTTTGAATTTTTCTTTGCCATGTCTGGAAAGGTGAAGGACGGAACTCCTTGCTCTGCCAACAAAAATGATGTTTGTATCGATGGGATTTGTGAAGTAAGAGAACATTTCTGCTTTGGGATGTGTGAGCATGCCGGGATTTCCTCTTTGCCAGTGCATACTCTGAGAAGTGTTCCAGAAATTCTGAATCTGGACAAAAAAGCAAGGGTCCCGGGCGGTGATGGGGTTGGGCCGGGGCACCTCCATTTCTGAGTGGAGGTGAGAACAGGCTTCAGGCTTCCTCTCTGTTTTGGCCTGAGCCCATATCAATTTCCTATTTCTCGCTCCATTCTGGGAATTCCTATTTCTTGCTCCATTTCCTATTTCTATTTCCTATTCTTGGAGCGAGAACTTTTCTATTTCTCACTCCATTCACAAGCAGAATGGGGATAACAAAGGCTCCGTTCTCCCTTATGTTGTAGATGTGGCAAAGGCATGAGAAATGTATGTGCGCCTCACCCACTTCCGTGTTTTCGGAGTCCACTGGTGATCAGATGATCTCTCTTATCTGTGGTCTCCAGAATAACAGGACAGGGAAGGCAGGAGATCCCACCAGGGGATGCCTGAGCACCCTGGGCCCTAGATGGCAGAGATGAGGACGGGAAGGTGGTGTAGAGGGACCCCTGCCTTTGGTGCTGCGACAATGTTATTCATGTTGTAAAAGGCTAGTTTGCCTTTCTCTCAGGGTATATGCTTTCCCTTTAAATTTGATGTATTAAATTAAAAGAGCTCTCAGATGTATTTTTTTCTCTCCTGGGGGTGGTGGTCCCAGCATTTTTAGGTTTCAGGGGTCGAGCTAACCCGAGTAAACTCATCTGCTATTAGCAACCAGGGAGACTTTATCCCACGTTTGCAGAGCAAGAATCTAAGCCTCATGGTCAGGACAGAACGTGCCTAGCTAGCCATGATTCTCTTAATGACAGAAGAGGGGCCAGACCCCCATGGCCACCCCAACCTCGCCCATCATCAGATGGGAGTTGGTGCTCCCCAGGGTTCTGTGAATGAGCACAGCCCCTGGCTTCCAGGTTATTCTCAGCTGCTGCTCTGTGATTTGACTCACAGTTGATGTTTTGGTTTTGGTTTGTTTCTTATTTTGGTCGCAGCCAGTGGGATGTGACCATGAACTTGGCTCTAAAGCAGTGTCGGATGCCTGTGGAGTTTGCAAAGGTGATAATTCGACGTGCAAGTTCTACAAAGGCCTGTATCTCAACCAGCACAAGGCAAATGGTAAGAGACATGGCCGCCCCCCACCCCCCCACACACACATACACACAACCCCCCGTTGAGGCTGGTGCCTCCCAGCCCTCTCTGCTGTGCAAGCCGGAGTCACACTCTGTGTGGCCCAGCCTCAGACCTGCTCTGCTGACACCCCGGAGACCACAGCTCTGGACTGGGGGCTGCCTTCAGGAGGGAGGGCAGATGTGTGAGTGGGAACTTGTGCCTCAGCGGATGGCACACAGGTACCCTCTACTTGTGCAGTCTCCTGGGTGCTCTGGACTCAGGTGCCAGGATAATACTTGCAGCGGTTTGAGAACATGGAAATCAAGTGAAACATGGTGTCTCCTGACTTCTAGGTCCTTCTAGAGTCATAAGTACACTCACTTATGACTCAGTTTCCAGAAAAATCTAGACTTCTTGTAGAGGACATAGATGAATGTGTCGTCCCCAAATGGCTTTTAAAAGCTGTGGAGAACGAAAGGTCCTAAGGTTCTTCTAGGTTGATTTTGTGTTGGGCGGGTGGACAGAGATGGGTGATAAGGATCTCACCCACCAGGACTGAGGGGCACTCCCACCCAGTGATGCTTAGACCTAATGACTCACTGTTTGGTGACCATCAAGGCTACACCCAGTGTTGCTCAATGACCAGGTGGTATCAAGGGATCAAACTCAGGGACCCACGTGTGTGCTCTAGGCTAAGGGCATATGCTCTACCCCTTAAGCCAAATTCCTGTCTCTGGGTAGATTTTTTTTAAGCATTCTTTAGTTTTGTGGTGCTTATTCTGGAAATGAAGAGTGACAGAGTGACTCTCCTATTTATTTCCTTACCCACCACACACACACACACATACACACATGCAAGTATGTACACATGCACACGTGTGTGAAGCATATGTTTATTTTCTCTCTGGTGTTCCTACCACTTGGACCTTGAAACAGTGCATCACTTTTCTCTTCCAAGAGGAGGAACAGGTGTCACTGATTGATGCAGACACCCCATTTTGTCACAAGGGGCCCTGGGCCTTTCCAGTTGCCCCTCTCCAAAGCACAGTGTGGAAACCTTGTCTCCCCCACTGCAGAATATTACCCGGTGGTCACCGTCCCTGCGGGAGCCTGGAGCATTGAGATCCAGGAGCTTCAGATCTCGTCCAGCTACCTGGCAGTTCGGAGCCTCGGTCACAAGTATTACCTCACGGGGGGCTGGAGCATCAACTGGCCTGGGGAGTTCCATTTCGCCGGGACCACCTTCGAATACCAGCGCCCCTTTAACCACCCAGAACGCCTGTCTGCACCAGGACCCACCAACGAGACGCTGGTCTTTGAAGTAAGCCCTTCTGTTCCTTGAGTTCCCAGTGGTTAGTGATGCCCGTCCTCCTAGTTCTAACATGTCTCCTCAGGGTGCAAAGGGGAGAGACAGACACTTGAGCCAGGGAAGAGAACAGGGACCCCACAGGCGTCCTGGAGAATGTGTGTTTCCAGGCTGATGGCCTAGCAGTACACTTGGCTGTCAAAAGTGCGCCATCAGGGGCTGGAGCAATAGTATAGCGGGTAGGGCTTTTGCCTTGCACGAAGCCTACCCAGGTTCGATTCCCAGCATCCCATATGGTCTCCTGAGCACTGCCAGGAGTAATTCCTGAGTGCATGAGCCAGGAGAAACTCCTGTGCATCACTGGCTGTGACCCCAAAAAGCAAAAAAACAAAAAGTGTGCCATCTTTAAGTCGTATTTTCCTTGGGGTCTGCTCCCTTCGTGGCCCACTGTGACTGTTCACTCCACGGGTTCACATTGCAAACCAACTTGTATGTGACTGATGGGCAATACTAATGATTAATTCATCCATGTCCCTGCAGATGGCTCTAGAAGGCATTCATAAATGTGTCTTCTTGGTTCCTGGATAACATCTTTTGGTTTGCTTCTCCTAGTTGGTAAATCCTGTACGTTTCCCCATTTTTCGGGGCTGGGGTTGATTATTGGTCTTCCAGAGAGAGCTATTTGCTTCGGGTTGTGTTGCTGCTTACTGAGCACCTACGTAACCAGGCTCTCGTGTGAAGTTGTTTTGCTCTCCAATTTAGCACTCGTGAGACCAGGAGAGGATACTGACCTCAGAGAGGAGGGAGAAGCTGTGCCGTAGTGCCGAGCATGCTTCCCCGACATGCCTGACTGGCACACTGTGAGGGAAGCCAGGCGCACTGGTTCCAAACCTCTTTCCACCTTGAAGGACATGACCACGCGCCTGTCCAAGCACAGGTGGTTCTCAAAGGCAACCTGTGAGGTCCACTGTTATTGTTGTGTTTCTGTGACTATTATTGATGCTGGCAGTAACCAGCAAAGATACTGGAGAGAGTTTTTTGTGGTTCTTTTTTTTTTCCACTTTTTGGGTCACACCTGGTGATGCACAGGAGTTTCTCCTGGCTCTGCACTCAGGAATCTCTCCTGGCGGTGCTCAGGAGACCATATGCGATGCTGGGAATCGAACCCGGGTCAGCCGCGTGCAAGGCAAATGCCCTACCCTCTGTGCTATCGCTCCAGCCCCAAGATTTTTTTAAACACGATAAAAGCTGGAACACGGGCTTCTTAGTCGATGCCTACATGGTGCAGACTTAAGTGTGCAGTCTTGGGGCTGGAGCAATGGTACAGTGGGGAGGGCGTTTGCAAATGCAGCCAACCCAGGTTCAATCCCCAGCATCCCATATGGTCCTCCATTCACAGCCAGGACTAATTCCTGAGTGCATGAGCCAGGAGTAACACGTATGCATTGCTGGGTGTGACCCCCCCCAAAAAAAAAAAAACAGAACAAAACAGAACAAAACAAATAAAATAAAGTAGCTGCTCTTTTAAAAAAAAATGTGTGCAGTCTTGACCCGACCTTAGCCTTAGGGTTCTGGGAACCACCAAGGCCACACCAGGTGGTTCGGGGAGGCAGGGGTTTGGGGTGGGGGTTGTCAGATGATGCAGAAGATGAAACTTTGACCTGTGCCTGTGCTTTGAGCTCTCTGCCCAGGCCAAACTCTTAATTAGTTACATAACTTGGGCAAGTTTCTTAACCATGGTTATCTCTTAATGCCCATATTTGTCACCCGGCCAAACAGCTCTAGATATTCTTAGCACTTGCAGAAGGACAACTTAAGACATGTTTATTGTTTCCAGAGCATCATTAACAAGATCACCATTTTTGCCCCCTGAGCACATCCCACAGGTATTAACAAAGAAACCTCTAGACATGCGTAGTACCTGCTGTGGCTCACCACAGGCCAAATACAGCTCCTGGGTCTGCAAATGTTAAATCAAAAGGTTCATATCAGGGGATTTTGACAGTTCTAAGTAAAAGAGGGATTCCAGATCCTATTCCATATCTAAGTTAGTGGGCCAGAGTATGAGTGTTTGCCTTGCACGTGACCGACCCTGGTTCTATCCCCAGCATCCTATGTTTCCCTGGGCCCCCCAGAAGTGATTCCTGAGTGCAGAGCCAGGAGTAACCCTTGAGCACCACCAGGTGTGGCCCCCCAAGACAAAGCGAAACAATCTGAGTTTGCTATCCAGGCTCTAAGTTTTGACATACTTTAACTTCCCCTCATCTTACCAACTTGAGACACCACTTGTCATTCCCTGTATGTATGGGCTGGGAGATCCCTGAATATCTCACAATGCTTTTTTACAGAAATGTTCCTCCAGGGGCAGAGAGATTGCACGCACCTGACTCAGGGTCCATCCCAGCACCATATACAGTCCCTTGAGCACAGGACCACAAGTAGATTCTCATCACCGTTGGGTACTGCCCCAGCAGAAAAGATCCTTCCAACCCTCTCAGCATTTCCAGAGGTTGAGAGCTGGAACCCCAAATCCAACTTGAATATAAAATGGGGGTGGCTTGGGACTCAATGAATCCAGTCCCTGAAATCACACTTTAGGTAATCTTAAGACATGCTCTCCAGTGAAAGATTTCTGGGAATTTTCTAACCCATTATTTTCCTAAATAAACAAACAAGTCTGATTTCTATCAAGCATCTGAGCCTCAGATATGCAGACACATTTTGGGTGTTCTTTTCTAAGAGAGATATTTTACTCGCAAGGCTGTCGTAGAGCAACATAGGCTTGTTAAATTTTTGAACCATCACTAAACAAATAGACACAGAATAAATTCGGTACCTACAAAATAAATCAGGCAGCAGGTGTCTTAGCATTTTGGCCCTGCCATCATTCCTGCTGAGATGTGGGTTCCTAACCACTCCAGGACACAACCATTCTTTTTCCTTGTCCCTTCTCATTCTAGCTTTGTTCGTAAACATGTCACTGAAGTGCAGTAAATTTCCACTCGTTTCCAGACACCGTCTGCAGAAAACTACCAAGAAGATTAGGCTAGAAATAATGGTGTGCACCCAAGCAAATGACAGGGCTCCTGCATTGAGAGAAGCCGGAGCACCCTTGGCTTGCACGGTGCTAATGAATAAACCTGTACATTTGCGAGGGGTCAGTTTCTTCCCATTTTTTTAGATCCATTTCACCAGTTCATGACACCTTGTCACCAGTTCTTCCACCAGCCTCCACCTGAGAACTTCCCCCCCCCCCACCCCCCTGTGCTTTTGTTTCTTGTGGTTCTGAGTCTCCTTTATCACTATTATTTAGCACTGCCCCAAGCAAAGTCTTGGGATTGGTCACTAGGTCAAGCATCTTCCCCCGAAGTTTAGTTTAGTTGTTTTGAAGAAATGGAGGGGGGTTCTCACTTGGCATTGGAGTTCTTCAGAACTGCTCACTTTCTCAGTCTCTCCCTCTTGGTTTCCGTGCCAGCCAGAGCTCCTACAGCTCCTGACAAAAAAATGTAGGGACGAAGGGTAGCTAGAGCTCAACAAAATGGTTCAACTGGATATGTAAAATGTTCCCCTTTTGAAAAATGATCTTGACTGTGATGTGAATAGTGAGAACAATAATATGTCTCTGAACAAAATATAAAGTCATAGTTCCACCTCAGCGATAAGGATCCATTTGCTTAACTATTATTTTACAAAATCTTAATGTACTCATTCTGCTTTTAGACTCATTGAAAGCTTAAATTAATGTCCTAGGAATGTGGCCTGTCTGAGAAGGTTCTAGAGGGAAATGTGTGTGATTAATTGGACGTGCCTTGCTTGTATTTTTAAAGGGGTTATGGTTTCATTAGAAACGTGTGAGCATGTTAGGAGCTTTAAAAAAATCAAATCCAGTCATCTAGTATTATGTGTATTTTATCTTCTAAAGGAATTTAAGTTAATGATTTTAATATTTAAATTATACTTTATTGCTCTCAGGAGAACATCCTCCAGTTTCTGGTTAGTCTTTATCACATGCTCATACCTCTCCAAAATTGATAGAATGCAGTGCTTTTAAAAACTTAAAATCACAATAAGCAATGAATCACATTTCCCAAAACTGGACTCTGTGTCAGTATCCAAGTAATTCATGGCTATATTCTTTTAAAGAAGTTAAATAAAGTTCATATGCCTTTTCCTATAAGTATGAATTGAACCAAAATGAATACTCTGGGAGCCAAAAATATGTTCACTTCAATATAAAAATGTTGAATGTGTTTTACAATCCTGTGGGATGCTGAGATCAAAGTGTGGGAACCTCACAAAATAAAAAAATGTTGTCCCATCCACAGAAAGGGTAAGTGTACTTTCTCTCTCAGACACTTCCAATTATCGCGTGTTCCCTAAGTTCTGATTATAGTGTCAGATTCTGCAGAAGTGTGTCAGGAACCTAAGGATGGAACACGAAGTAAAACGTCCCTCTTTTCATTCCAGTTCTACATATACGAATCAAATGCTCCCATTATCTTAGCTAATTTTCCTCCTCGGCCACCTTGGTATATATTTACCTAGGTACCGACCTTCTGACCAATTAACTTTCCTCTCTCTACTTTCCTTTGATGTCTGAGGGGATTGGTTTTTTTTTGGGGGGGTGGGGGGAGGCATACCCTGCTGTGGTCAGGGGACCACTCCTGATTCTGCACTCAGGAGTCACTCCTGACAATTCTCAGGAGATTATAAGAGGTGCTGGGAATCAGCCATGGTCAGCTGTGTGTAAGGCAAATGCCTATTGCTGTCATATTACTCCAGCCCTATGATGTCTGGCTTTTAAAAAAAAATTTGCATTTTGGATGCTCATTCAATACTCAGACCCTTGCTACACATTGGGCATACACAGATGGTTAAACCATAAAACATCTCCCTAACACATTTTCATATCACATCTTTAAAGACTATGTAGAAACAGTTTTGACCAGCGGATGCCATTCATTTTCCAAACAACATGAGTTACAACACCGGGTCACAGTAATATACAAAGGTTGATGCTTTGAGGGCTCTGCTACCATTAGGTCACTCTGGAATAATCACCTAAACAAGTGTGGTCCTGCTTCTCTCATTCGGGAAACGATTTCCCAGGTTAAACAAGCCTCTTCCACTCTGTCATCTCCCTGTCCAGGAGCCCTTTGCAGCCTCTGAAACTCTCTTAGCAGAACCATCTCTGGTGGTTTCTACCAGGGACACCGGATCTGGAATCTCAAAGATATGCAAAACCCATTTTATTGCATAAAGGACATGCAGCAAAAGAATTTTTTTTTAAGATTAAAGAATCTCCTTGGTGGGAAGAGGACTGCCTTGTAAACGTGAAGCCACAAGTTCGATTCCAGAGGCACCCACATGCACCAAGGGTGCTCTCCTTCCCGGGAGTCCTGGTGACTGACCAAGTGTATAATCTTTGGCATACACCTGGTTGTGCTACCCCCAAGAACCCCTGCAGCTAGGATATGTGTAAGCACTGTGGTGGGGGGCTGGGGGTGCGACCCCTGGCGAGCACTACAGCCAGAATGTGCATGAGGCCACACCTAAAATTCTGTATAACAGAACAGCAACTGCATGGATGCAGTCCCTGTTCATAACTGCAGCAGGAAGGAAGGAAGGGAGAAAGAAAGAGAAAGGAAGGAAGGTGAATGAATGAATGGGAAGGAGCAAACGAACCAACAAATGAATAAACAAACCCATGAATGAATAGATGGACAGATTAAAAAATATTTTTAGAAAGTAGAACCTTCTGTGCCACTTTCTAACCCAGGACGTAGTACACAAAAGCAAAGATTAGGAGAGCTGTGAGTGGCCCTGCTAGACCAGTGTCTCCTTGCCCCTTAGGCGACCCTCCCGGGATGTTCCAAAACACCATCATCATCTGACAGTCTCAGAACGGCCCACGAGACCCGCAGGGCACCCTTGACAATCCTTCGGCTTTCCTTGTCTCTCAGGACCAGACTTAAGAGCTGTGCACTCACAGGCACAGCGGAAGAGCAACGACCATCTCGAATCATGGGCTCCCAGGCTGCATTTGAGGAACCAATATGCTGCCTCACAAGCTGGCCTGTCCCCAAGTGAAGGGTCCACGTCTCAGTGATCTTGTGCAGAGTCACTGTGTCTGACTCCCCACCCCCTCCCAGAGGAGCAAGGCTAGTGCAAGGCAGGGCGACCCTCCCCTGGGAATCACTGACAGCTCCCCACCCAATGCTGAAGTTTCAGCAGCTCCTGGTTATTTTTGTATGTCAAGGCTCTATAGAATGTCTTCCTCAGGACGCGCCGTTTAAATGAAATGGAAACCAGACCTTGCCTTTTCCCACCGGCTCACGTGCCCGTCTGGTTTCCCAGCAGTCTGCCCCACATCCATTCTCCTCGGGTCCTCGGCTCGGCCCGCGTGGACGTTTGCAACAGGTGGATGTCGGCGTGCACAGTCCTGGCCCCTTGGTTTCCTCGGCGGCCAAGGGAAATCCTCAGGGTAATCAAGGTTTCCGTGATCGCCTTAGTTCTCAAATTTTTTCGGCATTATTTAAGGCCATTCAGCCAGTTTTTATATCCAAGTAGAAACACACAGATCTGTGTCAATGACTTGGGGGAGAGAAGCAGAGAGGCTTGGTTCCGTATTATATTTCCACCTGGCCCAGAAAGAAGCTGTTCTCTGTCTGTCTGTCTGTCTGTCTGTCTGTCTCTAACACACACACACACACACACACACACACACACACACACACGCACGCACGCACCAAAAGGAATCAATATTACTCTGGCGGCCAGACACTGTCTGAGATCACTACCAATAGCGTTATGATAAAAGGAGATAATTTCCACATATTTCTCTCATTCAGCACAGCATCCCCCTCCCCCCCCCCCCCCACCGCAGCATACGCCTGGCAATAAAGCTCAGGAATTTCTCTTGGACGTGTACACTGATTAGTCATCCAGAGGATTTAAAAGTCAGCTGGTATTTCAATAGGTCTGTAGGACAGTAAATGTATTTGTTTTGTCCCCTTTTGATGGGATTGGGGAGTCTGAGGGAAACAGAGTCCACATTCTGGACTTCCGTGGAGGACTTTGCACTCCAGAGAGCTCAACAGCTGAAGTGTGTGTGTGTGTGTGTGTGTGTGTGTGTGTGTGTGTGTGTGTGTGTGTTGAGGATGACATTCTAAAGTGGTCGAGGTGAAAACTAAAGATGAGTGAAAACTAGTTATATACCTTTGCTGAAAAGTAATCAGGGTGGAGGAGGTTTGTCCGTCTCCCGGGCATCACTCTGCACAGCGCAGGACCCGAGTCCAGGCCCCAGCACCACATGGCCCCTGAGCACCACTCTGGGGGGAGCCAGAGTGTTGCCCGGTGGCTTAGGGGGCTTTGTCTTCCTCTTCCCCAGCCCTGCAGGGCCCAAGCAGCTGCACTGGGGGCCTTCACATTTCTCTGTCCTGCTGGGGAGTCTCTGTGCTATCGGGAGTGACCTCGAGCATTGCTTGGGGCCTCCTTTCAAAATATGATTTCAGTTGAAGTCGACAACTCTGTTGGGATTTCTAAGTCTATGGGACATCCTAACATTTTTCCATTTGGAGATGGAAACTCAGGTCATTTAAGGTCATTGACTTTGTTCTTTGCTTAAGCACTGTGCAAAAGGCTACTGGATGCTTCAGAGTCCTTGACAGTAAGAATTAAAACCACAGTAACCCCCCCTCTCTCTTTTCCTATTGAATAGATTGATGTCGTCTCAGAGGTGACATGTTCTGTATTGTTTGGGGGGAGGGGGAGGTTCAGTTTGGATCACACCCAGCTGTGCTCAGCGCTTACTCCTGGCTCTGTGCTCAGCACTTACTCCTGGCTCTGTGCTCAGGGGGAGCTCCTAGTGGTGCTCATACGGATGGGGGGGGGTCAGATATGCAAGACAAGTACCTTCCTTCCTGTACTATCTCTCTGGCCCTGGGGATGCCACATTCTTTAGGAATGATTGGAGATTAACTTTTGTGCCCTTTGCACTCCTCTCTCTCTCCCCCTCCATGCTTCTTCTCACCTATTCTGTCTCCTTCACTTCCTCCATTCCACCCCCCAAACTCCCTCTACCCTTCGCTCTCCTCAACCTTTCCTCTTCCCCTCTTCTTCTCTTCCTCCCCCGCCCTCCCCATCTCACACACAGACAATGAAGGAGTCACGTTCTCCATCAAGCTGTCCTGCGGAGGAGGGAAGGGAGGTGGGGAAATTCAGGGTGAGTGTTTCATTAGAGAGTTTCCCCGCTCCTGTAGGGTACCCAGGGGTTGGGATGACAGGACAGTGTAAGTTGCCTGCCTAGACTGAAACCCGATGCCCTCTGTTTTTACCCACATTCCTCCTTTTAGAAGTCTGAAAAAAACCTTTTTTTTCCCCCTGGAGAGTCTTTCTTTTCGGGGAGGCTGTGCAAGCTGAGCCCCGATTTAACTCTTTGCAAGCCGGCTCCCTGGAGTTGCACAAAGGCAGAATCTTGAAGTCAGGGAGCACGGAAGCCCGGCAAGGCCAGTCAGGGTGAAACTGTCAAGGCCAACCAACAGTGACATGGGAAGAAATGACCCGGGTCAGCTGGCCACCTCCCTTTGCTCCTTGGCCAGAGATGCTGAGGGGGCACGGGGATCCCGTGTTTTGGAGATGACCCTGACCGAGCATGACCAGGTGATTCCCCACTATCTGAAGGCTGCCCCCAACCCCGAGGTAAAGGGGCTGCAAGACTCCAAGAAGTTTCTCAAGAGGATAAAATTAGTGAAAGGGGAAGATGTGCCTGGCCACGTGGATGGCAGGAGGAGGCATACACGGCAGAGGTGAGGACACGAGGGAGGATTTGTGTGGAGCAGGCAGACCACAGGAGACCAGGCGGCAGAGCAGGGCGGGAGCGGCCAGCTGCGGTCACCTCATTCCCGTGGAGCCAGTTGTCCACTGCGGAAGGCTGGGCCTCGGGGAATCCCCAGCACCTCGTTCTGTGACAGATTGGCGAGCACCCATTCTTCCTCGTCCTCGCCTCCAGGAATGTGGATGAGCGGATGCGGGCCCTGGCCCTGGCTCTCCCTTAGCCTGTCAGCCCACACCTTGGCCCGCAGCCCCGACAAGGCGTGTGTGGGAGTATCTCCTGTCAGACGCCTTCACTCACACGTCATCGCCAGCAGGACACCTGTCCGTGGGCTGCGAGCTTCAAAACCAACAAGCAGGCGGCAGCAGAGACCCTGGACTGATGCTGTCCGTCCCCAGGGCGCCCAGAGGCCAGCGGTGTGCAGTGAAGTAGGAATCCTCCCCCACAGAACCCAGTGATGCCGCATCTCTAGGATGACCCAGCCCGTACCCCCAAAACACAATCCCTCATGTATGTGATGATCCAGCCCGTACCCCAAATCACAATCATTCATCTATGCAATGATCTAGCCTGTATCCAGAATCACGATGCCTCATCTTACGTGATAATCCAAGTATGTACCCTCCCAGGGGCCCCATCGAGAAAGCCTATGGTATTCCCATGGTTGAAATGGGGGAAACTAGCTCACAGCATCTTACAGGAGAGATGGGTAGAAGAGATGGAAAAGCTCATGTCGGAGCCAAGAGATGGGACAGTTCTGATGGCTCGGGATGGGAGATGTGTGCTGAAAGTAGACGAAGGACCAAGCAGGAGGACCTCTCAGTATCTGTATTGCAAACCATAATGCCCCAAAGTAGAGAGAGAGTAAAAAGGAAGGTGCCGGCTATAAAGGCAGGAGTGGGGTGCGGGTGGCAGGAGGGATATAGGGGACATTGGTGGTGGAAATTGTGCATTGGTGGAGGAATGGATGTTTGATCATTGTATGACTGGAACTCAATCATGAGAGCTTTGTAACTGAATCTCATGGTGATTTGTTTAAAAAACAAAAGAAAAAGAAATAGGCCCCTCTCCCCGCCCTGACGAGGCCCTAAGTTGCTGCCCACAAACGGCTCCTGGCTCCTGAACGGCCAATATCCCAGAGGCACACAAACCAGTCTCGGAACCCAGTGGCTTTTGGTAGAAATGCATCTGGACTAAGCGTTAAACAGCGGTTCCATGCCATCCTGGATGGGGAAAAGTGTCTGTCCCTTCCGCCTTTTTTCCCCAGCGGCACAGTTGCCGCCACCTTTTCAGACCCTATTGGACAGCCAGGTATGAGACTGCAGTGATGTGACACTCGGGGCCTTACAGGATGGGGGGTTGGAACCGGCCCTTCTCCCTGCCCCAACAAGGCCCCACGAGCGGCTCCTGGCTCCTGGGTGGCTGTGATCCCAGAGGCACAAAAACCAATCTCAAAAACCCAGAGGTTTTTGACAGAAATCCCTCCAGACTTATTACTAAAATATCAGAAATCCAAAATTGCACAGCTGCTTTGCGGCCGCGTGACATCATATGCTCTTCATAATCCGCAACAGAAAGCAAAGCAATAGAAAGCAAGTCATTAGATAATTTGATGCCTTTTCGGCAGTTCTGATTGTTGGGGAAAATTCCAAATAATAATGGTGGGTCTTTTGTCGAAATATTGAGTGTGATCGACGTGGAGAGAGAGTAAAGTGGAAATCATCTGCCATACAGGCAGGGGGAGGGGTGGGATGGGGGGTAAACTGGGGTTCTTGATGGTGGAAAATGTGCACTGGTGAAGGGACGGGTGTTTGATCATTGTATGACCGAAACTTAAACTGGAAAGCTTTGTAACTGTTCTCACGGTGATTCAAAAAATAAAAATAAAAAAGGAGAGATAGAATAGTGGTTAGGGTACATGGCGAGCGGGCACCTCACCTGGGTTTGATTCCCAGCATCACACAATCCCCAGAATGTTGCTGGGTGCAGCCCCAGGGCTCCCCTGCCTGCCAGGATGGCCTCAGTTATCCCCAGCACTGGAGCAGCTCTGGAGGACCCCATCCTCAGATCCTTGCATGAAATGCAGGCCTGGTTAGCCTAAAACCGCTGGGAGACCTGGAACCCCCTGAGCACTGCTTGGAAGCCCCTCTCACCTCCCACACCTACACACACCTACACACACACACACACACACACACACACAAACACACACACACACTTTAAGGCTGCAGCAGCAGGCGAGCTAGTTACCCAAGCTTAGTTTCTCTGTGCTCCGTGTAATCGTGGTGTTCCCAGTGGAAACAGAACAACCCCCCCCCCACACACACACACACATGCCGCTAAGGACAGTTGGTAGAGTCCCGCTCCACATCTGTGGTTTTCCAAGTTAAGAAGCTGTAAATTTTATAACTCTGCACCCTGCGGTCAAAGCTGCCGAGTGTCGTGTTTGAAAGCAGGTGGTTGGTGTGTTAAAGGTAGACATTAAACAGTTCAGCCGAGGACCTGCAAGCACTTAAGGAGGTTGCCTGCCAGCTGTAAATTAGAGACCCAATGCCAGTTGGCTGGAAAATCCTCTGGACTAAATCCAGTTAAGTAGACGGAATCGCTGGCGGTCTTTCCAAATCTGTGCGTTTCACAGCCCGGCCACACAGCCTGCTGTGCAGCATGGGGTGGCAGGAGTGAGGGCGAGACTGCAGCCCTACTGGGTGCAGATAGCTCTCCCCGGGCCCGGAAGGAGGCTCTGGAGAATGTTCTCAGGTAGTGAGTGATGGGAGTTGTGTGGTCCTGCTAGGTGCTATTCCACGGGTGTTCCTCTGGCAGTCGGAAACAGACGAGGTAGTGACCGGCTCACAGCACACTCCCTGACAAGGCTGCTGACCAGCTGCAAGCTGGACAGACAGTGGTGACATTAAAGGTCATGGTCCCACTTACATTCCTGCCAGGACATTGAGTTGCCACGCTGTGAGATCAAGTTTAGTCTAAACAAGTCTGTCCACTCTGGGGCCAGCATCTCCGGCTCCAAAGAGCCGGTGAAGTCATTGCCAAACTGCCGGCTAATTTCGAATTTGGGGTGTTTCACCATCGTGTTCTACAGCCACGCTCCGGGAAAGAAAGCCTGGTTCTGAGGCCGGCTTTCCCCAGGGGTCCACAGAGCAGCCCAGAGCTTGGTGGCTGTAAGACTGGGTCACACCTCTTGAACTTTATTTTGTTTCAAGCAAGGGTCCATGCACCATGCATATTCATTTTGTATTATGCCCCACAAATTACAGTCTTGGGAATTATTTTTTGAATCACTGTGAGATACACAGTTACAAAGCTATAAATGTTGGGTGTCAATCATACGATGATCTAACACCCATCCTTCGGCCAGTGCACACTTCCCACCACCAATATTCCCAGTTTCCCTCCTGGCTGCCTCTATGGCAGGCTCTCTCTCTCTCTCTCTCTCTCTCTCTCTCTCTCTCTCTCTTCTCTCTTTTGTCTTCTCTCTTCTCTCTCTCCCCTCTCTCTCTCTTCTTTCTCCTGCAAACTGTGGGTTGCAACACAGATATTTTCAGCATGCAGGTTTTATTCACAGTGATCATTTTCAACTATCTTTGTCATAGTGGTCCCTTCTCTATCCCAACTGCCTTCTCTCTCCCACCACTTGAGGCAGGCTTCCAACTGGGAACCAATCCTCCTGGCCCTTGTTTCTACTGTCCTTTGGGTTTATATTTTCATATCCCACAAATGAGTGAAATTAGTCAGAGGAGAGGGACATACATACAATAGAATTATTGCACTCATTTGTGGGATTAAAAAAAAAGAACTAGACCTTTATTTTTAAGAACAAGGAAAGAAAGGGCCCAGAGAGAGTGTCTGAGCCAGGCAGACAGAATGTTTCCAAAGGACTATTTGCAAACGTCATATAGTAAGAGATGGGATTCCCGCTGAGTATTCTGTTCTTGGTCACTTTTCTCCTCAATACAAGATAAAGAAGGAGTCAGAGAATACCTTACTTATCATTGAAAAGCAAATAAGATGTTGTCATTGGCAAATGCTTATCTTTTATATATTTGGTCTTGGTGTCTATTTGTTTGAATAATTACTATCTTTAGAGGCCTTTATGAGCTAATGTTAAAATAAATCCCTAAGTCAGCTTTCTGCTGGTTTATACAAACACTGTCTTTCAGTCTGCACTGTGACATGTAGAGCTCTGCATGTGAATTTATAGCTGTGTAGATTTTATAGTCAAACCTTGAGTCATTTGTTTTTTTTTTAAAGTGGAGACTCTAATTAGTGTTCATTGAATGCATTAACATGTTTAACAAACAAAACATAAACAATATGATTCTGTATGCCTTTGGCTGCAAGACTATTAGTAATACAACAATTCCCAGCTACTATGTATTTTATGAGTTAGTAATTCGAACTTGCATAATCCTGTGAGCTTTTATGGTGGACCGGTGAGGTATTTCTCCTCTGGCTTTGACTGGATCAGTAAACTTCTTATGATCTTGATAATAGGAGATGGATTAGTTGCTTTCATGCTAGTAAACATTCTGTTCAGGGCTGTTTTTACTTTAAGCTCAAAAATCCTACTTTTCAGAGACTCTTCACATATTCTCGTTGATGAGGGGAGTGGGGAGGGGAGCTCAGTTGCGTTTGTCCCTTGGGGGCAAATAGAAATCCTCAAAGTCAACTTGAATTCTCTCTTGTCAGGTCCTGACTCCAGGGCTCTGACCATTCGCCACGTGCTGCTTTGGGCTCTCGCCAAATCTCGCGTGATTCTTTCTGCTGCTGCCGTTTCCTGTATCAGTCTATGGCACTTTGGTTTAACCTCCTAAGCTGGGTTCAGACAGCCCAGGGATCACTCCTGGCTATACTCAGCCAATTGAGCTGGGCTCAGTGCAAGGGCTCCCCCCTCCAGCCCCCCCCATGCCCCCCAGATCCACACCAGCCACGCTTAGGAGGTCAGGTGCTGCAAGGCGTCCTTCTTCCTGTGCTTATTTCATAGCCCCCATCACTCTGTCACTACCTGTAAGCCAGTCCCATCCCTACACCAGGGCACGTGGCATTTGCTTGTCCCCCGAGGGTGATGAGAGTTTAGCCCAGGCAAGCAGCTGGCACGATAGACAAAGTACAACAGGATCGGGTCAGAGACCTTGAAGGCCAGCACGTTTTTCTGACTGAGGAGGTGTGGGGTGTGATCCAGGGGGCAGGCAGACTACTTCCAGCTCTGAATTGCCGTTTCCTTTCATTTTCTCTCCCTTTATACATTGGTTCGTCATTGGGATACAAGACAATGGATTTCAGGGTGTCATTAATGCCTCTGTATGTGTTAAGTGTTAAGGTCTCTCCTTTCCCACCTCCAACAAAGATGCTCCCAACCCACTCCTCCAATGCCATCACCTGCCCTCTTTCTTTCCTCTCATAATCTCCACAGTTTTCACCAAGTGCGAGTTAGTTTTGTTGCTTCCTGAAAGTTCATTTTCTTTCCTTCATTTAGGTTCTGAGAGAAGCCATCTGGGAATTGTCTTTGCTGTTCATGGTCTATCCCTTTTGTCCCCACAATTTCCCAAAGTCACAGTTTCACCGTTTCAACGGCAAAGTAGTATTCCTCTGAGTCTGTCTACCACAGTTTCTTTATCCAGTTATCTGGGGATAGGCATTTAGATAGACTCCGTGTCTTGGTCGTTGTGAATAATGCCACAAGGGACAGAAAGAGGCATAATGTCCTTGTGAGTTGGTGCTTCTGTATTCATCAGATTAGCGCCTAGGAGTGCAATGATTGGATCATAGGGAATTTCCGTTTTTTTTAAGAGGAGTCCCCATATCGTTTTCGCCCACTTACATTCCTACCAGGACATTGAGTTGCCACGCTGTGAGATCAACCTTTTGAGAGAGGGGAAGGAAAATCCTGAGTTCAGCCTTTGACTTCTTAGAGTCCCAGCAGGCAGCTGGAGAGTGAAACAGGAAGATAACGAGTGTAGGGCTTCCCCCTTGGACCATCCAGCCCCAAGGCTACTGTCCACTCTGCACCCAGGGTCCAGTTCCAATTTCAATTCACTGTAACGTGCTGATCTTCAGTCAGATATGTTCTATATGGTGCCCACATAGAACAGTAGGATTCGATTAAGTCTCCCTTGCAGGAAGTTGTATTGAAAAACATGGAGACAGGATCCCCTTCCCATGTGGGTTACTCTTAAAGCCACGGGAGCACAGGAGCTCGCCTAGCGGGGCCAGGCCTAGAGGGCCAGGGAAAGTCAAGAGGCAGAAGGTCACTTTGACTAATCAGGACATCGGCAGGATTCAGCCACAGAGACTCGGCATGAAGGTGGGTGGGGCAGGAGAAGAGCTAAGCTGGGTGTTGGTAAAGGAAATCAGGAAGGAAGTGAACCCTGTGCCCAGGCTGGTGGAGTAAGATGGAACGCTCAACTACTGGGCATGACAAGGCATGCTTGAACACCCAGTTTAGAGGGACACTTGCTAGAGAAGGAGCACGGAGGAGGGGGATGGATGTGGGAGTAGTGTTTGGAGTTAAAGGCGACTCAGAGAGATGTTGGTTCAAGGGAATCAGGGACACAGGACTGATGAGTCAGCACTGTCAGTGCAGACACATGCTAATGAAGAAACTTCCTGCAGACATGGGGGAACCTTGACCTCCCCATGGTCTTGTTTATTTGGGGGTATTTTTCTTAGTTTGTTTGATTGTGGGGGCACACCCTACATTGTTCAGGGTTTACCCCTGGCTCTGCTCTCAGGGATCACTCCTGGCAGGTGTAGGGAACCATGTGGAACAATGAGGATCAAACGTGGGTCGGCCACATGCAAGGCAAGCGCCCTACCTGTGTACTATCTCTCCAGCCTCTCCAGCCCCTTCAATGTTTGTTTGTGTGTTGTTGTTGGTTTTTTATTGGATAACACTTTGATCTTCAAACTCTCCCCCCTCCCCTGCCCAGTGCCTCCCTGCTGTTCAGAAACAGCATTTTAAAATGTCTTACAGGAAAACCACATACCATGTATGGCTTTGGTTCTCCAAACTGGCTGTAAAAGTGAAAGAATATATTTTAAATGCCCGTTGAAAATTGGTTAAGCTGCTCAAATCTCCAGAACATAAGTCCTGGGAGCCCCCGAAACAAGAACTCCTGTTACATTTTTTTACTTGGGAGGTTTTGACCTTTGCATTCAGGATCTGTTTTCTTAAAGGCACTTGAATTTAAGGTCTCCTTTGCATGGTGCCAAGAGAGTGGCCCTCGGAAGACAGAGGCAGGGATTTCTGCCCCACCCCTCATGCCTTGCACCCTTACTTGTGCGGGCAATTGGCTCATTGTCTTCCTGTCAGGCCATGGCACGCTCTAACTTTACACCCTTCAGGAGTCTTTTAGCCTTGCAGTTATATGCATTATTTTTCTCCTCTCTAGGTCTCCTCTCACCTTGGCACCAAAAGTGCCATCTAATGCATCGCGTTGACAATATGCCTGCTCTCCGCCAAAGGGGAGGAAATTAGGTTGAACTCATGGCCAGCGTAAGGATTAGCACCTGTGTGTGGTATGAGGGTGCATCTAACTCCTTTCGTAAAGCATGATTGCTTCCTCTGAAGGAAAATCTCAATAGAGGGGGCTGGAGTGATAGCACAGCAGGTAGGGTGTTTGCCTTGCACACGGCCCACCAGGGTTTGATTCCCAGCATCCCATATGGTCCTCTGAGCACCGCCAGGGCTAATTCCTGAGGGAAGAGCCAGGACTGACCCAAAAAGCAAAAAAAAAAAAAAAAAAAAGAAAAAAAAAACTCAGCAGAAAAATCCCACACAAGCAAAACATGTTGCTTACTCAAAATGTAGGAACTAATTGTCGTTGACATGTGATTCCAAGAAGAGTAACGGGACTCGGCAGTAAAAATGAGAAACCTAAAGTCATGATTGGAGATGTTTTAATAAGGAAAGCAAAGGCAAAATAAGATGTTAAGACCCAGGAGAAATATGAGGCCTCAATTTTTGAAAGGTTTTCACTGGAAACTATGGAGTCTTTTCCATGCCACGGGACTGCCCACGTCAAGTGGGCCATGAGGATGATGCAGCCTTTCTGTTAACATTTTGGTTGTTTCTGGGAGACCCCAGGGTTTATTTTGCTCTATAGCCATCCCATAGTATCTGGAGAGAAAACCCACATATTCCCAAAGCCATTTTAAGCAAAATTTCTGTGGTGGGGTCCTAAGGAATTTAGGGGAAAGCTGGAGGTCCCCAAATTGAATAATTGCCACACCCCAACATTAAATTAGGGAGATCCCACCAGACAGAGAGTGAAGGGTGCTTATTTTAAACTGAAAATATCCTTCACTTCTGCCCAGTTTTGGTGGTAAAAAAAAATCCACTAGACTCCTAGGGTGGGAGAGAACCAGATATTTATATTCACGCTTTGAGCTTGAAAAGAAAAAAGAAAAACAGAGGAATCTTTAAGCGGGGAAGGAAAAAAAGACATCAGCCAGAAAGGCAAATACTGTTTGCCAGAACCCAAAACAAACATTTTGTTGGAGGTCCTAAATTCTATTTTAAGCTCATCTGCTAGTCACCTGTGCAATCTTGCGCAAGTTCTTTCTTCTCTGGTTTTATATTTTCTCAATGAAAAACGCAGGCAGCTCCATTAGAGAGTCATTAGGGGGGATATTAAGAGATAATTCATGGAAATGGCCCCGCAGGGCACCTGGGACATGCCAGTAAATGATGGATCCGAGTTTTGTCGTTCAGTCCTGGAGCCTCCGCCTTCTCCTGAGTCCCTGTTCTTTCAAGGGCAATCCTTATCCCTACATCTGCTACCAAAACCTTCCTTTGGATCCTGATTCACATCTTTTCTACCGAGGATGCGTTCTCTTTGGAAACTGCATACTCGGAGTTTCAACTGGATGATAGGAAAATCTGAGTGGTGTGTGAGAAAGCTTCTGGAGGGTCTCCTGCGGCCCCTGCTGCTGGCTCCCAGGATTATGTCTTGATTCAGGTGAAATCATCGATGCTCGTAGGGGGATGCCGTTTCAAATACTGTCAGTTAGGCACATGCGCCAAGCTTGGCTTATAGTTAGGGGTGAAGACTGAGTACTCATTAAAACACTCTTGGGCTGGTATTTGCCTCGTTTGATGGCCAGTTTGGTGCCCTGGCACGGCATATGGTTCCCCCAAGCACCACTCCTGAGCACAGAGGCAGGAATAGCCCTGGAGCACTGTTGGGTGTGTCCATTCCCCACCCCGCCGCGCCTGCTCCCCCATAAATAGAAGAGCCTTTTCCTCTTCTAGAGGGTCCCCAAACTTATTTGACCTACTTCTCCCCATTCAGGAAAATAATCATTCTGTGAACCTTCTTTAAGTGAATGAATGAAAAACACCCCGCCCCCACAAGTTGTAACCACGGGCACCGCTGCCCCCTGGATCATTCAGCGAGCCCTGGGGTGGGAGCGGGGCGGGGCTGGAGCTCCCATGCTGGGGAGCACCGACCTGAATTTCACTGATATGGACAGAGACACTCAGCCATGGAAAACATGGGGGCAAAGGTGTGAGCCCAGCTTAAAGCCAGACGGTCCCTTAAACATCTCTAAGTGCCCGCAAGGGTTCTGGAAGGCGGCATCTGACCTGTTGTCTTGCTCTCTGATTTGTGTCTTACCCGGGCAGATTCTGATGCAAGGCAAAAACCCGGGGATAGCCTGGAAATACGCGCTCCCCAAGGTCGCCAATGGAACCCCACCCACCTCGGAGAAACACGTGCACTCGTGGCGCACCTCGCGGGCCGACTGCTCTGTCTCCTGCGGAGGAGGTAGTCCCCTCGCCCTCCTCGCCGGGTCACACACAGTGCGTGGGCACACGTGCTGCAGATGCTCCCCGGGATGTGGTTTGGTTCACACACACACACACACACACACACACACACACACACACACATACATGCACACAAGTGCAGATCTTCCCCATTATATGATTTGGTTCTCACACACTGTAGGTTTTCCCCAAATGGTAATTTGGTTCACACACACCACTGCAGATTCTACCCATGATTTGGTTCACACACACACACACACACACACACACACACACACACACACACCACTGCAGATTCTACCCATGATTTGGTTCACACACACACACACACACACACACACACCACTGCAGATTCTACCCATGATTTGGTTCACACACACACACACACACACACACCACTGCAGATTCTACCCATGATTTGGTTCACACACACACACATACACACACACACACCACTGCAGATTCTACCCATGATTTGGTACACACACACACACACACACACACACACCACTGCAGATTCTACCCATGATTTGGTTCACACACACACACACACACACACACACACACCACTGCAGATTCTACCCATGATTTGGTTCACACACACACACACACACACACACCACTGCAGATTCTACCCATGATTTGGTTCACACACACACACACACACACACATACCACTGCAGATTCTACCCATGATTTGGTTCACACACACACACATACACACACACACAGAAGATTCTCCCCCATTATATGGTTTATACACATACATGCTTGGATTCTTTCCATGGTCTGGTTTACACACACACAAAAAAAAAAGAGAGAGAGATTATTCTCTGGTTTCTACACACACACACACACACACACACACACACACACAGAGACTATTTTCTCCATGCTCTGGTTTCTACACACAAACACATACACACACACATTGTACCACATTGCACACTTTGCCCCATGGTATGGTTTAAATAAGCAGCAGAAAGAGCTGTCTTCTGTGGGCAGTGTCTCTGTGAAAAGCAAATATTATTGTGTTCCTTGTGGCTTTTCCTATGTAGAAAGGAACCGATTCTTAGAAAACTCCACCACCGTCGGGACTCAGAGGTTCGATGTCTGAAACTTAGAGGGGGAAATCGAAAACATGTTTAGATTTACTTATAAACAGAAGGCTATGTGCTAATGTCTGCCTGGTTCCCCTTCCAGCTCGAGGTTTCTCTCCATCCTGACTTTCCTGGGGTGACAACACCCCCCTACTCCACCTCCCACCCGGAGGCCATATCAGGGCGGGATTGAGACCAGAGTAAACCAGCTTAAGCTTTAAAATCCCGGATGTTGACCCTAGCGAGGAAGTGATACAGCAACCATCTCTCGGCCAACAGGAGTTTTGTATACGCACCCAAGTTCCTGTGTGGGAGAGTCGCTCTTGCTCACACGCGTCCCTCGGGGAAAATAAAGTCTCTTCATAGGTTTGTGAAGCCAGTGGCCCTGAGGGACCAGAGCAGCTGGCGGTGGGGCATCTCAGTCCATCATCTCACCAGGCAGACTGAGGCATCAGGGTCAGAGATAGAAAAACTACAGAAAGTGTAGAACTCTTCTGGCCAGTGAGGCCTGCTGTTCAGTCTTCAGGGTGATTTACCACACTGGAGGAAATACTTAAAAACCGAACCAAACCCAGGGGCCTGAGTGATAGTACCGTGGGGAGGGCATTTGCCTTGCAATCCAGGTTCAATCCCCAGCATCACATCTGGTCCCCCGAGTGCCACCAGGAGTGATTCCTGAGCACCAAGCTAGAGCACCTCGGGGTGTGGCCCCCCAAAAAGCAAATATATTAAATACTCTTATTGAAAGTGGTTTTGAATTCTGACTGGGAAGTTAACAAAATATTTCTATTTGCTTTAGTCTGTGGGTGTTCAAGGCTTGAAACTCTCTGGCCGATATCATCTCAGTTTCCTTATACAAGCATAAAAACACGTATTTTTCACTTACCCAGATGATTGCCACAAGTATCATTCTGTATTTTTTTTCCCAGAACAGAAACCATGATCTAGACCAGAGATTTCCAAACATATTTACTCGTCTGTCACCTTTTCAGAAACACAGTCTCTCTCAGCGCCCCTTGAGAAATCTACATTCTCTAAATGAATCAACAAAATCTCCTTCTCATTGTACCCAGGGCGACTACTCACCCCCAAAATTCCAGCCCCTCCACCTCAGTGGGGTATGTGTGTATTGGGGATGGTCACCCACTTTGAGAAGTAGTGATCTCCACATCCTTTACATCAATTCTGTAGCTTCTCACTCCATCTCAGAGTGTGAGCGACCCCATTGTTACACACCAGCTGTTCGCCTGCAGCCCCTTAGCATGGCACCCAACTCCCAGTGTGGTTTTGAGAAATACCTCAAGAGCAACCCTCATCCATCCAGTCACTGCTGCGGTATTAATGATACCATTTAGCATCCTCAGATCAGAATCTTAAGAACATCTTAAGGAAAAGTACCATGGAAACATAGACAATTCCAAAGAAGGCAGCATTTCTATTGGGCGGATTGGAGTTGGGGGGAGATCTCAGATTAAGTCATTAATAAAATAATGTCTGGAGCTTACAAGCAAGGCAGAGGAAGTTCATTCCCATACAACCAGGATGCAAGCCAGGAGGAATGAACCTGGGAGAGCCACTTGGCATTTCTCTACATGAATCCTCTGATGGAAAGAAATGGTTGCTGCGTAGAAATGCTAAATTTGCCCATTTTCATACCCCGTTCACCACTGGATTTTTCTTCTGTGTTTACAGCATGAGTTAAAGCTTGTGGGATGTTTCCCCTTTATGGTCACTCCATTTTCAAAAGATGGTATTTATCGTTCTGTGGTTCTAGGATCCACAGCCATCTTTAAAAGAAACTTCACGTTGAAAATATTCAAATAGAAAAACTCTTCTCTTGGTGGGGGGCTGTGGGGGGTGGGTTTTGTTCAGGTTAGTTGCAGATTTTATCTCAAGGAAGTGTGTTGATCAGCAACTGAATTGGGGAGTGAAATAGACTCAGTTCTTGGTAATTTCTGACTTTTTTTTTTAGGTTACATAAGCATAAAGGCCATTTGCTTGCGAGATCAAAAGATTCCAGTCAATTCCTCATTCTGCAATCCCAGAACCAAGCCGGCTACTGAACCTAAAATCTGCAATTCTTTCTCCTGTCCTGCCTAGTAAGTTCTGTGGAAGTGTCTTTCTGGCTATGTCTGAACATCTGCGCCTTGATTTTCGGTATGAGGTCCTTAAAGCAAACTCACTGTCCTGGCCTCTGCTTAAAGGTGGTATCAAGGGGCTGGGGCGATAGCACAGCAGGGAAGCTGTTTGCCTTGCACGCGGCCAACCCGGGTTCGAATCCCAGCATCCTATATGGTTCCCTGAGCATAGCCAGGAGTAATTCCTGAGTGCAGGGCCAGGAGTAACCTCTGTGCATCGCCGGGTGTGACCCAAAAAAGAAAAAAAAAAAAGGAGAAAGGTGGTATCAAGACAGGTAAGATGGCCCCACTTAATATCCCGTTCCCAAAGAAGGGAACAAAAGTATCTTCACCTGGAGGCTGAAATATAAATCTCCAAGAATAAAGGATGCTTTAGACATTTCTGTGACTGGCTTTGCACACAAATGGGAATAAAAAAGGCATCAAGGTGTCTCAAATATTTTTTGCATAGAAATCCTTCTTCTCTAATTGAAATCAGATACTTAAACAACATTGGAATCCTCTATTAGTTCAATTTCTATGTGGTTGTGTGCTCACTGTTATATAATTGTCCAAAGAATTTTTTATTTTAATTTATGCTTCGTGCAGACCGCGAAACCCCAAATGCAAATTACACAGTAGCCAGAGACGAAACCGGGAGAGGCCAAGTGGTAACTGCACTTCTGACGATGGTGCATTGTGGGATGCTCAGTGAATTTGTTTCAGGATTGCCTTTAGCCACACTCTTGTTTGAACACTAATTTTAAATAACCCTCCCAGCCAAGTGGAGTCACTTCTGCTGTGACTTATCTTCTGCCAAGTGTGTGTGTATGGAATTGACAGAGTTTATTCTAAAGCCATGCTGTGTTCACAAGTGTTTCAGATCATCTTTAAGAAAATAGTGTTTGCATTGTGGTGATACAATTATGTCGCATGATCATTTCATATACCCATGGCCAGTTTTTCCTTGCAAAGAAAGCATTTGTCATCAGCATCATTTGGGACTTCAGTTGGCCGCCCATTACAAGTGCCCAGCCATCAACCTCATCTTTTCTCAGAATCTGGAACCAGGAGTATCCTAGAGGGAAGAAAGGGGGGATGTTCCTCTCACAGATTTTCCTCCCCCACTAAGAAATGGCTGGTTCTGAGAAGTGCCCCGTGGTCTGAGATGTGATTAGCAAGCGTTGTTACTGGCCTAGTGGAAGGTGTCCTGACTCCTCCTGGGTTCGATCACCCCTTCCATGGGCCTTGTGTCTCTGTTGTATCAGTACATTCAGGGATCATCAGATGCTTGAGTGGGAAGCTGATGTCTTCTGATTTGCAGCTTTCTGCCCATCCCACTTATGTCCTCCCTGCAAAGAAAGGGCCCATGTAGAGACCCAAGCAGAGGAAGACCATCGAGGTCCTACTGCCCCCAGAACTTTCCTGTTGACTCCATGGACCTAACATGTTCCTGTTTTCCAGGAGGACAGGCCCTCCCAGTGCAGAGCTGGAATGGGGAGTCAGTCGGGATCTTTCCCTCACTTCCTGTCTTAGTCCTTCCACGTTGCTAGCTTCTCTTTAAACCCTGGGACCACCCAGAGATCGGTCTCCCTCCCCTAGGAAGATGCTGGAAACAGGGCTTAGACCACCAGACAGACTGCCAAGGGCAAAGGCAATAGTGCAGAGAAATGAAGAAAATGCCATGAGCGGGGCACTGAAGTCTTCTGTACAATGTGTGGCGAAGAGTCTGGGCCCGAGTGGGGTGACAGGGAACACGCCTGGTGGCAGGTAAACCTGGGGAACCACCTGTCGTGCAAAACGTCTGTCTACGTTCTTCTTGCTGGGACTTTGATCACTCCAATTTGCAATGTCAGCGTCAGCCAAAACTCTGGCTTTGTCCAACCGTGATCCCCTTCTGACTGTGTCCCCTTCCTGTGCACTCCACCCCCAACCAGTAATCCTACCGGTTACCTTTCTAGCTTAGTGCTGTGTCCACCCCCCAATTTACAGAACCTTCACCTGAGGGCCTCTTGGAATGTGCTAGGAGCCCCCCTCTGAGAAACTCTGATGTGGAAGAAAGAAACTTGAATTTGTAGCTTAAAAATGCCATCTTCCTGGGAGAGGGTAGAGACCGATCGTTTCCTAAAGCCTTACATCTTCTTATAATCTACAAATGACTGCATAGTTACCGGGGCTTTATTTATTTGATCCTCTTCCTTTAATTAATGTGGATTATGCAATGTTTTATAATGGACTTGGTTCCAGCCCTCATGGGCTGAGTTCTGTAGACTAAAAAGCCTCTTTCTTTCTTACCTATTAGGTTTGTGGGTGGAAACCTGGGGTGGAACACAGAACTAGAAAAGAGAACAGAAATGTAAAGATAAAACAGAAAACATATTGGGTCTTAATACCGTCTCGTTTCTCACAGTGAAACTTAAGAATTTTACTCTAATTCAGATGTTTGCTAGTCATATCTGCTCTATCTAAGTACGTGAGGACTTAAGAATTTTGCTCCAGGGGCTGGAGCAATACTACAGCCAGTAGGTGTTTGCCTTGCATGTGGCCGACCCAGATTTGATCCCCAGCATCCCATGTGGTCCTCGGAGCATCACTTAGTGTGACCCAAAAATAAAAAAATAAAGTTATGAGACTATTATTTTTTTAAAAAAAGAATTTTTCTCAAATTCAGATGTTTGCCATTCATATCTGCTCTATGTATGTGAAGGCTTAAGAATTTTGTTCTAATTCAGATGTTTGACAGTCATATCTGCTCTATCTGTATATGTGAGGATTTATACATTTTGCCCTAATTCAGATTTTTGACATTCATATCTGCTCTATCTGTGTATGTGAGGATTTATGAATTTTGCTCTAATTCAGATGTTTGACAGTCATATCTGCTTTATCTCTGTGTGTGTGAGTCCTTCAGATAAGAGAGCTTTGGCTCATCAAAAGTAGCCGTTGAAAGTATTAGTCTCTTTAATTCAATTCAAATATATACCAAGTCTCAGATAGCTGTGGAGAAAAAGTGGTCTGGCAATCTTGGAATAAGGAACATGGGATTCTATCTCTAACCCATCATTATCTTTTATGACTAGTCAGAAGAGTCCGTGTCTGTACATGGGCATGCTTGGAGGGTGGCGTGGCTCTTCAGAAATATTCTCTGTGAGACCATGTCTGAATATTCTGTGTGCACATGCATGTTGACCCTCTTCCTTCTCACTGATCTATTACATTCTCTTAGCTGTTAGCCTCCTTGTTGTACATTGTAAACTTCCACTGTAGTGATCCAAAAACTTGACTTTATTTGTGTAGCCATCTTTTCACTCGACTGCAGGTGCCTTAATGGAAAAATTATCCCCTTATTTGAGTTTTATTTTTTTTCAACCCAGTCAGCCTAGGGGAGATCCTGGCTCAAATTTAAAACCCCAGTATGTCTGAATGAATGAATTGCTCAGATTCCCAAATGGCACCTGTGTCTTCCGCTGCAGAGGGCAGGGGTGTATTCCCACCAGCACCCCACCCTGAAATATGTGGTGGTTAAATGTCACCCTCCCTCATGTGATGTTATTCTATACTCCACAAATCAGTGCAGTCCTTCTATGTCTGTCCCTCTCTTTCTGACTTATTTCACTTGGCATGATACTCTCCATGTCTATCTATTTATTTTTATTTATTTATTTTTGCTTTTTGGGTCACACCTGGTGATGCACAGGAGTTACTCCTGGCTTTGCACTCAGGAATTACTCCTGGCAGTGCTCAGGGGACCATATGGGATGCTGGGAATCGAACCCGGGTCGGCCACGTGCAAGGCAAACGCCCTACCCACTGTGCTATCTCTCCAGTCCCATGTCTATCCATTTATAAGCAAATTTTATGACTTCAACTCTCCTAACAGTTGCGTAGTATTCCATTGTGTAGATGTACCAAAGTTTCTTTAATCAGTCGTCTGTTTTAGGGCACTCGGGTTGTTTCCAGATTTTGGCTATTGTGAACAGTGCTGCAATGAATATATAGGTACAGATATCATTTCTACTGTGCTTTTTTGCATCCTCGGGATATATTCCCAGAATTGGTATTGTGGGGTCATATGGAAGCTCAATTTCTAGTTTTTGAAGGACTGTCCATATTGTTTTCCAGAAAGGCTGGACCAGTCTGCACTCATTTGTGAGGTATAGAATAACATCACATGACAGTAGATACAAGGGCCAGGAGGATTGCCCCATAGCTAGAAGAATGTTTCACGAGCGAAGGGGAGAAGGCAGATGGAATAGAGAAGGGATCACTAAGAAAATGATGGCTGGAGGAACCAGCTGGGATGGGAGATGCATGCTGAAAGTAGATAATGGACCAAACATGATGCCCTCTCAGTGTCTGTGTTGCAAGCCATAATGTCCAAAAGTAGAGAGAGAGTATGGGGAATATTGTCGGCCATGGAGGCAGGGGGAGGGTGGGAAAAGGGGGGTATACCTGGGATATTGGTGGTTGGGAATGTGCACTGGTGGAGGGATGGGTGTTTGATTATTGTGAGATTGTAACCCAAACATGAAAGCTTGTAACTATATCACAGTGATTCAATAAAATTAAAAAAAAAACAGAACTGTTAAGAATTCTGAGAAAATAATGTAAGTATAGATTGTTCAGACTTGAATCTACATCCACTCTATTTTGGGTCTCACTTCCCGGAAAGATAATGACAGGCAAAGAGAAATCAACAAAAGGTATAAATAAATAAATAAATAAATAAATAAATAAATAAATAAATAAATACATGTCGCTCTCCCCCGCCCCTCCCGGCTGTGTGGAGACCTCCACCTATATTCCACCTGTATTAAAGAGCCATGTAGTCCGTCACGGCCCTGTGCGTGGTAATGTTACCTAAAGCTGCCCTCAGCGGGGACAGCCAGTTATAGCCACTGCTTCCCATGTCAGGATCCAGAGTCTCGTCTTGATGGAAATTCCCTTTTTTGTTTCTTTTCCCCACTGCAAGCTGGAAGCCGGGTGAGTGGAGTGAATGCAGCAGGTCGTGTGCTGGAGGCCAGCAGAGCCGGAAGATCCAGTGCGTGCAGAAGCAGCCCTTCCAGCGGGAGGAGGCCGTGGTCCACTCCCTCTGCCCCGTGAGCACGCCCGCTCAGGTGCAGACGTGCAACACCCACGCCTGCCCCCCGGCATGGAGCCTGGGGCCCTGGTCGCAGGTAACTGGCAAAGTGTTGAGTCTCGAGTTTTGATTCCCACAGGTCACAGGTCACAGCTTCCCTGGGAGTCCCCTGGCCTTTCCCCTCAGCAGTGCCCAGCGGGGGTTCCCAAACAAAGCAGTACCTGGTGCAAAATGTATTAAGGCTGAGAACTCTCTGGCTTGCTCAGCCATGACCGGTGGTGGTTTGGGGCTTGATCAGATTGGCGGTGGGCTTGGCTTCATCTTCTGGACCAGGAAACTGGGCAGTTGTGCCCCCCTTTCTGCCATGTTTTCCTTTCAGGATGTAGCCTTACATCCCAGAGGATGATCCTTTCTGGTTGGTCAGCAGTGTGACCACATCCTCAGCAAAGGACAGGGAAAGGGTCTACTTTGGTCTGTAAGGCTTCCAAGGGTCCCTCTTCCTCAGCGATAAGACATTTCACGGGTGTTGTTGTGACAGCTTTCTCTCTTAAGGGCCCACCAGGGTCCTGGAAGGGGAAATCGTGTCAGCAAATGCTCAGCTGTGGCCTAAATAAAGGTACAAGCCCTGTCTGTGAGAGTAAATCCACTCAGTAAATGGACTTGAGCTGGGTTTCTCTCTTTGCAGTTAAGGGGCTTGTAAAATTACTCACGGGCAAAGGGAGAATTCAGAGAACTATTTGGGGCGACAGTGTATAAGGTGGGCATAGCTAAAGGCAGTGGGCGACGGGGGAGCTAATAACACACTTTAGTTGAGAACAATTTCACGTTTCTAAACCTATCTTGGGATAATGTTTCAAAAACCCTTGTCCCTTTGAGAGCTTATTCTTGATACTGTGAAGGTTTGTTACATCCCCCTGTTTGTCCCATAGAGACTGTCTCCGGAGACCCTTTGGGAAGCAATTTAAACATTTCAACTTTGTAGGAGAAAAAAAATAGGTCAAATTTTGAACGTGAATGAGCTCTGTAGGTTAAGGGGCTCAGAGCCCTGTCTGGCATCAGACCCAGGTACCATCTCTGCTGCTGTTGGATCTTGGTCAAGCTACATCAGCCCTTTGATGCTCAAATGTTTCACCTGCAAAATGGGAGGATACAAGGGCCTTCCTGGGCAGTATGTCAGGTCCTGGGACAAGGGACCAGCAGAAGATTATTGCCACAGGGAAGCTAGTTTGTCCCTTGCTGCTGTTGTACCATGTTGCACATGGGGGTGGCGTATTGTGAGCCTGGCTCCATTTTTCTTAAAAATGTGAAGAGTGAGGACTCACACAGTCCTCCACACGCCCCAGGGCTGTGCCCAGAAGTTTACATATCAAGCCAAGGCAGGAATGACCCCCAACTCACATGACCCTCCAAAAAGACTGTGATGACCAGGGAGGGGACCCCTGGTTAAGGAGGTGGAATATTGTTGAGCTTGCCGAGACTTTTGTCTTTGAGGGCAAGCCCCGGCCTGGGCCCACAGTCCCCTAAGTAACCTTGGTAATGTCACAGTTCCTCACCTGCAAGTAGAACCATTCCCGGCTCCCTTATTTCATGGAATTCCGTCAAAGCTTAAGAAAGTGACAAGTGCATATTGACTCTTAGTTCACACAAAGCCTATTCTGGAGACAACAGATGTCGGGAACAAGAATTGGACGTTCTCTTTCTTATGAATGTCACACTTGGTCACACCCTCATGGCAATTGCCGTTACTCTCCCCCTTTGAAGGATGAGTGATCCTCCTATGCCAAGTGCTCAGAGGTACCGTGCCGTGGGCCAAGGGGAGACACCTGGTCTCACCAGTGGATGGGCCTCGCACCATTCCCAGACGGCCAGCTGGAGGGCTGGGGAGAGAGCACCCCTCCTACTAGTGGGAATGAAACTTCCTGCTGGCCTGAGAGACTGGACAGGAACTAAGGCGCCTACTTTGACGGCAGCCAACCTGGATTCCTTCCCAGGCCCCACATGGACCCCTGAGCACCGCCAGGGGCCGCTCCTGAGTCCAGAGTCATGGATAGTCCCTGAACTATCTTGAGTGTGGCCCCCAAATCCAATAAAATTTATAAAACCCTCCTGACAGAGGGCAACACCACAGCAGCGGAGTGCTCAGAACATGGAGGTGAGCACTCCTGCAGGAGCCCCGGGCGCAGGGCTTACAGCGGCTTCGGGGCGCGCCATGAGCAAGAGCACTGCCTTTAAAGGGGGAGGTCCTGGGCACGGGCAAGCACCTGGCATTTTACAAAATTATCCTATTTTGCGTTCTTCAAAATTGAATCACCATGAATCACGCAGTTACACGGATATTTATGATTGCGTTTCCCATGTATCTTGTTCGATCACCAGTTCCGTTGTCAGCATCCACTACCCTCCACCAATGTCCCCAGTTTCCCTCTGCCCCCAGCCTGCCGCTGTGGCGGCCACATTTCCCTGCCCCCATCATCCTGGTTCCCTTGCCTGCCTGATCCTCCCACCCCGCCCCAGAGCTGGGCTTCCTACCGAAGTTTGGTGGTCCCCAGTGAGGTTTCAAGAGCACCATGCAGAAATGCCTGTGCGCGCCGCAGCACTACAGACAATATCTGAAAGCTGGAAACAGCCCCGGTGCCCAGGAACAGGGGATTGGATGGAGAAACGACAGGACATCTACACAGTGGACAAGGGCTCAGCACGGGGCATCCTTGTGTTTCTTTCCCAGTGCTCCAAGACCTGTGGGCGTGGGGTACGGAAACGAGAGGTCCTGTGCCAGCGGCCCTCCTCCCCAGGGAGCCTGCCCGAGAGCCTGTGTGCGGGCAGCCCCCGGCCAGCCTCCCAGGAGGGCTGTGTCCTCGGACGGTGCCCCAAGAACACCCGGCTGCAGTGGACCGTGTCCTCCTGGAGTGAGGTAGGGACGGTGCCCTGAGTGGAGGTGGGGAATCACCAAGCACAGTCCTACCTCCCTCCTACACGCCCTCCCCCCGCCCCAGTCCACCGGCAGAGGCGGAACCCTGGTGCCACTGTGCCCCGTGGCCGACGCTCCAGCCCCACTGGGTGCCACAGGGCTGTCAGTCCTTCCCTGCCAACTGGGCTCCAGATGTCAGCATGCCGACCGCCCCTCTCTGACCTCACAGTGCTCTGCCACCTGTGGCCCGGGGCTGAGGAAGAGGGAGATGCGGTGCAGCGAGAAGGCCCAGCAGGACAAGCTGCTGACCTTCCCGGAGCGCAGGTGTCGCCACGTGAAGAAACCGCGCCTGGACTTGCAGGAGCCCTGCAGCCGTGGCCCGTGTCCCGCCAGACCAAAGTACGGTGGGGCGACAGTGGAGTGGTACGCGGCACCATGGCAACAGGTGAGCAAGGCCTGAGGGGGCTCATCTCAGCCTGCAGGGGTGGGGGGCTGCAGCGGGCAGAGGCACAAGCCCTGGAGCCAGCTCCCCGGCCTTAAAGTGAGATTTTTATTTAGTTATTATTATTTTCTTTTGTGAGGGATGAATGACATACTAGAAAATGATCAGTTGATATGTGCAGAAACTCTGATGTGTGACTTGAGGATATTCAAAGAAGCTGACGCCTCCTGGTAAACGCCTGGGTTTGTAGAGTGCGAGAGGTGGCACTCTTTCCTGATCAGATGCCGTCAGATGGTTCTGTGAGCAGAGAGAATATTTCACTGAAATACTGAAATTGTAGTGACAGGTAATCTTCCCTGACTGTTGCTTTATATTGCAAACATATTTCATCCCGGTCTATCTTTGTTTTTTTAATTTTTTAAATATTGAATCAGTGAGGGCTGGAGCAATAGCACAGCGGGTAGAGCGTTTGCCTTGCACGCGGCCGACCCGGGTTCAATTCTCAGCATCCCATATGGTCCCCCGAGCCCCGCCAGGAGTAATTCCTGAGTGCATGAGCCAGGAGTAACCCCTGAGCATCACTGGGTGTGACCCAAAAAGCAAAAAAATAAAATATTGAATCAGTGAGTTGCACAGTTACAAGGTTGTTCATGATTGGGTGCCCTTCACCAGTGTACATTTCCCACCACACCAGCTGTGTCTAGGGCTTACTCCTGTGCTGTGATCAGCCATCATCCCTGACCGTAGCCGTGTGTAAGGCAGATTCCAGCCGGCCCCCTGCTCTTATCTCTCTGGCCCCTTCACCGAGGGCCTTTTGAACCCTGAGAAGAGGCTGCCCACCTGTGGAACTACCCAAGCTTGAGCGAAGGCGCCAGATCCTGAAGAGGGCAGGTTGGGCTCTCACCAGCTGTCCCGGCTGGGCTCCCCTGGCACCTTCACACGGAGAGGATGGGCCCCCAAATAGGACATGTTTCTTCATCTCTCGCCATGGTTAAACATGGTGCTGGAATACAGAACTGGGCTGTGTCCTGGAGCCAAGGTCCATGTTCCCGCCATCTGCCGGAAACTCCCACTGGAGTCTGTGTAGCTCAGAACCGCCGCCCCTCCGGGTCCCGCTGGTTCGGGGCCATGTGTCTGTGTAGGAACGCGGAGAGGATGCCGGACCCCAGACCTCAGCTCTAAGGCTCTCCCGTGGCCGGGGGCTGCTGGGAGAACAGTGTCCTGGGGACTCAGAAGCTGTGCTTGGGGCTGCAGAGAAAATACAGCCGGGAGGGCACGGGCCTTGCACGCAGCCAACCAGGGTTCGATCCCCAGCACCACATGTGGACCCCTGAGCACCACCAGGAGTGATGCCTGAGTGCAGAGCCGGGAGTAAGCCCTGAGCCCTCTGGGCGTGGCCCAACAAGGAGCTGTGCTTTGGCCCTGGACGCATTCCAACTTGGGGCTTCTCCCAGACCCCCTTTGCTCAAACAGAATGAAACCGTGAAGGAAAGGCAAAGGTAAGGGAGTGGCTCCAGTTTCTCTGCTGTGCCTAAAACTGGGCAGTTTTATTCCTCTTTGACTCATTAAGTGGAGCTAGACAATTGAGTCTTGCTGTAGTTAGACTAGCTAACAAAGGCCAAATCTGCTCCCCACCAGTTGTTCTATTTATTTTTGTATTTATTTATTTATTTGCTTTATGGGTCACACCTGGCAATATACAGGGGTTACTCCTGGCTCTGCACTCAGGAATCACCCCTGGCGGTGCTCAGAGGACCATATGGGATGCTGGGAATCGAACCCGGGTTGGCCGCGTGCAAGGCAAATGCCCTACCCGCTGTACTATTACTCCAGCCCTCCACCAAGTCTTTTATAAATAAAGTTTTATTAGCACTCAGCCTGCCCATTCATAGTCAGTGACTGTTTCAGCTCGACAAAGGCAGAGTGAATTCACATGACCAATCAGCTCCCAAAGGCCTAACAGGTGGCTAATTCCTGCTTTAAACAGTATGAGGAGGATGTGGGAAAAATTCCAAAAATCCCACTGTTTTAACTCCAAGATACTCTTCCTCCCAAATCCTAGTAGTGAGGCTTGTCCAAGGTATAGCCTTCACCTATCTGCAATATAATAGGAAAAATAAAGATGATTGGTAATTTTCAACTTATAAAACAAAACAAAAAAACAAAACCGCCCATGGAAATGATGCTCTTTTCACCATATCCTATATGTGTTCTCTTGTTTAGTCTTCTGTTTGGAAATATTCTTTTTGTTGCCCTGTTAAATAGGACAGTGAAAAGCTTAACTTCTAGAAAGTTTCCCAGTTCACCAGCCTGGGGCCGGGCAGTGGGGCTGTCTGCATACTGGGCCGGACCCTCTCCATCCCTTATCTCCTCGCATCTGTATCTGATTTGCATTCCCATGGCAGCTTCTGGAAGCTCTCTGTGGAGTCCCTGAGCTGTGAGGCCACACTCCGGCCATACAGTTCCCATTCGGTCGCCCACACCAGGCGAGCACCTCAGTGATGGCCTGAAGCAGGGGGTTCTCGCCATGTCATGACACGCACCCGTTTCCTCTCCTGCAGTGCACGGTCACCTGTGGAGGGGGTGTCCAGACGAGATCGGTCCACTGTGTCCATCACGACCAGCCTTCCTTGGGTTGCCCACTCGGGAAAAAGCCCCCCGTGCTGCGAGCTTGTAATACCAACTTCTGCCCGGCGCCCGGAAAACGAGGTAACTGCCCGGGAAACCCACCAAATTGTGCCCTTGCATTGCTGCTCCCTGGACAGCTCCCCAGGGCTTCACTCACACCTACATCAAGGTGAGCAGAGCAGCGCCCCCTAGAGGTGTGCAGACACGAATGAGGGCAATCCGACACGAACTACCCGTCCTGTTGGCCTGGGCGTGCCGAGGAGACTGTGTCCTACAGTAGGGTTGCATTCCCAGGAATTCCGACTTGGGAAGGGAGGGGCACGTGGTACTCTTGGCAAGTCCATTCTGGTAAACTGCCTAACGGGGAAATGAATACCTGCGAGAAAATTGCCACCAGGGGTCTTGCCCCAGAGGTTCTGCTACTGGGACTGAGGGCAGTGCAAAAGCAAACAAGATTTGCCCAGAAGAACTCCCAGTTCCGTGGTGGAGCCCCAGCTGGCAGAGTCTGTGAGAGCGGGTATGTCCACGCCTGGAGCTCGGCCACACACGAGTTCAAGGCAGGCCTGAACTGTGCGGTGAGCACTGTTGGAAAGGCAGGGCAGTCAGTGAGCTGTGCCAGCGAGGGTGTCCTTCCCGGCTCTGGCTCATTCTAAAGCGATCTGACAAGCATCCGGAACCTCTTTCTTCAGCCCATCCTGTTTCCCTGGGCTGCAGAATCACTTCCATCTCATACCGGCCGAGGTTTTCTGCCCGGCTGCGTCCTTGCCAAGATGGTCCCATCGCTGCCCCCACCTGTGACCCCCACATTTTGCAACCTGTGGTGACTCAGGCTCACTCGCTCTCCTGTGTCCATATCATGTCGCGTCTCTGAGTTGTTATCTACTCCCGTAAGCTTGGTTCCGGGCCCTGGGCATCCTTATTTCCTCGCCTTATCTGGGCCGTGCACCAGACCAGGGAATTGCCTCCACCGTGTGCTTGGAGCCAGATCTCCTATCTCGGCGGGTTCCTACATACCTGCAACCTGTCTCACGACGCCGCTGGAGGAGAAACAAAACTTGGGGCAGGGGGCTCTGTTAGTCCCGGGACATCGCGAGGTCTCCTCTCAGCCCTCCATAGCTAGACTCCATCTGGGAGGCTGCTCCACCCACTCTGGACTTTCGCAAAGGCTAAGTCTCTCTGCTTAGCCTGCCCAGTCATAACGGCCTGGCTCATAGACCAGCCAGTCACGGTTACCTTGAAGGGCCGGCTTCCCCCGGGGTCAGGCGCCTGGGAGACTGGCTGTATCCCACCCAGAAGCGGGCGGCTGGTGCTCAGGTCCAAGGGTCCCTCGTCCTGAATAGATGAAGCCCCTGGCTCCTTACCTTCTAGGAACTGCTCGAAATCCAGAGTCACGGCCTCTCACCCAGGTCTTTTAGGGAGAGCCAGAACTCATGGTGTAGCAGGGCGATGGTTAGGGGGCCGGGGAGGGGGGACTTTCTGGAAGGCAAAATGGCAACTCGCAGGCGCTCTGGAGAGGATCGCGTCACCTCTGGCTGGCTGTGATCCTTTATCCCCCCATCTCTCTCAGCCCCTAACCCTTCACTGTTACTCACCGTCTCCCCCCGTATTCCAGCACCCTCATAGATCCAGGGCGGGGGCCCTAAGGCCTTTGTCCTGGAGGCTTGAAGCCTTATCCCAAACACTCGACGTAACTTTCTCATTTCAGAGGACCCGTCCTGTGTTGATTTCTTCAGCTGGTGCCCTCTAGTTCCCCAGCACGGCGTCTGCAACCACAAGTTTTACGGCAAGCAGTGCTGTAAGTCATGCACTCGCAAGAGCTGAGCCCCCGCCCCTCCCCCCACCGCTGCCGCCGCCACCCCAGGCTCCCCCCCACCCAGTACTGGGAGGCCAGCGTCCTGCTACCACCTCCGGAGATCCAGCCGGCGCTGCCTTTCGGGGGGCTGCGCACCCACCCACAGGGGAGCAGCTGTCGGCTTTGAGGTGGCGCTTCCAGACCTCGCCAGCGCCCCGAAGCACATGGTACTCTGAAGCACTTGAACCTGGCACCGCGATGACAAATCGGACGGATGGAAACACACAGACAAAACCACTTCGATGTTGCACTGCTCCACAGAGAGAAGCGCCGAGTTGCACAGGACCCCCTCGGCGTTTCACGTGGGCAAATAGGAAAGTCACTTTGGGACCCCGGCCACTTTGGGTGCCAGCGGGTTCCGTGGCAGAGACGTCAGGGTCTGCGAGGGTGGCCGTCGACTGGGCCTCGGAGCTGTCCGAGGTGGAACCCCTCGCTGGTTCCCGGAAGCCCACGGCGTGGCCGGGAGCGCAGGCACCCCAAAGCTGAACTTCACACGCAAAGCCAAATCCATGGTGCTCCAAAATCAGGCTTGCTGCTGGACTAGCAAGCTCCACAAGTTATGTGTATTTAGTGTGCGTGTGTGGGTTTTTATTATTGTTATTATTATTATTATTATTTTGTTTAAAGTATAGCCTGCTTAGAGTCTGCAAGACAAAAATTCACAACTTGAAAAAGTGTCCCATGGAGCTCCTGGACCTCGCCGTTGCCTTGAAACACTGAACACACCACCGCCAAACTCACGTCCAAGTGAGGCACTCTGCCCGCCCCGGGAGGTCGGCCTCATGACTTTTGGTGCTAGCCGAACCGGGCTCAGGGGAGCTGAGCATCGCCTCACGGGGCCGCAGAACTGGTGAGACAGAGGCTCATTCCCGGGGAAGGGCTACGACGAGCAAACTAACAGCGTTTTTTGAAGGAGAGAAGATCCTTTAAACACTCTCTGCGTATTATCTGAGCTGCCTGAAAAATTAGAGGCCGGTTGTGGGTTGGCTTTTTTTTTTTTCTTCCTACCAGCCAACATGTTTTAATATGCCCGAGTATTTGGTTCACAGGAAAAAAGAGTCACCATGGCAACAGAAAAAAGCATCCATTTCCAGGCTCTGTTGGTATTAATCACAGGCCCTTCAGTGAACACTCGTATTTTATAATCTCTCCAATGGTATTTTTTTTTGTCTTCTGCAGCTGGCAGCTGGTAGGCACTAATGAGCTTAAAACTGTTGGCAATGGGTTAAAAAAGAAAGAAAGAATACTCTTTTGCCAAAACCAAAGTAACAGACAAGACTGATTCCCCTGTGATTTTTTTTTTTGAGATGTGGCTATAAAGGGCATATTTCTATCATTCTACCTTTGTCCTTAATTTCTTTGATGATTGTAGCTCAATTTTACTATTTAAAAAAATCACCATTTAAACAGGGACTTACCAGTCCAGCATACCACACCAAACCGTGGTCTGTTCAATTCCGAGCGCCCTCTGCTCCCATCCTAATTGAAATCATGTGTTCTGGAAGCTCAGAGAAATCATGTTTGGGATATTGTCTCCATTGACTTGGTTTGGCCCAGAGGGGTGGCCGTTTGTATCATCAGAGGAAAGATTCTACCGCACTCCCCTTGCCCTCTGAAAAAATGGCAAGGTACTTGTGTCTTTGTCAAACTTTCATTTTATTTTATGGGAAAAATTAATTTATTAATAGCCTATTATGTGTTCTCACTTGCTTCTCTAAGTGATATTAATTCTGAGTAAAACTGTTGAATAAAACAAAACCATGGATTCTAAAGAAACGTCAAAATATATGTGTAATATTTAATTTTATAAGTTTATAATAAAGCCCTCTGTTTCTTTATCTTTAAAATGAGTTGTGTCCTTTGAATGACTTAGAAGATGGTGATGTTTTCTGCACTTATATTTTCATCACAGCACTGTTTATAATAGCCAAAATCTGGAAAAAAAACTGAGTGCCCTAGAACAGATGACTGGTTAAAGAAACTTTGGTACACCTATACAATGGAATACTATGCAGCTGTTAGAAAAGATGAAGTCATGAACTTTGTATATAAGTAGATCAACGTGGAAAGTATCATGCTAAGTGAAATGAGTCAGAAAGAGAGAGATAGACATAGAAAGATTGCACTCATCTGTGGAATATAAAAAAACACCCAAGAATAGTAGAAATAAGTACCAGGATGTTGGCTCCATGGCTTGAAAGCCAGCCTCACATGCTGGGGGAAAAGGCAGCTCAGATAGAGAAGGAACCACCAAGTATAATGTGGTTGGAGGACCTGCTCAGGAAGGGAAATGCGTGCTGAAAGCAGACTATAGATTGAACACAATGGCCACTCAATAACCCTATTGCAAACCACAATACCCAAAAGGAGAGAGAGAATAAAAGGGAATGCCCTGCCACAGAGGGGGGGGCAGGGGTGTATGATTGGGGTGTGTGAGGGATACTGGGTTATTCGGTGGTGGAGAATGGGCACTGGTGGAGGGATGGGTTCTCAAACATTGTATGACGGAAACAGAAGCATGAAAATGTGTAAATCTGTAACTTTACCCTCTCAGTGATTCACTAATAAAAAATAATAAACTTTAAAAAAAGAAGAAGATGGTTATGTACAAGGAGATTTCATGGTATAAATCTCAGAACTATTCCTCCATAAAAAATTTGAGTCCTGGGGCAGAGAGATAATACAGCAGGTACATTGATTGCCTTGCACATGGCCTATCTGGGTTTGATGCCTGGTGTCCCTGAACCCCATATAGTCATCCCTAAATTTGCTAAATTTTAATTTTAGTGTAGTGAAGGGGAAACAATTATTTCATGTGAAAATTATTGGAGGATCAAATTTTTGTTTTTGATTTGGGGAACACATGGCGGTGTTCAGGGCTTACTCCCATCTCTGTGTTCAGGGAACACTGCTGGTGGTCTCAGGGGATCGTATGTGGTATAATAGTTAGAACCTGGATCAGCCACATGCAAGGCAAGCACCCTACCTGCTGTACTATTGCTCTATTGCTCCAGACCCTGTAAGCAAATTTTTAATTAGTCCTCTAAATGGAAAATTTATTTGCCATAGATAGAATGTAGCCCTTAAGATAAGCTCAATAAATAATATTCATATTTAAATCATTTCTCTTTAGAAATCCTATCACCCAAGTAAAAATCATTCATAAATGCACTTATAGCTTTTCCAAATGTTTAAGCAGCTGATCCTGGTTCAATTCCCAGCACCACATTTGGTCCCTCAACCACCACCCACAGTCAATCCTAAGCGGAGCCATGAATAACTCTGAGTACCACTGGGTGCACCCCCTCAGAAAAAATTATAAGCAGATGTGAAAAGTGAGAGCTTACTGTGGCAAGAAAGCAACTTACAAATTCATTCACTCCCTGGTGGCGTATAAATAATAGTTGTGCTCATCTGGCATAGCTTTTCATCATCATCACACATAGTATTTTCTTTTCTCTCCCCTCACTATATATATGGGTTCCACAGAAATAACCCTCATCTAGCTGGCATCTGTTCTCTGCCCATGGTGAACAGAAGGTAACCCGTGTAATTATGAAATGAAAAGAAACATGAATATTATATCAAAATTTAAAACTCCTCCACTGGCTTTCACCATGCAAAGGTAATGGTGCCTTCATATAGACCAGATTTCTCTTGTTTTTGAACTCATACAGATCATGTTTTGGAAAATATTTAAGTAGGAACTATATGACTGCCAAGGGAAATGAAAGCTTTATTCAGATTATCTGCCTGCCATTGTGTGGTAATGTGTTCATAAAGATGAATTACCTTTGTAGCTAAGTCAATTTTTTTCTTCCCACCACTGAATAAATTCATACAAATGCACAATCATGGGCCAAACTCTGTTGATGGTCTAGTACATTAATATAAACACACCACCCACAATCCCACAATGATCAATATAAAATGTGTGCACTTTAATAAAAAATATATAGTTACTATAATTGGATTACAGAATTTGTGACTATAATTCCTTGATGAGAACAAGTCAACAGTTTTATAGGTCCTGAGGAATGTTCAGCTTTGCATCATTCACCTTGGGATAAAGATGGACTTCCCCATCAATTTTTATCTTCAATCCCAATTCTCATATGTGCCCAGAAAAGAAAAATTATATCTAGTTATCTATACCTTTGCCAGCAGAGTTAGATATTGGGTATCATGATAAAATACTCTCGTTGTTCAACATGTTTTTGTCTATAGAGCTATCTGGAGCAATACCAGAATAAGTTTTTCTGAATGTGTCCAGTTATTCATTAGTTTCTGCGAAGTTGTGAGTTATCTCACCTAGCTTGTATGTGCTCATATATAAACACACACACACACACACCACAACACACTCCCATCCTGTCTGGACACCATGAAGAAAAACTTGTTGGATATTTCTATTTTCCTACAGGCTGTTTCGTGAGAAACACAGTTCAGTTTATAATAACATCTCTCTAAAGGTCAGCAATACCACTGCTGTTTGGGTTAATGGGCAAGTGAACTTCAAGATTTGTTCCCAGCATCTTAATTGGGATGCGGCAGGGGGATCCACATGCCAATGGGAATACCACTGTCCTTTCTCCCCACGCTGCTCTCTTCATTTCCATCTTGCCTTGCCCACCAACACCTCCCATGCCAGTTAGGTTACACCCCTGGAACCCACAATTCTCAATGAACCCTTGGGTCCTTCTTCCCTCTCCATTGCAGCTGGTACACTGGCTGGTGATGCAGAAAGGGGCAAGTCTTCTGTGACCCCCTAACAATAGGAGAGCTGGAGGAAAGGGTCTTTGAAGGTAAAAGCAGGGCCAGGGGCTGTTCCTGCTGAGACAAGACCCAAGCATGTTCCCCCGGACTCCCCCTTCTCCTGTCATGCAGTTGACAAGGAGGACTGGCCAGCCCTCTCTTGGCAGAGGGCCAGATCTCCTGTCCTTGAAGACTTTCATTCCGTAGGCCAGGGGGCCTAGGCTCTCCCCTGCCGTAGAGGGGTCTCTCTCCCCCACACCTTACTTTGAAAGTCAACTTGGATCTAAAGTATGTCAGGAATCTAGTTTTTAGGTGATTCGCTATATCACAATTGCCTAAGTATGTATTTGATACATAAACTTCCTAGGCCCTGTTGTAGTGTTGCAATTAATAAAATCCAAGGGCTGGGAATTAATATTGTAAAGAGCATTTGAGCTTCTTGGAGGATCAGCTTGGTCTGGGAGCCAGCGGTCTAGGAGGATCAAGAGCCACGGGCTGTCTTCCTTGCAGATTCAAAGGCGTTTCCTGAGTGCTGGCAGCTCTGCTGTGGTATGGGGTCAACTCAGCTGATAAGGCTGGACCTTTCCCCCAGTGCTGGACATTCCGAGGCAAAGAAGAAACGGGCATGGTTCCACCCTCCTTGGACGAAAGTGTCACGGATGAAGACAATCACACTCTGACCCAGAGAAGCACGAGAGTTCAAGGGCACTCGAGAAGCACGACGGCGTCCCAGCCTGGGCCTGATGCCTTCGGCATTTCCCTGCCCTCCGCTCTCTGGTGTGACTTGACTGCCCAAACCAGGGCCTGCTTGCCCCGCACCCCCACACTCCTGCTCCTGCTACCAATGTCCACTGAGCCTGGAAGCCCAGAAAACCGCCAGCACCTGGAAGCTCACCGCTGTCCCCTGGGCAGCCTCGAAACCAATGTTGCTAGCCACCTTTCACTAGCCACGGGCCAATCTGGAAGTCACTCGGGCCACTAGAATAGTTTCCATTGCAATAAAGCACAGTGGGGATGCCTGGCACCCAGGAATACTCCAAAAAAGGGGGAACTATTTAAAACAAGGATGGGGAAAACAAAGAACTATGAAGGAGGCAGCCGCCGCTCTTGCGAAAGCTCAGATTGGAAGGGCCAAAGCCAAGTTTCATGCTTCTGCAGCTTTTCAGGAAATCTCTGGATGGGCAGGTTCCCTCCTGGCTGGGATTTCTGGAGGCTTGGGATAGCTGACCCTCCGCTGCCAGCCTGCTGGCACAGGTGCACGGCTGAGGGCTTCAAAGGGCTGAGAGCTGGCAGCCTGGGCAGGCCCCCTGCCAAACTCCTCGCTGCCCCCGAGTGGGAGGAAGTTGGTTCCTTGTGTGACTATTAAAGCAGCCCCGACTGGGTGGGCACTGGGACTGTCGTCGCTAGCGGCCGCCTCCCCGGTGGCGTTTAGAACTGAACTGAACTTAGAACGGCTGCCAGCGACCTCCAGGGAACAGGAAATAGGCGTTGGCTGGGCCCAGAGCACTTGTTCTCTGTCCATATTTACTCGCCCAGGTAGAGGAGGGTAGGGGTGGGGGGTGCAGGGGGGCTGCGATTCTCAAAGCATCAATTGTTTTCAGCCGTCTCCCCTGGCAAGATCCGGAAGCCATGAAATGGGATTGGGGGGAAGATTAACGGGCGGCCTGACCCTCCTGTCTCCCTGGAAGGCACACTCTGGCCATTGTTGGGAGCACAAAGGGCCTTTCTCCGTGGAGATCGCTGTTGCGAGACCGTGTTTGGGAGTTGGGTGTCTCAGCCTCCCCGGCCTTAAGTGGCGGGGAGATTTAGGCAATCTTATCAGGCCAGATAATTCGAATGTTGGTTTTACGCCTTCACATGCTCTATGCTCCTCAGGACTCTCGTTCTTTTACATCTGTGTTTCGACACGGGAGTGGGCTGAGGGGCACGAAGGCCTCATCACTGTGCCAGGCGCTGGAGTGGACCCTGTCCTTTAATTCTCACATCAACGCCTGTATTATTATTTCTCCTGTTGGAAGGAGGACGGCACTGGAGTTCAGCAGGAGTCAATTCACTAAAGGCCCCAGCAAAACACAGCATCCTTCGGTTTCGATTATAGGGCTTGGTGTTTGGTAATGCAAGCTTTCCATTTAGGAAAGAAAGGAACCATTACCTGGAGGTAACTATTGGTTTATAATGTTCTACAGGTTCCAAGTATACAGGGGCCAATAATATTTGTTCATAGTCTACTATCTGTTCACCTACATCTCGTCTCAATTTGATTTTGTAAAAACAATCCAATAAGGAGATTCTTTTTAAAATTGTGCCATGGCTTCTGCTTCTAGGATATACTCTAAATCTAAGAGAACAAAAAATGGCCAACTGTGGGTAAAAATGAAAAACACTTGTGTAAAGCTCTGGAGCTTACATACAATTGAGCACGGGATGGAGATGTAACTAAGGTGAAGAAGCAATGACTACAAGGGGTATATTTCATTTCCTTTTCTTCTTCTTCCTTTTATTGTTTTTTCTTCTGGATTTGTCCTAAGGGAGGCTATAGACACCAAGCAGCAGTGGGTGGGAGATAAGAATTGGATAGAATTTCTGGATGGGAGAAACAGGGAAAGCATCCAAAGAAACATGAATGGTTGCTAGGTAATGAAAAAGAAATCTCTCAGTAAGAGATCATTAATAAAGGTCATTTAATAATTCTGAATATATACCCATAGAAATTTCTGATCAGGACCACACTGCAAGGTAAAAAAGAACCTCAGTAAATGCTTAAGAAATTGAAATTTTGTTTGAGATACTAATCATTGTAATTAAGACTAAGTTTATGGTTTTGGGGTTTAATGAATTATCTGCTAAGACAAATCATCTTCAGAGGAATGTAACAACCCAGAGTAATCATAATATGGCATTTACAATACCCAGAATAATGTAAAATAATTCTACATACAAAGAGTTGCTTAAATATTATCTATTCCTGAGAGATAAGATGATAAGCATACGCCAACCCCCAAATGACCTGTATATTAGAAGAATCCAGATGTTTAGAATTACTGGACTTTAAAAGAGAGGAAATTCTCAATGACAAAGGAAAAACACATTAAGGTGAAGAAAAAGGCATAAAAACTAGCAGAGAAATACAAAATATTTTAAATGGAAATAAAAAATATTTAAAATGGAAAAATACCATTTCATCAATAAAAATATACACATCAAGGAGGACTTGGTGGCAGAATGGATATGACAGGCAAAATCCAGTGAACCTGAAGGTATATCAATAGAAAATAGTTTGAAGAAGGAAAAGATAAATGACCAAATAAACAGGAAGAGCTGGAGTAATGGTGAAACATCCCCTCCTTAACAGTGAGAACATTGGGAAAATGTTTTCAGAATGTGGATTGTTGAAAAAAAAATAGCAATTGGGAGGGACGGGTGGCATGGGGGGATGGCTGACTCTTTATAATTACTCTATGTTTTGTTGGCTTATTTTTTCCCCACCTCCCTTTCTCCAGCTTCATGGCAGCCCATGAGTTCACAAAACAATATATAGGTGCTGCACCTCCCATCCTCCCCATGTCTTCTCATCAGAGAGACAGAGAGACAGAGAAAGAGAGAGAGAGAGAGACAGAGACAGAGACAGAGACAGAGAGATAGAGAGAGAGATAGGGGACCACAGACTGATGGTGAAAATGGCCCATTTAATGCAGAGCTGCTAGCATACTTATATATAGAATGTCTGAGAGGGGTTGAGGTAAGGACGTAGGTGTGATTAATCATTTACATAGAAAAAAACATCTGGAAATTTACATAGACTATTTACAGAGGTAAAACATAGGAAATTCTCTTTTGGGGAGATTAACAGAAGGAGACACTCTGTCTCCCAGGGACATCTACATTGCGTTTATCTCTCCCTCTGGTTGTGTAAGTTATCAATACTTGCAGTTGTTTGGATAAACACAGCAGAGACAAAGATCCCAGCACTTAGTTCTCTGGGCTCTGAGAGCAAGCAAGGGTTTTTACCGTAAATCCCAGACTAAGTCTCCTCAGGCCAGTTCAGCTTGTCCTTCCCTATGGGGGTCCTGTCTCTTAAACCATACCATCTTGCATCAAGACTATGCATTTTTGCTTTCTAGACTGTCCCATTTCGATGCCGGGGTAGTTTTGCCACTCACCCCAGGTCCATCCCAGTCCCACAGCAGGACCTCCCTTTTGGGGTGTTAGGAATTACAGCAACAAAAGCCTGAGTCAAGTAATTATGACCAATTCCAAGGAGTAGATATATTTCAGAGTCAGTCAACTCCCAAATATTAAGAGCATAGTATTAATGGTCTTCTGTGTTTAACCAAAGAACATTGCTCTATAGTAAAGTATAAAATATAAAAAGGCTATAGGGGAAATAGAAAACCAGGTGCAAATACCCAGCACTTCAAATACAAAGCAGTACAAATACAAAGTTCAGAATTACCAGAAAGTTTTGGCTTATAAGTAATCAATCCTGACTTGGGGAACTGTGACAATGAGAGGTAAAATACAAAGGAAAGGTTAGAGATAAACTTTAACTATTTTAGGGATGATAGCGAGAGCATTAGGAGCTACTCTGGGAGGAGGAAAAGGGGCAATTCACTGATGAAGCCTAGAACACGTAGGGTCAAGATCCAACAGTGGCTTTCATGACCAAGATTTGGCAGTATAATAAAATAATAACTTTATTATTAATCTCATGATAATGATGAGAACCTGCAGCCAGGCATCACTGAAGGAACTTCATGGTGTTGGGTCCCCTGTAGCACGTTCCCCGAGAAGAGGCAATTCCTTGCTCACAGATTTGGTTTCAGTTGACCTGACCCTAAGGTCATTCAGTATGAATAGCCTTTTCTTTGGGATCTTGTGAAAAAAAATAAAATCAATGACAACTGGTTGACCTTGTAGCTATGTCACTATGTAAAGGTTTTATAACTATGGTGCATTGGAAAGACCACATTGGAAGCCACAAAACCTAGGATTAAATTACTCTGTATTATTCCTTAGGATGGATTTAAGTTACTCTCATACCCACCCCGATCCCACAATATCATTAGATTTTGTGATTCTCAACTCTAATTATAATATTGTAATAACACAGAAAGAGTGTTAAAAAAAAAAAGCTACTCTCACGCCTTACCCCGAAATAGTCTGATTCCATTGATTTGAGAGAGACTGAAAATCCCCTGGTTTATTTGTATAGTCAGGGCTGAGAACCAGGGTCTCGGTTCCAGCAACATTGCACATGAGTCACTTCGGGGCTCTTCCAAGCTCTTGAATCTTCCATAATTTTATGATGGTTTCCATTCTCACTGAAAATCTCAGAATGACTTCAGCCTATTGTGTAAGTGGCCTGAAAGTGCAATTGCTAAAGAAATCTAGTTATCTGCCCTGGGTGGGTTCAATAAGCAAAGATTGAAAACATCTGGGCTGAGTATCTGTTGCTGCAGTGACATGGGACATGGTGAGGCTGGGGTCCTCAAAGAGTGTGTTACTGGAAAATCCACAACCTTTCCAGCTGCACATCTTTGTTGCTCTCTGAGGTTGGCAGCTCATGCCCGACCTAGACCTCACTGGTGAGTTTGCGACAATGGGCACTGTGGTTTGCTGTTTCCACAGATACCTTCTTTACCTGTGCCTCACCCAGGAACATCTGAAAACTCACCTGGATGTTGGCATTGCTGTCTCGAACATGTCAACTACTTGACCATTTCAGGTGATGAAGTTCACAGAGGTGAGGGCAGAAAGGAGCTTTCATCTATCCAGAGAACACAATTCTGCTTAGAAAGCTGAGATTAGGAAAAGTTAGTGGTATCTTTGTATTCCTTTCCAATTCCCTTGGTTCCCCTCTCCTAAAGGACATCATATTTATTGTGGAATGTTGCCTCTCAATTTAGTTAGGAAGATTCTAAGTTGGGATTCTAACAAAGTTAGGATTTTGTATCAGAAGCAGAACATAGACATTCATAGGAGAGGTAAACAGGACCTTCTCCAAGTTCTCTCTTTAGCACGTTGACACCAGCACTCCAATTTGTATTAAACCACATTTCAAGTGTAAGCCACTGGTGGCACATGCCAGCATTAACATGTTAGAAGCTTTTTCCTACTAATGCTTGGCCCCAGATACCTTCACTTCTAGCATCTTCCTTTCCCATTCCTCTTAACACATTTTATTCATTCACTCTATATTTCTCTTTTTTGAGGATGATGTAGGGGGATAAAATTTAAGATTCTGAATTTACAAAGGGGAAAATACTTAGTAAACAATATCTTCAAGTTTTTTACCATTTTAAAAAAATCAACACTAATTTACCCTCTTTTCTAGTCTCTGCTATGAACAAAAGATGATAAAACTAGGCTTTACTTTTTCCTGTCTACAAAAGGAGAAATTTATTCTTAACATGTGATTTCTGTTTTACCTCAATTTTCTTTTCTACAGAAAATTGCTTCCTATCAAAATTACACTTAGGTTTATGGTTTCAATGAAAAATAACACTTTGTGCCTTTTACTTTATCTTAAATGTTATTTTGTACTTTACTTTAAAAAATCAGTCTTAATTTTGGCCACTGCAAGTATATTAGAGATGATAAGATGAGAAAAGTGAGATTGTTTCAATGACATATACCACAAGTACCTGCTAGTTGCCAAAATTTAATTCAATATTAGAAGCACTAGATAAGATATGGCTCCTTTCTTTCACATACCTCTTGGGCCTTTCTTTTATCTCTTGGTGGAGAGACAAAATTTTAGTTCACAATAAAATGCATACTTTTTTTCAAAATTAAACAGAGATGTACATAGTGCTATTAAAAAAAAAAGAAAAAGATTGGCTTTGTTTGGTGAATTCAGAGAAGACTCCACAATGTTGATAGCTTTCTAGAAGAATGAATGGGAGAGTGTTGGTCAGAGTCAAGGTAAAAGTAGTCAAGGCTAAAGGAAAATCATGTTCAAGTTTACAAGTGTAGCAACCAGGCTCCAAGAACATCCTGGCAGTCTCTCCCTAAAGCTGTGGCCTTGTGTGGTTCCCTCTCACACAGAAAAGAGCTGTCATGCAACACCTAAAAATATTGCCAAGTTGAGTATATGTTTTTCCAAGGCTCCTGCCTTAACCCCCCCGTTGGGGTTTCACCATATTCTGATGATGCTCAAAGGTCCATAAGTCAGAGCCATACAGCTAACCACTTCTGATTTCCTATCAACCAAAAAATGTTTGTTGTTGGGGCTGGAGCAATAGTACAGCGGGCAGGGCGTTTGCCTTGCACGTGGCCAACCCGGGTTCGATTCCCAGCATCCCATATGGTCCTCTGAGCACTACCAGGGGTGATTCCTGAGTGCTGAGCCAGGAGTGACCCCTGTGCATTGCCAAGTGTTACCCATAAAAGCAAAAAAAAAATGTTTGTTGTAAGACACTATATTCAGGGTGACTTGTTACACTACAATAGGAAGCTTAATTCGGTAGCAATCTAGTGTATGGCATGCCTGAGATAAGAAAAGAAAAGGTAGGGCATGGTCCCATGGGAAAGGAGAATATTCCATTGAAAAGGTTTTGTGATCAGGATGGTTCATTAGAAATCTATAGAAGGGAGTCGTTTTTGATCAGTGAAGTGATGCATTTGCATTGTTGAATTAGGAAATATGCATATTTCTCAAGCCCCTTCTGGAGAAAGAGCTTGAGAAATATGATTTTAGGCATGAATTGTAGAATTTTTTTCTTGCTGAATTGTGTATGTCTGCTTTTATTAGAAGCTGGCCTTTAGGGTTGCCAGAAATGTTATGGGTTCCCATCTTCCTTTTTCAAGGTTTTAATCCATAACCAACTCAGTAGATAACTTTGCTGGTTCTACCTTATTATATCCAGAGGTTGGAGACTATCACTAGTTGAGCCACCCACATATTGATTCAAAGAGCTATATGACCTCTATAATTAGTTGTTTCAAAACTGTTGAACTGGGTTTTAGACATGTCTCTTTCATGAAAGAAAAGGTAATGAAAGTAATCAAACTTGGAGGATCCATGTAGACGAGGATGGGGTTCAAGGTTCTGGTGTCTGACGCCAGGTCCCTTTCTTCTTCTGAGAGGACTCCACAAAGATTAGTAATGAAGCAATGATGCTGGGCCCCAGTCTTCGAGATAATTTAGTTACTCTAGGTGGGACCCAGAAAAAGGGTGATTGAGACGGTTTCCTTGCCATCCTTCTTAGACTTGGCTTTACCAAAGTTGGGGCAGGCTCATCTGAGGCAACACTGGGGCAACACTGGAAAGGTTCTTCCCAGTCTCTCTCCCTACCTGACAGCTGATGTTAAGGCTATTTGCAGCATCGGATTTAAAAATAGGATTCGGATTCATCTGCAGCTTTCGGAAGACTCCCGAGAGTTGATGCTGTCACAGGTCTCCTGCCATCCCAGTCTGATGGCCCTCAAGTGGTCCTGGATGGAGAGAATTGAAGGGACGTACTCCCAGGATGCCTGTGATGAAGGTGAAGTCATGGATAATCAAGACTTGGCTCAAACTACATGCTGGTAGAGAAAGAAAGAGGAGTCATCCAGCTTGTAGAAATCCCTGGTCTAGAAAATCCAGACTTACAACACTTGGCGACCAGCAGAGCCCTGCTGAGTGAGTTGGATGTCTATCCAGTTGCTTAATCAGTAGATTCAATCATTCAGGGTTTGAATAACTTTTAATCATTCAGTATATTAGATGATCCCTTATAGGTTCTGCCAAGACAGAGTTTCAAGAAAAACGTAAGAGTAATGGAAGCAGTATTTGGGGGGTCAGAGTGATAGGACAGTGGGAAGAGCACTTATCTTGTACCTGCCACTGGTACCCCATATGGTCCCCTGAACCCCACCAGGAATGAACTCTGAGCACAAAGTCAGGAGTAAGCCCTGAACACTGCCTGTTGTCCCCCTCCCCCCAAAAAAACTGATTGCAAACAAGATTGTCTTGTATCTTGTTTGATAGAGATTCTAAACCTAATGTCCTATTTATGTCTGCATTATGTGGTCTTAATCAACCACTAGACTTTTTTTTACAGTGAATCAATTTCTTTTATTCATTTTTTGTTATAAATATCTTTGTTTTGAAATTTGGTTTTCTTTTTCTTTTCTTTTTTAAATAATTTATTGATTTTTAAATTAGTGGGTCACAGTGAGGGTACAGTTACAGATTCACACATTTTCGTGCTTGTTTTACCCTCATGCAATGTTCGAGAGCCCATCCCTCCACCAGTGTCCGTTCTCTACCACTTATGAACCCAGTATCCTTCCCACCCCCCTGTCCGATCCCCCCCACCCCACTTCGCCTCTGTGGCAGAGCATTCCAATTTGTTCTCTCTCTATCCTTTTGGGTGTTGTGTTAACCACTAGACTTTTGGTACTTTATTTCAGGATGTGTAACAGGATGGCCCCTTAAATTTCATATATGAAAAGAAGCAAAAAATGAACCTTAAAGTAATATGGCTCTTCCCACACGCACACCCTCAAATCCTGTCTTGGTTGCGACATTAAATGCAAAGTGGCAAGTGCACAGTCCACTGAGAATGTCTTGCCATAGTGCCATTAGCACTCATCATTCCAGAGCATGGTAGAACCCTAGAAGATGCCAAATCTGCTCATCCGGAGATACGACTCATGGGCAACCATGGACCAAGTGTGCCCTGTTGAATCCATTGTTGCTTTGTCAAATTAGTGCTGGGGTCTGAGGCTCCCCCTGCCAAATCCTGTCCCCTCCCCTCTGAAGCCGAATCCCCCACTGCACTGCCACCACCTTCCTCACCCGCGTTTGAAGAGGTCAGGTGCAGAGGAATATGTCAAGTACTCTGGTTCCCAACAGACCCACACTAAAGGTGTCTGTTTGACTTCCTTTACTAGTGGAAATTTTTCTTTTTCCTTTTTATTTGGTTTTTGGACTGCACCCAGCAGTGCTCAGATTTATTCCTGGCTCTGTGCTCAGGGGTCACTTGTGGCAGAGCTTGAGGGATCACAAGTGGTGCTGAGGATCAAACTGGGGTAGGCCGTGTGCAAGGCATGTGCCTTACCCACAGTCCTATCTCTCTGGCCCTCGGACTAGTGAGCCTTTTTCACCACTACTACATCAATATATGTGTACATATATCTGTACATACATGCAGTTATTTAGAAGACAATGATATATATATGTATATATAATATTTGTACGTATGCTTTTATGTATACATATGTGTTCTTCATTTGTATTCTCTATGTATGTATGTGCCAAGAATCGAGTTCAGCACTGTTTTGAAAGCAGGGGAATGCTGGGAGCATAGCACTAATACGGGAGATGATGACAAGTCTCTAAGCATCTTGCAGGAGGCAGCAAGTTCCAGGTTCTTAAGAAGTCAAACATTAATGACAAATGTCTGCACCAGGTGTCAGAGGAACATGGAGAAGGGACATGGAGCCTGAGATGCCCGGGAAAGATCCTGGGGGAGAAAACAGTGGCTTTGAGTCTGCAGAAAGAGCTCAGGTCACTAAGCAAACGGGCGTTGGTTAGTGGAAGAGAAAGTGCACTCATTCCGTCCCAGAAACTCCACCAACCAAGTGAAGAGAAGCGTCAGCCGTCTGCAGAGTTCCAGCTAACTGGGGCGGAGATGACGCGGTCACTGCAGAGCCTTGTAGGGCTCCATTGCTACAAACCCTAGGGTGGCCCAGCTCTCTGATGCCCCCTGGCCTGCGAGTGTGCACGAGAACTCTGTCCCAGGGAAGACACAGTCAGCCTCTAAGTCATCCCTGGGGCTCTTCTGAGGAGATCTCTGAGCTCCAAAGTGGGAGGAATGTGGGTGCCTTGGAAGCGGCAGTGGGGAAATGGAAGCCAGTGGGCCAAAGGGCCTCAATTTTTTTGCTTTTTAGGTCACCCTCGGCGATGCACAGGTTATTCCTGACTCATGCACTCATGCACTCCTGGTGGTGCTCGGGGGACCACATGGGATGCTGGGAATTGAACCCGGGTTGGCCGTGTGCAAGGCAAGCTCCCAACCCACTGTGCTATTGCTCCATTCCCGAAGGGCCTCATTCTGTTCCCCAAATCCATGAGGTTGCAGGCGTGGGAAGAGCTGACAGAGCCCCCAGGAAAGAACACTCTCCCTCTCTGGGACTGGAACCTGCATCTCAGTCATTGTGTCAGACCCTTTGTCCAAGGCCAGGTCTGGTTCTTATAGCTCTTGTGGATTTCAGTAACATCCTTCCCAGAATTTTAAGAGTTTATGCCGATGATACTTCTTTTGTTGCAATAGTTTTATTGTAAAGAAAATACCCGAATCCCTAGAGTCCAAGACACTGACCTCAGTGGGCACCATGTGCTTATAGAGCAGAGAGCGTTACCCCCAGATGCAGGTGGCACCAGCGCAGGGGAGGGCAAAGCAAAAGGCAGCCCCGTCTGAAATGAGCCAGATGGACTCACGCTGTGCCCATCCCCTGCTCTTGCCAGCTGGTGAGGGAGATAGACGCAAGCCGTCCCAACCTGGACGAGAGAGGGCAGTGCCAGCCTGGGCTGCACTCTACACACATCCATCTCCATTGCTTTGGCTGCCTTTGATCTAGGAGGCACCACAGCTGCGGGGCGAGGAAATGTGGCTCAGCTCCCCCACTTCCTAGCTGAAGCGGTGCAGGAGTTGACGGGGCAGGCGACTTGATCCAAATGGAGATCCCGGTCATGTGGCACAGGAGGAACTAGAATCCTCCAAATGGTGAGGTTCCCAGACCACCCTTTGATTTGGCTCCATCACTCGGCAATGGAAGCCGTCTGCTTCCAAAGTTTTTGTTCCATTTGGATGAGAGAAAATGGAATAGAAAGAAATTCTGAAAGTAAAGGGAGCCATAGAAAAGAAAGAAAAATGAAAATGCAAGCGGTCTTGGCAGCAGGGCGCAGGTTGTGAAATCCGGTTTTAGGTTCTGTGCAGCCTTGTCTTCCCTCTGGCACGCACTGGGGTGTATTCTATGAGCGACCCTGGTGGTTCCGGGTAAATACAGAGCTGCCAGTCACCCAGGCCGGGTGATCAAGGTTAACAGATGTGACTCCTGCCAATAAAGAGAGTGTCCCCATGTACAAGAGGCTACACTGCGAGAAAAGACACACACACACACACACACACACACACACACACACACACACACACACACACGGATGTTGGTAGAGAGAAAAGATCCTGGAAGTTGAAAGGGCTCTTAGAAGATCCCCTTGGACTGCTCTTAGGGGAAAAGATCCTAAGGCAAAACGGCTTTGGAAAAGCGAGGTTCAAGTCATCCAAATCAAACCATTTCTTTGCGGCAGAATATTTATGGTGGCTCTGGGCCCGAGGACTCCCAGGAGGGGAACATGCAGCATGGCTTTGCCCTCTCACGGGTCAACTTCAGGGGACAGTGTCCAAATAGGAATGACTTCTCACTTCCTCATGCTCATGTTTTGGGTGTTGGTTTTTTTTTTTTTTTTATGGACAAATGTGAAGAGAGAGAGAGAGAGAGAGAGAGAGAGAGAGAGAGAGAGAGAGAGAGAGAGCAAGTGTAATTCACCTTAGATCAGTTCACACCTAGACCTTCAGATAAAAACCCGAGAAGCCAACCTCTGGCTCACAACTCTGTCCCTAATGTGTTCCCAATGACCATCAAGTAAGGCAGTGACTAATACACGCGGTGTCTTGTGTGTCTCTTACGTCACTGATGGAGCTCCGACCAGATCAATTCTCCTGTAACCAGCCTCACAGATACAGAAACTCAGAGCTTCAGCCATCTGACCTTTAATGCAAAGTGAATAATGCAGAGACTTTTTTCCTGGATGACTCACCCCCAGCAGGTCCTTGGGAAGGAGCTATAGAGAGAAAGGGAGAAGAAGGTCGCTTCCCTGGGAACACAACCCACATCCCTCTCTCACCCTGGGGCCCCACACCCAGCGGATCCAGAACTCAGTTCTCCCATCAGCAGAATGTGTGCAGAGACTTGGGGCGAGGCAGTCTTTGCCACACAAGCTCCTCTCTTGGCTCCCCCTTGGTGGAAGCCTGGGAGATCCCCTCCTGGCCATAAGGAAGGCATTAGCGCAGACCGCCCACGCTCCATTGTCCCGTGCAAGTTGCTCAAGCCTCCCGTTGCCTCTCTCGGGAGCTCAACTTGTTTCTCCTCCTGGCCTTTGATGCAGTGTACCACTCTGGCACCAGAAATCCCTGGAAATGCAGAGAATTCCTGGAAGGAGGCGCTGACTCTGGGGACGTCCTCACAGTCTGAGCCTGGGAAAGAGAACGGCCACCACCGTGGTCATCCAAGCGCTCCCGACTGGCTCTTAACACCGTCGCTGTGAAACTTCACAACCGACCGTTGGGGCGGCTCCTATTATTGTGCCCATTTATGAACCAAGAAACGTAGCACAGAGAAGCTAAACTCGCTCTTGGCTGCAGGCCCTTTGGGCGGAAGCAGAGCTGGAGTCTGAAGAAAGAGTCCACGCTGGGGCTGCCGCAGATTATGCGCTGGGAGACTGGAACGCCATCGGGCCGCCGGGATTGTCATTTTGAGTGTATGTGACTGAATCTCTCCTCTGTTGCCCTACGTCTGCGAAGGAAGGATTATCATCCCCATTCTAAAGATGAGAAGACTGAGTCCTAAAGAAATCTTAAACTCTGCTCCAGTCACCAAACTGAGTAGCAGCCTGGGACTTGGGGCTGAGGACAAAAAAAATCCTGAGCTCTTTGGAGCCGAAGGTTCTGATGGGTCCGAGTCACCATGGGTTGGTCCCTCTTGGTGAGTGCAGCAGAGGTCCGGGCGTCTCTGAGAAGAGATTTCTGAAAGAGGTCTCTGAAGCAGGAGGACTGGTCTCTCATCTTCCGCAGCCCGTCCCGAGGGGTCTGGCAGGCTGCCACTTGCTGATTCCGGGTTCGTGTGTTGGAAGGGGGGCTGCAGATTCACTCACCTAATTTTTTAGGGCCTTGTAAAATGCATGAGGTAATTTGTCTTTGTTAGCAACAAAGATTTAGTGATGAATTCACCCTCCAGCCTAATTAGCCCCAGGCCTGTCTGTCCCTGAGGGAACCCTTCCTATCTTAGCAAAACTGAGACAGCCCGAGGCTGGGGCCTGTCACGGTGGAGAGTCGAGCTAATCTAACACAAAACGCGTTGAATCAACAGGTCTTTATTCCTGCCACTTCTAAGAGACACTCAAACTTCTCCCCGAAGCCAAACAAAAGAATCCCTTTTTTTTTTATTTTGTTCCCAACATGAAGGCGGATTGAGTCATGAATTCCAACCTATCGCTAAGAGCAGTTGTGGGCTGCTTGCTTTGCCTTTCCACAGATGCTTCTTCGGGAACAAAAGGGGACAGAGACTCCGGAAGCGGAAGCACGCAGACCCTCGTGATGCTTGCCACCCGGTCCAACGTGCCTCTACTTGATTCTCGAAAGACTTTGTCAGCGTTAAGGGCTAAGTGGTGGCCAACCCGCTTTAAAATGACAGCGGGATTTGCTCAGAAGAGAGAGTCTGCGCTTGAAGTTCAAACCAGGCTTCGTTCCTGCCCAGAGAGCAACCAGAGATGGGAGGAAATCCCGGCTCTCCGTCCCCAGGGCCTTAGATCATTTGGCTATCATGACCTTTCGTGATCTCAGTGACCTCTCCACTGGCTTTGCCAAAGGTTGATTGCTGTTCAGTTCTTCCTCGCACTGGCCGCTTGGCAAGAAAATACCTTCACCCCGTGCTTGGAGGCTGGGAACGGGTGCTGTGGGGCAGATGTGTGGGCTTCACCGGCTTCCGCCCTCCTGGCTCAAGTCCAAGTGTCCCCGTGGCGGCCCTCGGAGTCCCTTGCCAGGGTCCACAAGGGAACCCGCGGGGCCCGCCAGAGCCTCCTAGGCAGACGGTCCCTTTCCTGCACTCCCCGTGAAGTGACAACCGAATAAGGGAACGCGGGTTCCATCAGCAGGCCACTTTCTGCAGGGCCTGGGAAATGACCTTACAGCTATTCAAAATCTAGAGCTCCCCACCCCCCGGTCCAGATGCCCTGGCTGAAAGCCGAATGCCTACATTGGATCCAAACAAGGTCAATGTTCACCGATCACTTCCCAGACTTTCCCCACCCCACCCCCCACCCCGGGCTGTGGGACCCTGCTGGGTGGGAAGGAAAGATCATCATCCCCATTCTAAAGATGAGAAGACTGAGTCATATAGAAAGTTATGGAGCCAGCAACTCCTCTTAGCGATAGGTTGGAATTCATGACTCAATCCGCCTTAATGCTGGAAACAAATGAAAAAAAAAAGAGATTCTTTTGTTTGGCTTTGGGGAGAAGTCGAGTGTCTTAGATGTGGCAGGAAGAAAGGCCTGTTGATTCAATGCATTTCGTGTTAGATTAGCTGTCCTGCTGTGACTTCATGCCGTCCCGTCCCTCTCCTGAACCGGCAGCCTTGACGGGCTTAGCTCTCCGGTCTGGTCATTCTCACCCTTCAAAAGGGCGTTCAAGTATCCCCTCTCTGCAGTAGCTTCAGTCAACCCTAGTTTGGGCTCACTCAGGCCGAAAAGCAAGGCAGCGCCTCTCACTGGAAGGAATTTAATATCCCAGGGTTTCGTCCCAGGTTTGCCTCTGTTGACAGAACATGATGGAAATGCTGTGACGTCAGTTCTATGAACTGGCCCCTAAGTTCCCCTCAAACCTGCCCCTCTGTCCTTTCGAAACGTTGCCGTGGTAGGACCCAAGGAGGGTCTGTCTCACCCAACAGAGGCTGTCAGGCTACATAGAGACACCCCGGTGCCCCCAGAGAATGCCAGCACCAGCTCCAGACACCATCTGCACTGTCCAGCCCAGCGGAACTAACAGACAGTGACAACCCATGGTCACTGAGGTCATGGACAGACCTTAGTCCAGCCAGAACAATGCTGCTAGCCCGAGTCTGCCAGAGCCCACCACAGAGGTCACGACACCCAGGCGCATTTTTAAGTGCAGGTAGGTAATAACAGGGGATGCATACAAGGCATTTTTTCATGGGATGTGGGAGGGATGTGTGTGTGTGTGTGGGGAAGGGGGCATGTGGGTGTGGGTGCCGAGAGATACTCCCAGCCTCTGCTCTGGGGATTGTTTCTGGTGAGGTGGCGGGCACCATGCAGTACCAGGGATCAAATCTAGAACCTTCTGCCCACGAAGCACATGTTTAGTCCCCTGTTTATCTCTTTGTCCCACGACATTTTTCTCTTTGAAAAAAGTCACATTTTCCAGCAAGGTCATATATGTTAAGGAAGTCACAGGAACCTTATGTTAGGGAAGGCGAATTATTTCCAAAGGAAACGTCTCTCTCTCTACTCTCTCTTTCTCCTCTCTCTCTCTCTTCTCTCTCTCTCTCCTCTCTCTCTCCTCCCTCTCCTCTCTCTCTCTCTCTCTCTCTCTCTCTCTCTCTCTCTCTCTTTCTCTCTCTCTCTCTCACACACACATCCATTTTATCCAACTAACTCATATTCAATCTTCAGGTGTCAAATGTAATTTTTCTCTGGAGAAGGGGTAGCTGCCTCCGGGTTGGCTCCTCGGCGTCCTGATTTCCCCCTTCCAGGCTCTGCCCCCCTCCCTGGCTGGCACACTTACTTCCCCTCGACAAGATGAGGCCAGAGCCTGTCAGCCTCCACCTGGCCTGGCACAGCCCCCAGGATGGCGGGACTTCCTTCCTGCACATCCCTCCAGCCCTCCGCGTCGTCAGTCAGACACCCTCAGGGACTCCACAAGTGACACAGACACTTAAGATCATGCTCCTCCCGCCGTGAGACTCCCTGTGTGTGTGCCGGCCTCTCTTTGCAGACTGTGGTCTGGTCGCTGAGTGTTTCTGGAACATCCCCTTCCAGAGCTGCCGATTTTAACAACCAGGCTGTGTTTGCTTAAATCATGTCTTCTTTGGCCAATGGCATAAGAACTGGCTGAGGGCTGACTGTTGAGTCTTGCTTCTGGACACTTTTCCTCTTGCCACGGTGCTGCAAAAACTTAGCCCCACCAGGAGTGTTTTGAGCAAACTGAGAGGAGGAAAACTCCTCGGCCGCCTTTCAGTTAGTTTTGGATTCGATCATATGAAACTCTTTCGTTGTACTGGTTCGACTCCCTGTACAGATTACAGCGGCCTTGCTGCCAGGAGGTGCTTCTGTGAAGAGGACTTCCGGGTCAGAGTTTGTTCACCTCTCACCCAGACAGCCAGAGAATCTGCTGTTGATTTTATTTTCTTGTTAATGTTTTAGGAAACAAGCCCAGGAATGATCTCCCATCCCCGTTTTAAAATTTATGTGGTAATTGGGCTTTTGGAGGTGCTTTGTGATTATAGAAAATTGTGTGTGATGCAATGCTCCTGCGAATTCCCTGTCAGCCAGAATTCCACAGGACATTCCGAGTTACTAAAAACTTGCCTTTGGTGGGGAAGTTTCTGTTTAAGGCTTGGCAGAGGACTCTGTTTAATTCAACTGTATTCTATTTGAAAGAGGAAAAACAATTACAAGTGACACTCAGTTCCTCTCAGAGAACTGAATATTTCTCGTTACAAGGGAGGAGGAGGAGGAAAGAGGCTGCATGGGGAACAGCCAGTTGAGAGTCAGAACCAGGCCCCGGCGTCTGTCTCCCCTGAAACCTCCTGAGAGCAGAGAGGTGAACGCGTGGCCCCGAGAGCCAGCTGCCCTGCATCTTCCAGGGCCGGAAGCTGCTTCCCTCGTGCATGCCCTGGTTCTTCGTGGGCTCTTCCTCCTGCGAGGCACAGCCTCTGCCCATCTGGTTGACCTCGGGAGTCTAACGGCTCCCACCACTGGTACGTGCATTTCATTAGAATTCTCCCCACGATTGCTATAGTGAAAAAGAGGAGGTCACTCCCTCTGGACCCAGAAACCGGGAGGTGGATGGCTTGCTCACTGCCCCATCTCACCTTGAAACGGGGTGTATGTGTGTGTGTGTGTGTGTGTGTGGTATGTGTGTGTGTCTGTGTGTGTATATGTGTGTCTGTGTGTGTGTGTTTGTCTGTGTGTGTGTGTCTGTGTGTGTCTGTGTCTGTGTGTGTCTGTGTGTGTGTGTCTGTGTGTGTGTGTGTGCTTGCTTATCTAGATAGCCACAGGAAACCTCTATATGAATTGCTCCAGAAAGCTGAGGGTAGAGCACTGGGGATGAGGGTCCTCCTCCGAGCCAGCCCCAGTCTCGCACCAGCAGTGAGGGCCTGGAGCCCCCTAGTGTCGCTTCCACTCACTTGTTGGCACTTGCCAGGGGCTGGCGGGCTGGCGCTTCTCCAGGCCGATGCTGCCACCTGCTGGCGAAGGTCCCCTTTAGCAGCTCTGGGTGCGCCTGTCTGAGGCTGGGAGCTGGGTGGGAGAGCCTGTCTCTCCTCACTGGATTCTTCAGATGTTTCAGATGTTTGAAAGGCGGGAGAACAGGAGAGAAAAGTCAGCCAGGAGAGTTCCTAGCCCCCCCAACTCTATCCTCTGGGTTCATCTTCCCTGACACGAACTGTTGTGTTCCTGGTTCAACTGTTGTGTTCATGGTTCTTTCCAGAGTCGGGGAGATAGCAGCAGGGTGAAGGCCCTTGCTCTGCGCTCAGCTGCCCAGCACCGTGCATGGACCCTGCCAGGCCAGGACCGATCCTTCTGCACAGAGTCAGGAGTGGGCCCCGAGCACCAAAGGGTTGGCCCGATACCCACCCCGGAAAAGGCACACGCTGTTTTCCTGGTATTCGAAAGTCTTATATGGGAAACAGGATTCTGAAGCATCACAGTAATAGTGAGATTTAGCTGTGACTACTGTTGGGGATAAGAATTAAGGAACTTTAAAAGAAAGTCATTTTTTTTCGTTTCTTCAGGCATTGAAACAAATGCATATTTCAAAGCAATCTGTATTATTGTATTTTATAACCTCAATATTACAAGAAGTCACTTAAAGTCACACACCCACCACCTGCTGTAAGCTTTTACTCTATATTGTGTAGTTATTTATATAAAATAGACTGGGGGAGGAGAAAGCATATGAAAATTGAAATGAAAGTGGCACATAATCTCTTCTCGTGTTGATTAAGCACAGCAGGTAGGGCCTTGCGCGTGGCCGACCCGGGTTCGATTCCTCTGCCCCTCTCGGAGATCCTGGCAAAGCTACCGACATTATCTCACCCTCACGGCAGAGCCTGGCAAGCTACCCGTGGTGTATTTGATATGACAAAAACAGTAACAACAAACCTCACAGTGGAGACATTGCTGGTGCCTGCTCAAGCAAATCAGTGAGCAATGAGATGATAGTGCGACAGTGATACAGTGAAAGTCTCAGGGTCAGAGAAAGGATAGTAGGTCGGCACTTGCCTTGCACACAGCTGACCTGGGTTTGATCCCTGGCACCCCGTATGGTCCCCTGAACACCCCCAGGAGTGAACCCTGAGTGCAGAACCAGGAGCAAGCCCTGAGCACAGCTGGATGTTGCCCCAAACTTTTGAAAAAGAAAAATCTTAAATTTGGGATATTATTCGGTGGTAAAATACCTTGTCTCACATAAATGAACCTTTAGATCCAACCCCCAGTACCACATAGCCCCATTTTGCTGTTAAAATATTTTAATATACTTAAAGTTCTGCATAATTAAACCTGACCTTTTCTATTCAAATTTTAAAATAGGCCCGTCTTATTTTTTCATCTATTCATTCAATTCATGAGGGTTCTTCATATTTTATGCATAACTCTATACTCATAACAGTTGTGGGTAAAGAAATTTTATTTATGGTATATATATATTATCATGCTTTAAAAAACAGCTTTTAAGTTATCAATACTTTATACCCCCTGGATTTTGAGTCACGGTTAGAAAGCTTTTCTTTATACTGAGATAAAAGAGATTCACCTCTCTCTTGTTCTATTACATAGTTTCACACATCTACCTTATTTTTTAGCAAAGAAAAATAGTCTAGGGCTGGAGCGATAGCACAATGGGTAGGGTGTTTACCTTGCACGCAGCTGACCTGGGTTCGATTCCCAGCATCCCATATGGTCCCCTGAGCATCGTCAGGAGTAATTCCTGAGTGCAGAGCCAGGAGTAACCCCTGCGCATCTCCAGGTGTGACCTAAAAAAAGAAAAAAAAAGAGAAAAATGGTTCTATAGTAACAAGTCTCACAATGGAGATGTTTCTGGTGCCCACTCGAGCAAATCAATGAACAACGGGATGACAGTGCTACAGTGCTATATGGGAGAAATTTAGAAAGATGAGAGGGAAGAGAAAAAGAGAGAGAGAGACATGTTCAAGAGAGAACACAACTTTCCGTTAACAAGTTGGAATTAATTCGCATGTAAGTTTATGTATGCATTTCATCTGAACCTTTCAACATTGTTTCTCAATCACAGAAGGCTTCTTCTTCTATCGGCTTACATGGCTTATGTTTTTCAAGAAATTTGCCTAGTTCTCCAAATCCTTTTAATTTATTGCCCAAAGCTGGTCATTATCAGTGGATGCTTATTGCTGTTTCAATGTCTGCAGGACCCAAAGTGATCCGCTGGAAAAGACCATGCGAAGGTCACTGATTCCCGCATTCCAGCATCTGAGCACTCGGCAGAGGTTCAGCCCAGAGCAAGCAGGTGAGCGATTAAGTTTTATTTTCAACTTCTCTAAGCTTTGATCCTCTCAAAGGGAGGTTGGTAAAAGAGTTTCTGGGAACAAGGACGTTATGCAATGATGTCACCAGTGGGGGGAACGGCTTTTTCAAAGGCAGGGGGCTTCATTAGATGCCGTCTTCTCAGAAGGACTGCACAGAGACCTGCCCGAGCCTGTTCTGGGAGAGCTTGAGAGCAGACGGAATGCCATCCCATCCCTCTCCTAGCTCCCCAGGACTCGGCCAGCCCACAGACTCGCACAGTGAGCAAAGTGCCCAAGAGCAGGAGTCCTCGGCTGGTGAAACTTAGAGGGAAGAGGTAACTCAAAGGGGCAAAGGAAGTCCACGACTAACACGCATTTCAGGAAGGTGAACAAATGCTGGTGTGGGGGAACAGAAAACAGGACTGAGGGAAAGAACAGGAGGAAGTGGAGGAAGGCAGTGGCGCCAGAGCATCTCGGGGCTGTGCAGTGGTCCAAATCGGCAAGCTTCTAGCTGGAAAGGTAGATGAGGTAAGAGTCTACCCGGGGGTCTTGCAGAGGGAGAGAGCTTTCTAAGGGGCATCTCGAGTTCTGCATCCAGGATGAGCTGTGATGTCACTCATTCCCCTCAGAGAGTGAAGGATAAATAGGTGAGTCTAATAAGCAGAGTAGGGTCTTTTTGGGTGGGGGGCACACCGGCAGTGCTCAGGGCTTACTCCAGGCTCTGCACTTGGGGATCAATCCTGATGGGCTTAGGAGACCATCTGGGGTGCTGGGGATTGAACCGGATTGGCCATGTGCAAGGAAAACACTCTACCTGCTATTTATCACCCCAGCCCCTGAAGGCAGAGGAGGAAGTGGGGTAAGTTCTGTCGTCGAAACTAGCCTTGTGGGTAAGTGCAGTCAGTGCAAAACAGACAATGTCAAATGCCAGTGTGCTCAGCGGCAGGGAGCACGGCGCGTGTCCTTCTGTGTTCACGTGCTGAGGCATCCCTGGGCACTTCTGCTGACGGCCAAGGCACACGCAGGAATCTGCTGTAGCTGTCAGCTTGGCTGGGAGGTGTCCAGGAAGAAGCTGCTTCCTGGCTCCCGTTTCTCTCTCAAGTGCTCCTGGTGCTCCCGGGTAAGGATGAGGATGCTCAGAAGGGCACAGGTGCTTTTGAACCATCGAATGTTATTGGTTAAAGCAGGCCACTTGACACCAGAATCAGTATGGGAGGTGCATGGGGAGGCTCAGGAACCGGGACCTTGAGGGCAATTGACTTATGTTTTCCGGTCTTTTTTTTTTTTTTTGCTTTTGCCTTTTGGGTCACACCTGGTGATGCTCAAGGTTATTCCCTGCTCTGCACTGAGGAATTACCCCTGGCAGTGGTTAGGGGACCATATGGGATGCTGGGAATCGAACCCAGGTCAGCTGCGTGCAAGGCAAACACCCTACCCGCTGTGCTATTGCTCCAGCCCCTCCGGTTTTTTGTTTTCATTACAGAAATGCTTGAAATCATGAAAGGCATGAAATTCACCATAGTTTACAATCTAGACAAAACAACCTCTGCTGTGTTTCTTTTGTATGGGGTGGGAGGTGTTGGGGCTGTACCAGGTGATGCTCAGGCCTTGCTCCTGGTCCTGGGCTGGGGATCACTCCAGCCAGGGCTCAACCCTGTGCACAGCAAGCTTCGGCACCTGCTGTGCTCTCTCCGCGGCTCCTCCTGCTATGCTTCTTCCCGGGTTTTCTCTAAAGACAGGTGTTCCCAATTACAAATAGAAAGCCTGCAGACTCCGTGATTTCTACCCTTTCCCGGTGAGTTCCCCGTTCACTGCTCAGAAGTTTCTGCTCTCCTCAAACTCTGTGATTCCTTTAAGCCCTCAGGGCATTCTCGCTTGCTATTACACTCGATTAATGCATGTCTTTTCAAGGTACGAAAACTATTCGTACAATATTGCTTCCTGAACAGACTCGGCTGAGAATACGCTGGCGATCGTCCTTCCCTTTCTAAATTCCTACCACCAGAACGCTTCGAGAGACCAGTGTCTGCTCGTCCTTACCAATCCTGAACGCCCTATGCCCTCTTTCTCCAACGTGAAGCTGATCTTGGTTTATGAAGTATCAATAGCAGTGCACTGTCGCACTGTCATCCCATTGTTCATGGATTTGCTCGAGCGGGCACCAGTGACATCTCCATTGTAAGACTTGTTACTGTTTTTGGCATATCAAATACACTATGGGTAGTTATCAATACAAGGAGTCAGGAACTTAAACCCTGTGAAACTCTGGCAGAGTCTTGGATGCTCAAAAGCTCCCATTGAAGGACAGTGGGATGGAACATACGTGGTGCCTCCCGATGGCTCCATCTCCCGCCCTCTCCTTTTCCCCCACTAGTTCCCTCCTGCTGTTTTGTTCTTTCATTGATTACCCCTGAGATTCTACTTGCACTATGTTTTATCAAAAGAATGCTGAGTTTGGGGCTGGAGTGATAGCACAGCGGGCAGGGCATTTGCCTTGCAGGAGGCTGACCCGGGTTCTAATCCCAGCATCCCATATGGTCCCCTGAGCACCGTCAGGGGTAATTCCTGAGTGAAGAGCCAGGAGTAACCCCTGTGCATCGCCAGGTGTGACCCAAAAAGCAAAAAAAAAAAAAAAAACCCAAAAGAATGCTGAGTTTAAGGCTCTTTCACAGAGTCCTTTAGAGATTTGCACTAGCAGAAATAAACCCAGTGCCAGCCTTCCACATTGCCAGCTTCCCACCGTCACGACGAGAGCACTAGCAAACCACCAGGGAAAACCAGTGTCTGCGACAAAGATCCACAGGAACCACCTGCAGGATGTTCCGGGGTGGTGGGGCAGGGAAGGGGGGTTGTCCTGGTCCACTGAGACATTCCTGCCCATCACTCTAGGGGTTCCCAGAGGCCTCAGGCCCCATCTCCCTCCATCTCTAAGAATCAGTGAGGGTCCCCTCGACTGGGACTTCCCTGTTGGGGCCTTGCCCCTCAGTCTGCGGACAGAAGGGTGCTTCATGGGGCCGATGAGGACCCAAAGTTGTTTGCTTCGTCAAGAAGTGACACGAAGCACTCGAATGACTCCATGTGGAAGATAGATGTCTCCGCTCCCCACTTTGTTTTATTGGTACAATTAAGCAGATGTGAAAAATAAATCAATGCAGGTCCTGTGTGCTTCTCACACGCACACACTCATCATTCCCCCCGGGTAATGGCCTTGATGTTAATTTTAGATAGTTGAAATGGCAAGCCATAGATTGGTAAGCCATTGAGTCATTTTTAATTAATGTCTATTTGCTTTCATGGTGAATCTCTGCTGAAATTATCAATAATGGAAGTTGAAATTGCAGGCCATCACAGCTAAGTTATTGGGGTGAGTGTCGTCTGTGAGTTATTAGTGGGATCTTCTACTATTCCTGAGAAAAAGACTGTTTCAGGCTGCAGCAGTAGGACAGCAGGTAGGGTGCTTCACTTGTACACGACCAGCCCAGGTTCAATCTCATATGGTCCCCCCAGCCCTGCCAGGAGTAAGCCCTGAGCTTTGCCAGGTGTAGCCCCCCTCAAAAAAATAAGAAAAGACTGTTCCACTGGCCCCTGGTGGGTTCGAGCTGTTGAAATTAGTTTCATCGATGATGAATTGAGTTGCTGTTCAGCTTCCTTCTCAGTGAAAGGAGTGAGTGGCGAGTTTGAAAGATCAAGCAGGGGGGAATGCATCCCTCCTTGAGGCCAGGGACTTCATTAAAGACAGTCGGGTGGCTGGAGTGAGTGGTGGGTCAGGGACAGAGAGGATGGATGGTTTTATCTAAATGGTTCCAAGCCAGTAGCTACTGAAGGGGAGGTGGAGGGAGGGGAGGGCAGAGAGCTGGGGGGCAGCTGTGGCATGAAGATCAAACCCCAAGGGAGAGGGGCTGGAGCGATAGCACAGTGGGGAGGGCGTTTGCCTTGCACGCGGCTGACCCAGGTTCAATTCCCCGCATCCCATATGGTCCCCTGAGCACCGCCAGGGGTAATTCCTGAGTGCAGAGCCAGGAGTAACCCCTGTGCATCGCCAGTGTGACCCAAAAAGCCAAAAAACAAAACAAAACAAAACCCAAGGGAGAGAAGCCAGGGAGGGGGAGGGGACAGGAATGGGACCCTGGGCTCCCCACGAGAGGGTGGGTGTCTGCTGGTGGGGAGGGACAGAAAAGAAGGGGCCGAGGGCCTGAGACTGCTTGTTCCCTGAGGCATATCCTGCGGGGACAGGCTGGCTGAGGCCTGACAGCAATAGTCTCTGTGGGAAGAGCAGGAGGAGGAGCTGGTGAAACACCCACCGGTGGTAAGACCCCAGAGGGGGTCAGGCCGGGAGGTGGGAGTCACATAGCCCAGCACAGAGACACTCAATGACCCGACTAAGAACACGAGATCCCTGGGCTCAGCGAGGAGGTGACGGCGGCAGAGGAGAGGTGGGGGCAGAGCCAACCACTGCCCGGACTCCCCGTGTCACAGACGTAAAGGAAACGCCTTTCCAGACATGTCAGGAGCCGGGGGCCTTGGGCGCCTGTGGTAGAAAACGTGTTCAGCCAGAGATGTGGAAACACCCTTCCCACGATGCCAGGTTCTTACCACCTTTTCTCAACAAAACCAGAAAGCGCGGGAGCTGGGTTTCGGAACGATGCCAGGGGTTGGTTTGCTGAGTTGGGAGCGACAGGACACGTGGAAGGAAACCACAGGGCAGGACTCTGCTTTCCTCCATGCTGCTCCCTAACAGTGCTCCCATCACCCCCGAGGTGGGATGCGTCCAGCTGGATGGCAGCACCCCAGATCTGCCCCGCCCCGTGCAGTGCCCCTGCAGGGCGACTGATCTGGGAGCCAGCTCAGGTCCAGACAGAGACCCGGATGGGAAAGACAGACTAACTTCCATGTGGGCTCACTCTGCAGTGCTCCTAGAAAATACCACAGTGTGTGGCATTCCATTTTGTCCTAGGAGTATTATGCTCACTCAGGATGTTCTGAAAGTTTGCAAAACTGCTTTAACTTCTACATGGAACGCCTGTAGGATCCGAAGCTCCTTATGGAACCTGAGAGAAGCCCCTGCCCTGCCTCTCACCCACGGGGACGAGCAGGAGCTGAATGATGGTGAGAAGGAGAGACCTGTGACACGGGAGAGGAGAAATGTCAGTCACAGTGCAGCTGGCGCCCGATCAAGCCCGGCGCTCTCCGACCCGTCAGCAGAGATGGAGTCCTGAAGGCTGGAGTCGGAATCAGGGGCCAGCTGGCGGGGTCCAGGAGAGCCCCTCCAGATGCAGGCACCACCCCCCGACAGCACCCTTCCACAGGACAGCTGGGGGGGGCCCTGTGTGCCTCTTGGGAGATCGCTGATCCCCCTCATGAGGGTCCCGTCCGCATGATCCCATCCCCGCCCAAAGGCCCCCTGTTCCCACCTGTTGGTAAGGCCTTGGCTTGGGGGATTGTGGGGACAGACGTGTCCAGAGGGGACAAAGGCTGGGGGTCCTAGAAACATAATATTATCCTCCGTGTCACCCCTACAGTGACTTAAATAGACTCCAAGAGAGCAAAGTTAGATTTCAGGGAGATGGTCCGGCCGGCATCTCCCACTCTGAGGTGCAGACACAGAGATGGATCCACGAGGAATCACGCCCACGGCCAGTTATTAGGATTGGTCTCACCGGGTCTTCGTGGGCCCCCACTCTTGGGGGCTGGTTCCTTGGGGTTTAGCAGAATCTGTGTCAGGCCTGCTGTCCTGATTGTATTTCCCCAGGCTGTAACCCTCCAGCTGTCTCAGTCCTGAGTCTTAGTTCCCTCGTGAGAGCTGAAGAGTGACACTCCCCGAACCAGACAGAGCCAGTTTAGTGGCCCCAAAGTCTCAGACACACAAAGGAGCTGTGAGACTCCGAACATGGAGATCAGAGATCACCACTCTGTCACCCAGGACAGCGGACACCCCCAAAGGGGCTTGTCTAAGGGTGACTGGCATGAACCAGACAAGCGAAGATCAGAGAAGAGCTGAGTCTGGGCACCCCCCACAGAGCCCCCATATAGGAGCCCCATTCCTGTCTGTCTGGCTCCCCAACCCCTCACTTCAGATAGGGCATCCCAAAGACCAGTCTTGTCAATTCCCAAGTCAACATGAGGCTGCCAGGTGATGCCCGGATCTGGGCTGGGAGCTCAGCAGAAGCTTTAACATACGTACATATGTGATGTTCGTGATTTAGATATGTTCACATCCTTCCCGGGGCTCAGGGCTGGGCAGTCAATAGACTATGCATGTTTGCAAAGGCATGTTGAGTTTCCTAGAACTGGGGCTACTAGTTTAATTGAAATAGAGAGAAAGAGAGAGATAGAGACAGACAGACAGACAGACAGACAGAGTTAAGTACTTAGTCACAAATTCCTAAGAGAAAGTTCATGTGACAAAAGGAAGTTGAGAGGATGTTTTAAATGACACAGCTTGCAAAACATTGACAGCAACCATTCTTGAAACAGAACCAATTTCTCAAAAGTGAGGCCAGAGATAGTACAGGGACTTAGGTATCTGCCTTGCATGTGGCCAACCCTGGTTCAAACCCAGGTACCACATGGTCTCCAAAGCATTGCCAGGTTCAACCGCAGAGTGGCCCTGAGCACCACCCACTATGATCTAAATAATCCCTGGCACCACACCCCCCCAAGCAGCCACCACATTCTCAGACCCTCCCATTGAACCACCAGATCAGTTGGCCAAGAATTGCTAGGTGTGAACCCACAAAGCACACACGCCCCTAACACAAAAAAGAAGATAAATACTCAAAAGTGACTAGACCTTGACTTTATATAAAATAGAATTCTAATATCACAGAAAGAATATTTTATATAATATTTATTCTTTTGTAACATTGATACTTCTCAGAAATGTGCCCTTTCTTCCCATTAGATGATTAAATAAATCACGCCGCTCTGAGTTACCAATATTTATAGCACCATTGACAATAATTTAGCCGAGCTCATGTCCTCTTTAGATGATGGAAGATTTTAAGACTGGCTGATTCATGTCAGTTCATATATATCAAGATGAAATTGCTTTACAACAATCCCTCCGATATAAAAACCTGCCTCCGTGTGTTTGGATTGCGAAGCACGGCCGATACCAGGAACGGTGAAACATCACCCTGTGAATTGCCACTGAAAGACTGATAGCGTTTCTTTGACAAAAATGTAAGTCAAGGGGCACTGTGATTTAAAACAAAATAAAAATGAACAAATGCCCAATAATATATCAGCATGACCCTGGTCCATGGGAAAGCATGCAATGACATTATCATCATGTGACAGCCGAAAGGAAGCACTAAACAGAACAATTTGCACCCCAGGGGACAGAGAATAGGAAACATAAAACTGTATTTATCAAGAAAAACATTACTGTATGAATGGGTAATCTTTTGCAGAATATCATTTTATTTTTAACAATACAAAATCCAATATATTTAAAATAAAACCTGTGGTAACCGCTGAACTGGTTTGAAATGCCTGGGCTGATTGTGGGGCGGGAACGGGATAGATGTATGAAGACGTGAGAAAGCTGGATTTCTGGGATTTTTTTCTTTTTGGGTCACACCCAGCGATGCTCAGGGGTTGTTCCTGTTTCTGCACTCAGGAATTACTCCTGGCGGTGCTCAGGGGACCATATGGGATGCTGGGAATCAAATCTGGGTCGGCCTCGTGCAAGGTAAATGCCCTCCCCACTGTGCTATCGCTCCAGGCCCTGAGATAGCTGGGTTTCTGGATACCGGCACAACCTTATTCTTCTGAAGTTTGAAACAATATCCTGTAATAACAATGAAAATGGGATCCCCAGCACAGAGTGTTCACTGCAGGCAACGCTGAGAGAGTGATCCTGGTGGGAAACAGCCTCTCCCCCCTTCATTCCCACATTCTCTTATTCCCTCTCCACCCCCAGCCTCCTGCGGTACAGGCTGCCCACGCCCATCCACCTGTCACCCACATTCCTGCTCACCCCACAAGCCAGAAATCCCAAAGACGCAGCTGAGTGACATTGTTCAAGTCAATCTGAGCTGACTGGGAGGCTCCCTGTGTGGGTTCTGTGCTCCCCCCATGGAAGGAAATGGAAGATTCAGACCCCTGGCAACTCACTCCAGGTGACCCGAGCCACCTGCTACTTATCACTTCCCTCTGTCACCGCCATGGGAGGGAAGACATTCTCTAACGACAACAACGCTACCTAGTATTTATTGAGGATCTACTATGCATATCCAAAGTCTCTAATCTGGAGACTTTAGGAGTATAAGTGCATGTGAGTGTCTTCAGAATAAATTCATGGATAATCTCAAGGGGACCTAAAAAAAAGTTGATGAACGTGCAGCCGACCAGCCCTCACAATGAGAACCATGCCCATTAACAGTGGACTAGGTATGTGAAATGTTATCTATTTATATAATGAAATACTCCTCCAGCAATGAGAATAAATGAATTACAACCACTTAAAATAACATGGAATACTCCAACAAACAAATGTGTGTAAAGGGAGTCCGCTGTTCCCATCTCCCACCACCAAAACCAATGTGCGGTGGGCATTGTCCAGATAGTGGACACAGCCTCTGAACAGACGGGAGTCATGGTGTACTTCTGAGGTCCCGCTAGGCTCCTGTCTGGGGAAGAATTGATCACTGTGGTTTTGTCTGTCAGAATTCATTGACTGTAAACATGAGTTCTGCCCTCTTCTGCAAGCATTTTATACTTTAAACAATTCCAGTAAATAATCTAACTCATCACGTTAGCAGAATGATGGAGAAAAATATTCACATTGCCTCTCTTTCTCTGACACTGAAGAAACTTCACATTGGCAGTCTGAGATCAATCCTGGTGGGTGTATTTACACTGCAGAGATTGTCAAACACTGCAATTCAGTCCTTAATTTATTGTTTTGCTGATTGTCTAGACCAGGAGCTGGCAAAACAGTCTACAATCTGTTTTGATTCAACCCTTAAACTAAGAAAGATGTTTCTGCATTTTTAAAGTATAAAAGGAGAGCTGGGGGGAGGGAAGAGGAATGAAGAGTGGAAGGGAGGAAATATTTGACAAGCAGACTGCATATGGCTGCAAAACCTAAAATATTTATTAGCAGGTTCCTTACTCACAATGCTTCCCGAACCTGATGGAAAAAAGATTAATAATGTGAATGAAGCGAAAGGGCCCCCTTGCTGGCTGTAGATGGGCTGGCTCTCAGTATCAACCTCATTCCTGGTCCTGGAGCCGGGGGAATATCCCTGGAGCAGATTCTCTCAGGCTCCAAATGTCACTGCCAGGAAGGTCCTGGTCCATTTTTATGATCCATTTTTATGGGTTCCCTGCAGGCTCACCTCTGGGGGCCCTTGCTTTCTTGTCTCCTGAATTCAGCTGTGCATTGGACACAAAGGATGCATGTGGTTGATCCCAGCTCAATCTCAGACATCCTATATGATCAACGGAGTGATCCCTGAGCACAGAGCCCCGATTAAGCCCTGATCACTGCCAGGTGTGGCCCAAAAACTAAAAGGGAAAAGGAAATCCTCTCTGGAGATGGGGCTCGCCCAGCCAGGGAGGACTAGGACGGTGGGGTATCCTGAGTTCTCCTTACAGGAAGGGCCCCGTCACTTCCCCCCACATCTCTCTCTTTCATCCACACTGTTGTTTGGAGACCTGCTGAGCTCCTGTGTCACTGACCTCGACTCATTCTCAAATGCACACATCAAGAGCCAGCTGATCTCCAGTCTACAGATTGTGAGGTTTTGACGAATGGCTTTAGGAGACTGCATACTAATCTAGGTGTTTAGGGAACTAAATCAGCGCTTTTAATAGAGCTCTCGAGGAAATCTGGTTGACTGAGTATGCACAGACGCTGTCCTTCAGGTCCACTGACAGTTTTCTGAATTGCAACCCCGTGTGAGCTGTTTATTCACACACACAGGATCAAGGTGTGTGCAGCATCCAGCCCAGTGCCCGTCTGAACATGCTCTTTCAATTCTTCAATGCTAAGCTTTTGGGGCCACAGGGATCAAGTTTATTGGGACATTCCAGGGACCCGAAACTCTGCAGCAAAACCCGTCCTCTTTAACCCCCTGTACATTAGTTCTGACTAACAGAAATCGTACCACATGTGTCGCATGATTTTAAATTCTCTGCTAGCAACATAAAAATAGGAAAAAGAAGACAAGGGTAACTTTAATATTTTCTTTAAGCCAGTATACTCAGTAAGCATAACGTATGATCAGCGGAGGAGTCAGTAGCAACCCCCACAGGTTGGGCATGTCTCCATGTAGACAGCCATGGGAGAGAGAGAAGCAGAGGCAGCGCCGTGACAGGCTCATGAAGGAGCCAGAAGCAGCCGGGCCTAAGCTTCAGTCCCAAAATTCCTGGGATTGAGCACAGATATCTGGAATTGAGTCATGATTTCCCCGAAGTCAGATGGCCATGGTGAGGTGAACTAAGGGTTACCAATCAGAGGCAGGTAGGGAGCCCCCCACTCACCACATAACCCTTATGTAACTCTTATGCAAACCTTATGTAACTCCAACTTACAACCAATCAGCTAAGTACAAGTAGTGAAAAGCCCCTCAGACTGTGGTCAAAAGGGTGGTCCACGGAAAGTCCCTGTTATATGTTACGGTATAAAAGCCCCTCACTTTTGAGAGTTGGGGCCGCTCATTCTGAGAAGGCTGCCAGTGAGCCAGATGAGGGCCCTAGCTCGAGCTAGCTAATAAAGACCCTTTGCTTATTGCATTGCAACTTGTCTTCATGTGATTCTTCTGGGGAGAACTCGGCCCAGTTTAACAGCCACAAATGTGTTCCAGAGACACAAGACCAGAGCTGAGGCCCACCTCAGCCCTGGGCTCACCTATCACTCAGCATCTCAGAAACGCAGCTCTCACACGGCACTTCAATACCAGACCCTTGTCCTTTTCCCCCTCCAAGCACACACTCCCAACATGATAGACAGGAAGGCGAAACTAAACTAAATCCCCTGGCTGAAGGACCACTGGAGCCTCTGGATCTTCTGTCGTCTCTGCCTCGAACAGGAGTGACTATGACTGTGGCACTCAGAAGCAGCCACCCAAGGACTAAGGGAAGCCGCTGTGGGAGGGTAAGGCCTGGCAAGGTTACGAATAAGAACTGTCAGTGAGCAATTTCATTCATCACCTTCAGAGCCAAGGAACACTATTGGCTTTTCACAGATTTGTGAAAATTACCTGCATGTGCAACATCTGCAGATGTACAAACCCCCCATGGAAACCAGCCCCGGTGGACTCCTCAGCTGCTGTCGGCCTATGCAGGGGACCAGAAAGTTTGGGGGGGTGGGAGGGGGCAGTCAGGTTTATACTAAGTTCTGATTGGTTGTTATGATCATTTTGCAAATCCCACCCTCCATTTTTTTTTTTAAGTTTTTGAGCCAAAGATGCTCAGGAGTCACTCCTGGTTGGGCCTGGGGGACCATATGGGATCAAACCCAGGTCCACTGCCTACAAGCCAAGCGCCCAACCTGCTGCCCTGTACAAATGCCGGGCCGGCCCTCCTGTTGCAGATTGATAAGCTAAGGGCCAGGTTTGCCGCCCCATCCGGTAGCTGGATCAGTGGACAGAGCCGGCTTGAGATCAAAGGTGGGGAAGTGGACCATCCCTGGTGCTCGGAAGAAACTGGGAGGATGGAAGGAAGAGGCTGGGGAGGGGGCTTGTCTCTGAGGGGGGGGACGGGGAGGGGTCAGGACCACCGGGCCCGCGTGCTGGGGCATTTGACACGTGTGTGCTGATTCTCGCGGGTGAAGCAGCTGGCCCAGGCCCGGGATGAGGTCTTCGCGCTGACGGGTGGCCTGAACCGCTCCACCTGAACCGAACCGGAGGTGAGGTCCCACCTGCCCCAGCTGCCCGCAGCGCCCTGGACAGGCCGCAGCACTGACGGCCTGAGAGGTGAGGACGCGGGGAACCGCCTTTATTTCAAGGGGGGCCGCAGGGCGAGGCGCGCGGGGAGCGTGCAGGGTGGGGCCGGTGCGCCGGCTCTCAGCGGGGCTCCAGGGACAGTTCGGCCCGCGCTTCCACGCCGTCCTCTTCTTCTTTCTCCTCCTCCTCCGCCAGCTCCTCCTCGCCCTTCTTCCTCTCCTCCTCCGTGCAGTCGCCGGGGAGTTCGGGCTGGGCCTGCGGGGCGCCACAGGACTGTCCCCCACGCTCCGCCCAGGGCGACCTGCTCCGGGGCACCCAGGCTGGTCCCGCCGCCCCCCCCCCCCCGCCCACCTACCTCTCTCTGGCCGGCTCTGTTCTCAGAGGGGCTCTGGGCTGGGGCCTGGACCCGCGCCCCGAGTATCTCCAGCCCCGTCTTCAGTCTGCAGAACAGGGGCAGAGGAGGAGGAGGAGGAGAACGCGCGGTGGGTGGGGTGGGGGCCACCTGGGGACGTGTCCTCCAGGGCGGGCAGCTGGGCAGGTGTGTCTGGGGGGAGGGCATGAGTTCCCGCCCCCTTGCCCTATGCCTCTTTCTCCCCTTCCCCTCCTCTTACCCAGCGTTTCCGGTGTGCGTGCTTTTGACCTCGGTCAGCGGGTCCCCGACCGTGGGCGGCGAGCACAGCCTCTGCTCCAACTCCTGCAGCTTAGCTCGAGCCAGTCCCTCTACAGGGGGGCGGGGGAGGGCCAAGGGTCAGGGTCGTGGGCGGGGCCAGACCCCCCTCTCCCCCCCCCCTGCCCGCCGCCCCTGGCCCCTGGCCTCTCGCCCCGCCTTGTCCAAGGGTCTCACCTTCCGTGAGCAGCTGCTCCAGGCTGCCCTGCAGCTCAGAGACCTCCGAGGTCAGCCGGCTCCGCAGTACCTGCGGGGGAAGAAGACGGTTCGGTTCCGTGGGTCCGGCTGTCAGTCGGGCCTCTTGCCGCGCCCTTGCCCTTCCATGCCTCTCGGGAAGTCCTTCTCTGATTAGGTCATTCATTCCTTCTTTCCAACGTGCCGTTTCTGCTGTGGCCAGGTGCAGGTGGAGACACGGCGTCCCCCCGCCGGAATAGCTTTCCCTGTACACCCCCGGCGCTGCGCCCCTAAAGCCTCTCCCCTCCCCTACCCAGTTTGCTCTTCCCCCAACCATCCTGGGGTCAGCCCAGGCTTGCTTCCCTGGAGCACTCCCAGGTGCTTCCAGCGATATTAGCCCGGTGGAGGGAGGACCCGGCTAGGCTTTGGGGTGTGGGGGTGCGCGCGAGGGCAGAGGTGAGCATGTGTCATGGCAAGGTGAGCACTCTCCAGGTGAGAAAGGGCGAAGGACCAGCAGTGGCCCCTGCCCCGGGCCAGGCAAGGGTGTGCTGGGTGTGCCAGTGGGTGAGGCTTGTGACATGACCAGATCGAAGGCAAAAAAGGCCAAAGTCTTGTGTCGATGGGTGAGAGGAAAGAGGAGTCCAGGACACTTGGGTGTCCCTGGACCAGAGTGGATTGCAGGGGACACTGAAGCGACGAGAGGAGTGGCTTTGGCTGGAGGCGAGATGGTGGCTCACGTGGAATTCCCAGAGCTCCTTATGCTGGCTCTTCAAACACTTCAGCTCTTCTCCGGGCATCCTAGGGCCAACACCAAGGAATGAGAACTCAGGCGGATGATGGTAATGGTTCATGCCATCAGGGATGTACCCAGCGCACCGTGAGGTTCAGAGTGTCTGAACAGGTCCAGTGGCCTGTCCGCGCCTCTCTGTGACCTGGGTGTTATGACCAGACGTTACTCCCTGTGCCCCTACAACGCGTGCTTCCTGAGAGGGGAAAGAAACCCCCCTCTTTCGTGTTCTCTGATGGACCCCACACTCCCTCCACCAGAAGTGGGGACTGGCTAGTCTGTTCTTAGAATCTCATTTTTCTCCTTCCTTCTGTTTGCATTTGAAACTGTATAAGCCTCTGTCAAGCCCATCAGCTGCCCATCCTGTCCCCCATTAAAGCATGAAACCCAAGAAAACTTTGTGAGAGGAGATGGAGTTCAGTTTCATAGATCGTTAAAACGTCTGGACCTGCTATTACACTGGGATCTTGGCAAGTTACTTCCCCTCTCTGGGTCTCAGCTTCCTCGTGTGTAAAATGGTGGAAGGGTCACAGTCACCCTATTTCCTATCCTTGTCATTGTGAGGAACTGTCTGATAAACCTCCACTCAAACACTGCATGTAATTAAACGCACAAAGATTTTGGCAGTCATCATCAGGGCTCTCCACACAACTAAAATCACGATAGACCCAAGTGAGGAAGCCTCTGCTCACCAGAAAATTAAGTTCGAAGGAAACAGTGATGACTGGATAGATGGTTGGATGGATAGTTACGTGGGATGGGTGAGTGTCTGGCTGGAGAGATGAGGACCAGATGAGTAAAGATGAACGGAGGGATGATGACTGGGTGGGGAAATGAAGGATTACTGAAAGCACGAAGAGATGTCTGGGTGGATGATGTGTGAAGAAATGAAGAGCTCGTGCGTGGAAGGTTGGAAAAGTAGCAAGAGGTTGAATGACCAGATGACTGGAATATGGGAAGCTGTTGGCGGAATGGGTTGGATAGATGGAAACATGGATAGGTAGATGAATAGAGTGTACGGATGGATGGTGGGGGGCACTAATGAGCAGAAAAATAAACAAATGGGTGGCAGAAGAGTTGGCTAATCTGTAGAGAAGATTTACAGTAACACCAGTGCTTGAGACTTAATTGGTAAAGATACTAACCGTGAATGAGGAAATGAGTGAATTAATCTTAAGACCACCGTGCAATATCAGAGAGCACAGGGAGGTCTCTCCAGGACAGGAGCTACTCTACAGAAAGGAGAAATGTGTGTGGCCAAGCCTTCTTTTCCTGAGCTCTTGCCCCTGTTGGAGGCTGTTCAGGACCCTGAACAAAAGAGGGCCCCGAAACCTTTACCCTGGACAAACCGGAAAATTCCATTACCAGCTTTGCATAACCTGAGGCACAGGTGCCCTTGTGACAAAGGAAATAGCTAAACTCAAGAAGTAAAAGTAGCCCAGGGCAGGTAACCACGAGACCCCTAGAGCCCCCAAAAGCCCGTAAAGTAGAATGCCTTCCTTTACACTAAAAGCCTTGTACATTCCTCCTGCCAGATGCTCCTGCCAGATAAACCCTTGTCTTCCCCTCCCCACTATTTCTCAACCTACTCTTGGAGAATGTTGTAAGCCCACCAAATAACACCCCGAACCTTTCCTTATTTGGTCTGAGAAGACACTTCCCTGATGATTGACAACTCATGTATCAACCCCCTGCTAAGAAAGGTATAAAACCAGCATGGCTGTTAATAAAGACGCTCTTGATCAGCATGCGTTGTCTTGAGCTCCTTTTTACTAACCTCACCAGTTTTATTTTCAGATCGGGACCGTTCTTAGAGCCCACCCAATTAGGAGCGCTTTCCACTGTTGTCTCTCTGCGGGCCGGAGAGATTTCGGGGGAACGCTCATGCCCCTTCCTTCTTTGGGCAGTGGAAAAAGATAGGGGAGAAAGGGTGCTGGTCTTACCTCTGAGCCGTACTCCTCCTCTGGCAGTGTAGCTGGAGGGTGCTGAGGGTCGCTGGGGAGGAAAACAACCAAGGTAGGGGGCTGGGAGGGCTCTTGAGAGCCAGGGGTAGGTGGAAGTGAGGGGCCCTGTGACATCAAGGCCTTGGAGGGTACTGGAAGCTTTCAGGGTTTACTCTAAGCCAACGGGGAGCACCCAGGCTCAGGATTCAGTGGGATTCCCTGGATTGTTCTGGGGAGCTGGGGGGCCATGGTGGGTGATGGAGTAGAGTGACAGACAAGGGAAAGACCTTTCTTCTTTCTCAGGACCTCCTCCAGGTGCGCCTTCTCTTCATTCACTGCGAAAGACAGTGAGGCTTTGAGGTTCTGGGGCCACCCCTTGTCCACCCTATTACTCCACACCAGGGCCGTGTCCCTGGTCACACATATGACAGTGCAGTGCCAGGAGAGGGGAGATGCTGCCTAACCAGGCTTCCCCCATCTCGCACCCAACTTTCCCCATCTGTGCCGACATTCTCTGCTAGTGCCAAGTAAAGTGACGCCCCCCTAGAAGGCACTAGGCTCAGGCCGAGGGCAGCTATGACAAGAAAACCAAGTCTGGTGGCAATCAAGGCTGGGACATAACAAGCGGAGCAGGGGAGTATGACAGCAGAGGGCAGGTAGTTGTCTGTGTGTCGATGGGACCAGCGAGGTAGGCCTGCTGGGATGCTGAAGGTGATTGGAGAACGCGAGAGGCAGATTATGCTAGAAGAGAGCGCTGGTAGCAGGTGGAGGGGACAGGTAAAGAGAGGAAGGAACATTCAGGAACAGGGCAGTGCCCATAGGGTGAAGGACTCTGCCTCTGTCCCCGCTTACAGGAGTCCAGCTGCATGCGCAGGGCCTCCCCAAGAGCTTGAGCTTCTTGCTGTCCCTCACCAGACTTCTTTGCTGGGGCAAATAGAGGAAGGAAAACGACATGGTGAGTGAGGTCTCTCCTGGCTCGCCCCCGCCCAGACTGTGACCCTCTCCGTACAGCTCCCAGCCATCTGCTTGGGGGCTGGAGTTGACAGAGACAAGAATCTCTGTCACCCCAGCCTTTACCTTGCTGAATATCATTAATGCACATAATCAGGTCTTTAATCTGGGGCTCCAGGCTTCCCTCTGCAGGAGGAAAGGAAGGTGAGGAGAGGGAGAGAGAGAGAGAGAGAGAGAGAGAGAGAGAGAGAGAGAGAGAGAGAGAGAGAGAAATAGAGAGAGAGAAATAGAGAGAGAAATAGAGAGGAGAGAGGAGAGAGAGGAGAGAGAGGAGAGAGAAGGGAGAGAGAGGAGAGAGAGAGGGGAGAGAGAGGGGAGAGAGAGGAGAGAGAGAGGGGAGAGAGAGGGGAGAGAGAGGAGAGAGGAGAGAGGAGAGAGGGGAGAGGAGAGAGGGGAGAGAGAGGAGAGAGAAGAGAGAGGAGAGAGAGGAGAGATGGAGAGGAGAGAGAGGAGAGAGAGGAGAGAGAGAAGAGAGAGAGGAGAGAGAGGGGAGAGAGAGAGAGTCAGGCATGGTGTCAGAGGCAGATGGAGGCAAGACGGACAGGTGTTAGCGTCTCCCTCACTGCTGCCACCCAACATGTGTTTTCTGAGTGCTGGCTGTGTTCCTGGCTCTGGAGTGCCCTGCCAGCCTGCATTCTGGGTGGGAGAGATGGGCATGGTGCAAAGAACACAGGATACCACCTGGGAGACAGGGACCGCTGAGAAGGAAAACAAAGGGCAGGGAAAGGAAGGGAAGAAGGTGCCTCTGGAGGGGGTGGGGAATTGCTGGTGCAGGTGGGGGCAGGGGGCGGGGAAATCAAGCCAAAGGCCTTGCAGTGGGAGGGGGCCATGGTGGGAGGGGGGATGTGGCAGGTGTGAGTCTAGTGGACAGCGGAGAGTGGCGGGAGGCAAAGTGGCAGGACAAGGAGGTGTCCAGTCACTCTGGGTGTCCTGGGACCCGGTGGAGGCTTCTGGGTGGGGTTCAGAGGTGACTGCTGCCTGCCCCACCCAAGTCAAAGTCTGGAAGGATGAATTGTCACTCACATCTGTCCTCGTCTCTGATCTCATGGTGGGAAGCACAGAATTGGGGCAATCCTTACTGGGTCACCCCCCCGGTACTCTGGAGCATGTAATAATAATAATACTCTAAGCTCTGGAGTATATAATAATATAAGTTCCAGCCCTGGTTTTTCTGGGGGTATTAACTGCGGGCGCTCTCCAGGGTGCTGACCGTGACAGCCCCATCGCTGGGGGCCTTCACTGAACTGGAGGTGAAGGGTTATTCCCACTCGCGTCCTTGGGTCAGCAACCTAGGAGCAGCCCTCGGGCACCACTGCATGCAGTCATGCAGCAGAATGGGGAGGTTCCCCTTTATTTGGAGCAGACCAATAAATTTTAGTATTTTCCATTGAAGGTGAGCTGAGGGGGCAGGGCCTCACCTTAGAGCCGGGCAGCACTCTGCCCCAGCCCCCCACCCTATAAAGAAAAGAAAGGTGGGGAGCCTTTCCAAGGCCACATATGTCCGTACACATGAAAATAAAATATTCTTCACCAATATCTAGAAAAAATATCTAACAATTGAGAAATAGCTGCTCCTACTCGTGTCAAGGAAAGGGGTGGCTCGCGTGCGTGTGTGTGTAGAGAGTTTCCATCCTCTTATACTGCTATAATTCTAGAATTATAATTCTATAATTCTGAAGCTGGTTTTTATTTATTTTTCCTTTTTTTGCTCAAAGACTTAACTTCTATGGGGCGGAGTTCTCAGAGGGATAGTACGGGGGTGCATTCCTTGAATGCGGCCCACCCCAGTTCAACTCCTGGCACTACCTGGCCACCTGCTCTCCCAAGAATTGGCAAATGCAGGCCAGGAGGCGACTGAGCACTGCCTGATGTGTCTCCAGACCACAGGGCCCAAGCACTACATTGACTTCTGGCGGCCCGGCTGGCTGAGAATGGCCGGGAGGGAAACACCTGAATGCCACTTGGGACCCCCAGCACGACAGGATCATTGTCCATGGTTGTGAGCAGAGGAGGCTGGGAACGGGCCATCTTGGTTGTACTCGAAACCCCAGGCTGCGCCTTACACACAAGGAGGAGACACGTAACCTTTCTGAAGCTTTTTCACTATTTCCAGCAAGTTTTCTGTCTTCTTCAAAGACTTGTTCTGCCCTGTGGAGATGCAAATCAGAAACACAGGCTCCAGGGGGAGTCAGCGGGCTCTGAGGAAGGGCCCAGCCGGTCAGGGATGGGAGGGAGCAAGCCCCAGTGGGGTTCTGCCAACAGAACGGACCAGGGTCAGTAATAGGATCAGGGGTGGATCTCCAGCCAGAGAAAGGCCCTTGTAGGACCCTTCCCTGTTGGCTCTTGTGTTGGATGAAGCAGGACTTGGCGGTTAACCTTTTCCTGAGAAGACAAAGGAAACTCCCAGAACTCCTCTTACTGGAGCTGGTGGGTGATGAGCAGAACTGCTGCTGTTCAGAATGAGCTTGGAATTCCAACCTGTGGACAGTGGCTCAACAGTTTCTCATGCATATCTTTAAAATTATTATTGGTCACAATTCACAGCTCCCAAAGCATTGTTGGAGTAGGAAAGGATGATTCATGGTTGCTAACATCAAAAATATATAAATTAAAGACTACTGGGGCCAAAGAAATGTCTGGCATGTGAAACATCAGGGCTCATCAGTCACATCATCGGTCCCCTGAGCATCGAACCAAGAGTAGCTCTGGAGCACTGATGCACGGAGCTCAAAAACAAAATGCAAAGCAGAAAAAGGCAACCACAGTTTACGAGTGTCCTGGGAGAGTCAGTATACACACCGCCTAGGAAGGATTGCTGCCTCCCGCTCCGCTGAGGTATTCATTCTATCAGGTTTCCACATCTAAATACCAACTTTGAGGATACAGAAGTGGTGTCTGTGATTACTTGTTGCCTTTTTAATATTTCATTATGAAAAATTTCAAATGCCCTTGTAAGTAAGACTCTACAAAGAACTCTAACAGACACATCACCATGTCTGACAATCTTTAATATTCATTTGCTTCTGCTCTTTTTTCCCAGGTTGAAGTATTTTCTAGTAAGCTCAAGGCTGCATTCTTAACATTTCACCTCCAGATACTTCATTAAGAGTTTCAACTACTTAAGGCCCGTTTCTTAAAATGACCCTAATACTCTAACAGATAGATGACAGACAACCACCACACAATAACATGCAATTTCCCAATTGTTCCCATGTCTTTTGCACATTCTCAGAAAACTCCTTCTGTATTTTTTTCCTCTCCACTACATTCCCAGTGTCAGTCATACGGTGAGATGGGAGATCAATCTTTTAAATCCTACCAATATTTTGATCATTTTTTTGTTATAAAGCAATAGAGTATATGGGACATGAGGTGCCTTTAAAAATTATTTTATTGGGAAATAACATCAGATATACATAAAAGCTGTAGACATAAACCACCGTGCTATTTGCCCTGTTATCAGACTTCCCATTTGTGAGCATTTCTGCCCAGTAACTGCAGGCATCCTGGTTCATCATCCTTACTATTCCAGTTCTTATTCCCTATATTCCAGGGAACACTAACAGATCACAGTTTAGCCCCAAACTGGGAGGTTAATATTGACCCAATGTTCATATATTATTCAAAATTTCCTCTGGCTTACAAGTTTATAGTATCTTTTACTTTTATTTTTTTGCCCTTTAAAAAATAAGACTACCACATTCTGGCATTCCACATGATATCTGGATATACCTTAATACAGTTATTTTCTTATGTCTTGGGTTTTGCCTCCAATACCCACTTACTACAGCTGATCTTTTTGGTCTACATGCCCGTGTATTCTACAGTTACCTGGCATGTTGATAGAAGATGCAAAAGAACATGTATCTTAAAAATATCCTGCAAACCACCTCTAGTAATTTTCCTCTGCAGTGATCAATACTAGGTATCATTCTTTCTTCTATAAAGCCAATTTTATTGGGTTAGAAATTGTTATAATTTTTTTCTTTTTCTCCATTGCAAACCGAATTCTCCATTCAGTTTGGGGGATCTGAAAGTGTTTTATTTTTTTTTTTCCTTAAAGCAGTGGAAGTTATAAAAATAATGTGTAACAAATGAGATCTATTTGCATCTGTCTGTGCTTGGTTAAAAGTTGGCACTTAACATGTGGCTCTGCTCTGAGTTATTTCATTATTCACTAACAAAAAAATTTATAAGCCCGGCATATATGCTATATGCACAGCTGGCACCGTTTTTAGGTGCTGGGGAACCTCATGGAATTTTCTTCCTATCACGGCCAACGAACATATAAGAAAAATTGCTCATGTCTGCATAGCTAGATCCTGAAAGACGTAATCAATATACTTTATTGACTTAGGGGCTTCAAGAATGTACAGGAAAGGTTAGAAATAAATGAAACGGCAAAGCTGGTAACTAAATGAACCAAGAGCTAGATGGGTCTTTTTCAAGCTAATTTGTATACTTTGGTTACATTAGGAGAACTCCTATAGTTACTGAAAATAAAGAAAAAAAAACCAAAAAAAAAAAAACCCAAGAAAGCAAGAAAGCCAGTGGCATGGGAGATCACTGGCTTGGCAGATTTTCATTTTTGGGGAGACTGCACTTTCCAGTTGTTCCCAGAGCAAGTCGACCCCTCCCACTGAGGTTTGGGGTATCTTATCAACGTCACTCCCTGGAGAAAAGCCGCTGTCTGCGACGTGGCCAGTCTCCAGGGAGCTCGGAGTCCACGCAGGGTGGTGTGGGTGGGCGTGAATCGGGGAAACTGAACAAGTGGGGTGAGTCTGCTCCAGAGTGGCTGCAGATTTCTCTGGGCACAGCCACCCCCCGCCCCCCTTTAACATTTGGAGGAAGGCATGCTCAAGTACCTGGTCTGAGTTTGCCCGAAGGACCTAGCAACAGACCGGAGTTGACCCACAAACGTTAACCCAGAAGAATACACGCTAGCTCCACTCGGTCCAGCAGTATATTTTTTGGGGAGGCTTCCAATTGGATTTTTTTTTAAAAGTGGTTTTAAAGTGATTTCATTACCGCAGCTTCACTACCTTCAGCCTCCTGCACCACTTCCGGGGGCTCCACTCCCACAGGCTCCATCTTCCGGGCTGTGTGCAGTGCAGGGCGTCCGCACATGCGCCGTGGGCACGGGCCGGCGGGGACGCGACCCGAACCCTCGGCAGTGCGCATGCGTGCGGGGTGCTGGGCGTAACAGTCCACAGCCGTGTTGTGGGGGTGGGGGGGAGAAGGGGTGAGGTCTCAGTTCTGGGCACGGGCACAGCTTCCCTGCCCCTGGGGGACAATTAGTGCTCATGGGGCTGCCACAAGACCTGTAACTGCAGCTTTGAAAAAACAAGGACACAATTTAGGGTCTTGGTCAGTTGGGGGTGGGGGGGAGGGGCAGCAAGTATTTTGTGTGTGTGCTCACGTGTGCACACACACACCCCTGAGGTGGGCCCTTCCTCTCCGGGTTGCTCGTCTTGTGCAGACTCTGCAGCTTTCGGGACAGATGGGCTGTGCAGTGGTGGCCCGGAGTTCCGGCCCTATTCAGCACACAAACGCTCTGGAACAGGGGCAGGGGGCTTGGACAGCGGGTAGGGGGCTTGCCTTGCACAAGGCCCACTCGGGTTCGAGCCCCAACACCCTAGATGGTCCCCTGAGCACAGACAGGAGTAACCCTGAGCATCTCCGGGTGTGGCCCCCAGCTGCCCCGCGTCCTCTGTAACAGCTAAGGTGAGGTTGAGTAGCGCCATGTGGAGGAGTAGAGCTTGAGAAGCTAAGCGTGCGCTCTACGACGTTCAAAACGTGGTGTGCGCTCTACGACGTCCAAAACGTGGCATCTGGGCCACGGGGAAGCCAGGTGCATTGCTGGGGGCCACCTCTGCCCTGACATTAGCAGCAACCGACACTGGATGGCCGTCATCCCTGACTGGGTCGAGGACATGAGTGGTACAGGAAGTGTCCTTGAGATCTGGCTCTCGGCCTCTTGGTTACACTATATCCTTAGTTGGTTCTGGGCACAGGTTATTCCTGCACCTTCACATCCAGAATCCCAGTGGGTCATACAGTGCCACCTCGGCCTGCCCTGAACACTTCGTGCCGAGATTCCATCAAGGTCGAGGGGGCCGACTCCTGACGCAGGACAAAGTGCTGAGGTGCGCGGGACTGGAGAGGCAAACCCTGTTGGAGGAGGCTGGGACATCATCCGAATGCAGCTGAGGCAGGAGGCCTGGCCCAGGCTCTCCCCAGAGGCTGAGGTCTTTGGGAGGCCCGGGGAGGCCTGTTCATCTGCGCAGACTTGGCTGTCACCACCTCAGCTCTCCCTCCAGCCTGAGAACCACCAGCACCCCTCCCAGCGACACTCCCCAGGCGGGGCCCGAAGGTAACAGCCCAAACGGGAGGCTCCCAGCTCTGCCCCGTCCAGGAGCTGCACCTCTTAGAGTCCCGTGAATAAGCCATTGTGGGCAGCCTGGTCCGCGGGGGCAGCTGGGGCGGCCGGGGGTGTGGAGTACTTGGGTGGGTAACGAATGAAGAGCCGGTCCTCCTCTTTCTTCACCCAGCGCAGAAGTTTGGTCACTACTAAAATGGCCCCTGCCTTGGTCACCAGTGGGCTGAGGCAGGTATACAGCTCAAACTTGGAGGTCACCTGAAGGTCGGAGAGGAAAGAGAGTCAGAAGTGTCACAGCTGGCTGATCTTGCCCACCCCTGTCTCCTAGTGAGTCTCCGAACACACCTGGCGGCAGCCTGGGCGCGGGACTAACGCAGGTGAGCCGGTACTAGGCGTCCCAGCTGCGGCACGGGGCCAGAGCTACCTAGCAGCTTTGACTCACGGGTGTTGGCTATTGGGGGGGGGGTCTCTGGCCCTGTGTGCTCATGCAGGACTCGGGGGACAAGGTTGCACACTGAGTCAGCAGTTGCCACTGTACGAGGCCTGCCATAAGCCCCACATACCTGTTTTCCTCCCTGTAGTCTGGACACACAATGAAAGTCCATGTAACCCCTATAGCAACCCGAGGCCCCACCCGACCAGCTCTCCCGCTGCCTCTCGGGCTGCTTGGCATCACCAGCGCTATCCCGTGTCAGCATCTGCAGAGAGCGCTCCCTCTGCCTCCAGAAACCCGCAGGCCCCAAGACCCCCTCCCCACTCAGGCGCACAGCCACAGGACTGACCCCCTGCCCCTGGATTTAAAGGCCTGGGGGAACCAGGTCACTCTCCATGACCATGTCAATGCTGGATCATGTCCACTGAATTCTGGCCTAGTAAAAGGGTACAGGGGTTCCCTGGAAGAATGGCTGATTTCAGGAGGAGCAGAAAGAACAAAAGATGAGCTTGGCAAAGCTCATAGCATAAAGGAAGTGCTCAAGCAGTGATGGGGGTCTTAGGAAGACACGGGGGTCTCTCTGGTTACATCAAAGTCTGTTAGAGCACTGAAAGAAATGATGGAAAAGTATTTTAGCCCACTAAAGAGAAATCCAGGAGACCATACAGAAGTAAAATGAAAAATTCAATAAACGGGGCTGGAGTGATAGCACAGCAGGTAGGGCATTTGCCTTGCACGTGGCCAACCCGGGTTCAAATCCCAGCATCCCATATGGTCCCCTGAGCACCGCCAGGAGTGCAGAGCCAGGAGTAACCCCTGTGCATCAATGGGTGTGACCCAAAAACCAAAAAAAAAAAAAAAGTTCAATAAACAATAAAAGTTTTTTTCTCAGGTAGAAGTACTCAAACAATTTAAAAAAATAGAAGGAATGATGAAATTTGAAAAGTCACCATTAAGTCAAGAGCAAAACAGTATCTGTCATAGCTAGAATCATTGATATTTAACTCAGTGGATGATTGCTCCAATGGCAAACGGCAGAGACAATCACAAAGAAGTCACAAGTTGGGAAGGATTAACCTCACGGAGGTGAAATCTGGCACGGATGACCTGACTTTTGTTTCTTCTTTTTGGGTCACACCCGGCGATGCACAGGGGTCACTCCTGGCTCTGTACTCAGGAAATAACCCTGGCGGTGCTCAGGGGACCATATGGGATGCTGGGAATCGAACCCGGGTCGGCCGTGTGCAAGGCAAACGCCCTACCCGCTGTGCTATCGCTCCAGCCCCAGCATGACCTGACTTTTGTAACAATCAAGTATTTGTAAAAATTCATGCTGAGGATCATGCTATAAAGCTAATTGGGTACTCACGAAAAGTGACAAGGGTACAAAAGAAAACAAGGACAGAGGTCTGTTCCAGAATAAATGCTACAATAAATCACCCCAGCATGTGGTCCTCAGGTGAATTCTGGACTAGTGAAAGAGCACTGGCAGATGAGTGGTACGAGCTGAAGTCTGTGGATCATGATGATGAATTCCTGTGCTGGTGGTTGCACCTGGAGAAACCAGGCGCAGGACTTAATAGTGATGACTTGTTCTAGAACTTCTTTATTTTGCTTTTTGGGTCACACCCGGCGATGCACAGGGGTCACTCCTGGCTCTGCACTCAGGAATTACCCCTGGCAGTGCTCAGGGGACCATATGGGATGCTGGGATTCGAACCCGGGTCAGCCGTGTGCAAGGCAAACACCCTACCCGCTGTGCTATCGCTCCAGCCCCTTGTTCTAGAACTTCCTTGTAAGCAAATACTGCTTGAAAATCAAAGCCCAAAACAAAACCTGGGGCCAGAAAGATAGTACAGAGGGCAGGGTGTATGCTTCACACGCAGCTGACCCAGGATCCCTGGCACTAAAGATGGTCCACCGAGCACTGCCAGGAGTGAGTCCCCAGGTGCAGAGCCAGGGTAGACCCTGAGCAAAACCGGGTATAAACAAAAAGTTAAAAAAAGACGCTTGTGATGCCCAGATGCCCCGGAGGTAGTAGTTTGCAAGGAATGATTTAGCCAATACGCCCTGAATGCAGAGCCCGAGGAAAGGAGTCACTAGGAAGTCCTACAAAGTCACCCGAGTCACAGTTATAGGTGAGTCTGAAAGATCGGAAGACACCCCTGGGATAAGGGTCCCCAGGCAGCAGGCACACTCTGGGACCAACCCTGTGGGGACTCAAGGGACCAAAATTTGCTGGGGGACCAGGATCTACAATGAGGCTGGTTCCCGGGGCACCTGAGAGGCAAGGCGGGGACCAGCCGCTCACGGAGTGACAGCAACCAGCGCCAGGTCGCAGACACCGGCAGTGATGCTGACAGGCTTCAGAAAAGCATTGCATAGCGGGGGCCGCTAGGATGGGAGAGCCAGTGGCAGGGAAAGAGCCTGAGCGGGTCCCCTCGCCGGCCGTCGCCGGCCACTCACCCAGGCCAGCAGCGTCTCCTTCTCGGCCACGTGGTAAATGAGGCGCAGGGGCCGGGAGGTGCTGTGGAGGCGGGCGTGCAGGCGGTGGTACAGGTCGGACAGCCGCTGCCTCTCCTCCTCGCCGCTGTACGGGGCCTCGAGCTCGGGGCTGCAAAGATGGGGCCAGGTGGGACACAAGGTCAGGCCTGGCCGTTCCGGCTGGCCAGCTCCCCACATCTAGGGCTTTCACGCAGGAGCTGGGCTTTCTCCAGCAGATGTGAAGAGTCTTTCGGAGGGGGCGGGGGGGCGGTTACCCCCTCTCATGAGTGCTGGGGCTTCCTTTATTCGAATAGGGGATTTCTCCACTGGTGGAGGAACTGGTGACGGAAGCGCTTTCATGCGTACCTGGTGAACTGGGGCAGCTGGCGGTGGTGGTCTGGGATGTCCAGTGGTTTGTAGAGGAAGTGCCGGAGGCCGGGAGCCCCCACCGCCTGCACGCTGTAGGCGGGGACGTGGGCTGCGGGGGCGTTGGCGCTGGCCGCCTCAGCGAGGGCGCGCATGGCCCCGAGGGCGTGCATGCCGTCCTCCACCAGGCGCCGGCAGGTGGCCATCTCGTGGAAGGCCTCGGGGTCCGTGCCCAGTAGCAGCAGGCAGACGGGCATGGCGTCCAGGCGGGCCACGTAGGCATAGAAGAAGCCGTCGGGGTTGAAGCGGGGCAGGCACACGGGCGCCCAGGCCTCACCCGCCGCGAAGGCCGGCGCGCCCACCCAGTCCAGCAGCAGCTGCAGGTCGGCGGGGTCCAGCCGGCACTCGGCCAGCACGTTCCGCTCCTGGGCTGCGGTCACCAGGCGGCCGCCCACCGCCAGCAGCGACAGGGCCAGCCCCGGGGCCGTGCACCGCCGGAGCAGGGTGCCCAGCGCGTCGCGCACGGTGCGGGCCAGGGGCACGCAGCGCACGGCGCCCAGCAGCAGGGCCCCGGGGTCGTGCTCCACGCTGTCCAGAAGCCGGTCCAGCGTGCGCTCCGAGCCGGTCAGCAGGCGCCGGAGGTCGTAGTTCTGCTTGTGCGCGAAAATGCGGGCCACGCTGGCGCGGGTGAGCGTGCTCACGATCTGCGCGTGCACGGCCAGCAGCTCCCCCCGCAGCTGGGCCGCTGACTGCGGCGTCCTGGACACGGCCACCAGCAGCAGGGGGCCCTGCTGCAGGAACACCAGCTTGTGGTCCTCTGGGGAGGGAAGGGAGAGGGCAGGAGGCAGAGGTGGTCAGAAGCAGGGCGGGCCCTCTCCACCCAGCACACGCGCCCCAACGCCCACTCTGGGCAAGGTGGGGGAGTTGGGCCTTTGCAGGGACAGGACTGAAGGCCCAAGAACCAGGTGCGACAAGAGGCCCGCAGGAGGGGCAGATGGCGTGGGACAGACACCCTGCCAGAAAGAGACCCGACACAGCCATAGTCTCCGGCAGCAGAGAACTAGCGAGTCCCCTCGGCTCGGTGGGCCGAGTCTGCCCGCGGCCAGCGTCCCCTCTCCTGCGGCCGCAGAGCCCAGACCCCGACCTCCAGGAGCCCAGCTCCCCGCCCGCTGCTCACCGGCATAGATGGCCCGGATGGCGTCTCCTGCGCTCTGCACGAAGGACACCAGCGCCGTCATCACGCCCATGGTGGTCGACAGCGCCTCCACGCTCCCGTACCTGGAGTAGATGGGCTTGCCGGCCTCGCTCAGCACGAACACGTGCTTCCGCTTGTTGCGCCAGGCCTCGTCACTGGGGTCGCCGCCACTGAAGTCCTCGTCCCGACTGCCCGAGCCACTGTCCGAGCCATCCAGGGTGCTGGTCTCGGGGGCCGCGGGGTCCCAGAGGTCACAGGGGTGAGGAGGAGCCTCGGACTCCGATGGTGACGGGTGGGCTGGCTGGTCCTCGGTCTCAGATGCTGAAAGGGGGCCCTGATGGTCATCTGTCCGTGGAGTCCCAGGAATCCCAGTGTCCAATGAACCCCCCACTCCCCAGGCTCTTAGTGATTCCTAGCCCCCACCTTACAGCCCCAATGAGCCAATCTCTTCATGTCCCTATAAACCAACTTCCCCTCAATACCTGCCAGTCCCAATCTTCAAAACACCTCACTGCCCCTGATTCTTTTTTTTTTTTTTTTTTTTTTGCTTTTTGGGTCACACCTGGCGATGCACAAGGGTCACTCCTGGCTCTGCACTCAGGAATTACCCCTGGCGGTGCTCAGGGGACCATATGGGATGCTGGGAATCGAACCCGGGTCGGCCGCGTGCAAGGCAAACGCCCTACCCGCTGTGCTATCACTCCAGCCCCTGCCCCTGATTCTTGTCGATATTTTCTTTTTTTTTTTTCTTTTTGGGTCACACCCAGCGATGCACAGGGGTTACTCCAGGCTCATGCACTCAGGAGTTACTCCTGGCCGTGCTCAGGGGGACCATATGGGATGCTGGGAATCAAACCCGGGTCGGCCGCATGCAAAGCAAACGCCCTACCCGCTGTGCTATCACTCCAGCCCCCGACTTGTTGATATTTTCATCTCTAGTGATTCCCCCATGAATAACGACCTCAGGTGAATTCTTCTGATATCTACTCACTCATCAGGATGGCTGCCACCATACCCGGGTCTCTGCCCCTCTCCACTACCCTAACTCCGTTTTTTTTTTTCTCATTGATGTTCGCTCACTCTTAGTGACCCCACTGATTCTCCTGGCCACTCACTTAGATTCTTGAGCACTAATTCTCCCCACAAAGGCCATGAATCTCCGCTAATACTGGGAGCCTACGACCACCTTATTTACTCACCATACTCTTCAATAACACGCCAATGCATGTCACATGACTGCCCTGACCTATATTCCACTCTGCCAGTGACCTCTATTGGCTTCCACTAACGTCCAACACTGCTGTTGACTTCCACTGGCTTCTCAAACGCCAGAGCTGAAACCCCAGCGTCACAGCCACAAGGAATCAACAGTGCCACCACACTCCAGAGAGCGAGCAGACGGGCCTGCCCTCAGTGTCACCCTACTGGCTCCCCTGAATCTTCCCTTTCCATCCAGTCAGCATGTCCACTGAAACCCCAGTGACAGTCATTATTACCATTCGGCAAGTCTCCTCAATTTTCCCAGTAGTCCCAATGACCACTGATTTCCCCATTCTCTCATTAACACCACCCCCACACCCCACCTATCAATGACCCCCTTATCAATAACTGTCATTAGCTGCCAACAGTCCCTAGGTTCTCTGCACTATTTATTCTCAGTAAGGTCCACTGATCCTGCCCAATGGCCCCTTTATCATTCCCCGGCCCTAAGGGGGTCAATGCCCACTGACCCCACCCAGTGGCTCCACTGCTTCTCCATCGACTGCACATCCCTCTGAAGCGCCCAGGCTCCTATCTTGCTCCTCTGGCTCTCCAAACCATCCCACAGAAATAACCTCATGGTTGTCTACTGCTTCCCTGCTAACGTCCACCAGGAACATCCACCCACAGTGAACGCCTTAAATTCATCATAGAACAAAGTACTCTCAGAACCCGCTCCCCACCCGGCCCGTGGCAAGCGCTGAAGTAACCCAGGAGCCGCCGGGCACTGATGGCTTGTTCTTCCAGCGACCCCATCCACTTGTCACACTTTTGCACCTATCATGGACTCATCTCCAGTGCCCCTCTCTGTTCCTATGGATCCCGACACTCACACCAAGTGCTCATCCGCCAAGAGATCTTGCTTTCTCGTCTGTTCCAAAAATGCCACCGACCAAGGGGAAGAGGGTGGTGGTGGCCGTGACTTACAACACCCGCGGGCATGCGTTAAATCCTCACACTCCATGCCCCCCCACAAACAAACAAAGGCGCCCCAAGGAAGCCACACCTGTCTGCTCCAGGCCCCCGTCTCCCGGATCCGGCGGGTCGTCCGGGTCGGGGCACCGCGCGTCCTCCACGTCCTCCGCGTCCCCGGGCACCGGGGCAGCGGCGCCTCCTCCCGCCTCCATCTGCACATCCCTGCCGGGGAGAGCAAGCGGGGGTCGTTCACGGGCAGCGGGAGACACCTGTTGGCCGCCCTCGCGGGGCCGGGCCCCCCGGGGACACTCTTGCAGCGCTCCTTTCCCACCCCTGCCCTCCCCGGGGAGGGCTGCCACAGGGCCAGGCGCTCCCGGCACGGGACCCAGGGGGTCCTGCACCCGCCGGCCGCTTCGGGGGGTAGAAGAGCTGCATAAACACCTGTTGGCACGCCGCGTCGCCACTGCCCGGTCCGCAGGACCGGCTCGCAGCACCGCCCCGCGCCGGGCAGCATGACACTTCCGGGTGCGACGCCGCGCAGAGGACACTTCCGCCGGGGGAGCCGCCTCGCTCCTCTCCCCGAGGGGCCCGACCCCTCTCTCCCGCCGCCCACGGGCGCGCCCTCACCGCTGACACGACTCGCGCGGCTCCCGGGTCCACCTCGGCTCGGGCTGCGAGCCCGGGGAGCCCCCGCCGCAGTCCTCCCCGCGGCGCCGGCTCGCGCGGCCCCGAGGCCACCCGCCACCTTCCGGTTACTGAAGGCTGGAAGGGGGCGCGGCTCACCCTCAGCCAATCCGGAGTACTCCGGGTGGCACCGCCTCCCGTCTAGCCCAATCAGAAGAGGCAGGCTCTTCGGGCCGTCCCGCCCACGGCGAATCTCTCCCAATACTCTTGTGTTGGTTTGCTATCGTTTCCGCCCATCTACTAATTGACATCCTTCTTACCCAATAGAAAGCTCCAGGGAGACCGTGGCCGACCAGTAGACGTGCTCCACCGTAACGGAGGCAACTTGACTGTTCTGGTCTCCGAGGGAAGGCGCGGGGGCCAAGGAAGGCAGAAGCCGGGCAGGGATGTGTGGTTTGATGGACAGTCGCCACTGCCAATCAAAGCGTTGTGCGCGGCTGGTTAGCCGCTGTAATTCGACAACTAAAGCCATGGCCGGCTTCTCTGATGTTGGAAGTGTCTGTGCGTCTATTCAGGGCTCGGCGGAAAAGGGAAGGTGTGAACTGGGGCATCCTTAGATGCCGGGGAGTCTGCAGAGGCCGTGTATAGGGTGACCTCAATCCTGCAGTCAAAAACTCGCCGATTGGGCTTATATACCCACGAGGGTGACCTCAAATCCAAAGACCGTAGGCGATTTATGCAGATTAGGCGCCTTGTGGGCGTGGCTTTGAGATTCCTGATTCCCTATTGGCTGAGGGAAGTGCCCCACGGTGCCTCTGCGGGCTGCCATTGGTTGGCCTGGAGGAGGGCTTGGGAATTGGCAGTTGAGGCCGGCCCCCTGGACGGTTCTACGTTGGAAAGGCGGGTTTAGATGCTGGGGCTTGAACTTGTTGGTGAGGCTCTGCGGCTCTAGCTGGCACTTTCAGTGTAATTTCTGGAAGGCCAGGCTGCTGCTGCTCTGGGCTCTCCTCTTCTGCTCTGAATGACTCTGTCCGTGATTCCAAGCCTGTCTCCCAGTGTGTCACTCGCAGTCTGCCTTCCTCAAATCAACATGTCCCAAATTTTCCCAGGATAAGAATCCTTCCCTTTCTCCATCTGATTTCTGCAAACAAAAGGCCCCTTTCAGTACAAAAAGCTGTCTTAAACTAGTAGTGCCCGCCAGTTCTGCCAGATTAGGGACGGCACCAGCTTCTCCATTGATTTCCCCTTCAGCTACCAAACACAATCAGTTCTGAGATGCTCTTCCTGAACTGCCTCATGGTGTGAGCGCTGGTAAGAGAGTTTGGAGACAAAAAGATAAATGAATCACAGAGATGTACCCTTTAGCCTCCTTCCTCCACCTCCGCCCCCTTCCTTCCCCCTGATTTCTTTATATTTTTCACATGTCAAATATTTAAAACTTCCTGGACTTTCAAAAGAAAATTCTAGCCTGTCCAGGCCTCTGTTCAGTTCCTCTTTCATATGTTGGTGTCTCCGGCCAAGACTCTCCACGCCTGTTCCTTAATACTTGGAATAACTTTGTGTGCCCCAGCCAAGAGCAGTAAAGCCAGAGACAGAAGAAAGTTAGACACAGCTCTGGGAGAAGGCCACTGTTCTATTAGATCCGAACGCCCTGTGAGTTGGGATCCAAGAAGAGAACTTCAGGACTCTGTCTTGGTCAAATCCTCCATCTCTCCTACAGAAGCTAGTCTCAGACAAGACACTGCAGCTGTGAGAAAGGCCAGCTCAAGTGTCCATCAGCAGGTTTGCTGGTTGATTGGGTTTTTGTGCAGATTGAATCCAGGGCCTCACACGTATGAGACGTGAACTCCACTTGGGTATATCTCTATAATCTCATGTACACATGCTCAGGATTATAGTAGTTTCCTAGTCCAGGGTTACAGTAGTTTCTTTCCTCCAACATGCTTATGACATGCATCCATCTGTCTGGCTTTGGGAGTGTGTGGGGAGGGAGGGGAGGGACGTTTGATCTCCTGGGATGCAGGACAGAGGGTCAGATGAAAACAGGGAGGTCACTCCCCTTTCCCAGGATATTAGGCCCAAATTCAGCTCCTTGCTTGCAAGAAGGGGATGCCTGGTAGAGCTGTCACATCCTGGGGCAGACTGGAGCAAGAGGTATGTGACTGGTACCTGCTCTGCCTGGATGGAGAGATCTTGCCCTCAGTGTCTGCACATGAGGGAAGCACAGCTGCCACCAGAGCTTTTTTTTTTTCCTTTTTGGGTCACACCCAGCGATGCACAGGGATTACTCCTGGCTCTGCACTCAGAAATTATCCCTGGCAGTGCTCAGGGGACCATATGGGATGCTGGGAATCGAACCTGGGTCTACCACGTGCAAGGCAAACGCCCTACCCGCTGTGCTATTGCTCCAGCCCCCGCCCCTGAGTTTTTGCCTTGTGAATAACCTCCAGGAACCACCTACCAGGTCTTTCTGCTGCCTCTGCCTACGCTTAGGTACAACTGACATTTATAAAGCTGATGTATTTATTGGGGCCATTTTATTTCTAATAAATGTGTTGGTAATATTTAGAATTTAGAATAATGGTCCCCTAAAAGCCCTAATTCTCCAAACCTGCATGTCTATGATCTTATGTGGTCAATAGGACTTGGCAGAAGTGATTACATTAGGTCCTTGAGCTGCGGACATTTACCATCAAGCGGGATGAGCCCGTAAAAGTGGAACACATTTCCCAAATTGAATCAGAGTCTGAAAATGGAATAAGAGTCAGAGAGATTTCACATTATTGGCTTTGAATGGGCACAGAGGAGGCCAAGAGGCACATTGCATGGAAAACAAGGCCCATTACCACCAGGGAGCCTCCAGAAAGGAAGTGGCAGCATGTACCCCCTCAGTTGGCAGCCCGCAGAGAATTGGGTTGTGGTTCCATCACAAGCACTGCAAGATGATAAATCTATGTTATATATGTGGCTAACGATGCAGCATTATGTTGTAGACATAGCAAGAGAAAAAATACATACTAATTTTGAAAGAAATTAATGAAGACCAATCAAAGTGACAATCATTAAAGGGTTACCATGTCCTGGGCACCATTTGTGCCTTCTGCGAGCTCTGAGTTGTTTAGCACTGTATTCCCAACCATCTTGGAAGCCAGAATCAAAGGACCCAAGAGCATAGATGTCCTCTTTGTGAAAACACTGGCAGCAAGGAATATAGCCTGGATTTGACACTAGGTCAGTTTGAGACCTGGTGACTCCATTCCCTGAAAGAGGCTCTGATAGTCACATTTTGCACCCATTGTGCTCTACTACCTGGCTGGTGTCCCCCTATGAATCACTATGGATAACAAGAGAGGTGGAAATATGTAGTTCCAGGAACTGAACACCAGGAGGTGCCTCTTCCATTGTTCATTTGCATTATGCTGTCTTCATAGCAATTAGAAGGCTGTACTGTTTGACAAGCTTGTGCGCTATCATCACCTATGAAATAGACATGATGCCTCATTGACATTGCAATTATTTTTGTGTATAGAATTGCAATTAGTAGCCTGCAGATGCTGATATAAACTAGGTGTAGATAATCCATACATTAACATATTTCCTGAGTGACTTAAATGAGGTGGAACCTCATTTATAATGCAATGTTAATTCTTGCTGCCATTCTTGCCCCCAACGCATAACAATCACAGAGTTTAGGATAAGGAAGTCAACCAAAGTAATCCTACTGCTACATGTGTTCTGGGCTGGTCATATTTGTGCCCTTTGCATGTGGTAATTAGTTCATACCTCTGCAGTCACTCATCACAGTATTGGAACTTGACGAGATCTGCATTTTTAAAATATATTTTTAATTTATTGAATCTCCACGAGATACAAAGCTACAAGATTGTTCATAATTGAATTTCAGTTGTACAATACCCGAGCACTTATCCCTTCCCTAGTGTCTACCTCTATCCACCAAGGTCCCCAGTTTCCCTCCCACCACCAAGCCTGCTTTATGGCAGACACTTTTCTTTTTCCCTTTTAAATACTGTTTGCAGTACTGTTACAAAAGGGTATCCTGCATATCACTTTACCACCTTTCAGCACCCAGTTCTTTTTTTCTTATTATTTTTTTAATTTTTAAAATTTTATTGAATCACCATGAGAGAGTTACAAGCTTTCATGTTTGGGTTACAATCTCACAATGATCAAACACCCATCCCTCCACCAGTGCACATTCCCCACCACCAATATCCCGAATATACCCCTCCTTTCCCACCCTCCCCCTGCCTCTATGACAGACAATATTCCCCATACTCTCTCTCTACTTTTGGGCATTATGCCTTGCAACACAGACACTGAGAGGTCATCGTGTTTGGTCCATTATCTGCTTTTGGCATGCATCTCCCATCCCAACTGGTTCCTCCAGCCATCATTTTCTTAGTGATCCCTTCTCTATTCCATCTGCCTTCTCCCCTCTGCTCATGAAGCAGGCTTCCAGCTATGGGGCAATCCCCCTGGTACTTGTATCTACTGTCCTTGGGTGTCAGCCTCACGTGATGTTATTTTATACTCCACAAATGAGTCAGCACCCAGTTCTTGTCCAGAGTGATCACTTACAACTATCATTGTCATAGTGGTCCCTTCTCTGACCAACTGTCCTATAATTTCCATTTTCTATGAAGACCTGTGAGAAACAGAAATAGGAAATGTCCTGCTCCAAGGAATCATAGGTAGGAAAGTTTGAAAAAGTCAGCGTTTCAAAGGACTAGCTCTCTCTTGGGTCTAAGGCAGTACGTTACCTGAGGTGGAAACTTTGCTCATTCACCCTTCTGAAATGCTCAGGGCCCTTTAAGAATGCTGTGACTCTCCCTATGCTATTCAAATGGAATAACAAAGCCTGCATGACTACACATCCATTTACAGCATGGTTTACTGAATTTTTGAAACCTACTATTGAGACCCACCCCTCAGATTCCTTGCAAAATACTGCTGCTCATTGACCATGCAACTGGCCGCCCCAGAGCTCTGATGGAAATGTGCAAGATTAATTCTGTTTCGATGCGCACACAGCATCCAGGCTGCAGCCCGGCATCAAGGAATGACTTCAGCTTTCTTGGCTTAGTGAAGCAGCTTCTGTCCGACTACAGCTGCCGTAAACAGTGCTTCCTCTGAGCAATCGAGGCCTTTTGGAAAGGAGTCACCATTCTTCATGTCCATAAGCACATTTGTGATTCGTGGGAGAAGCTCTAATAATAGGAATTTGGAAGAGCTGATTTGAAGCTGTGCGGCTAGCTTTGAGAGGGCACAAGACTTCAGTGGAGGGAGTAAGTACAGGCGTGGTAGGGAAAGCAAGAGAGCTTGAGTTAGAAGTGGAGACCCAAGGGGCCAGGGATTTGGCTGCAGCATCCAGATAAAGCTTCATGGAGGGGGTGCTGGAGCGATAGCACAGCGGGTAGGGCGTTTGCCTTGCACGCGGCCGACCCAGGTTTGATTCCCAGCATCCCATATGGTCCCCTGAGCACCGCCAGGAGTAATTCCTGAGTGCAGAGCCAGGAGTAACTCCTGTGCAATGCCACGTGTGACTCAAAAAGAAGAAAAAAAAACCCCACAACTTTATGGAGGGGCCAGAGCAATATTACAGTGGGCAGGGCTTTTACCTTGTAGGCAGCTGACTTGGGTTCAATCCCCGGCATCCCATATGATCCCTCAAGACACCGCCAGGGGTAATTCCTGAGTGCAGAGCCAGGGGTAACCCCTGAGCATTGCTGGGTGTAATCTAAAAAGTAAAAAATAAAAAATAAAACCAAACCAAAAAAAACCCCAAAACTTTATGGACCAGTTTCTTCTTAAGGATGAACAAAGAATATGGTTCCTGGAGAAGGAATTCCTCCTGGTGAAGATGCTGTGAGCACTGTTACAATGACAGAAAGGGTTCAGAGTACTCCTACTCTGCCGAGAAAGGAGCAGCCAGTTTGAGAGAACTGACTTCACACGTGCAAGAAGGTGTTGGGCTCGAGAGAGATAGTAGAGCGAATAAGGTGCTTTCATTACAGCTGGGCTAGAACTTCAGCACCCTGAGCCTTCCAGGAGTGATCCCTGAGCACTGCCAAGTGTGGTTGGGGGAAAAAAAGCCAAACAAGAATAAGTTGTGCTGTAAGTAAAACGCCAACAGCAGCATCATATGCTCTGGAGAACCCCTTTGTGAAAGGGAGGGCCAATGAATACAACACACCTGTCTTCTTTAACAAATGGCCACCCTGACCTCCAGCAGCCACTGTCTTGGTCAGTCAGCACCGTCCACACTGGCAAAAAAGATTGTGACCTGCTCGGGGCTCCGATGATGCTTTGCAGTGTTTAAGCAATAAAATATTTTAAATGAATGTCTGCCCATTTTTTAGACATAGGACGATTGCACACTTAATAGCTTATGATAGATAGTGTGAGAATAAAATCGTTAGGCACTAGGAGAACCAAAACCCCTGGGTGATATTTGTGATTATTGTGATATTTGTCCTCCAGGGAAGTCTGGAATGGAATTTGCTGTATCTTTGTGGTGTGGCTCTCTTGAACCCACCCCAGCCCTCTGCTCCTCTAGGAGTTTCTCTGGCTGATTCCCATCCTAGGAATGCAGAAGCCTTCAGCTCAGGCAGTCTGTCCTCTGATCAGTCCCAAAGGCATTGCGATGGTAGGACGGGCAATCCTGGTGGGCTCTTTCCCTGTCCAGGTGGTCCTGAGCCTCTGGCACTACCTCTCTCAGTTATGGTGTGTACTTTTATAAAGCAGTCTGGGCACCGTGGCTGTCTGTGATGTTGAAAGCTGTCTATGTTGTAGCCCCCAGATGACCTGCATAAAAAGATCCAAACGCTGAAGGGGGAGCAGTGACTGTTCAGACGGAAACCAATGCTCCGCCTTAAATGAACAGCGCCAGCTCTGACCCAGGGCTGTCATGAGCAGTCCCCACGACCAGGCATGTGCAGGCTTGGCCACCACCGAGGAAGTGTTCAGGAGCAGCACAACTAAAGGAGTGAGTCCGGGGCAACATTGTGCAGCAATGACAGTGACAAAGGGAAGAGTTTTAGAGACCGGAGTAGTCAGATCTAGCAATGTTTTTCCTTCCTACTTGCTGCTTTTTTGTGTCTGAAATCCCAGACAATTCCCTTTGGTGTTCTTATGAAAGTTTAACAGTTTTGTATTGTATTTGTAGGACTTTGATATGACAGTAAGTGGTTTTTATTATTTATGGGGGTACCTGGAATCACTGGGAAGAAAGAATGTACCATATCATATGTCCAGTGAACCTTGGTTGTGCAAATCATCTGGGAAGGACGAGTGGATCCTGACCTACTGGGATTAGACTCAGGATTTAATCTGGGGGCTCTTCCTTGTGGTAAAATGAGGAAGTGTCAGGCTCTCTGGAGGGAGGATTTAGCATCAGGCATGCTGCTACTGGATGAGTAAGAGATACAAGATGATCGATAGGTTGAGAAATTTGTTACCAGGTCTGGGGCTTGTCAACGTGGGCTTTACTTTTGTAAATTTTACCGATGCTTGCACTCCTCATGGAAAGTAAACAAGGTTACAGCATATAACTCAATGATCATGTTCAAAACTAACTCAATTCCGTTACCATGACCCAGATCAAGAAACAGAATATAAAGTCCCATGTATTGGAAGCACTAGAAATGCCATTCTTTTTTATTTATTTATTTATTCATTTATTTATCTATTTATTTTTGATGGACAACTTTTTATTGCTACCAGAGGCTTTTATCCGCGGTACATGGTTTGAACTGCAATACCTTCTTCAGACTGCACAGGGAGGAGGTCAGGATCCAAGTCATTAAGAGAAATACAGGTAGGCCAAGGAGTCACGGGGAATAACTTTCATGGAGAAAATCCTAATAGCTTAACATAAAGGACACTGAGTTCAGTTATTATGTTACGGAGCCAAATCAGAGCTGTCCCAACATCCAGACAGTCTCTCCTGCTGATTTTATGACTGAAACAAGATACAAACAAAACCTATTTTAGTTATTACATGTTTCTTTGTGAGCACCTGGATATATTAACTTTATCGAATTATTTTATACAAATGTCAGAAATGCTTTCAACAAATGAGTATCCTAATGACATGCCACTTTTAAGATTCACTTTTAAAATAAACAGAAATGAAACAACTGTTCCTTCCAAACTCTAGAAACTCTTATGAGATGACAACAAAAATCAATGTGGTCATGAGTCCCTTTTTCTGTTACCACCTCTGATTCATAGGGGACAATAGAATGCCATTCTTACTCGGTTGTGAATTCCAGGAGTTGAGAGATGGGCCCATTCACAGTGACCAGTCTTGGTGGAGGAACACAGTGGAACAGAGAGAGCCGGCAGCTTCCCATGCTCATACATGCAGTCTCTTCAAGTGTGAGTTTCCACTCACACTTGAGAACACCAGGTCCCATGCAGGACTGCCGGCAGAGAAGCAGGATCAGCCTAGAGGTAAGGCGGAGTGAGGACTGGCTGCCACTTCCTTCCAGTTCATGTTCCTCTCCTAAAAATGACAATGGTATCCCAGCAGTATGAATCCTGAGAGAGGCAAAAGGCATAGTGAAAGGGGGTCAGGAACGTGAAGGACGTTTGAGAGAGAGGCCAGGAAATAGGGAGAAGGTGAGGAGGGAGGGGTCACCCAGAGAGGAAGAGAAGAGAGAGGCGGGTCTGGGGAAAAGGCAACAGGACAGACACCATTTTCTGGGCTGTAGAGAAACAGCTCTTAGGACCAACTCACTGGACACTTGCATCCACTGTTGTATGAAGACTCAACATCTTGCATTTTCTGTATGAGTTGGTTCCAGTCATATATAAAATTGCATCTTGCGAAGAACAGAAACTTTCTGTTTATGTCACCTGCAGTGATCAGAGACGCATGGCTTGAGAGTCAGCATAGCCAGTATGGCTGTCCTCACTGCAAGGATATGCTGTGGTCCCCACGGACTGGTCACCAGAGGGTCTGTCACCGCTGAGGTTGATACAAGTCAGAAATGAATGGCAGCCCTACATTCCTGTGGAAAGAATCTGTCAGAACTTGGAGAAGGGGCTCTTGATCTAGAGAGCAGTGGGAGTCCTTTTGATGTAGGCAAGTAGACGGGAAAGGGCTCATGGCAATGGAGCACTGTAGCACTGTCATCCCGTTGTTCATCAATTTGCTCAAGCAGGCACCAGTAACGTCTCCATTGTGAGACTTGTTACTGTTTTTAGCATATCAAATACTCCACGGGTAGCTTGCCAGGCTCTGCCATGCGGGCGGGATACTTTTGGTAGCTTGCCGGGCTCTTCGAGAGGGATGGAGGAATCGAACCCAGGTCAGCCACGTGCAAGGCAAACACCCTACCCTCTGTGCTATCGCTCCAGTCTGTGGAATTCCTAGGATGTGATAAAATCAATAGCCCAGTGCTGCAAAGAGCCCATCTTTTGCAGTCTACCTCGTGAGTTCAGGCCTGACCAGACTTTCAGATGGCACCAGCAACAGACTCAGAGAAGACTGGACCCCTCTCCAAGAGAAATCCCAGCAGGCATGAAAGTCCAGGAAAGGAATTTCAAAGAAGGCCATCAACCACTCCCAACTCTAAGCTCTTTGCAACACCCTTAGTAATGGACTTTTACCTAGGTAGAAGTCCTAGGCTGGGAAAATCCTACAAAAGACACACTCTGAACAAAGGAAGGGCGCACATATACTGCCAGAGCCCATGTGCTGCTTGTGCCATGTGGGCAAGCACGTGTGTTGCCTGCATCTCCCCTCTTGAGATGTGTACTTTTTTTTTTTTTTTTTTTGCTTTTTGGGTCACACCTGGTGATGCACAGGGGTCACTCCTGGCTCTGAACTCAGGAATTACCCCTGGTGGTGCTCGGGGAACCATATGGGATGCTGAGAATCGAACCTGGGTCGACCGCGTGCAAGGCAAACGCCCTCCCCGCTGTGCTATCACTCCAGCCCCTGAGATGCGTACTTCTATGCTTTCATGTCTAATGCTGGGGTCTGCATAGGAGCTCTTTCCACCTTCAGAGAAGCCCGTGTTCTCTCTTGAGTGTGTTGCTCTCTCTTACCTTTTCTCCCTTCTTCCCCTTCCCAAAACCCTCCAGATAAAATCTGTCTTTACTTAACTGCTCATCTACTCCTGAAATTCTTTTCTGCAAGGTGAGACAAGAACCCCAGAATCTCTGGATCCAAGGGTGGCAGAGGTGGATTGAGAGAAAGTGACTGTTTCTCCTGCCTGCCTTACGTAAGCCACCCATGGGACCCACTGACTTTACTTTCAAGGGGAGAAAGTCAAGTTGAAGGGCAGCATGTGGATATTGCTTCCCTGCAGTAAGGAAGTTGGACTGGGGATGAGTCCTTATCACATAATCACTCTCTTGTTGGGGAAGATGTGATTATGCGTGAGACATTTGTAATCTATTTGGGATCCTGGAGTACCAGGGCTGGGAAGGAGAGAGAGAGAGAGAGAGAGAGAGGCTTGGAACTTAGGTTTTTACAGAAGCTGAAGATTGAAATTTCTGGCTAAGGCTTCACGGTCCTCAATTCTATATCTTACCCACTCTTTCAAAGCGTCTGTGAGCTACTGTATAGTTTTCATATTAAAATGCAAAAACATGAACCGATTTCCTGAATGCAAGGCCACAATCATCTCATTATTTCTTTGGCTAAATTTAATCTTGTCACCAAGAGCTCAAAAGGTGTAAATTGCCCAGAGAGGATGGAGAAGGATGGAGGAGGATGGAGGAGTGCCTTCCTTTCGCAGGTGTCTGGACCCCCAATTTGTTTTCCTCTGGATGAGATCAAGTCGTCAGCATCATCACTCTTCAAAGACTTACACAACAAGGAGCATAAAATCATTTCCAAGTCACCTGCTGCCGGTTAAATAAGATTTGAATGGATTTTCTAATGTTTCAGAGGAGTCTCTTGCAGACAGCTAAGACATTCATAAAACCAACCCAGAGAGTTATATTGCCTAGACGTGTTAACGGCTAAGATGGAGGAGGCACTGTCTATACTCAAGGAACCTTTAGAAGGAGACTGATAAGAGTTTATATATCTGAGAATGAAGGAAAAAGGCCCATTTGATCATGCAAATCCTCAACAGCTCAGAGCAAAGCTGCTTTGGGTTGTGTTGTATTTTCTTTTCCAAATGCATATGGGACTACTAGCTGAGAAGAATGCTTTTCTTTTGAAGGATTTTTTTCTTGTCTTAAATTGGAAACAATTATGACTGTTAGACTCTCCCTCTTTTTAACCTAGAATTTTCTCTTTAACATTTCCCCTGAAAAACTCCTTTAGAGGAAAAGGCAATAAAAATAATGCCATGCGTTCCTGGACTTTGTTTTTTTCAGGGTGAGTCACTTTTCCTCTTTCTCTTTCTCTCTTTCTTTCTGCTCAAGTCTTTCTGGCTCATCCTGGTTCATTGCCTGACCTCACAGGAAAAAAAAATATTCAGAAAGAAGATCAATAGAGAATACCAGTTTATTTGGGAAGATAAAGAGGGGAGAGTAAAAAGTAAAAAGAGGAACACATTCTTTTGTGCACACTCTTCCTCTCCCTTCTTTCTCTCCATCCTGTACGTAATCAGAATAAAGCTGTGAAGAATACCAGCACCAGCGGCCCCCCTGTTCGACTCCCTGGATGTCCATAGAAATGCACCAAATCACTCCAATCCATTGTTAGGAGTTGGACAATCACAGTTACAAACCCCTTGGTTCCACACTCCCCGCCCTCGCCCCGTTTTAAATGGATTTACCATTGACTTACAGTACTATGAAATTGAGTGATTTAACCTCATGACACATCAGTAGGAAGGATAAGATTTACTGTATCCACCACCAAACTTCTGGCATCATCCTGCCACCAAAGATGCTGTAGCCATTCCTCCCATCTTCTCTCTCCTTTCCCCCTCTCTGGTACCAACCACCAGAGTTTTCACAGATTCTAGGATGTAGTGGTGAGTGTCAGGTTTTTGCTTTAATTATTCATCTTTTACATATGAGTGAAACCATGTTATCATGGTCTCTCATTTCCAGGCAGACTGGAAGGCCCTAGTGATGCGGATTAGAAAAAGCCAAAGCTGCCCAAAGGCATGGAGGCCTTTGAAATACAGAAAGCCTTTCAGAGGGCAGGAGACCCTTTGAGATGCAAAAGTGCAAGGCCTAGAGCCTGAGCCGACCCCTCAGAGGGGAGGCCCGGCAGGAAAGAAGGTGATATGAATACCAACAAAGCTAACAAGGGTTCAAAGCTCTCCCCCTAGACAATATCCTAACAACAAACTTTTTGGGGCTGTTTGGGAAAACTGACTTTGCTGAGGCCAAGGGGCACCTTCCCCCTGGGGGTTTGCCCACCTCTCTTCTTGGGATCTGTCACCTTGGCACTTTCCACAAGTTGCACCTCACTTGCATCTCCTCTTCTGACCTAGGGCGTGTACTTGGACTCTCCCTCTAGAGAATCGCACGTTCTTTTTATTTTTTTTTTAATTTTTTTTTTATTTTAATGAATCACCAGGAGACACAGTTACAGATTTACAAACTTTCATGATTGCGTTCCAGTCAAGCAATGTTCAAGTACCCATCCCTCCATCAGTGCCCATTCTCTACCACCAATGTTCCCAGTATCCCTCCCCCTACCCCCACCCCCAACTCTTCCCACCCCCTGCCTCTGAGGCGGGCACATTCCCTCTTACTCAGTCTGTCCTTTTGGGTTCTGTGTTCTTTTGGACTGGAGCGATAGGACAGCGGGTAGGGCATTCCCTTGCACGCGGCCAACCCGGGCTTGATTCCTCCATCCCTCTAGGAGAGCCCGGCAAGCTACCCAGAGTATGCCGTCTGCACAGCAGAGCCTGGCAAGCTACCCGTGGTGTATTCAATATGCCAAAATCGATATGCCAAAAACAGTAACGATAGTCTCACAATGGAGATGTTACTGGTGCCCGTCGAGCAAATCCATGAACAACAAGACGACAGTGCTACAGTTCTTTTGAATGTGTTCCTCTTTTTACTCTCTCCTCTCTATCTTCCCAAATAAACTAGTCTTCTCTATTGATCTCCTTTCTGAATTTATTTTTTCCTGTGAGGTCAGGTGATGAAACAGGATGAGTCAGAAAGACTTGAGCAGAGAGGAAGACTCACTTTTCCTCTCCTGCAAAGAGAAAATGCCTTGCTTGAGTCCGAGTTCTGTGGTTCACCCAGAAATTGGATGTTGATCATTCTCATGCCATGGAGATCAAATGGAAATCAACCGCAGTCCGATAACTGCTTGACTGGGACTTGTGAAACCCAAATATCCTTGCCACGTAGTTGCTCGTGGCAGATTTTATAGTCCTGACCCTCCTAGACAGTTCCCTGGATGGTTGAGCTGGGTGAAGAAGAAAGTGGTACAACTTCCTCTCTCTCAGCTACTGTTTCCTCTTCTCCACTTGACTGAAGTCACTTATTTAGTTTGACATAAGCACCTAATTCATCCAAAAGGCGTGTTTTCATATTTTGTAATGGCTGAGTAGTATTCCATTGACAATCAAGGCCACGTCTTCTTTATCCAGTCGTCTGAAGATGAACATTTCGATTGATTTCATGTTTTGTCTTGAGTGAGTGAACAGGAAGCAACTGTGTAAACTTGCAGGGTCTGTTACCATGGAGAGTGAGATCCAATATGACATCCATCAGCTCTTCTCCTAGCAAGGCTGTGAGATGCCACCAAAATGGTAAGAAGTCACCAAGATGGGGTCTGCTAGCCACGACTCCTGTTTATGTCTTCTTGCTTCTTGCCTCCTGTTTCAGCGTTAAATATAGGATCTCAAGGTGGGGATGGTGGGTGTCTTGTACAACCTCCCTCTCTCTTGCACACACACAAACACATGCACGCATTGACATGCATGCACACACACACACACACACACACATTCTCCCCACAGCAAAGTTCTGCACCTTATAAATCAATTCTTGTTTGTAATTTATTGTTCCAGACTGGAGCAATAGCACAGCGGGTAGGGCGTTTGCCTTGCACATGGCCGATCTGGGTTCGATTCCTCTGTCTCTCTCAGAGAGCCCAAGCTACCAAGAGTATCCCGAGAGTACCAGGATACAAGCTACCGAGAGTATCCTGCCTGCATGGCAGAGCCTGGCAAGCTACCCATGGCATATTCAATATGCCAAAAACAGTAACAATAAGTTTCACAATGGAGATGTTACTGGTGTCCGCTCGAGCAATTAGATGAACAATGGGATGACAGTGCTACAGTGCTGCAGTACTAATTTATTGTTCCACAGTGATTATTTTTTGGTGAGGGTATCTTTTTGTCTCCAACGTGTCTGTGTGCTGCTTCTTTGTACCTTACTGTGGAAACTTTGTTTATCAGGGTTTTATGTCACCTTCTGTGTAGATTAAGTTTTGATGTAGATTTTCCATGATTATGGGAGAGAAGCAATTCTCCCTATTTTGGCTCTTTTGTTTCCAATTTATTTTATGTTGTTTTGTCATCATTGGATGTTAACTTACTGAATGTGTTTTCAGCATGTATTGATAAGATAATATTATTTTCCTTTTTGTTGGTGTGGAAAGTCCTAAGGGCAAGGAACTGGCAGAGGAACCCAGGTGTGTGGGACCCGGGGCTGAGATCTCCAAACCTGCTTGGATCGTGACTGGGCCTCTTCTGCCCAGATCCCCCATTTTCCAGTAGTTAGGCAGTCATACCCAGGAACTGCTCCTGGTGCTGTGTAATCCCACCAACAGCCAACATCCAGAGACTATAAAACCAAGCTCCTGGAAGCACGTGACATCTTATAGTGTAGTTTTCCCTCTCGGAGAACCTGGCAAGCTACCAAGAGTTTCCTGAGTTTCCTGCCCGCATGGTAGAGCCTGGCAAACTCCCCGCAGTGTAGTCATATGTCAAAACCAGAACAATGATGGGTCTCATTCCCCTGACCCTGAAAGAGGCTCCAATGCGGCACCATTGGGAAGGATGAGTAAAGAGAGGCTTCTAAAATCTCAGAGCTAGACAAATGGAGACATTACTGATACCCCTAGAGAAAATCGATGATCAATGGGATGATGATGATGATGATGTTGATGTGGTATATTACATTGTTGATTTGCATGTTGAGCTATCCTTGCGTCCCTGGGATGAGCCACCTTTGTAATGACTAATGATTTGCTTGCTTGCTGTGTGATTGATTCAATTCAATCGAGATTGAATTGTTATTGAGATATTATTATTATTATTATTATTATTATTATTATTTTGCTTTTTGGGTCACACCCAGCGATGCTCAGGGGTTACTCCTGGCTTTGCACTCAGGAATTGCTCCTGGCGGTGCTTGGGGGACCATATGGGATGCCGGGGATCGAACCCAGGTCGGCCGCGTGCAAGGCAAATGCCCTACCCGCTGTGCTATCGCTCTGGCCCCGTTATTGAGATATTTTTAAAAATTAAAAAAATGTTCTTTTAGGAATTTGCATCTCTTTATTAGTGTGTAGACTTTTTGTTTGTCCTCCTCCTCCTCCTCTTCCTTCTTCTTCTTCTTCTTCTTCTTCTTCTTCTTCTTCTTCTTCTTCTTCTTCTTCTTCTTCTTCTTCTTCTTCTTCTTCTTCTTCTTCTTCTTTTTCCTTCTTCTTCTTCTTCTTCTTCTTCTTCTTCTTCTTCTTCTTCTTCTTCTTCCTCCTCCTCCTCCTCCTCCTCCTCCTTCTTCTCCTCCTCTTATCCCTTCTTCCTCCTCCTCCTCATGCTTAGAGGTTATGAGGTGCTGGGGATCAAATCTGTGTTGGCAGCATGTAAGGTGAACATCGTACCCACTGTACTATCCCTCTGGTCCCTCTTTTTGTGGGGCTATAGAGATAGTATTAGTGGTAAGTCTTACATGTAACTAATCCCAGTTCCACCTCTAGCACTATATACGGTCCCCCAAGTGCCTTCAGGGATCACTGAGCATAGAGACAGGAATCCTCTAAGCACCTCTAGGAATGGCCCCCAAACTCTAAATAAAATAAAATGAAATAAAATAAACATCTCTGCTTCAAATTCTTTATGGTTATATGAGGGTCAAATAAAAAATATAGCTAAAACAATTCTTTGGGGTTCTCTGAGCAAGATCAAAGATGACAAACACACAGTGCATGTCCCTAAGGGCCTGCCCAGTTCCTGGGGACTGTTGACCAGACATCCACCTTTGCCAGTGTCACTTTTGCCTCTATCAGGCTCACTCTCCTCAAGTTCAACTTGTTCCAGACTGAACCGCCTTCCTCCAAATTTATTTCTTCCAAACTTGTTTCTCTTATTACTTAATGAAAACAGCAGCCAGTCCCAAAGTGACTCAAGACAATTCTCCGGGGAGCATCCTTCATTCCCTTGCTCAGGCCCAGTAATTCATGAAGATCAAAGCATTAGAACCTGCACGAGTGTTGCTGGCCTTCTTCCCTGCTGTCCCTCTGCCTGAGTGTTCTACTCTCCTATGGGGAGGCCAGATAGGGTGCTTCAAACAGTCAATTCAGAGCCGGCTGCTTTAGAGGCTTTCACACCGCTGCTCTGGAAGCTTTCATGCAGCTGGTCCTACCGCTTATTTGGGTCCTATAGAACCACTGTTCTCAGGAAGAACCACTAGATGGCACAAAAAATCCATGTACCTGAAAGGGAGGCACCTGTTTCTAAGATTCTGGAGACCGGGCTATCCCCCAAGAAGAGCCTCTCTGCCTGATGAGTGCAGAGAATCAGGGACCATTGTGAGATTAGTTCACACATGTCAGTCCTCCAAATCTTCACCTCTCTTGAGAGCCTCAGGGTCAATCTCATCCTTCTTTTTATTAAACAGAAAACAAGGAGGGAATAATCGCCATTGCTGAACTCTTTCATGAGAGACTCAAATGACCATTTGGCAGTATTTCATCTTTCTTTCTCTTTCTTTCTTTCTTTCTTTCTTTTCTTCTTTCTTTCTTCTTTCTTTCTTCTTTCTTTCTTTCTTCTTTCTTTCTTTCTTTCTTGTCTTTCTTTCTTTCTTTCTTTCTCTTCTTTCTTTCTCTTTCTTCTTCTTTCATTTCTTTCTTTCTTCTTTCTTTCTTTCTTTCTCTTCTTCTTTCTTTCTTTCTTTCTTTCTTTCTTCTTCTCCTTTCTTTCTTTCTTTCTTTCTTTCTTTCTTTCTTTCTTCTTTCTTTCTTTCTTCTTCCTTTCTCTCTTTCTCCCTTCCTTCCTTTCTTCCTTCTTTCCTTCTCTTTTTCTCTCTCCCCCGCCTTCCTTCCTCCCTGCCTTCCTCCCTCCCTCCCTCCCTTCTTCTCTCCCTCCTTCCCTCCCTCCCTCCCTTCTCCCTCCCTCCCTCCCTCCCTCCCTCCCTCCCTCCCTCCCTCCCTCCCTCCCTCCCTCCCTTCCTTCCTTCCTTCCTTCCTTCCTTCCTTCCTTCCTTCCTTCCTTCCTTCCTTCCTTCCTTCCTTCCTTCCTTCCTTCCTTCCTTCCTTCCTCCCTCCCTCCCTCCCTTCCTTTTTCTTTCTTTCTCTCTTCATAAGTCAATGATAGATTTTGATACACACAACATGCCAATACCATAACCCCATCAGTGCGTACATTTCCCTCCAAAATTGTCCCTGGATCACAACCTCAGCACACCACCACCACGCCGCAATTTCCCTGCCCCCTGTCTCAACACCTTTTGCCTTCCCTTCACCCTACATCTCACTGACATGGTGAGCTCCATTCTGTAGACCAGCTTGTAGGTTCTGTTGCCATTTTGCCACAATAATTCCCTTATTATGCTTCTTTATATCCCACACATGAAAGAAATCATATTATCTCTCTCTTTCTCTTTCTCTCTTTCTCACTCTCTCTCCCCCTCCATACCCCCCTCTCTTCTGTCTCTTTCCTTTTGGTTGACTTCACTCAGCATGATATCCTCCACTTCTATCCACATAGGGGAACATTGCAGGATTTGGTCTTTTTATAGCTGAGTAATATTCCATTGTTCTGGACACATTGGCTACTACCAGATTTGGCTGTTTTAAATAATGTTTCATTGAACGTAGGACCACAAATGTATTTTCTGAATAAAATTCGTGAACTCTCGGGATAGAGGCCTAGAAGGGGATTTGTTGAATCATTGAAATTTATATAGAGTACTAATACTTTCTGAATATCCAAATCAATCCTAGGAAAGTAGAAGGTGTGAGGGTTTTATTTTCCCAACTTTAAATTATACGGCAAAGCTATAGTAATCAAGACAGTGTGGTACTGGAATAAAGACAGGTTCTCAGGCCAATAAAATATAACTGAAGCACAGAGACCAAGAGCATAAAGTAGAGCAGGGAACTCTTCTTCAGCAAATAGTGTTGGGAAAACTGGTCAATCACATGTATATAAATAAATCCTTATATACCATGCACAAAAGAAAATTCAAAATGGACCAAATACCTTAAGATCAGATCTGAATCCATTATATTGAGGAAAACATAGGCAGAACATTCCATGACATTGAATCTAGAGGTATCCTCAATTATTCAATACCATTGGGCAAACAAACAGAAGCAAAGATAAACAAATGCTACAACAAATTAAGAAGTTTTGTACCATGAAAGAAACAATCACCAGAATTAAGAGGAAACTCACAGATCAGGAGTAAATATTTTCCCACCACCCATCTGACAAAACTTTAAAAGATATATAAAGCATTTATAAAACTTAATAACAACAACAAAAAGCCAATCAATCATCAATCCCCCCAAAAATTGGCCAAGAGAGGAATAGAAACTTCCTTAAAGAACCAACAGATGGCCAGTAGGTATATGAAAAAATTATTTGCATCAGGGAATGCAAGTCAAAATATTTTACAGCAGTGAAAATAGAACACATTGAGAAGAATGTAAACAACCAGTGTGGGCATGGATGGGGTGGGGCTGGGTGGGGGGTAGGGTGGAGGGGTTGTGATGAGACCTTATCGACTACTGGTGGAAATATCTACTGGTCTGCTGAATTCAACCATTTGCGTCCTTCCTTCCTTCCTTCCTTCCTTCCTTCCTTCCTTCCTTCCTTCCTTCCTTCCTTCCTTCCTTCCTTCCTTCCTTCCTTCCTTCCTTCCTTCCTTCCTTCCTTCCTTCCTTCCTTCCTTCCTTCCTTCCTTCCTTGTTATGCTCAGCAGCTATACCTGGCTCTGTGCTCAAGACTGACCCTGGGCATTGTTGGAGGACCAATGTGATACTGATGATTGAACTGGGGTCAGTCACAGGCAAGGCCCTACCCCATGTTCTATTTCTCTAGTCCCCTATTTTTATTTCTTGGCACTTGCCAGTAAAAATTCTGGCATCCCACAGCTCTAAAACTCCTGTCTCTGTGTTCTGTCTCTTAGGAAAAATGTAATGCATTGCCCCCAGTTTTTATGAGAACATAGGATGAGCTCATTCAGGGACAATATTATGCAAAGACCTTAATTTTTCTTTGTCTCAAGGCATTGCCTGCTTTAGAAGTTTTTCATTTTGCTTTTCCATCGGAAGGGGGCTGTTTTCACTCACTTTCAGATAAGGCTGTATCAGCTCTTCTAATATAACCTGTTAATTTCAAAGGACTTTATAAATTGGCTGTGATTCAAATTCTCAGAATTGGCAAAAATCTGTGCCTTTTGAGATAGAAGAGTTTTTTCTTTTTCCTTTTAATTTTGTTTTTTTTTCTCTCCTAAAATATCAGAATGCTATTTTTCCAGGTGCCATGTGGCTTCCTGACAACACACAGGCTGTTTTGTTGTTTTTAATGAACATTATCGCCAGCTGCCCAGCTGTGAGAATTTTTTTTAAATTTGTTGGGGGAAGTGGGGGCCTGTGATGGAGAACCTGTGGTTGATGTGTGCTCTCAACCTCATCGTCTGCATCACTGGTGCCTTCCTGAGCATCAGGGCTTTAGCATCTTAGAGGACATTGGTCTTTAGTATGTCTCCAACATGGAGTTACTGAGGCCTTGGACAAACGTGCTGTGGCCACCATGTATGCTGGGATCCCTCTTTTGATGTCCTTTCTCCCTTGGGTGTCCATCCCTGTACTATGTGGGGATTGATCTCCGGAATGTATCCGTTGTCTCTGCATTGATAAGTGGGACCCAGAACTGAGACTAAAGAGGCATTTGAGAACACACCTCTAGGCACAGAATTCCCACACAGTCTCTGCTCAGAGGGAAGTTGCATTCCGGTCTCATTCCCTCTCCTATGTTTATCAATAGGAACTTCCAAAGGGGGCCGCCGAGATGTGATCCTGGGGGCCGCACGTGTGCGGCCTCTCCGCAGCTGCACGAGCATGACTCCAGAGGCCAGCTAGACTACTTTTGGTATGGGCAGCTCCTTGCAGAATGTCTCCAGACTGAGAACTAAGCCGCGGCCCCATGCCTGCCCAGGAAGGGAAAGGTATTTCTCTCTCTCTCTCTCTCTCTCTCTCTCTCTCTCTCTCTCTCTCTCTCTCTCTCTCTCTCTCTCTCTCCTTTTTCCTTACTGGGGGTGAAGGGTGTGGCGACCGCCATATTATGAGGACCACAGATGAGAGTTACAAGCTTGCAATGATCCAATATCTGGAAGAAATTTCTCTGGACTTAGTTGCTAAAATACAGAAATCCAAAACTGCGCGACCTCGTATCTCTTCACAACAGGTCTGACTCTAGTGGGGAACTCCTAACAATAATAGTGAGGTTTTTGTTGAAATATTGAATGTAACCAAAGTAAAGAGAAAGTAAAGTGAAATTTATCAGTTGGGGGGGAGGGGTGGGCGGGATGGGAGGTATACTGGGTTTTTGGTGGTTTTTTTTGGTGGTGGAATATGGGCACTGGTGAAGGGACGGTCGTTTCAGCATTGTATAACTGAGACTTAAACCTGAAAGCATTGCAATTTTCCACATGGTGATTCAATAAAATAAATAAATAAATAAATAAATAAATAAATAAATAAATAAATAAATAAATAAAAAGAAACTCCCAAAGGGATGTATGTGTGTATGTGTGTAGCCTTTCAGAGATTCTTCGAGACCAACCTTGATGAGGAATTGGGCTTCAGGGGAGACAGATCGGCAGTCTCTTTCCCAAGGTAGATGTGTCTATTCCGACTGGAAACATCTTTGACAAGTAGAAAAGAGGACCGTTGGAGGCAGCAGGATGGAAGATAGAGTGTAGTGACATCTCAGAGAGGGCGTCGGACAAGATCAGAAGAGCATGGCGTGGATCAAGAGGGGGCTATTAATGGATGAGTTGGTCTTAAGTATCTTGCTGACTTTATCTTAGAATCAATAGTAATGTAAACTCCCTTTCTCAGATCATAAACTAATTAGTTCCAGAAGGAATGTGGTCTACACCTGGGAGGTAATACAATGATGATCCTAGTATGTAATTTTGAGGAATATCCTCTCATCTTGGCGCCAGGCAGTAATTCCTTCAACAAGTCACACCCACACCTGCACCTGGTCAGTCCTGTCCAGGTGCAAGAGTTTCACAAGGTTTCCTCTTCTACTTACAGAATTGGGTCAGGTAAGAACAACTTTCCAATCTGATTGGCTCCCAGCTTGGTTAGCGTGCTGGCTGTGTGATGAGGAGTCTAACTGCTATGATCCCTCGTCTCAGCCCCACCAATAACTGCAACAGTTCTTATAAAGCCAGCCCTCTGTCAGGCAGAAGGGGCTAGATGTTTTCGATGTGGGGTCCCCCCCTGCAGGCATCATCCTGTCCCGCAGGGAGGACCCTTCGTGGGGCTAAGGAGGGGACGTAACCGAATGAACAGACGCAGAGCCAGAAGGAGGAGGAGAGAGAGAGTTTATTCACAGCAGTTACAATACTTATACCTCTTGGTGGGAGGGGGTGGTATGCATGCTTGGACCCCCACAGGAACAATAGTAAAATGTTGATCAGGCATGGCCGTTGGCTAGTGAGACAAGTGGTGAAATGATAAGATCACAGGAATCCCAAGCAGCCTCCGCTTGACTAGACGATAAGAGCCAAGCTCTGTAAGATGGCTCCCTACATCTCCCCCTGTTTTGTTTTAAATTAAATGTGGTCAGGGGAGGCATTGTCTGGTATCCCTTGTGACACAAACACGAAAGCATGAAAGTACACATCTCAAGGGGGGAGATGCGGGCAACACATGTGCTCGGCCACATGGCACAAGCAGCACATGGGCTCAGGCAGCATATGCGCGCGCTTCCTTTGTTAGCACAGCGGGTAGGGCGTTTGCCTTGCACGCGGCCGACCCGGGTTCGAATCCCAGCATCCCATATGGTCCCCTGAGCACCGCCAGGGGTGATTCCTGAGTGCACGAGCCAGGAGTGACCCCTGTGCATCGCCGGGTGTGACCCAAAAAGCAAAAAAAAAAAAAAAAAAGACATTGAATAGCTATTAAGAGCCCATCATGCCAGGGACCAAGTGAGCTCATATATCCCATTTCCTTGTTTAACCCTTGAAACCATCGGATGAGTCACATAATCATACTCATCTTTATGGTTGATAATTTCAACAAGAAGGAAGCTAAACATCCTTCCCGAGGTCACAAAACTCGCAGCCAGGAGAAAGCAGAATTGGACCCAGAGAGCCGTCTTCACTCACTGTCTGTGACATGAAAAGGGTGGAAGTGATTTAGTTAGAAAATGTTCAGCGTATTTGCTCTCTGCTGCTGCCCTAGCATCAGGTGACACCAGCTTCCTGCCCCAGGACCTCAGAGATCTACGTTCATCTTTTCAAGAACCATTCAAGGAGCCACTTTCTCATTTAAAAGAGACATGCTTGGGCTGGTACCCATTTGAGTTTTGGATTTTGGATTTTGATGCTGACTAGTTTTGCATAGCATGTCCAGCTACAGGATGACGGATGTTTTGTATGATATTTGAAAGTGGTGACCAAGTTTTTCTTTAAAAATAAGGGAAGAGTCTTCGAGATAGTACGGAAGTTCGGGGAAACGTGTAGCACACATTTGACCTGGGTTCGATTCCCAGTATCACATGGTCCCTGGAGCACTGCCAGGTGCAACCCTCGAGCCTTGCAAGCACCCACCTCTGGGTGATGCTCTGCAGATGACCAGCACCCACGGGGTGGCCTAGGTGTTCTCAGCAGTACAGAGCTTGAGCAGCACCTCATCTGCAGCTCTTTGTGCTGAACCAACACCCGGTTGGTTGAGAATCACTGGGGGGACCCCAAATTCTTTTGTTTTTAATTTTTTTTCTTAGTGAATCACCGTGAGGTACAGTTACAGACTTACAGATTTTCGTGCTTGCGTTTCAGTCATACAATGGTCAATTACCCATCCCTCCACCAGTGCCTATTTTCCACCACCAATGGTCCCAGCATTCCTCTCATTACCCCCACCCCGTCCCCTCCACCCCACCTGCCTCTGCGGCAGGGCATTCCCTTTTGCTCTCTCTCTCCTTTTGGGTGTTGTGGGTTGCAGTAGAGGTATTAAGTGGCCATCATGTTCAGTCTATAGTCTACTTTCAGCCCGGATCTCCCTTCCCAAGGGATCCCAAATTCTTTTTTTTTTTTTTTGCTATTTTTTTTTGGGGGGGGTCACACCCGGCGATGCACAGGGGTTACTCCTGGCTCTGCACTCAGGAATTACTCCTGGCAGTACTCAAGGGACCACATGGGATGCTGGGATTCGAACCCGGGTCAGCCACGTGCAAGGCAAATGCCCTACCCGCTGTGCTATCGCTCCAGCCCCAAAGGTGTAACCAGCTGCATTGGCCGGGAATCGAACTCGGGTCACCTGCTTGGAAGGCAGCTATGCTCACCACTATACCACCAATACTGCTGTATGGGATTCCAAATTCTTAAGCATCACTTTGGCTCTTGAGATCCCCCAGAGAAACACAGTTAAAATATTAATTTTATCAGCTTCTTGGAATTGTAATAAATATGAAAGGATAGTGTAATATTTTTTTGTTACAGGAAACATTTATTTGCTGTCCAAAAAAAAAGTTCAGAAGACAGTCCTATGGATCATTTATCCTACTGTTTGCCTCAAAAATTTATGGGTTTTACCTTCCTCTATTATTGATAAAACTGCTCAGTCCGTCATTAAGGAATTATTTTATGTTATAGTACTATAAACCCTCCCACGAAGAGTTTAGGAAGTAATCATGGAGCATTATCATGAGTTTTCAGTTCATTTGGGTATTCAGCTGAAAGTCATGGGAGAGCATAGTTCCTTTGAGAATTGTTTTTAGCTGGATGGAACAACTGAATATAATAAGGTTTTATGCTTTTGACTGTTGAACCACACAGGTATTAGGAACACTTGAGGGGCTGGAGCAATAGTACAGCGGGTAGGGCGTTTGTCTTACACGCAGCTCACCCAGGTTCGATTCCCAGCACTCCATATAGTCCCCTGAGCACCGCCAGGAGTGATTCCTGAGTGCATGAGCCAGGAGTAATCCCAGTGCATCGCCTGGTGTGACCCAAAAAGCAAAAAAATAATAAAATTAAATAAAATAAAGGATCATTACAATTAAAAAAAAAGAACACTTGACTCTTGAGCAGTTGAAAATCTGTACATAAAGCTGACTCCCCTAAAATGTGACTAATGTTACCTGTTGATGGAAAGCTAGATGATATCATAAAGTTGATTGACACTGTTTTGTATATATATTACATATTTTTTTTTCTTACAGTAGAGTAAGGCAGAGAAAATGGCATAAGGAGAGGCCAGAGGGATAGTACAATGTGTAGGACCTTGCCTTGCTTGTGGCCAACCCTGATTGTAACCCCAGCATCCCATATGCTCCCCGGATTGGCCAGGAGTGATCCCTGAGTGCAGACCCAGGAGTAACCCCTAAGCATAGTTGGGTATAGCACACCTCCCACCCCTTAGAGAAAAAGACCATAAGGAAGAAAAAAATATATTTATAGTCATGGACTGTACTTATTATTTCCAAAAGTTAACATCACCTGTTAATAAGAAAACCCCATTCTCAGTAGACCTGCACAGTTCAAATCCTGCGATGTTCCAGGATTGTATAAAAATAAAAAGAAAAGGCGCGGGCGAGGAAGAGATACCTCACCGCACCGAGCCAGGCACAGGGCCTAGGGCAGCAGTTGTCTCTCCCGCCACCCGAGTTCGGTAGCCTCCAGCCGCTTCCCCCACCCCGGGGAGGTTGATGGCGAAGATGTGGCAGGCGAAGGAAGGAACGGAGCCAAGATGGTTGGTCTCACTTGCAGTTTATTCCAATCTTCCCTCTATACACTCTCCTCTGGAACTCTCCCCCTGCCCCCTCATACAGCTACCTTAAATCTCCCCGTCCCCCAGCAGCCTGGGGCTTATCTAAAGGTGTGGTTACAATCCATAGGGGGTATAGTTCTATCCCTTAGGGGAATGCCTTCACTAGGACAGAATCTCTCTTTCAGCAGGAAGACCCACCCAAGGGCAGAGTCCCATGAATGTGTTTCTCTTCTCCTCAGCCAGCAAACATATAAGAATTCATAATATTAATCATTTTGTATGGACACAATAAGAGATGCATTAAAGCTTATAGAATTGCTCTCCTGGGGCCATCTCAATCTCAGACTACAGTGCTCAGGCCAGATCAGTCTTTCCTATCCCTGGCAGGGTCCCAGTCTCATAATTACTATTGGATCATGACAGCATTTGTCTATGATCAAGCTCTTAACTTATAGTTAAGAATTAGGCACTTTGGCCAGGCCCATCTCGATGCCAGGGTAGCACATAACTCACCGCTTGCCCTGGATCCTTCCCGTCCCACGTCGGGGACCCTACTTTGGGGTGCTAGGAACTGAGGGCAACTGAGGCTTAAGTGGAGAAAGCAGATGCCCAGAAGGGAATAATATTCGAGGCCAATTAAGTCTTAAGTTATAAAAACATAATATTGTCTTCTTGTGTCTATACAAAAAAGACATAGCTTTAAAGTAAATTATTCAAAAGGCATAAAGAGGAGAGAAAGGCAATGTTATAATATTCAGTGTCCTAGGAAGTTCTGACCTTACCAATTAACAGAGTTTGATTAAGGGAAGAGCAGATAAACTGGTAGAAATGGTTACAGATAAACAAAGGAATGGGAGTGACTTGGGAGCACTTTGATGGGTGTGACTGATAAACCTAAGCTCCTAGTGGCAAGGGGGAAAGGACAAACCAATGATATCCAACAAGGATGAGCCCAGGTTGCTGAAATCTCCATTTAGAAGAACAGAATCTGGCCAGGGGACAGGAGGGTTGAGAGAAAGCACAACTTCATTTTCTTTCAACTTTGTTTTACAGCAGGGAGAGCCCTGAAAGGATCAATAAGATCTTACCTGTGACAGAGGAATGGCCATGAGGCACAAGTGGCTACATAAGATGGTGTTGGTGGATCTAGAACCTTCTAGTCACGGGACCTGCGAGGAGAGTATGCTCAATTCAGTGAGAGAACAAGCAATCCGCTTCAGTCTCAGGGACGGGAACAGATGTGAGTTCTAGTGCGAGTTACCTGTTGGTTTAGTTTACGTGTCCATGATGGGGACGTTGCTAACTGGTCTTACAGGTTAAGACTAACATAAGAAATGAGATTCAGGGGCCGGAGCGATAGCACAGCGGATAGGGCGTTTGCCTTGCACGCGGCCGACCCGGGTTCGATCCCCGGCATCCTATATGGTCCCCCAAGCACCGGCAGGAGTAATTCCTGAGTGCAAAGCCAGGAGTAACCCGTGAGGATCGCTGGGTGTGACCCAAAAAGCAAAAAAAAAAAAAAAAAAAAAAAAAGAAGAAGAAATGAGATTCACATCTAGTTACAGTTAAGGGATTTATTGCCTTTTGTTTTGCTAAAACTAATTGTATTACGTTAGAAACAACAAAACAGATCTATGATGGAATGAACTAGGGTTTGAAGTTAGATATTATTGGAGCTAAAACTTTGATTCACCACTTGAGTTTACTTATTTTGGTCGTTAGCTTTCTCAGTTGTGACATTGGGATGGGGTATGATACTTTTAGGCTTGTTTCCAAAACATTAGATACAAGAAATGAAAAACCCGAGTTTCATTTTTAGTGCCTGAAACTTAGTATGCAATCAATAAACCGTTTTGTGTAAATGAATATTACATCAGTCTCTTGGTTATACACATCAAGGCAGTTATATTTACTGCTGAGTTCTTTTCCCCTGTTGGAACCAGCATTTCTCACAAATATAGAAGTTACAGGTGTAGAGTTCATGCCAATTTCTTGATAACTTGCTTTGCAAACGCAAGGTCTTTGAGTTAGAGCAAATTCATTGCTCACAGCTGCAAATTCACATTAAGGCTTATGCAAAGCTCCTTTGCTCACCCATCATAAAATGTCAGAGAGGTTTGTGTTGGGTAACAATAGCACTACTGGGAGATGATGACAAAGTCCCTGTGGCCCCCAAACAAGAGGGGTCTGGGGCAGTCTTTCTTTCCCTCCAGTAACCACCTAAGCCACTCGAATTCTGTCTGAATCACAAAAATAATTAAAGTTGAATGCTAATGTCACAAGGAAATGCTGTTTTGAGAATAAAGATCACTTTAAAGATAATTCAGAGATGTGTAGCTTTGGTTACAATTTTAAAACTCAATTTCATAAGGGACAAATGGAGTGAGAACTTGTGAACTCGCAGACTGGGGAGATGCCTGCTGTCCTTCCCGCTTAACTCCCGTTTTCCTGGAAAGGAGGTGAGGTCGGCAAGGCACTGGGGGTCACTTAGCTTTAATCCTCCATGGAACCAGATCAGGACTAGGTCAACGTAGTTTCTAGAAAATCAATTCCAACATCTCACAACACCTTATCTAATCTATCTCTTTATTTTATGACATTCCTATGGCCACTAATGTTCGCAGTGAGGGCTTACTATATATATGTATATATATATTTTAAATATCACTTCACTATTTTGTAAAAAATAATGGAAAATGACATGGGAAAGGAAATTATTTCAAGATAATTGGAGTAGTCCATCTGAAGGTAAGATAAATCAGCCAGGGACAGTCTGAAGGGAGACTGCCAGTGGCAGAGTGGCAAGGTTCCCGGGGAACTAAAGTACTAATGGATTACCTCCACCTCCATTCCCACAGCACATTCTTCCTCTTGGGACTTAAGTCCTGGGAATGGGATTTGGACTGTTCTGAATATTCACCGGGGAGAGAATCACGCAGGACTCAATGATCACACCCTGAAAGGCACTGATGTTTTGGCAAATAAAAGCTCTGAGCGTGTTACTGAAAGCGAGTTCGAAGTATTCTGGGCAGGCAAACCCTGACTTACAAGTCACATCACACTGGTAGGTAATGATTTTACCTGGAGTTAAGCTTTCCCTGTAAGGCAGTTGCTAATGATGAGTGAGGTATAACATCAGCTAATTATCTGACCGACACCTCACGGCTATGAAATCTAAGCAATGACAGGTCACTTGGGCAGAGATGATTTTACATAAAAGAAAATCAAAGGAGGCAGAAGCACGGGAGGAAGAGGGAAGGGAGGAAGGAAGAAGAAAGAGTGGTTTCCATCACAGCCTCCATAACCCTGTAAGTGCCAGGGAGATCGAGGACCTTCCCGTTTTGTTTTCAAATTTGTGTGCAAATTTTGGGGAGTTCTCTTCCCTGCCACAAGGCAGCTGGTGCACATGCCCAGAGTCCGTGTTTCCGAATAAGAAACAAACTTTCTTCTAGACCATTCCTGCCTCACAGGAATGTCAGCTCCGCAGGTAATTTTGATTTTTCTAGTAAGACCCAGGAGAAGCAACAGATGAACTGAACTTTATAGTATGCTTATTTAATTCACATCTAAACGATTCTAAATCCAACATGTAATCAATGCAAACTATGAATGAAATGTTACCCCATGCATAGTCTTTAGAACCTGGAGTTATTTTGACATTTATGACACCTCTTGGACCAATCCAGCCACATTTTGGTAGCCGCACCTGGTTGGTTAGTAGCTGCTGTATCGGGCAGCAGAGGCTATGAAAAGTCGACATTCTTGTTTTATTTTGAAATATTGAGGGGTTCTCCTCTTGCCTAAATGTATCTGGGATGGGTGTGGAGGTGGGTCTGAAGGTGGAGTTTCCTTTCATTTTAAGCAAAACGCAATCCATTTCCCAACCTCAAAGTTTACCAAGCGATCGTGGTTGGTTTGTGTTTCTGATCTACAACTGGGGATGTTTTCCAATCTACGCTCTGTGGCTCTTTAATAAGGAATGCTGGTGTGGAGACAAGAGAGAGGAACAGAAAGCCAGGTGTGACAGTCATTTCCCCCAGGAAGTTTGCAGGCCTTGAACCCAAGCCTTATTGGCTTTGTCTGGACTGTGGCACTCATCACAGGGCTGTGCCCTCCTCAGAGCCAATTGACTCGGATGAGGTTAACTTCTCCAAGTCTTTCCTGCTTGCTACCAACCAAGTGGTGTAGCTCGCTGGTCTCCGGGGATGGCCAAGGGGCAGCCTTCTGCTCAGTGTGGCTGAGGATGACGGTGAAGGACTTAGTAGGAGTTGAGGATGCTGATGCTCCGTCTGCTCTGTGCAGAGCCAGATCTAATGACACAGTGCGTGTTGATGTGCGTGTTTTCAAACCTCTCTCTCTTGGCAACATGGGAATCAGGTATGGGACTGAGGGGACCTTTGGGAATGAGCTGATGGTTCTTTTCTGGTCATAAAATTGAATCTGTATTCAAGAACAACAGTTAAAACTCCATTACAGGGGCTGAACTACAGGGATCAAGGCACTCGTCTTACAGCCAAGAGTAACCCCGAGCACTGCAGTGTGTGGTCCCAACACCGCCTCCCCACATTGTATATTAATGTGAGTAATATAGCACTGTAGCACTGTCATCCCTGTTGTTCATCAATTTGCTCAAGCGGGCACCAGTAACGTCGCCATTGTGAGACTTGTTACTGTTTTTGGCATATCGAATATGCCACGGGTAGCTTGCCAGGCTCTGCCATGCGGGCGGAATACTCTTCGTAACTTGCCGGGCTCTCCGAGAGGGATGATGGAATCAAACCTGGGTCAGCTGCATGCAAGGCAAATGCTCTATCCGCTGTGCTATCGCTCCAGTCCATGAGTAATATAATGTTAGTAAAATAACCACATGTTCCATAACAAAGAAGTCATCATTTCACATTTGCCAAATCTCTTCTTCCTATGCCTTTCTTCATAGAAATGGCCGAATTCTCATCTGTTTCTACGTACAACAGACCACTTGTCCTTTCGCAGGAAGCATAGGAATCTCATCCAGTCTTACGCAGAATGCAGTTGAATGAGGCGAGACCTCAAAAACACTCTGAATGGATCTTAGAAGCCCTGGGGTGTCTGGAGTCCCACTTAGAGAAATGTTTGGGTAGATCTTGCAGTAACACAGGCGTAGGGAAAGCCTAGAGAGCAAGGGCAGTGGATAGGGCACTTGCCTTGTCTGCAAACCCGGGTTGGATTCCCCGCAACACATATGGTCCCTTACGCCCCACTCAGTGACCCCTGAGCACTGAGACAGGGGTAATCTTTGAGCACAGCTGGTGTGTTTCCCTCAACCCCAGGCTTGGACTTAGGGTGACCTTCCACCCACAGGAGAGAGGCTGGAAGGAGGTAACAAGCTAAGAACCTGGACGCCTATGCGTGTGCCCGCAGACAGGGGTGTAGGGCCACCTCAGTCCTTTCCATCCCCAATGCAGTCCCAGGCGGGGCTCAGCAAACAGACCTTGGGCTTCCACCACTTTGGGGCTGCAGACCCCAGTGGGCTTTGGGAAGAGTTGGCGGTGGTCCTGGCGTGGCGGTAGGGAGGCCTGAGGCCTCTTGTCTGACCTGAGCGAATGTTCACACTCAGCGGTGCTCTCACTGGGTCCCGCTTCTGCCCCACTCAGGGAGAGACCATGGGCTTCCGTTTCCCAGGAAACGACGGATGTGTTTCCACACAACAGCCCCCATTGCTGTTGTGGCTTTTCCCAGAGCCTTTGTTGGTTCACTCCCCGTCTCCCTCCTCCTAGGCACTGCTAGGACGGCCATGTGGAAAAAAGGGTTCTCAGCCTGCTAGCCTCCCAATAACGGTGGCTCTGGAGTTTGTTTTTTTTCCCCCTGACTTAAAAAATAAAATGTACTGCCTTCCAGTATAGAAGATGACAGGAGTGTGTGCCGAGATAATTATATGAATTTAGCTCCCTGTTTGTCTAGGGAAATCAGCTCGGTTTCAGAGAAGATGAGGAAAAATTGCTTTCCCAGAGTGCGTTTCTCTGTTGAGCCCGTTCTGATTGTTGACAGTAAGCTTGACCAATTTCTGTCTCCCAGAAATGTGGTGCTTGCGTCTGATTCTCTCTCCCGCAGAAGTATTGATTGTTCTGTCCTGCGCAGAGGAATAGCCAGACCCACTTGGGCGAGGCCACTTCGGCTGCACGAAGAACAGCCAGTCTGCCTCTCACATCTAGTGCGAATGGCACCCTGCTTAAGGGGCCATTTCCTGCCCAGCACAGCAGGGGTGAGGCTACCCTACCACTAGGTCATGCTCCCCAGGAAGTGTGGCTCAGAAAGGCAACCATTCCCACCCATCCTTCTTTCCATCTGATCACTAGTGTCACGGTCACCATCATCCCCCAGCCCCCATCATCAATACAATCAATACAGTCATGCCTGCCATGTATTGTGATGATACCTCCTATATCTTTAAAAAACATTTTTTTTATAAGGTGGGCTGGAGCGATAGCACAGCAGTAGGGCGTTCGCATTTCATGTGGCCAACCCAGGTTCTATTCTTCCATCCCTCTCGGAGAGCCCGGCAAGCTACCAAGAGGATCTAGCCCACATGGCAGAGCCTGGCAAGCTACCCATGGCATATTCTATATGCCAAAAACAGTAACAACAAGTATCACAATGGAGACGTTACTGGTGCCCGCTCGAGCAAATTGATGAGCAATGGGATGACAGTGACAGTGATTTTATAAGGTAGTTCACAATGTTTGATTACATTCAACATTCAAACACCCATCCCACCCCCTATGACACCTTCCTACCCCCAAATTTGGGGTGTTTCCATCCCAAGGCCCAATTCCTGTCCCAAAACACAACCAAAAGAATGTGCCCGGGTGCCCATGCCTCTGCACAGCCGGTGGATGTGGAACGAGCGGGAACCAGAAACAATTTAGGATTTGGGGTTCCAGCAAGTGCTTGCACCCATGTATGGAGACTGTGAACTAAGCTTTTGCTACATGCTGGTCCAGGAAGGGAAATGATTCATTTTCCAACTTAAATCTCCTCGGACTTAATTACTATAATACAGAAATTGTAAACCGCGTGGCCGCTACCGCGACATTTTATCTCTTCATTCTCA